>NC_086327.1:69163806-69768806 GCF_036172605.1 Pelobates fuscus
GAATATGAGCAGATAATATTGCCCGAAACACTTCAGAATTCATCCTGCTGCTTTTGTCAGCAGTCACCTCATCAATAAATACAAGAGAACCAGTTCCACTGGCAGACATACATGGCCACACCATGACACTACCACCACCATGCTTCACTGATGAGGTGGCATGCTTTGGATCATGAGCAAGGCCGGCGCTACCTGTATGCTATGCTGCTATGCTGCTATGCTATGCTGCAGCCGCCCGAGCGCTCTGTAGAGAGCCTCAGGCGGCTGCAGCTTTGCCCGGGCTGTTGCGTCCATGAGGGCACACCGCCTGGGCGCAGCCAGAGGAGAGGGGCTGACAGGAGGGAAGTGCTCAGCGCTCCCTCCTGTCACTCCCTCACTGTAGCGTGGCCGAGCTCTGTATGATCCGCGGGTACAGGGAGCATCTGTCTCCTGTACCCGGACGGACTAACAGGAAGTGAACACTGAGTGTTCACTTCCTTTTAGTCCGGCTGGGTACAGGAAACAAAAGCTCCCTGTACCCGCGGATCATACAGAGCTCGGCCACGCTACAATAGAGGTAGGGGAGGGTGGGGGGAATAAATGGACAGGGAGGGGAGGGGTGGGGGAATAAATGGACAGGGAGGGGGGAGGGAAGGGGGGAATAAATGGACAGGGAGGGGAGGGGGGGAATAAATGGACAGGGAGTGGGGGAATAAATGGACAGGGAGGGGAGAATAAATGGACAGGGAGGGGAGAATAAATGGACAGGGGGGGAAATAAATGGACAGGGAGGGGGGAATAAATGGACAGGGAGGGGGGAATAAATGGACAGGGGGGATAAATGGACAGGGGGGGAATAAATTGACAGGGAGGGGGGAAATAAATGGACAGGGAGGGGGGAATAAATGGACAGGGGGGGATGAATGGACAGGCAGGGTGGGGGAATAAATGGACAGGCAGGGTGGGGGGAAATAAATTGAAAGGGGGGGAATAAATTGACAAGGTGGGGGGACGAAATTGACAGGGAGGGGAATTGACGGGGTTAGGAGGGGGAATGAGAGTGGGGAGGGGAGAAGAGAGTGACAACGGGGGAGACGAGAGTGACAAGGGAGAGGGGAGAAGAGAGGGACAAGAGGGGGGAGAAGAGAGGGACAAGGGGGGGGAGAAGAGAGGGTCAAGGGGGGGAGAGAAGAGAGTGACGAGAGAGGGAGAGGGGGAGAAGAGAGTGACAAGGGAGGGGGGAGAGATTGACATCCATCACACACACACAATGCACCCCTTGCACACAGAAAAACACACAATGCATTACACACACAGACACACACACACAAGCAATTCAACCCTTACACACAATGCATCCCTTACACACACTCAATGCACCCCTTACAGACGCACACACTGCATCCCGTACATACACAGAAACACACATTGCAGCCCTTACACATACAAACACAGATTCACACAATGCATTCCTTACACACATATCAGGACATCCCCTACTCCTGTGAACAAACTAATTGGTGGAACATGAAGGTGGACCCTGGGGCCCAGACCTTGAGCTGTGTAAAGGGCCTTAAAATAAATGGAGCTGCTTCCCATTCTCCCAGAACACAAACAGCCTCCACAGAGCCTGTTCTACACCAGACGAGTGGAGCCAGACTGCAGCTAGAGCCCATCACCATCCTCATCTGATTGTAAGTAGGCAATCTAGTATATTATTCGTGGCACTAATCTCTAATTTACCTCACATTAAAGGACACTTTAGTCCCCAGAACCACTGCAGCTTAATGTAGTGGTGCTGGTGTCTATAGCCTGTCCCTGAAGGCCTTTTAATGTAAACACGGCGGCACTGCAGCACTTGCGTTAGTTAACATGGGGCATTGTGATGTCATATGGGGGGGGCAGCAAACTTTACTTTTGCCTAGGGCGGCAAAAATTCTTGCACCGGCCCTGATCATGAGCAGTTCCTTTCCTTCTCCATACTCCTCTCTTCCCATCACTCTGGTACAAGTTGATCTTGGTCTCATCTGCCCATAGGATATTGTTCCAGAACTGTGAAGGCTTTTTTAGATGTTGTTTGGCAAACTCTAATCTGGCCTTCCTGTTTTTGAGGCTCCCCAATGGTTTGCATCTTGTGGTGAACCCTCTGTGTCAGGATCCCTTGGGCGGCTGCGAGGGGAGGCTGCAGTCCGCTCGCGGCACTCACCTTCCAGCCGTCCGCGGTCCCCTTCTTGCGTTGCGCTCGGAGGGCGGCATCCTCCCAGCCACGGATGCCGCCCGCGTCTTCCTCCCCGTCCCGCAGCGGCAGCATGCATGACGCTGCACGCTGGGAGACCGCCCAGTTTTCTAAACGCCGGGGTCAGCCACCTGACCCGGCGTTAAAGGCACAGTGCCTCAATCACAGTGGGAGGTATAAATATCTCCCACGTCTGATTGTTAATTCTGATTGGAAATTATCCAATCAGAATTAATCAATAGGTTTAAATACTTACCTTTCCTGTCTCTCCCTGCCCTGTTGTGGTCTTTGCTTGCTAGTATTGCTACTGAATCTTTTGCTTCTGGTTACGTACTCTCTGGCTTGTTTATCTGACTCTGTGACTTTCTCCTACCCTTTGACCTCGGCTTGTTTCTCGTTATTCTGTCTTCTGGTTCCCCTTACTCGGCTTGTCTCCTGACTATTCTTTGTGTGCTTAGCCCGGCCACTCTAAGGTCCGGTACAGCACCTTTTCTGTGTGTGTGTTAGCGTGTTTGGTTCCCAGAATCGTGACATTACAACAGGGCCATAATGAAACCTGCTGACATTCCACAGCTCCTAGTTAATCAGGAGGCTAGAATGGATGGTTTAGACCACTGTATAGATCAGTTTGCTCAAGCTTTACAAACCATACTGGCTCGTACTGCACATTTGCAACCTGCCGTTCAGGAGGCTGCTGCTGCTGTGCCCGAACCCATTCCCACTCCGGTACCCGTTCCTGCTCATGTAGTTCATATGACGCCGCCACAGCGCTACAGCGGTGACCCAGCATTGTGTCATGGTTTCCTCAACCAAATTGATCCATTTGGTGATGAATCCACATTCCTATCCCACAGACAGATCCAAAATTGCCTTTTTGATAAACCACTTGTCCGGGAGAGCTCTAGCATGGGCTAACCCCATGTGGGAGAATACGTCTCCTATGTCCTTTGCAGATTTTTTGACAGCTTTCAAACACAACCTTCTGCTGGCAAAGCTCTGCTTAGGGTCCGACAGGGTAACAGATCTGTAGCGGATTATACTATCGAATTCCGCACTCTAGCAGCTGAAGTGGTTTGGAATAATGATGCCCTCGTAACAGCCTTTCAGGAGGGTTTGGCCGCTTACATACTGGATGAAATAGCATCCAGGGAATTGCCTGTTCTTCTGGATGATGTTATAGACTAGATGATTCTTATTGATAACCGTATTAGAGAGAGGCGTAGTCAAAGACGGATGGATACACGGGTCTTACCTGCTCTACCCAGTACTACATTACTAGCATTACCCGCTCCTAGGCAACCATCCCCTGAACCTATGCAATTGGGTGCTATGGGGTTAACTGAGGCTGAAAGAGCGTATCGTAGAAGGGAGGGGTTATGCCTTTATTGTGGAAAGAGGGGGCACCACTGTAATACCTGCCCTAAAATACAGGGAAACTACAGCACCTAAGGCCTAGAGAGGGGTCGGCCTCGGGTGTTATGACTTTGTCCCCTCATGTGTCCATCTCCAGACCGTTTATTACGGTTTCTCTTTTGGTCAATAAAACCACTATAAAAACCAAAGCCTTGATCGATTCAGGTGCGGCAGACAACCTTATGGATGAGAACTTTGTCAAAACTGCAGCCTTGGCTTTGATCCAAAAGGCCACACCCTTGGCCGTTGAGGCCATAGATGGTAGACCACTTGGGAAACCTCTGGTGACCCATGAAACCCAAGAAATAGATATGTCTGTGGGTGCTTTGCACAAGGAAAGGTTAACCTTCCAAATAATTGACTCCCCTACAGCCTCCATCGTTCTGGATTTCCCCTGGTTAGTAAAACACAACCCTGTACTTGATTGGGGTTGTTTAGATATACTCTCCTGGGGGGGAATCTTGTCAACGAGACTGTATGGCTCATGTACGTCCTGTTTGTTTACTCAACGTGCCCACAGCCAAACCACTTTCTGTTTCTGTCCCTTCTGTATATGCAGACCTTGCATTGGTTTTTGAAAAAAGGGAGGCAGATAAACTACCTCCACATCGTGAGTATGACTGTGCCATAAACCTGTTACCGGGTACTATGCCCCCTAGGGGCAAGGTCTACCCTCTTTCTGAGAAAAAAAAACAGATAATGGAGGAGTTCATATGGGAATCCTTAAGTAAAGGTTTTATTAGAAGGTCCTCCTCTCCTGCTGGTGCTGGTTTCTTTTTTGTGGCAAAGAAGGAGGGCGATTTGAGGCCATGTATAGACTACAGGGCTCTGAACAATATAACGATTAAAAATGCCTAACCTATCCCCCTCATCACTGAGTTGTTTGATCGTATTAAAGGATCTAAGTACTTCACTAAATTAGACCTCAGGGGGGCTTATAACCTTGTCCGCATAAAGGAGAATGATGAGTGGAAGACAGCGTTCAATACGCGTAGTGGCATTACAAATATCTGGTCATGTCTTTTGGACTGTGTAATGCTCCTGCTGTCTTTCAGGACCTCATAAATGATGTCCTTAGGTATCTATTGCATGTCTGTGCCGTAGTGTATCTTGACGACATACTTGTGTATTCTCCTGATTTGAAGTCACACCATAATCATGTTAGGATGGTGCTTAAAAAGTTATTACAGAACGGACTTTATTGTAAGTTAGAAAAATGTTTGTTCGATCAGACCTCTGTGCAATTCCTAGGATATATAATTACTGAACAGGGTTTCAGTATGGATCCTGCTAAATTGGAAGCCATACTGTCCTGGCCACTTCCCCAAGGACTTAAGGCTATCCAGCGTTTTATAGGATTTGCCAACTACTAAAGGAAATTTATAAAAAACTTTTCACCACTTATCTCTCCTATAACGAAGCTGACTAAAAAAGGTCTACACCCTAGGGTTTGGACTCCTGAAGCCCTTAAGGCCTTCAAAACTCTCAAGAAGGCATTTGCCTCTGCTCCAGTGCTACACCACCCTAATCCTTCTCTTCCCTTTGTTATGGAAGTAGACGCTTCTGAATCGGGCGTAGGAGCAGTACTGTCAGAGAGGTTGTCGTATGACAAACCCCTCCATCCCTGTTGTTACTTCTCAAAAAGGTTGTCTGATCCAGAAAATAATTACGATGCTGGGAACAGGGAACTATTAGCTATTGTGCTAGCTTTTAAGGAATGGAGGTACTTATTAGAGGGTTCTAGACACAAAATTATGGTTATAACAGATCATAAGAACCTCTCCTATATAGCTGATGCTAGAAGGTTGTCCGCCCGGCAGGCTAGATGGTCTCTATTTCTTTCGCGCTTCCAATACGTTATTACCTATAGACCTGGTTGCCATAATGCCAAAGCTGACGCTATCTCTCGACAGTATGAACCTTTAGAATTTGTTAACCCGACTCCTGAACCTATTGTACCTGCATCTCAGATTATAGCTGCTACCCGTTTGGTTGTTTCGTCTCCTTTTCTTGATAATATTAAGACATACCAAACCCAAGCACCCCCTGAGACGCCTGTTGGTAAACTATACGTTAAAGTAAATGACAGAAAAAAGTTGTTGACTTTATTTCACACCGCCAAAACTGCTGGTCATCTGGGGGTTACCAAGACTTATAAGGGTCTCCTTCAACATTTCTGGTGGCCTTCACTTAAGTGAAACGTAATGGATTTTGTACAGGCTTGTCGGGTCTGTACACAGTGTAAGTCTCCTAATGTGAGACCCCAGGGTCTACTGATGCCTCTATCTGTACCCAAGGAACCATGGACCCACTTATCCATGGATTTTATTGTAGACCTTCCTCCTTCTGATGGTCAGACAGTAATATTGACTGTGACGGATAGGTTCTCCAAAATGGCGCACTTTATTCCACTTAAGAAACTGCCTTCTGCGATTCAGCTTGCTCAGGTGTTTGCCAAAGAAGTGTTCCGCTTGCATGGAGTACCTCAGGATATAGTATCTGACAGGGGTCCTCAATTTGTCTCTCGGTTTTGGAGGGGCTTTTGTGCTGAGATGGGGGGCTCCTTGTCGTTCACTTCCTCCTATCACCCGCAATCTAATGGTGCAGCCGAACGTGCTAATCAGTCTGTGGAATTGTATTTGCGCTGCTTCACTAATGCGCACCAGGACGACTGGTCTCGCCTCCTTCCGTGGGCTGAATTTGCCAGGAATACGGTGTCTCATTTGTCTACTGGCTTAAGTCCTTTTGAGGTTGCTTATGGGTTTCGGCCTTCTGTCCTTCCCGGTGCGTTCTCCGACAAGGGAATGCCCGCCTTGGACCAGCACCTCGCCTCTTTGCGGAAGATGTGGGATCAGGTCCATATTGCGCTGTCTCGTTCAGCAGCTGCTCAGAAGAGGTTTGCTGATCGCCGTAGGGGTGCGGCCCATTCTTATGTTCCGGGTGATAGAGTATGGTTGTCCTCTAGGAACCTCCGTCTCAAGGTTCCCTCGATGAAGTTTGCTCCCAGGTTTCTTGGCCCCTACAAGGTGTTACGTAGGATTAACCCCGTTTCCTACTCCCTGGACTTGCCTCCTTCCATGCGTATTCCGAATACGTTTCACGTCTCGCTTTTGAAGCCTTTGCTGTGTAACCGTTTCTCTCGTCCCCTCGGACGGCCCGTTTCCCCTCGCACTGTCCCTAGTGACGTGTACAAAGTGGCTGCCCTTATCGACTCTCGTGTTTCTAGGGGTCGGCTGCAATATCTGGTGGACTGTAAGGGTTACGGCCCTGAGGAGCGGTCTTGGGTTTCGCCCTCTTTGGTCCGCTCCTTTCATGCCCGGTTTCCTTTGAAGCCTTATGCTTCCCGCCCTCCGGGTGGTCTTCGAGGGGGGGTAATGTCAGGATCCTGCGGGCGGCTGCAAGGGGAGGCTGCAGTCCGCTCGCGGCACTCACCCTCCAGCCGTCCGCGGTCCCCTTCTTGCGTTGCGCTCGGCGGGTGGCATCCTCCCAGCCACGGATGCCGCCCGCGTCTTCCTCCCCGTCCCGCAGCGGCAGCATGCATGACGCTGCACGCTGGGAGACCGCCCAGTTTTCTAAATGCCGGGGTCAGCCACCTGACCCGGCGTTAAAGGCACAGTGCCTCAATCACAGTGGGAGGTATAAATATCTCCCACGTCTGATTGTTAATTCTGATTGGAAATTATCCAATCATAATTAATCAATAGATTTAAATACTTACCTTTCCTGTCTCTCCCTGCCCTGTTGTGGTCTTTGCTTGCTAGTATTGCTACTGAATCTTTTGCTTCTGGTTACATACTCTCTGGCTTGTTTATCTGACTCTGTGACTTTCTCCTACCCTTTGACCTTGGCTTGTTTCTCGCTATTCTGTCTTCTGGTTCCCCTTACTCGGCTTGTCTCCTGACTATTCTTTGTGTGCTTAGCCCGGCCACTCTAAGGTCCAGTACAGCACCTTTTCTGTGTGTGTGTATTAGCGTGTTTGGTTCCCAGAATCGTGACACTCTGTATTCACTCTGGTGAAGTCTTCTCTTGATTGTTGACTTTGACACACATACACCTACCTCCTGGAGAGTGTTCTTAATCTGGCCAACTTAATCACCAGGGAAACAATTCTTCGGTCATCCACAACAGTTGTTTTCCGTGGTCTTCCGGGTCTTTTGGTGTTGCTGAGCTCACCGGTGCGTTCTTTCTTTTTAACCCCTTAAGGACACATGACATGTGTGACATGTCATGATTCCCTTTTATTCCAGAAGTTTGGTCCTTAAGGGGTTAAGGATGTTCCAATCAGTTGATTTGGCCACACCTAATGTTTTTGCTATCTCTCTGATGGATTTGTTTTGTTTTTTCAGCCTAATGATGGCTTGCTTCACTGATAGTGTCAGCTCTTTGGATCTCATTGTCAGGGTACCTGTTGTCTCTACCTCTGTGGAGGTGAGACACTTGGACGTTCTTCCTCGCAAAAGGGTTGAATCACTCGTTCCTCGCGGTTCCCTCGGTCGTTTACACGCCGGCCGCGAGGGATCCACTTCCTTTTATGACGCGGCGTTCAGTAGCCGACGTCATGACGACAACCCAACCCGATCTGTCAATCAAGCCCCAAGCACGAATGAGGATTCGTCGGGGGCGTGATTACCTGTTTGGAACCAGGGTATATAATAGGGCTTTCTACATTTGTTCATTGCCCTGTCGTGGTTCTAGCTTGTCTAGTCACTCAGTGCTCTTGTATTCTGTTAGTTTCTTTGGTTTTGACCCGGCTTGTCTGTTCTACCTCGTTTACCTCTATTACCCTTTGACTCGGCTTGTCTCTCGCTTACCTGCTCTCTCGTTCCCTCGACCTCGGCTTGTCTCTAGACCATTCTTTACTTACTACTTACGTTAGTCCGGCCATTCTAAGGTCCGGTATACGTACCCTGTACCTGTTTGTACTCTGCGTGTTGGATCCCTGTCCCGATCCTGACATTACGACAGGGCCAATGGATCCTGCAGGTACAAACACTCAGGTTGGTCCTTCCGATTCTAGATTTGATGCCATGGATCACAGAATGGACCAGATGGCTCTAGCGCTGCAAGCTTTATTATCTCGATCTAGTAATCCACCGGAAGAGATGCGAGCCACTTCAATCTCCTCTGTAAGTTCAGGTCTAGAAGTAGCCACTGTAGGTGCTTCTTCCCGTATTCCACCTCCTGTACGTTATGGTGGTTCTCCGGAGAAGTGCCGTGGTTTCTTAAACCAAATTGGTATTCATTTTGAATTACAACCTCGCTCTTACCCTACAGATGGGGCAAAGGTTGGATTCATTATCACACTCCTCATTGATAAGGCTCTGAGATGGGCCAATCCTCTGTGGGAGAATGATAACCCGTTAGTCTATAATTATAATGCCTTTGTCGCTGCTTTTAGAAGAACTTTTGACCCTCCAGGTAGAAAGGTCAATGCAGCTAGATTACTATTGCGCCTTAGACAAGATAACCAAACCCTTGTGGATTATGCACTAGAGTTCAGGTCTTTGGCGGCAGAAGTTAAGTGGAATGAACAGGCCTATATAGACGTATTTGTAAACGGATTATCTGATGTAATTCTAGACAAGGTGGCTACTAGAGAGCTTCCTGAAAATTTGGAGGATTTAATTTCTTTTATTTCTCGTATTGACGAAAGTTTAAGAGAGAGACAGAACACTCGAGATAATATTCGTAGACCTTCCTTTAAACTAGCTCCTTTATTTCAAAGTCCTCAAACCACTATCCCAGTTTTTTCTGAACCTATGCAGATAGGCAATACTCGCCTCTCAGAAGAAGAGAGACAGTACAGGAGAAAGGAGGGGTTGTGTATGTATTGTGGAGTAAGAGGGCACCTTCGCCTAAATTGTCCTAATCGTCCGGGAAACGCTCGCACCTAAGTTTCTCTAGAGGACAGGCCTTGGGTGTTTCTATTTTGTCCTCTATACACAATTATAAAGATCACAGGCTTCTGCTACCTGTTTCTTTAGCATGGGAGAAGGGAGTAATAAAGACTATGGCATTGATAGACTCCGGAGCTGCTGAGAGCTTTATTGACCAAGTTTTTGTTTCTAAACACTCTATCCCATCTCAGCTAAGAGACACCCCCTTGGCCGTTGAGGCCATAGATGGTAGACCATTATCTGAACCTGTGATTTCTCATGAGACTATACCTGTTATTTTGACTGTTGGTATCTTACACGAGGAGGGTATATCCCTTATGCTTATCTCGTCCCCTTCTGTTCCTATAGTTCTGGGGTATCCATGGTTAAAGAAACATAACCCTATTATTGATTGGGAGCTAGGGGAGATAACTTCATGGGATCAGGGTTGCCAGGACAGGTGTTTACAGAAAGTCTCACCACTTTGCGTAGGTAATACACCGGTTAACTCCACCCAGTCTACAGACTTACAAATACCGTCTCGGTATATAGATTTAAAGGCAGTCTTTGACAAGAAGAATGCTGATACTTTACCTCCACACAGGTCCTTTGATTGCAAGATTAATCTCCTACCTGGTACTATGCCTCCGAGGGGCAATGTATATCCTTTATCCACTAAGGAGAACTTAGTCTTAGAGGAGTATATCCGTGAGAATCTAGACAAGGGATTCATTAGGAGATCATCCTCGCCTGCCGGGCCCGTTTTTTTTTTTTGTGAATAAGAAGGATGGCACGTTAAGGCCTTGCATTGATTACCGAGGTTTGAATAAAATAACTATCAGAAATGCATACCCAATCCCTTTGATTACTGAGCTCTTTGATCGTTTAAAGGGTTCCAAGATTTTCACCAAGTTAGATCTCAGAGGGGCGTATAACTTGGTGAGAATTCAGCAGGGAGACGAGTGGAAAACAGCGTTCAATACTCGATATGGGCACTATGAGTACACGGTAATGCCTTTTGGGCTCTGTAATGCACCGGCAGTATTTCAGTATCTGATCAATGAAGTTCTTAGGGAATTTCAACAGGATTGTGTTATTGTATATTTGGATGATATACTAATACACTCTAGAGAAATTGAGACCCACCACAGACAAGTCAGAAGGGTACTGCGCAAACTCCTACAACATGGGTTGTACTGCAAATTGGAGAAATGTAGTTTTGACCAATCTCAGATAAACTTTCTTGGTTACGTGATTTCTGGGGAAGGCTTTAAAATGGATCCGGATAAACTCCAGTCTATTTTAGATTGGCCATTACCCAGGGGTCTCAAGGCCATTCAGAGGTTTATTGGATTCTCCAATTATTATAGGCGCTTCATTAAAGGATACTCTTCCATTATTGCTCCTATTACCAATATGACCAGACAGGGGGCTGACACTAAGACTTGGTCTACTGAAGCTCTCGTTGCCTTCAAGACACTTAAGGAACTTTTTGCTTCTGCACCAATTTTAGTTCACCCCGATACAACTTTACCTTTCCTACTCGAGGTAGACGCCTCAGAGACAGGTATAGGTGCCATCTTGTCTCAAAGGTTAGGCGTGGATAAACCATTACATCCATGTGGTTTTTTTTCCAAGAAACTATCTGGGACTGAAAGCAGATATGATATTGGTGACAGGGAACTACTAGCTGTTATCATGGCTTTAAAGGAGTGGAGACATTTATTGGAGGGGACCTTGCATCCTGTTACTATTCTGACGGATCACAAGAACTTGTCTTATATTGGGGAGGCCAAGCGCTTATCCGCCAGACAAGCTCGTTGGTCCTTGTTCCTCACCCATTTCAATTACGTACTCACTTATAGACCTGGTTCTAAGAACTCTAAGGCCGATGCTTTGTCTCGCCAACATGAACCTTCTACTATATCTGAGACGGTTTTGTCTTCTATAGTTCCCAAGTGCAATATTATCGCCAACACTAGCCTCAGGATTCATTCTCCGTTGCTTGCCGAGATTATGAAGCTACAACATCTGGCTCCTAGACAGAGTCCTGAGTCACGGTATTTTGTTCCTGCTGAACTCCAACTAGAACTGCTACAATGCTTTCACAATAGTAAGGTGGCTGGGCATCCTGGCATTCGTAACACATGCTCCTTAATAGCCAAAGATTTCTGGTGGCCCTCCTTACGTAAAGATATTAGGGATTTCGTCGAAGCATGTGAGGTCTGTATGAAGACTAAACGACCTCAGACGCTTCCATGTGGGCTTTTGCATCCCTTGGAAATTCCCGAGAAACCATGGACCTGTTTGGCTATGGACTTCATTGTCGATTTACCTGTTTCTAAAAAACAGACTGTGATTCTCACGGTGGTTGACAGGTTTACTAAGATGGCTCATTTCGTGCCCTTACCTAAACTTCCATCTTCTCCTGAATTGGCTGAGATATTCGCTAAAGAGATATTTCGTTTACATGGGATACCTTCCGAAATTGTTTCTGATAGAGGTTCCCAATTTGTTTCCCATTTTTGGAAGTCATTCTGCTCTCAAATGGGTATCAAATTGAATTTCTCTTCTGCCTATCATCCCCAGTCTAACGGAGCTGCTGAACGCACTAATCAAAAGATCGAACAATATTTGCGTTGTTTCGTTTCCGAACACCAGGACGATTGGGTTGGTCTGATTCCTTGGGCAGAGTTCGCACACAACAATCTCGTTTGTGATTCTACTCGTTCTAGCCCCTTTTTCATGAATTATGGCTTTCATCCCTCCATTCTTCCCTCGGTTTCTCCTTCCCAAGGAGTACCGTCGGTTGATGTTCATGTTGCCAATTTGAGGAAGTTGTGGGATGAGACTCGACAAATTCTTCTGCATAATTCCATGTTGTTCAAGAAACACGCTGATAAACATAGAAGGGCGGCTCCAGTCTTTGTTCCAGGGGACAGGGTATGGTTGAGTACCAAAAACATTCGCTTGAAGGTTCCTTCTATGAAATTCGCTCCTCGTTACATTGGACCTTACAAGGTCCTGACTCGAATTAACCCAGTTGCGTATCGTCTGGCTCTTCCATCTGCCTTACGCATTCCTAACTCCTTTCATGTTTCCTTGTTAAAACCCCTAATATGTAACAAGTTTTCCTCTACTGCATCCTCTCCTCGCTCTGTTCAGGTTGAGGGACAAGAGGAGTATGAAATCAATTCCATCATCGATTCTCGTATCTCCCGGGGGAAGTTACAATATCTGGTTGATTGGAAGGGATATGGTCCTGAGGAGAGGTCTTGGATACCTCAGGAGGATGTGCATGCGCCTCGCCTCCGCAGGGCTTTTCACTCCCGTTTTCCATCTCGTCCCGGTTCCTTCCGCCCGGTGGGCGTTTCTGAGGGGGGGGGGGGGTACTGTCAGGGTACCTGTTGTCTCTACCTCTGTGGAGGTGAGACACTTGGACGTTCTTCCTCGCAAAAGGGTTGAATCACTCGTTCCTCGCGGTTCCCTCGGTCGTTTACACGCCGGCCGCGAGGGATCCACTTCCTTTTATGACGCGGCGTTCAGTAGCCGACGTCATGACGACAACCCAACCCGATCTGTCAATCAAGCCCCAAGCACGAATGAGGATTCGTCGGGGCGTGATTACCTGTTTGGAACCAGGGTATATAATAGGGCTTTCTACATTTGTTCATTGCCCTGTCGTGGTTCTAGCTTGTCTAGTCACTCAGTGCTCTTGTATTCTGTTTGTCCTCTATACACAATTATAAAGATCACAGGCTTCTGCTACCTGTTTCTTTAGCATGGGAGAAGGGAGTAATAAAGACTATGGCATTGATAGACTCCGGAGCTGCTGAGAGCTTTATTGACCAAGTTTTTGTTTCTAAACACTCTATCCCATCTCAGCTAAGAGACACCCCCTTGGCCGTTGAGGCCATAGATGGTAGACCATTATCTGAACCTGTGATTTCTCATGAGACTATACCTGTTATTTTGACTGTTGGTATCTTACACGAGGAGGGTATATCCCTTATGCTTATCTCGTCCCCTTCTGTTCCTATAGTTCTGGGGTATCCATGGTTAAAGAAACATAACCCTATTATTGATTGGGAGCTAGGGGAGATAACTTCATGGGGTCAGGGTTGCCAGGACAGGTGTTTACAGAAAGTCTCACCACTTTGCGTAGGTAATACACCGGTTAACTCCACCCAGTCTACAGACTTACAAATACCGTCTCGGTATATAGATTTAAAGGCAGTCTTTGACAAGAAGAATGCTGATACTTTACCTCCACACAGGTCCTTTGATTGCAAGATTAATCTCCTACCTGGTACTATGCCTCCGAGGGGCAATGTATATCCTTTATTCACTAAGGAGAACTTAGTCTTAGAGGAGTATATCCGTGAGAATCTAGACAAGGGATTCATTAGGAGATCATCCTCGCCTGCCGGGGCCGGGTTTTTTTTGTTAATAAGAAGGATGGCACGTTAAGGCCTTGCATTGATTACCGAGGTTTGAATAAAATAACTATCAGAAATGCATACCCAATCCCTTTGATTACTGAGCTCTTTGATCGTTTAAAGGGTTCCAAGATTTTCACCAAGTTAGATCTCAGAGGGGCGTATAACTTGGTGAGAATTCAGCAGGGAGACGAGTGGAAAACAGCATTCAATACTCGATATGGGCACTATGAGTACACGGTAATGCCTTTTGGGCTCTGTAATGCACCGGCAGTATTTCAGGATCTGATCAATGAAGTTCTTAGGGAATTTCAAAAGGATTGTGTTATTGTATATTTGGATGATATACTAATACACTCTAGAGAAATTGAGACCCACCACAGACAAGTCAGAAGGGTATTGCGCAAACTCCTACAACATGGGTTGTACTGCAAATTGGAGAAATGTCGTTTTGACCAATCTCAGATAAACTTTCTTGGTTACGTGATTTCTGGGGAAGGCTTTAAAATGGATCCGGATAAACTCCTGTCTATTTTAGATTGGCCATTACCCAGGGGTCTCAAGGCCATTCAGAGGTTTATTGGATTCTCCAATTATTATAGGCGCTTCATTAAAGGATACTCTTCCATTATTGCTCCTATTACCAATATGACCAGACAGGGGGCTGACACTAAGACTTGGTCTACTGAAGCTCTCGTTGCCTTCAAGACACTTAAGGAACTTTTTGCTTCTGCACCAATTTTAGTTCACCCCGATACAACTTTACCTTTCCTACTCGAGGTAGACGCCTCAGAGACAGGTATAGGTGCCATCTTGTCTCAAAGGTTAGGCGTGGATAAACCATTACATCCATGTGTTTTTTTTTCCAAGAAACTATCTGGGACTGAAAGCAGATATGATATTGGTGACAGGGAACTACTAGCTGTTATCATGGCTTTAAAGGAGTGGAGACATTTATTGGAGGGGACCTTGCACCCTGTTACTATTCTGACGGATCACAAGAACTTGTCTTATATTGGGGAGGCCAAGCGCTTATCCGCCAGACAAGCTCGTTGGTCCTTGTTCCTCACCCATTTCAATTACGTACTCACTTATAGACCTGGTTCTAAGAACTCTAAGGCCGATGCTTTGTCTCGCCAACATGAACCTTCTACTATATCTGAGACGGTTTTGTCTTCTATAGTTCCCAAGTGCAATATTATCGCCAACACTAGCCTCAGGATTCATTCTCCGTTGCTTGCCGAGATTATGAAGCTACAACATCTGGCTCCTAGACAGAGTCCTGAGTCACGGTATTTTGTTCCTGCTGAACTCCAACTAGAACTGCTACAATGCTTTCACAATAGTAAGGTGGCTGGGCATCCTGGCATTCGTAACACATGCTCCTTAATAGCCAAAGATTTCTGGTGGCCCTCCTTACGTAAAGATATTAGGGATTTCGTCGAAGCATGTGAGGTCTGTATGAAGACTAAACGACCTCAGACGCTTCCATGTGGGCTTTTGCATCCCTTGGAAATTCCCGAGAAACCATGGACCTGTTTGGCTATGGACTTCATTGTTGATTTACCTGTTTCTAAAAAACAGACTGTGATTCTCACGGTGGTTGACAGGTTTACTAAGATGGCTCATTTCGTGCCCTTACCTAAACTTCCATCTTCTCCTGAATTGGCTGAGATATTCGCTAAAGAGATATTTCGTTTACATGGGATACCTTCCGAAATTGTTTCTGATAGAGGTTCCCAATTTGTTTCCCGTTTTTGGAAGTCATTCTGCTCTCAAATGGGTATCAAATTGAATTTCTCTTCTGCCTATCATCCCCAGTCTAACGGAGCTGCTGAACGCACTAATCAAAAGATCGAACAATATTTGCGTTGTTTCGTTTCCGAACACCAGGACGATTGGGTTGGTCTGATTCCTTGGGCAGAGTTCGCACACAACAATCTCGTTTGTGATTCTACTCGTTCTAGCCCCTTTTTCATGAATTATGGCTTTCATCCCTCCATTCTTCCCTCAGTTTCTCCTTCCCAAGGAGTACCGTCGGTTGATGTTCATGTTGCCAATTTGAGGAAGTTGTGGGATGAGACTCGACAAATTCTTCTGCATAATTCCATGTTGTTCAAGAAACACGCTGATAAACATAGAAGGGCGGCTCCAGTCTTTGTTCCAGGGGACAGGGTATGGTTGAGTACCAAAAACATTCGCTTGAAGGTTCCTTCTATGAAATTCGCTCCTCGTTACATTGGACCTTACAAGGTCCTGACTCGAATTAACCCAGTTGCGTATCATCTGGCTCTTCCATCTGCCTTACGCATTCCTAACTCCTTTCATGTTTCCTTGTTAAAACCCCTAATATGTAACAAGTTTTCCTCCACTGCATCCTCTCCTCGCTCTGTTCAGGTTGAGGGACAAGAGGAGCATGAAATCAATTCCATCATCGATTCTCGTATCTCCCGGGGGAAGTTACAATATCTGGTTGATTGGAAGGGATATGGTCCTGAGGAGAGGTCTTGGATACCTCAGGAGGATGTGCATGCGCCTCGCCTCCGCAGGGCTTTTCACTCCCGTTTTCCATCTCGTCCCGGTTCCTTCCGCCCGGTGGGCGTTTCTGAGGGGGGGGGGGTACTGTCAGGGTACCTGTTGTCTCTACCTCTGTGGAGGTGAGACACTTGGACGTTCTTCCTCGCAAAAGGGTTGAATCACTCGTTCCTCGCGGTTCCCTCGGTCGTTTACACGCCGGCCGCGAGGGATCCACTTCCTTTTATGACGCGGCGTTCAGTAGCCGACGTCATGACGACAACCCAACCCGATCTGTCAATCAAGCCCCAAGCACGAATGAGGATTCGTCGGGGGCGTGATTACCTGTTTGGAACCAGGGTATATAATAGGGCTTTCTACATTTGTTCATTGCCCTGTCGTGGTTCTAGCTTGTCTAGTCACTCAGTGCTCTTGTATTCTGTTAGTTTCTTTGGTTTTGACCCGGCTTGTCTGTTCTACCTCGTTTACCTCTATTACCCTTTGACTCGGCTTGTCTCTCGCTTACCTGCTCTCTCGTTCCCTCGACCTCGGCTTGTCTCTAGACCATTCTTTACTTACTACTTACGTTAGTCCGGCCATTCTAAGGTCCGGTATACGTACCCTGTACCTGTTTGTACTCTGCGTGTTGGATCCCTGTCCCGATCCTGACACTCATATTGGGAGTTGACAGCAACAGATTCCAAATGCAAATAGCACACTTGAAATGAACTCTGGACCTTTTATCTGCTCCTTGTAAATAGGATAATGAGGGAATAACACACACCTGGCCATGGAACAGCTGAGCAGCCAATTGTCCCATTACTTTTGGTCCCTCAAAAAGTGGGAGGCACATATGCAAACTACTGCTGTAATTCCTACACCGTTTACCTGATTTGGATGTAAATACCCTCAAATTAAAGCTGAAAGTCTGCAGTTAAAGCACATCTTGTTTGTTTCATTTCAAACCCATTGTGTTGGTGTATAGAGCCAAAACGATTAGAATTGTGTTGATGTCCCAATATTTATGGACCTGACTGTACTTTTTTGCAAAAACATAACATACAGGGATATAATTGCTAATTAGTGGGGTAATAGCTGCTTGATCCAAGGAGACATCTGAATGCTATTATGGGGTCAAGAAGGATTTTTTTCCTAGTTTGTTGCAAAATTGGAAGCGCTTCAGACTAGGTTTTTTGCCTTCTTTTGGATCAACAGCAAAAATATATTTGATGAAGGCTGAACTTGATGGACACAAGTCTCTATTCAGCTATGTAACTATGTAACTATGTTATAGCAAGTGTTGGTGAGCACTGTGCAAGACAGCATGATAAGGGAGTGTAGAAATTGACTCTGGGTGACAGCCAGAAGGAGGCTACAGGCTGTTGCATATTCAGCAACCTAAGGCAGGTGTGCCATGCATGGCACTCTAGGTGCCTTTGCACGGCACTCAAGGCTGCCAGAGCCAAACAGGGTGTGGCTTATCAGGAGTCCTAGTGGGACTTCAGATATCTGCTAGTGCAAACCGAGCAGTGATTGCAGGTGGTGAGGGGCAATCCTCAATTTATGCATTGCACTACTTAGAGGAAGTGATTACTTCCTCCCCACACTTGTGAACGGTAATCTGTATTGGAGTAGAGCGGCCCGCAGCAGCTATCGCAGCTCCTGTCCTTGATTTTTACCTGGCCGGTCCCTAGTGCACCCCAGGAAAGCCAACCACCACAAATAATACAACAGCCCACACACACACACACACACAAACACACAGACAGTTCCACTGACAAGCCACATGCACTCACACAACCCAACAAGCAGCCTCTCACATGCAATACCACAAGTATCAAACACACACCACCAAACACATAATGTGACATATCATTCAGACACACAATTCCACAAGCAGCCCACATACACAGCCGACATTCATAGATATTATACACATTAACACAAACTACTCATGAACACATACAATATAACAACCCATATATACACAAAGGCAATTGCCCCACATATAAATAACACAAGTACAGTACAACAACATATGCACCTCAATAAAAAAAATAGAACCAGCACACCAAGGGACTTTAAGATCTTGTTTTGCCACAGTTCTACTGAAAGGTTGCCTACCCCTGTTCTAGAGTGACTGAACAGAATGGTGCAAGAGTCTATTTGTTTTCTTCTACATAGTCTCTCAGGGTAAGACCTTCTCAGGGCATCACTCATCCTCTCCACTCACTTTGCACCTTGTACACTAATTTCTCAAAGACCAAACAGAGGAACATGAATCAGCAACTGTTCTGCTTGGCCACACTACAGTACGGACAGTTGATATGATAGATAGGCATTGGGGGGAGCTGAAACATTAAAATCATAAAAACATAAAAAGAAGCAAAAATGTTGGGTGGCATAAGTATTCATTCAAGGAAAATTTTGAAATGCAAAATAAGCAGTTGTTAAGTCAAGTGTCGGTCTTGTTCCCTGCTTTCAAGAAAAAAAAGAATGTGAGTAAAGAAAGAGAAAAAAAAAACATTTTGAAATTTTACCAATATGTCTATTGTGTTAATCATATATGATTTAACTAAAGTCAAACCCAGGCCTCATGATCTTGTCTGGAAAAGAGTAAAAATGTTAGGAATTTATTCTTGAATCATTTATAAGGAAAGTTAATTTCAGTTCCATATATAATTTATATAAAACAATTTTAAAATATATGCAATGAAGCTATTTTCATGTTTAGTATTTTTATTTGTACATACTCGTTTTCCTGGCACTAGAGTGCCCTGAGGGTGCCCCCACCCTCAGGGACCCCCTCCCGCCCGGCTCTGGAAAGGGGAAAGGGGTTAAAACTTACCTTTTTCCAGCGCTGGGCGGAGAGATCTCCTCCTGCTCTCCTCCTCCGATCCGCCTCTTCACCTCCCCGTCGGCTGAATGCGCACGCGCGGCAAGAGCTGCGCGCGCATTCAGCCGGTCACATAGGAAAGCATTCATAATGCTTTCCTATGGACGCTGGCGTGCTCTCACTGTGAAAATCACAGTGAGAAGCACGCAAGCGCCTCTAGCGGCTGTCAGTGAGACAGCCACTAGAGGACATAGGGGGAAGGCTTAACCCATTCATAAACATAGCAGTTTCTCTGAAACTGCTATGTTTATGAAAAAATGGGTTAACCCTAGAGGGACCTGGCACCCAGACCACCTCATTAAGCTGAAGTGGTCTGGGTGCCTAGAGTGGTCCTTTAATTTTATGTCATACATTTAGATGCCAGGTTTGGCTGTCCATTAAAAATCCCCATCTTTAAGTTTCTGACAAATTTGAAGTATTTGAAATGCATGCATCTATGATCCAGGTTTCTCGTAGATTCTTAGCAAGCAATACTAATAATAATAGTAATGTATACCACTTATACTTAAACCTTTCATACAACCCAGTTTATGTCATAGGTCCATGAGCCACAAAAAAGGAAACATATTTTCTTCTCTCAGAAAAAGAAATCCAATGAATATTTAATTAGCTGGCTGTTGCCACAGTTTTATTAAAGAAGCTGATGAAAAAAGAAAATCTTTAGCCAGACACAAATTTTGTTCTTACTGTACCATATCATTTGCTGTAGGAAAACTATTCTTTTTTCAAGACTCAATGAATAACATTAAGGTGGGATTTTACAACTAATTTACAGTCTTTCAGTTGCTGACTGACATTACACATGATTTTACAGTCTGTAGTTATAATTATTCCCATAACCTTCTCATTCAAAACGATGCCTAATTTAAATAATTTAGTCTATGCATAACTTATGGGTTCTTCATTTCAAGATGCATAACTTTGTAATTGACTACATACTGTACTTGCCTAGATAATAAGGCACTAAGACCCTATATTATTATTATTATTATATTTATATAGCACCAACAAATCCCATAGTACTTTACAAAGGGAGGACTAACAAACATGTAATTTTATCACATGACAGGAGGCTTCCTATTTTGCATTACTCTCTTTACTAAACTCCACAGCAGTAAAGAAAGTGAAAACATTTAAACCAATCAAAATGCAAACAGGGAGTATATTAACCCAGTAAACAGGCTCCTCCCCCTCTTTCTTTACTGCTCCATCGCAGACAGGTCAGAGTTTTTGGCTCTTCCCTTATCATACCTTATTTGAATGTTTATTGTATTATTTTCCACTATATATTATATATTTATCATGTGTATATTTTCAATACTTTATCTATATATCACTTTATCTGTATTTTTCTTCTATCTTGTATTTGACTTCTCTATCTATCCTGTTGCTACTAGGACTACTAGGGTTACTCTCTCCCTAGTAGTGGTTTTTCCCTTTTTTCCTTTCTCTTGTTATCCCTTCCCGCCGCGATTACCGCAGCCCAATTTCAGCCCCATTCTCGCGGCGGCCATCTTTAATCCCGCGTCTCGCGAGATTACGCCCGCCATCTTAGATTCACCGCAAATTGCCGCAAGTCACCACAGGACGGCAATTTTGACAACCTAGAGTCTGCTACAGAGGTCAGTTCACACAAGCTGTTTAAAGGCACATAAGGTATTAACCTGTGCCTGACTGGGGTGCTGCCCCTATATTGTGCTGCTAAGGAGGTCGCTTTGTGGCCACCTCTATCATACTGGGTGAGGCCCAGAATATAAAAAAAATCCCAACAAGTGGTTTATTCTGCCCTGCTGGGGCTAAGTTACAATACAGAGCCTATTGGCAGTTCCTATTTGGCACTATACACCCTGCTGGGGTATCATTTAATTACAGCCTTGCTGGGGTTATTTGGTTTACATCCAACCAGTTATTATACCTTCTAGACCCTGCTGGGGTACTCGGTATTATCATACCACTACTATACCTGCTGGGTATTATATATATCTGCTAACCCTGCTGGGGTTTCTTTGTACTCAGTACAACAATTAAATGTTATTGCACCCTGCTGGGGCCCTGCATAACGATATTCATATAGTCTATATCGACTAAAACTACAGCAGTCTGACCTCTACCACCTACGCCCTGTGCCAATCATATACTCAGGCATTATGGAGACCTCTCAAACAACAGATCTCCAAAATATGGTGAATGAGGCCGTTTCCACCTCCATGGAGAAAGTCCTCTCCAAAATGATGACCTCTGGTTCCGACAAGAGGAAACCATCAAAAACCCACCCATCCCGCCATGACTCAGATTCTGATGCACCAGAATCTCGCAAGAGCCCAGAAACCCTCACGGGCAAACGCCATTGGAAAGGCGAAAAGGGTCACCAAAACCCAAACAAAGGCAAAAACCCCGCTAAATGCACTAAACCCACTACTGCCGCCACCCCGAATTCACAACACGAGTACTCTTCGGACGAAGAAGGATCTCACGCTAAATCCATGGCCATCTTAGATAAATGGCAAGCGGACGAGTCAGACTCCAACAAGGATGCTTGGGGCTCAGACTCCGGATCCCAATCCTTCTTTCCGCAACACACACTCACCCCAAGACCCAGACAACGCGGAAACCCCGTAAGAAGATGAAGACACCATCTTCGACCCACTGGGACAAAAACTTTTTGACCCAAGAAAGTTAAGGCACCCACGCTCAAGCGACTGGACACCACCCGACCACCTAGCGAGGTTCATGCACCTCTGGTTACGAAAGTCCATGGACAAGACGGTCCGCAACCGCTTGAGGTCAGAATGCCCACGACCCTTTCTACCCGACCACGTTGCGGGCGCGCCAGAATTCGACCAGGTGATGACCACCTTTATGTCACGAGGTGACCGTGACCAACGCAAAGGAGTAGAGAAAGGGTTTAGAGGGGTACAAGATAAACTTCTGGACTCGGTGGGACCACTATCCAGAATTATGTACTTGGCTGACGATGCCCTAGCCAAAGCCGATCAATTAGACGCTACTATGGTGCGCGAATGGGCACATGATGTGCGGGAATGGGCACAAAGGTGCTTTTGTTTTGTGGGTAATGTCAATGTCGCCTTATCATCCGAGCGACGCCAAGCAGCACTTCTCCATATTGACGGGAAGTTGGTGGAGTTGGGCACCAAAGAACTAGGTCCTATGGCACAGGGCAAGCTCTTTGGAGAATCTTTCCTTAAAGAATTGAGCAGACATGTTAACGTCTACACATCCTTAAACAAGGCTCAGACATCAATGCGAAGAGTCTTTAGACAAAACCCCTCCAGGGGTGTTTTTGGACGGGCTGGCCGCCAAAGGGGCCATGCTGCCAGTCGCTTCTGGCCTTCAGGCCCCCGCTCTACGAGACCCCAGCCTTTTTACCCAGAGATGGGATACTGCCCATCTTCCTACACTCGAGGCGCAGACAGAGGTCGCGGACCACGCACTCGAGGCAGAGCACGTTTCTCCTCAGGTAAGCAACCATTTCACTCATGTTTCCCTTCCAATGCATACAGCAGGTCGCATATCTCTTTTCTTCCAGGAATGGACCTCCATCTCCACGGACGCATGGATCCTACAGACAGTACAAGGCTACGTCATAGACTTCGTAGACCAACCATGACAGACGGAACTACCACGTCCCATCAACTGCTCAAGAATAGACACCTCTCTCATCAACGACGAACTACAAACCCTATACTCAAAAGGTGCGATCGAACCCGCCTCCGACCCTCGAGGCTTCTTCAGCAACATCTTCTTATTAAAGAAGAAAACGGGCGATTTACGACCCGTCATAAACCTACGACAACTCAACCAATACGTCACTTACAACCACTTCAAGATGGAAGGCATACATCTTCTACAAGACCTCTTACAAGACATGGATTGGTTCATGAGACTAGACCTCAAGGACGCATACCTATCAGTACCCGTCCACCAATCTTGCAGACAATACCTTCATTTCCACTGGCAAGGCCGTCCTTGGCAATTCACGTGCCTCCCCTTCGGCCTCAGTTCGGCCACATGGTGCTTCACCAAACTGCTGAAACCCGTGGTCGCACATCTTCGGGTGCAAGGCATTCGCTGCATTATATACCTGGACGACCTCCTACTGTTCTGCTCAGACAGACTCAGACTGATATGACACACCTGTCATCCCATGGCTTCATAGTGAACTTTCAAAAATCGGCTTTCTCCCCATCACAAACAGTTCAATTTCTGGGATTCGAAATAGATTCCACCGACAGCACTCTACGGCTACCGACAGCAAAAATCTCAGCCATTCGCAAGGAATTACGCAGGGCCATCCACTGCCACACCATTCCACTCCGCGCCCTCGCACGCATTGTGGGACTTCTCTCTGCTTCCATACAAGCTATATTCCCCGGTCCACTTCACTACAGGGCAATGCAGCACCTCAAAGCTTCCTTCCTCAGGGAAAACCCCTCATACGATCAGCCGGTCCCGATGACAGAGGAAGTCAGAGATGAACTCAGATGGTGGCTGGACAGCATGGAGGCATGGAACGGCCGAGCCATCTTCGGAAAGGCTCCCAATATGATATTAGAATCAGACGCCAGCCTCTGGGGATGGGGCGCGACGAGCGAAAATACATCGACAGGAGGCGCCTGGACATCCCAAGACCTCAACCTACATATAAACTGCCTAGAACTCCTAGCCGGGTCTTTCGCTATCCGAAGCCTAGCGAAGGACAAGTCGGATTGCTGCACCTTCCTCCGGATGGACAACATCTCCGCAGTCCGCTACATCAACCGCCTAGGCGGAGCCCGTTCCCGTCTCCTGTCAGAAATAACGAAAGAAATCTTCGATTTCTGCCTACCCCGCAAGATCTCCCTCATGGCGGAATACCTCCCAGGAGAGACAAACCTCACCGCGGATTGGTTCTCACGCCACTTACGGGACACAAGCGGCTGGAACTGGATCCACAAATCTTCAACCACATTGCGGAACGCCTAGGACCACTTCACCTGGATCTATTTGCATCCAAACAAAACTATACTTCAGCTGGCTCCCGGATCCGGAGAGCGCAGCAGTGGACGCATTCCTACAGCCATGGCTGATCATGGGAGCCTACGCCTTCCCTCCTTTCGCCATGATAACGAGGCCCATACACTACCTGAAGAATCAGCAAACCTCTCTAGTGCTAATCACTCCACTATGGAGAGGACAACCATGGTTCCCGGACCTCCTAGCTCTATTATGCAACGATCCTCTTCTACTACCTCATCATCAGTACATTCTCACTGATCCAAAAGGCAACCCTCATCCTCTCATCCTAGACAATCGCCTCCATCTGGTGGCTTGAACACTTTCAGGGGCTCCTGGCAAGTCGGCGAACTATCGCCTCATGGGACTCATGGGCCCCCGGAACCAGAAGATGCTACCTATCTGCTTGGAACTCCTGGTCCACTTGGTGTTTGGAACGGAACTTCGATCCATTTACGGCCCCTATTTCAGCCATTTTGAACTTCCTATCCCACCTATTCTCATTAGGTCGGTCTTACAGATCACTTAACGTAATCCGTTCAGCTATTTCATCGGCTCATGTCCCCATACAAGGGATCCCGGTTGGTAAGGACCCACTCGTATGTCGACTTCTGAGAGGCATTCGATTACAACGCCCCCCAGGACCGAAATATTCTCAATTCTGGGACGTCGACGTAATCCTCCGATTCCTGAGAGACTGGCTTACTATGACAGACTCTCCCTCCGTCAACTCTCAGGGAAACTCACAGTCTTGCTTTGCCTGATCTCCTTCCGCAGAGTGTCAGACATTCGAGCGCTGGACATAGACGCTTTTTCAATCTCCCCAGAAGGAGTTACATTCCGGATATCTCGTCGCACAAAGACGGACTCCACATCTGTGTTCTATCCTTTCTTCCCCACAGATCCACAACTCTGTGTCGTCTCCGCTCTACAACAGTACGTGGAAACTACCTTACCACTCCAGTCTGCACCATCAGGTCAACTCCTAGTATCATATGTTAGACCACATGTCCCCATCACAACCACCACCCTAGCGAGATGGGTTCGCTGGCTACTATCGCTAGCCGGCGTGGACACTACGTTCGGAGCCCACTCCGTACGCGGAGCAGCAGCATCCTCAGCCTTCATGGCGGGTGTGTCCCTAATGGATATCCTACGCTCCGCAGATTGGTCTAGAGAATCTACGTTCCGCACCTTCTATTTCCGACCGAACTCCGGTGCGGCCATGTCTCTTATACTACAGCGTTAAAAATGCAAAATAGGAAGCCTCCTGTCATGTGATAAAATTGAAGATTATGCTAGCGTTAGTGTACTTATAATCTTAATTTTAATAATGACAGGAGGTGAGTATTTTCCCACCCTTCCCACCCGGAGAGGAGGGGAACTACTCTATTCATACGTTTACTACTTTTTTCCATTCTTCCGTTTTTTCCTACCTCCATAAACCAATATGTTGGTATAGTGTATCCACTGTTATCGTCAGCCTATTGAACTGCTATTAGATTATACACTGAGTACGTAAATTATACTATTGCAATGTTATCCGATGGATCACTGTCATGACTACAAACAGTTTCAAGACCGGTGCCTAACCTTCTCATATTCTCTTTTCAGTTACATAGTTACATAGTTAGATAGCTGAAAAGAGACTTGCGTCCATCAAGTTCAGCCTTCCTCACACCTGTTTTTTGCTGTTGATCCAAAAGAAAAGAAAAAAAAAAAAAAAAAAAAAAAAGAAAAAAACCCAGTTTGAAGCACAATTTTGCAACAAGCTAGGACAAAAAATTCCTTCTTGACCCCAGAATGGCAGTCAGATTTATCCTTGAATCAAGCAGTTATTACCCTACATTGAAAGATTATATCCTTGAATATTCTGTCTTTGCAAGTATTTCGTAAAAATTTAGAACATCTACGGCATAACCCTAGGATTACGGTTCATCATATAAAGACCAAGACTCCTATCGGACGTTCACCCATTGGTGCCTGCTTCTACTCAAGCCAAGAAGTTCACCATTCCCGTTAGATACCACCGTTGATGTTCGTTACAGACTTTATCGCTAACCTTCTTCCCTGTTCCGATGTTGCTTCCGAAAGAGGGGGAGGAGCCTGTTTACTGGGATAATATACTCCCTGTTTGCATTTTGATTGGTTTAAATGTTTTCACTTTCTTTACTGCTGTGGAGTTTAGTAAAGAGAGTAATGCAAAATACTCTCCTCCTGTCATTATTCAAATTAAAATTATAAGTACACTAACACTAGCATAATCTTCAATTGTAACCAGACAAGTTTGACGCACAGGAAGTGAGGTAAGGGAAGTATTGCAGTCCAGTCATTGACAATTTACAAAAAAACATTTTTAGCTAAAATGTAAATTATAGAATGCAACCCCACCTACACTATTTTGCCTTTATTTGTGATAACATATATTTCATTGAGGGTGACATGTGTAGTATACCAAGTCATGTTGATCAACTACAAAGAGAAAACATTTCCAAAGAATGACAAGATTGTACTTGCAGGTACAACAATTAAAGGATCACTATCAGGGCCGTCTTTAACATTGATTGAACCCTGGGCAAGCATTTGTTTGGGACCCCTGGATCCTGCCATCCCTCGCCCTCCCCCCACACTTTCACTCTCTGGCATGCAATCACGCCCTCCACCCCAACACAGTGGCAGAACTAATGTAGACAGGGCCATGGTGCAAGACATTGTTTTAAGCCTCCCCCTAGCGCAAGAGCAGAGAAAAGATAGATCCTCATCTGTTGTACAATTCCCACGATGCTATGCCAGCTGGGGATCTACCATTTCACCATTCTTGCAGAGCTGTATTTGTGAGCAGTGTTTGTGCATTTGAATGTGGGCATGTTGTTGTATACAGTATGTGTGTGCATGTAGGGTGTAGTATTGGTGTTTAAGTGTAGGGATGTGTTTCTATATATTATATACTTTTTGAGTTTGAATTCAGGGGTGTGTTTGTGTGTAATGTTTGCAGGGGTGTGGTTGCATGTTGTATTTGATTGCCGTGATGTATGATATACATTCACAGATATACATACACATTAGCACACAGATACATGCATACATCTGGACACATGCACACACTGACAAAGACTGGTGTATACACACACAGCCACATACATAAATACACGTGCACACACAGAGATAAAGACACTGGCACATCCAGACACAGAGATACACACTTACACACACTGACACAAATATATACACAAATATATATGTATTTGTGTGCAGTGTTGGCATAGGAATGCTGAGATGCATGCATTGTCACACAGATGCACTCTCACACAAACAGTGATACACACAGGAACACAGATACACATGCAGTGGTGTATTTGTGTGCATTGTTAATGTTGGAATGCAGGGTTGTATTTGTGTGCAATGTTAGATGGGATGTATGCATTGCCACATGCACAGACACACACTTACACATACTGACACTCATACACACACAGGTACATATACACAGACACGCAGGTACACATACAAACTGACACATAGGTATACATACACACAGATACACATAAACACTGACACAAAGGTACATGTACACTGACACAAACACAGCCAGCCAGATACACACTTACACACACACTGTCAGATACACACACACACAGTCAGATAAAAACACTGACACCAACACAGCCAGTCAGATACACACACAGCAGATACACACACACACACAGTGAGATACACACACAGTGAGATATACACACAGTGAGATACACAGTCAGATACACACGCAGTCAGATACACACACACAGTCAGATATACACACATACAGCCAGATACACACACACACAGTCAGATACACACACACACACACAGTTAGATATACACAGTGAGATATACACACACACACAGTCAGATACACACACACACACACACACTCACACACTCAGATACACACACAGTCAGATACACACACACACACACACACACACAGTCAGATACACACACACAGTCAGATACACATACACACATACAGATACACACACACACAGTGAGATGCACACACAGTCAGATACACACACAGTCAGATACACACACAGTCAGATACACACACAGTCAGATACACACACACACACACAGTGAGATATACACACACATAGTGAGATATACACACAGTGAGATATACACACAGTCAGATACACACACACACACACACACACTCAGATACACACAGAGTCAGATACACACACAGTTAGATACACACACACTCAGATACACACACACACAGTCAGATACACATACATACACATGCACACACACACACACACACAGTGAGATACACACACTCACACACAGTCAGATATACACAAACCGTCAGATACACACACACACACAGCCAGATACACATACACACATACAGTCAGATACACATACACACACACACGCACACACAAACATATACACACACACTGACACAAACACACACACAAACACACAGTCATATGAATTCACATAGTTTAGCCACCCTCCTTACCTTTACAGAAGTGTGGCTTCCCTGTAGTCCAGTGGGAGCTTGATGGCTGCGATTGATGGGAGTCTTCTTCTTCTTGGTCTGTACCTCCTCCTTCTCTCCATGTGTGTCTCCTCCTCCCCAGCAGCACTCTGTTAATTGGGAGGAAGTGACCTCACAACACTTCCTCCCAGCAGGCAGGAAGACAGGGGCTCGGTCAGGAGCTCTCTTAAAGGGCTGGGGGCCCCTTTGGGGCCCCAGGAGCAACTGTGCCCGGGGCAGCTTCCCCATTTGCCTCTTGTTAAAGAAGGCCCTGATCACTATGGAGTCAGGAACACAAACATGTATTCCTGACCCTATAGTGTTAAAACCACCATCTAGCCCCCCTGGTTTCCTCATGCCTCCATAAATATAGCAAAATCTTACTGTATTCAAGCCTGAGGCTGTAGATCTGCATGCTGTTTGCCTAAAAAAACAAGCAATCTGCTGACATCATCAGAAATGGTAGCCTGATCCAATCACAATGCTTCCCCATAGGATTGGCTGAGACTGACAAGGAGGAAGATCAGGGGCAGAGCCAGCATGATGCAAACACAGCCCTGGTGAATCAGCATCTCCCCATAGAGATGAACTGAATCAATGAATCTCTATGAGGAAAGCTCAGTGTCTGCACGCAAAGGGAGGAGATACTGAATATTTGGATGCATTTTAGGCAGCCATGACCCTTGAATGATCTCTAACAGCTATCTGAGGAGTGGCCAGTGAAGTTATCACAAGGCTGTAATGTAAACACTGCATTTTATCTGAAAAGACAGTGTTTACAGTAAAAAGCCTGAAGGTAATGATTCGACTCACCAGAACAAATTCAATAAGCTGTAGTTGTTCTGGTGACTATAGTGTCCCTTTAATACAAGATATGCATTATGCATATCTGTCTGAAAAGATAAATAAAAACAGCATCATTGGCTTTATAAGTCAGCGATGCA
Organism: Pelobates fuscus; assembly: GCF_036172605.1. NCBI lineage: Eukaryota > Metazoa > Chordata > Amphibia > Anura > Pelobatidae > Pelobates > Pelobates fuscus. The sequence goes on from NC_086327.1 coordinate 69,193,642, forward strand.
ATGTATGGGAATAAAAGGTAACACAATCCAGTTTTAATATAATTTTTATTGAATTTTATACTTTTATTGGGTTGCTCGATATTTGCAGTTCCCTGACCAATTACAAATAAGTAAAATAAAAGTAATGTAAAATGGCACAACTTCATAAATATTTTTCTGGTTTATTGCAGGCGATTTTTAAAATGATACCACCAGAAGAACAGAAGAATCTACCAGATGACGAAAACACTCCACAGAAAAGAGCAGACAAGTTATGGGCTTATTTCAAAAAGAAAGATAATGGTAACATTTTAAAGTTAGCGTCTTCTAGACAGATTATTTTGCTCCTCATACTATGCTACATGGTGCATTATTCATATTATTATGTGGATATATTTATGCGTTTTATGTCTATACAAAAAAATAATAATGAGAGAATCCTGAACTGTTAAAGTGTCAGAAAACAATGACACCTAAGTAACACAGAAACCACAGTCAGACGCAAGTCCAAACTTTACAGATTATAAAAAAGTCTAACTGCCACAGATAAGAAATATCTCAAAGCCAGAGAGAAAAGAATAAGACATGTAGAAAATTCTAAAGTGGAAAAGGAAAGAAACAGAGTTGAGAATCTCTACCACATGGGGGACAGAGGGTGGGTATATGTGTAAATGTTTTTGTTATTGCAGGTGAATTCACATATTATTTTTTTGATTAAAAAAAAATCAAGTATAGTTCCTTAAGTGAACAATGTAGGATTAGAAATACATATCTGTATTCCTAATGCTACACTCCTGATCTCCCCCCACCAACTGTACAAAATGAATATCGAAATAAGTGAAAATGAAAAAAATTACTCATCTTGACGCCAGAGCCAAGTCACCCTCGGCACTGCCGTAACCTCCTCTGTCAGCTGCATCATGATGGGCCAATCCAATACCACTCATAGAGTATTCAATTATTCTCTATTGCTGACCATGATGGCACATGCTCATGCATGTGTGATGTCATGGTATGAGTGTCAGAAAGTAAAATTACCAACTCTCATATCCACAGGGCTAGATGGTGTGACTTGAAGTCACACACCCAAGCCTTCTAATTAGTTTTATATATTGAGCTTTGGGAGGTAGGACGGTGGTAGGACTGCATGCACTATAACAACTTCAATAAGATGAAGTTGTAAAATGCCTACAGTATCCCTTTCAGTAACTCAGTATGATTAGCAACTCCTTAATCAAGTATTTTAAAGATAAAGAAAGCATGATACATCTAAACAAGTTCAACTCACATGTTTGACTTAAATGAATAGGAAGTAGTGTGAACCCTGCTCAAATGAGTTTACAATCTAAAGGAATGTGATACAGGTAGAGTACAATTTGCACATTAGATACAGGTAGAGTACAATTTGTTCAGAGTAGAAATGAATTTCATGTGTTTTGATAGCATAGTCTGTAAACAGCATATGACTACATCAGAGAGTTAACAAAGACAAATGGGATCATTTGGCGAGGGGAGATGTTAATTGGTTAGTTGATATGCCTTCCTTTGGGGGATTTTAAGGCTTTCCTAATATACAAAATGCAGAGAAAATTTAATAGATGGAGCAATGATTTTTTGGTGAAATGGTGAAGCCCTAGAAAAGCTTTGAAAAAAGGGAATTGGTAGTGTGGGTCCAAATTTAGGGGACGTGTAAATCATTGGCATGGTGGAGATACCTATTTATTTGAGTGGATATGTAGGTTGGGGTACTGCTATAAAGTGATTATAGGTAAGGAATATACTGAAATAATTCTTGGATGTATAGGGAGCCAGTCTAAATAATGACAGACTGGTGAAGTATGAGATGAGTGGGGGTTTAGGAATCTGATTCTGGCCATGACATTAGTAGTGGTAGAAAGGAGTTGTAAGTAGCACCTTGATGTGATCTCATGTGATGTATACAATAAAAAAAGAGAACTTAGGGGTGATCCACAGTGTCAAAAGCAGAGATTTTGAGAAGTAGTCATATAGAAGAGTGACCTTAAATTTGGCAGTGATCGAATAATTTGTCATCATCTTGCTTAGACCAGTTTTAATACAGTGTTTCAGCTGGAAACTAGATTGGAGAAGGTCGAGTAGGAAGCTGGACAAAAGGAAATTGGTCAGTTCAATATATACAAGATATTTTGAGAAGGTCAAAGGAAAACGGTAGTAGGAAGATGCGGCATTAGTTGAATTGAGAATTTGCATCAAGTGAAGGCATTGTTAAGATGAAAGTAACAGTAGTTTGTTTAAGGATAACATTAGAGAAAGATTAAGGATTTGGGTAAGGTATAGTACAAGGCAAAGACTGACAAAGATGCAATGTGACAGAATAGTGGGTGCCTTTTGATATTTCTTTCATCCTTTTAGCAATCTTTTCAGTAGAATGCAAAAGTTAAATGCTATAAGGTTGTTGGGGGGGGGGGGGGGGGAGCAGCAACAGAATGAAGACGTGTTGAATGATCACAAGAGACATGTTGGATTATTAGAGAAGGTGGTGATTAATTAAAGAATATTGCTTTGGTACAGTAAAGTTCTGAGCCATAGGTGTGCAGTAGGAGTTTATAGAAGTCAGATATGGCCCAGAACTTCCTCCAACTTTGCTTAGCAATCCAAAGTATAAATTTAGCATTGTGTACCAGGTCTAGGAATTGTAACCAAGGATTTTTAATATAATGTTTATGTATCCCTTATATTTAACAAATATATAACTGTGATGCGTGGAAAATAAAAGTAAATGTTTAAATGCACACCTCTTCACCATACAATTGGGCACCTACATCTCTGATCACTGCCAATCAATGTTGTAAGTTATATTGTATTGTTTTTTTTTTGTGTCTGACAGTCAACACAGAGAAAGCATAGAGCGAAGAAAAAAAATTAAACAATGTTTATATTTCACATTCCCATTTGCAATGTGTGCCCGTGGTTCCCTGGTTGTGCATGAACTGAACTGAATTGCAGTGTCATTTTTTTCATGTAAACATAATAGAAAATGGAGCAACACATAAAAAGTATAATAATAATTGCAACAGAGTAGGAATTGATGGTTTCACTTTAAACTATTTATATGCCTTGTAATTGATAGCAAAAAGACAAAGAAAAAAAAAACAAAGGCGGAAGCAAGAACAGATTTTCTAGCCAAAAGTATGGATAAGGTCAGACAGTCTTTTTACCAGTTTGCTTTATGGAAAGAAAATCCGTTATCAAACTTTCAATTACTGAGAGCCACAACTAGTGTTGTCGCGAACCCGAAATTTTCGGTTCGCGAACGGCGAACGCGAACTTCCGCAAATGTTCGCGAACCGGCGAACCGCGCGAACCGCCATTGACTTCAATGGGCAGGCGAATTTTAAAAACAACAGGGACTCTTTCTGGCCACAATAGTGATGGAAACGTTGTTTCAAGGGGACTAACACCTGGACTGTGGCATGCCAGAGGGGGATCCATGGCAAAACTCAGTTGATGCAGAGTCTGCTTTTAATCCATAAAGGGCAGAAATCACCTAACATTGACACCTGTCCTCAAAGCCCAGCCCTGATACACACTGACACAGAGCAGAATAGAGACTGTTCCCCCTACATAGGGTCACTTGGCAGATATGGATTGAAACCTGTCCTCAAAACCCCTGATACACACTGACACAGAGCAGAATAGGGACTGTTCCCCCTACATAGGGTCACTTGGCAGATATGAATTGACACCTGTCCTCAAAACCCCTGATACACACTGACACAGAGCAGAATAGAGACTGTTCCCTGTCCACAGAGACCATGATACACACTGACACAGAGCAGAATAGAGACTGTTCACCGTCTACAGAGACCATGATACACACTGACACAGAGCAGAATAGAGACTGTTCCCCCTACATAGGGTCACTTGGCAGATATGGATTGACACCTGTCCTCAAAACCCCTGATACACACTGACACAGAGCAGAATAGAGACTGTTCCCCCTACATAGGGTCACTTGGCAGATATGGATTGACACCTGTCCTCAAAAACCCTGATACACACTGACACAGAGCAGAATAGGGACTGTTCCCCCTACATAGGGTCACTTGGCAGATATGGATTGACACCTATCCTAATGATCCCTGATACACACTGACACAGAGCAGAATAGAGACTGTTCCCCCTACATAGGGTCACTTGGCAGATATGGATTGACACCTGTCCTCAAAACCCCTGATACACACTGACACAGAGCAGAATAGGGACTGTTCCCCCTACATAGGGTCACTTGGCAGATATGGATTGACACCTATCCTAATGATCCCTGATACACACTGACACAGAGCAGAATAGAGACTGTTCCCCCTACATAGGGTCACTTGGCAGATATGGATTGAAACCTGCCCTCAAAACCCCTGATACACACTGACACAGAGCAGAATAGGGACTGTTCCCCCTACATAGGGTCACTTGGCAGATATGGATTGACACCTATCCTAATGATCCCTGATACACACTGACACAGAGCAGAATAGGGACTGTTCCCCCTACATAGGGTCACTTGGCAGATATGGATTGACACCTGTCCTCAAAACCCCTGATACACACTGACACAGAGCAGAATAGGGACTGTTCCCTCTACATAGGGTCACTTGGCAGATATGGATTGACACCTATCCTAATGATCCCTGATACACACTGACACAGAGCAGAATAGAGACTGTTCCCGCTACATAGGGTCACTTGGCAGATATGGATTAACACCTGTCCTCAAAACCCCTGATACACACTGACACAGAGCAGAATAGGGACTGTTCCCCCTACATAGGGTCACTTGGCAGATATGGATTGACACCTGCCCTCAAAACCCCTGATACACACTGACACAGAGCAGAATAGGGACTGTTCCCCCTACATAGGGTCACTTGGCAGATATGGATTGACACCTATCCTAATGATCCCTGATACACACTGACACAGAGCAGAATAGGGACTGTTCCCCCTACATAGGGTCACTTGGCAGATATGGATTGACACCTGTCCTCAAAACCCCTGATACACACTGACACAGAGCAGAATAGGGACTGTTCCCTCTACATAGGGTCACTTGGCAGATATGGATTGACACCTATCCTAATGATCCCTGATACACACTGACACAGAGCAGAATAGAGACTGTTCCCGCTACATAGGGTCACTTGGCAGATATGGATTAACACCTGTCCTCAAAACCCCTGATACACACTGACACAGAGCAGAATAGAGACTGTTCCCTGTCCACAGTCCATGATACACACTGACACAGAGCAGAATAGAGACTGTTCACCGTCCACAGAGACCATGATACACACTGACACAGAGCAGAATAGAGACTGTTCCCCCTACATAGGGTCACTTGGAAGGTATGGATTGACACCTGTCCTCAAAGCCCCTGATACACACTGGGGGGAGCTACTGTCCTCCCCAACCCCTGCGCGGTGGGTGGGGGCCATAAATCACAATGGGGTGACCTACTGTCCTCCCCCCCTCGGCCCCCACCCCTGCGCGGTGGGTGGGGGGCATAAATCACAATGGGGGGGCCTACTTTCCTCCCCCCCGGCCCCCATTCCTGCGCGGTGGGTGGGGGGCATAAATCACAATGGGACGGACCTACTGATAGGAGTGGAGTATTGTTCATATCAGTTTAATACCTTCCGCGTCTCCTATCAGTGGACGTGTAAATGGCAGAGATTTTTCATTGTTGAATCACCTCCCCTTTTTAGGCCAAGGTGGAAAGATGCTTAGACCACTGGTATATTGGTGCCATCTTGGAGGATTTTTTTTTGGTTTGGTTTTTGAAGCCATAGTGCTGCACCAGTGGGCCTAAAAATTAGGCATGTACACATGCCTGAAAAATTTGGTATTGTTGCAGCCGCTGCTGTAGCAGCGGCCAGAAAAATTGATGTTTGTTTCACAGGCAGAAAGTGCCCTAAAACATGGCGGCTTGAACCCTAGTTGGTGGCGGATAAGTCACGCAAGTCAAACGTCATTCAGAGCTAAAATACAGCAGCGTGTGGACCATTTTTAGCCCAAGGCAGCTCATCTCATCAGGCCTTTTTTAAGCGAATGTATCGCCCAGTGTCAGTCCCTTCGGGATCCATCCCTCATTCATCTTAATAAAGGTGAGGTAATCTAGACTTTTTTGACCTAGGCGACTTCTCTTCTCAGTGACAATACCTCCTGCTGCACTGAAGGTCCTTTCTGACAGGACACTTGAAGCGGGGCAGGCCAGAAGTTCTATCGCAAATTGGGATAGCTCAGGCCACAGGTCAAGCCTGCACACCCAGTAGTCAAGGGGTTCATCGCTCCTCAGAGTGTCGATATCTGCAGTTAAGGCGAGGTAGTCTGCTACCTGTCGGTCGAGTCGCTCTCTGAGGGTGGATCCCGAAGGGCTGTGGCGATGCATAGGACTTAAAAAGGTCCGCATGTCCTCCATCAACAACACGTCTTTAAAGCATCCTGTCCTTGCCGGCGTGGTCGTGGGAGGAGGAGGAGGAGGATGACTTCCACCTCTCCCCCTGTTAGATTCCCGTTGTGCTGTGACATCACCCTTATACACTGTGTAAAGCATACTTTTTAATTTATTTTGCAAATGCTGCATCCTTTCCGACTTGTTGTAATTGGGTAACATTTCCGCCACTTTCTGCTTATACCGGGGGTCTAGTAGCGTGGACAACCAGTACAGGTCGTTCTCCTTCAGCCTTTTTATACGAGGGTCCCTCAACAGGCAGGACAGCATGAAAGACCCCATTTGCACAAGGTTGGATGCCGAGCTACTCATTTCCCGTTCCTCCTCCTCACTGATGTCATTGAAGGTATGTTCTTCCCCCCAGCCACGTACAACACCACGGGTACCACATAGGTGACAACGAGCACCCTGGGATGCCTGTTGTGTTTGGTCTTGCTCCTCCTCCTCCTCCTCAAAGCTACAATCCTCCTCTGACTCCTCTTCCTCACAATCCTCTTCCAGCATTGCCGCAGGTCCAGCAAGCGATGCTGATAAGGCTGTTTCTGGTGGTGATGGTGACCACAACTCTTCCTCTTCACGCTCATCTACAGCCTGATCCAGCACTCTTCGCAGGGCACGCTCCATGAAGAAAACAAATGGTATGATGTCGCTGATGGAGCCTTCGTTGCGACTGACTAGGTTTGTCACCTCCTCAAAAGGACGCATGAGCCTACAGGCATTGCGCATGAGCGTCCAGTAACGTGGCAAAAAAATTCCCAGCTCCCCAGAGGCTGTCCTAGCACCCCGGTCATACAAATATTCATTAACAGCTTTTTCTTGTTGGAGCAGGCGGTCGAACATTAGGAGTGTTGAATTCCAACGTGTAGGGCTGTCGCAAATCAAGTGCCTCACTGGCATGTTGTTTCGCCGCTGGATATCGGCAAAGTGAGCCATGGCCGTGTAGGAACGCCTGAAATGGCCACACACCTTCCTGGCCTGCTTCAGGACGTCCTGTAAGCCTGTGTACTTATGCACAAAGCGTTGTACGATCAGATTACACACATGTGCCATGCACGGCACATGTGTCAACTTGCCCAACTTCAATGCCGCTATCAAATTTTTTCCGTTGTCACACACCACTTTGACGATATCCAGTTGCTGCGGAGTCAGCCACTTTTCCACCTGTGCGTTCAGGGCGGACAGGAGTGCTTGTCCGGTGTGACTCTCTGCTTTCAAGCAAGTCAAACCCAAGACGGCGTGACACTGCCGTATCCGGGATGTGGAATAGTACCTGGGGAGCTGGGGGGGTGCCGTTGATGTGGAGCAAGAAGCAGCGGCACAAGAGGACTCAGCCGAGGAGGTTATGGAAGAGGATGGAGTAGGAGGAGTAGAGGAGGTGGCAGCAGGACTGCCTGCAATTCGTGGCGGTGTCACCAACTCCTCTGCAATGCCACGCATTCCTTGCTTGTCAGCCGTCAGCAGGTTTACCCAATGCGCAGTGTAGGTGATATACCTGCCCTGACCATGCTTTGCAGACCAGGTATCAGTGGTCAGATGGACCCTTGCCCCAACACTGTGTGCCAGACATGCCATGACTTCCTTTTGCACAATCGAGTACAAGTTGGGATTGCCTTTTGTGAAAAGAAATTCCGGCCGGATACCTTCCACTGCGGTGTCCCAATAGCTACAAATTTTTTGAACGCCTCAGACTCAACCAGATTGTATGGTAAAAGCTGGCGGGCAAATAGTTCGGACAAGCCAGCTGTCAGACGCCGGGCAAGGGGGTGACTTGGTGACATTGGCTTCTTACGCTCAAACATGTCCTTGACAGACACATGACTGTGGGCAGATGAGCGGGAACTGCTCAAGGCGGGAGACGGAGTGGCGGATGGTTGAGAGGGGGCAAGAAGGACAGCAGTGGTTGACGTGGCTGAAGATGCTGGACCAGGAGGAGGATGGCGGCTTAGAGTAGGCGTGCTGCTTGTACTCATGTGTTGATCCCATAGGCGTTTGTGATGTGAGATCATGTGCCTACGCAAAGCAGTTGTACCTAGGTGGGTGTTGGACCTCCCACGACTCAGTTTCCTTTGGCACAGGTTGCAAATGGCATCGCTGTTGTCAGAGGCAGACACACAAAAAAAATGCCACACTGCTGAGCTCTGCAATGACGGCATTCTGGTGGTGGACACAGCATGCGTTGATTGGCGTGCTGTCGGGCTGACCCCGGGTGCCGATGCATGCTGTCTGACTGTGCCACTAGCTCCTTGCGACAACCCCCCCCTGCTTCCAACTCATCTCCTCCTCCTCTCTGTCTCCCCATCTGAACTTTCGCCCTGTTCTTCTTCTTGCCGAGCGGGCACCCACGTGACATCCATGGACGCATCGTCATCATCAACCGCTTCGCTTGTATCTGACAACTCAGCAAAGGAAGCAGCAGCGGGTACAACATCATCATCATCACACCGTACCTCCATGTGTTTAATGCTGCCTGCCTGAGACATATCCCTGTTATCTACATCCTCTAGCAATAATGGTTGCGCATCACTCATTTCTTCAAACGGGTGTGTGAATAACTCCTCTGACATACCAAGTAAAGCGGCTGTGGTGCTAGTTTTGGTGGTGGCGGCAGGCGGGTGAGTGCTATCTTGAGAGGTGCCTGAAGCTAAGCTGGAGGAGGATGGTGCGTCAAGGTTCCGAGCGGAGGCTGTACAAGATTGGGTGTCCTGTGTTAGCCAGTCAACTAAGTCCTCAGAACTTTTCAAGTTCAGGGTACGTGGCTTCTGAAAACTGGGCATTATTCTAGGGCAAAAGGGAATCACAGCACCACGATGGCCCCTGCGGGGTGGCCTGCCTCTGCCTGTCATTTTTTTGGGGATTAGTGGTACTATGCGTGCAAGCTACTGTGAGACCAGATATGATTGGCAATGTGCACTGGAACAGTTCTGCAGAGCACACGCTGAAGGAAGGACTGACAGAGCCGCTTGAAGACAAGTAACTGCTATTCAATCTATAACAGTGAAAAACAAATTTTGGTTTTAAAAGCACGCTATAGAGACACCAGATATGATTGGCAATGTGCACTGGAACAGTTCTGCAGTGCACACACTGTAGGCCTAAGACACCCGCTTGAAGACAAGTAACTGCTATTCAATCTATAACAGTGAAAAACAAATTTTGGTTTTAAAAGCACGCTATAGAGACACCAAATATGATTGGCAACTGTCAAAGCACGCTGGAACAGGTCTACAGAGCACACGATGAAGTAGGCCTGACACCCAGACGCTTGCAGACAACTAACTGCTCTTCTATTACAGTGAAAAAAAATGATTTCTTTAAAATCTAAAGCTTAAGCTATTGTTAAAACAGATATGAGTGGTGGCACTGACTGTGCAAATGGGCAAGGCATCCAACCTGACACAGAAGCTGGCAGGCAGGCAACTGCTCTTCTATTACAGTGAAAACAAATGATTTATTTTAAATGTAAAGCTTAACCAATTGTTAAAACAGATATGAGTGGTGGCACTGGGCAAGTAGGCACAGTATCCAATGTGAACCTCACACAGAAGCTGGCAGGCAGGCAACTGCTCTTCTATTACAGTGGAAACAAAATTTTGGTTGTAAAAGCACGCTATAGAGACACAAGATATGAGTGGCAACTGTCAAAGTACGCTGGCAGGGTTGTGCAGGGCACACGCTGAAGGAAGGCCTGACAGAGCCGCTTGAAGGACACTGACTGTCTGCTATTAGCTTACACTGGAAACCTTTTTTCTTTTTAAAAGCACGCTAAAGAGACACCAGATATGATTGGCAACTGTCAAAGCACGCTGGCACAGGTCTGCAGAGCACACGCTGAAGTAGGCCTGACACCCAGACGCTTGCAGACAACTAACTGCTCTTCTATTACAGTGAAAACAAATTATTTATTTTAAATGTAAAGCTTAACCAATTGTTAAAACAGATATGAGTGGTGGCACTGGGCAAGTAGGCACAGTATCCAATGTGAACCTCACACAGAAGCTGGCAGGCAGGCAACTGCTCTTCTATTACAGTGGAAACAAAATTTTGGTTGTAAAAGCACGCTATAGAGACACCAGATATGAGTGGCAACTGTCAAAGCACGCTGGCACAGGTCTGTAGAGCACACGCTGAAGTAGGCCTGACACCCAGACGCTTGCAGACAACTAACTGCTCTTCTATTACAGTGAAAAAAAAATATTTATTTTAAATGTAAAGCTTAAAAGACCACTCTAGGCACCCAGACCACTTCAGCTTAATGAGGTGGTCTAGGTGCCAGGTCCTTCTAGGGTTAACCCATTTTTTCATAAACATAGCAGTTTCAGAGAAACTGCTATGTTTATGAATGGGTTAAGCCTTCCCCCTATGTCCTCTAGTGGCTGTTTCACTGACAGCCGCTAGAGGCGCTTGCGTGCTTCTCACTTTGATTTTCACAGTGAGAGCACGCCAACGTCCATAGGAAAGCATTATGAATGCTTTCCCATGTGACCGGCTGAATGCGCGCGCAGCTCTTGCCGCGCGTGCGCATTCAGCCGACGGGGAGGAGAAGAGGCGGATCGGAGGAGGAGAGCAGGAGGAGAGCTCTCCGCCCAGCGCTGGAAAAAGGTAAGTTTTTACCCCTTTCCCCTTTCCAGAGCCGGGCGGGAGGGGGTCCCTGAGGGTGGGGGCACCCTCAGGGCACTCTAGTGCCAGGAAAATGAGTATGTTTTCCTGGCACTAGAGTGGTCCTTTAACCAATTGTTAAAACAGATTTGAGTGGTGGCACTGGGCAAGTAGGCACAGTATCCAATGTGAACCTCACACAGAAGCTGGCAGGCAGGCAACTGCTCTTCTATTACAGTGGAAACAACATTTTGGTTGTAAAAGCACGCTATAGAGACACAAGATATGAGTGGCAACTGTCAAAGCACGCTGGCACAGGTCTGCAGAGCACACGCTGAAGTAGGCCTGACACCCAGACGCTTGCAGACAACTAACTGCTCTTCTATTAGAGTGAAAAAAAAATATTTATTTTAAATGTAAAGCTTAACCAATTGTTAAAACAGATATGAGTGGTGGCACTGGGCAAGTAGGCACAGTATCCAATGTGAACCTCACACAGAAGCTGGCAGGCAGGCAACTGCTCTTCTATTACAGTGGAAACAAAATTTTGGTTGTAAAAGCACGCTATAGAGACACAAGATATGAGTGGCAATTGTCAAAGCACGCTGGCACAGGTCTGCAGAGCACACGCTGAAGTAGGCCTGACACCCAGACGCTTGCAGACAACTAACTGCTCTTCTATTACAGTGAAAAAAAATATTTATTTTAAATGTAAAGCTTAACCAATTTTTAAAACAGATATGAGTGGTGGCACTGGGCAAGTAGGCACAGTATCCAATGTGAACCTCACACAGAAGCTGGCAGGCAGGCAACTGCTCTTCCATTACAGTGGAAACAAAATTTTGGTTGTAAAAGCACGCTATAGAGACACCAGATATGAGTGGCAACTGTCAAAGCACGCTGGCACAGGTCTGCAGAGCACACGCTGAAGTAGGCCTGACACCCAGACGCTTGCAGACAACTAACTGATCTTCTATTACAGTGAAAAAAAATATTTATTTTAAATGTAAAGCTTAACCAATTGTTAAAACAGATATGAGTGGTGGCACTGGGCAAGTAGGCACAGTATCCAATGTGAACCTCACACAGAAGCTGGCAGGCAGGCAACTGCTCTTCTATTACAGTGGAAACAAAATTTTGGTTGTAAAAGCACGCTATAGAGACACAAGATATGAGTGGCAACTGTCAAAGCACGCTGGCAGGGTTGTGCAGGGCACACGCTGAAGGAAGGCCTGACAGAGCCGCTTGAAGGACACTGACTGTCTGCTATTAGCTTACACTGGAAACCTTTTTTCTTTGTAAAAGCACGCTAAAGAGACACCAGATATGATTGGCAACTGTCAAAGCACGCTGGCACAGGTCTGCAGAGCACACGCTGAAGTAGGCCTGACACCCAGATGCTTGCAGACAACTAACTGATCTTCTATTACAGTGAAAAAAAATGATTTCTTTAAAATCTAAAGCTTAAGCTATTGTTAAAACAGATATGAGTGGTGGCACTGGGCAAGTGGGCACAGTATCCAATGTGAACCTCACACAGGGGCTGGCAGGCAGGCAACTGCTCTTCTATTACAGTGGAAACAAAATTTTGGTTGTAAAAGCACGCTATAAAACACCAGATATGAGTGGCAACTGTCAAAGCACGCTGGCACAGGTCTGCAGAGCACACGCTGAAGTAGGCCTGACACCCAGATGCTTGCAGACAACTAACTGATCTTCTATTACAGTGAAAAAAAATGATTTCTTTAAAATCTAAAGCTTAAGCTATTGTTAAAACAGATATGAGTGGTGGCACTGACTGTGCAAATGGGCAAGGCATCCAACCTGACACAGAAGCTGGCAGGCAGGCAACTGCTCTTCTATTACAGTGAAAAAAAATATTTATTTTAAATCTAAAGCTTAACCAATTGTTAAAACAGATATGAGTGGTGGCACTGGGCAAGTGGGCACAGTATCCAATGTGAACCTCACACAGAAGCTGGCAGGCAGGCAACTGCTCTTCTATTACAGTGAAAAAAAATATTTATTTAAAATCTAAAGCTTAACCAATTGTTAAAACAGATATGAGTGGTGGCACTGACTGTGCAAATGGGCAAGGCATCCAACCTGACACAGAAGCTGGCAGGCAGGCAACTGCTCTTCTATTACAGTGAAATAAAATTATTTATTTTAAATCTAAAGCTTAACCAATTGTTAAAACAGATATGAGTGGTGGCACTGGGCAAGTGGGCACAGTATCCAATGTGAACCTCACACAGAAGCTGGCAGGCAGGCAACTGCTCTTCTATTACAGTGAAAAAAAAATATTTATTTTAAATGTAAAGCTTAACCTATTGTTAAAACAGATATGAGTGGTGGCACTGGGCAAGTAGGCACAGTATCCAATGTGAACCTCACACAGAAGCTGGCAGGCAGGCACCTGCAATTACATTACACAGGAAAAAAAAAAAAAGCAGCCTGATGTTCTAGCCCTAAAAAGGGCTTTTTGGGGTGCTGTCCTTACAGCAGAGATCAGATGAGTCCTTCAGGATTGTAGTGGACACTGAATACCCTAGCCTAGCTATCAATTTCCCTATCTAATCAGCAGCAGCTAAACTTTCCCTCCTCTCACTAAGCATGCATCTTCCAAATGAATCGAAAATGGATGCTGGGAGGGAGGTTGGAGGGTGTGGAAGGGAGGGAGTGCTGCTGATTGGCTGGAATGTGTCTGCTGACCGAGAGGCACAGGGTCAAAGTTTGCCCAATGATGACGAATAGGGGGCGGATCGAACTGCGCATGTGTCCGCCCGCCGCGGCGAACGCGAACATGCTAATTTCGCCGGGAACTGTTCGCCGGCGGACAGTTCGGTACATCACTAGCCACAACTATATAGAGGGAAAAGAACAACATTTTACCACATCTTTGATGATCAAGCATAGAGGATACTCTACGCTTTGTGAGTCCCTTGGCAAACCTGTAATGTGAGCCCTCTCTTAACAAACGCACCAAGTCATATTTATAAAAAAAAAAGTGGAATTACATTTTTTAATATAGTTAAGAAGTTTAAACATTATACTTGAAAGTGTAGAAAACCCCTTCAGTGACTTACCTGAGGCAGCGGCGATGTCCCTCGCCGCTGTCTCCTCCTCCGCTACGTTCCTCCCTGTGCTTCCGTCGGCCGGTGGGCGAGACTGATCCCGCCAACCGGCCGAGGAGACCTAATGCGCATGCGCATTGCGTCTCCCCATAGGAAAGCATTGAAAACTAATTTCAATGCTTTCCTATGGGGATTTGAGCAACGCTGGAGGTCCTCACACAGCGTGAGGACGTCCAGCGACGCTCTAGCACAGGTTTTCTGTGCTAGAAACCAGGAAGTGACCTCTAGTGGCTGTCTAGTAGACAGCCACTAGAGGTGGAGTTAACCCTGCAAGGTAATTATTGCAGTTTATAAAAAAACTGCCATAATTACACTTGCAGGGTTAGGAGTAGTGGGAGTTGGCACCCAGATCACTCCAATGAGCAGAAGTGGTCTGGGTGCCTGGAGTGTCCCTTTATCTATTTCTGCTTGTCTGACTACTGTGAGCTCTATACTCCTTGACAAAGTTTGGCTTATCGATATTGTGTTCTCTGGAATCTCTGACTTTGGCTTGTTTTCTTTGAAGCTGATATTTAGGTTTTCGGCCAAGGCCATCCAGAATTTTTTTATTTTATTTTTAATTCTTTATTTTTTGTGATGCTTTGTTTCAACAACATTCCATTAAGTAATCAGCATAGGAAAACAAGTCCGTACAGTTACAGATATAATAGTGAGTGTAACATTATGAGAATTTGGGGGGTAAACATTTGATATGTTACGTGCTTCCACTTTTTGGGGACTGCTAGAAGAAGGTCACTCATTAATGAACTTCTGCTTGTATTTCACTCTGATTGTAGTCCCTATGTGCGGTGCCTATGACCTATTAACTCTACTATCATCACAAACTGGATTAGAATTGGTTTGACAGTGCGGTCCTCGGGAGTTTGCACCCTGCAGTCACGGTATTTCTGGACGTGGGTTCATCTCTCTCGGGGTGAATGGCATGATATTAGCTGGGTCCCATGTGGTCATCTGCTGCTTGGAGGTTGAAGGTGTGGCTGGATGCATCAAGCCCAGTGTGCCCAGGAAAGTCTGTGCTTCTCCCATATTCGGTAGCGTATGTGCAGTCCTGTTTTGAGTCACTACTCAGGAGCCATTCGCTCCCCAGCGGTATGCCAGTCCTACGTTTCTCAGCTGGGTTGTGACTGGTCTATAGCTTTTACGGATCTGGAGGGTGGCTCTTGTAAGATCCTGAGGCTTGAGTTCTCGAATGTGAGTGGTGCCTTATCTTTTATTGCCGCCATAATTTGGAGCTTATCGGGTAGCGTGAGGCATCTGAGAATGACGTCTCGTGCCAAGGTTGTCGTGCGTTGAGTGGGGCTTGGGAGGCGGTATACACTGTCTATGGTCATGCGTTTGGCCATAGTGTGTGACATGATGGTTGTCAATAGTCTTCTAATGTAGTGTGGCAGTTCTTCCGTGGTGATCATTGAGGGGATGCCCCTGATCTTTATATGCGTGCGCCTCTGGCGGTCTTCTAGGGTTGCGAGTTGGAGTGACAGTGTCTGATTTTCGGCTTGGAGCACTTGCACAGAGGTATTTACATTAGGTTAGGTGGGTTTGTACTGTTAGTATTTCCTCCGAGGCTCACACTCTCTCAGTGACCGCCTGTACCTCCGTCGTTCTCAGGTCTGTCACGGCCTGCCTCTGTACCCATGTCCCTGATTGGCATGTTTTCCTTGGGAGTGAGTCTGTGTTGGGCAGGCCTTTGTAACATGGCCCCTATGTCCTGACCTTCCGTCTGGTTTTGGGACTTTTGGAAGCGCCTACCTTTGCCTGGCATTGGTGCTGCTGATGGTGTCTGGGATTGCTGTCTGTCTGCTCCGCTTGCAGCAAAGCTACCTCTAGGCTGTGGAGCGCTCGGTAGGCCTCAGGCCTGTGCTTCCTCCTTGCTGTTTTTGGTGCCTGGAAAAAAAGGCATCAGATGGTTCCTCTTGCCCTGCTGGATCCGGTTCGGTGAGTGCCGTGGTTAGATTGCGCTTGGTATTGTTGATGTTGGCAGGATTAGATTTGTAGGCAGTGGAGCTTTCAGAAATGGTGTCTGATCGGGTCCGTGGTTAAGCCCCGCCCCCTGATATTTCACCTGCTAAAGGAATTGCTTTAAGCCTAGCAACTCTTAGGTCTGACAATACATTACTTTGCTTTGTTCTTGATTAACATAGGTTAAGCACTGCCTGTAGGGTGTGCATACTTAACTTGACAAGTATCCACAGTGTCTAACTTTGTGCTTTTCAGCATAGATGAAGTGAAGTAAATTTATTTATATATCAGAGCTTAAAATGTCAAGTATCATGACACTATTTAGGCCTTAAAACTTACTCAACACTGTAAGCCCCGAGAGTCCATGGCATACTCATCAGGGGTGAAGGTCTACCCACTAGGGCAAATTTTCAATTACCAGAGGCTAGTAGCAAGTTGAAAATTTGAGCCCTGCTTAATAATGTAAATATATACTATTTATATTAAAGTCGGGCGGTCATATAACATGATACTAACAATAACAGGTAAATTCATCTTATTAATTTGTACTTTCTTTCTTCGTGTCTAGATAAAATCGCTGAAGGGGAATTCATTCAAGGTGTAATGATAAATGATGACATTATGAGACTTATCCAGTATGATCCAAAGAAATAAAATCAAGAGCTACTAAAGAAGAAAGATCGAAAAGGCTGCAGTGAATGCCAAAAGTTTTAATGTTTGTGTGTAGTGTGCATGTGCTCGTGTGTTTTCATGCTACTTCTACAGTTTAAACTAAATGGATATAGCATAGATAAATACATTTGATTTTAAAATCAATGAGTTCAAAATTATCTGGAAAATGATGCTGTATTTTTTAAAATAGCATAGATTTTGATGTGTTTTTTTGTATTGTTATGATAATTGGGTAAATATAGATTAGTTATTTTAATTACAGTTGGGTCATTTACTCAAGATATGTCAACGCAATGGAAAAATTAATTAAAACTAAAAATGGCTTTGCTCCATATATTAATTACATCTAGACCACAGGTATTCAATATGAAAGCTCTGCTGGACATAACTGTAGCAAATTTTTGTCTGTTATATTTTAATGTAGATTGTAGAGCTATAAAATATTTTCATTCTTTTTTTTTTTTTTTACGAAAATAGACTATCAAAATTATTGATCTTTAACCTATATATAGCCACGGATGTGGGAAATTTTTTAGTTCAGAAATAGTTTCTGATATTTGAATATTTGAACATTTGAACATATATTCTGAACATTTCTGATAGGTGTTTGTTAAACAATAATTGACAATAAATGTTGTATTTATTGCAACTAATATTTTTTTTGATTCAGGACAGTATTTTATGGATAGAAATCACAAATAAGCGTTTGGTGTATAAAATAAACATACACTTCAGTGTTGAAAAAATGCAAGCAAAAAAATAAATATATTTACTTTGCAATAGTGCTCACATACTAAAAAGTGAGTTGTTAAAAATGACTATCTGCTTGAGACATAGAGACCAATAAACACAGACAGAAAAGGAACAATGAAAGGTACCATCTTTTATTTCATCGCAGTTCTGCAGCAACAGATATCACATCCATTTCAGAAAATACAATGATTGAATACAAATTCAGGGCTCCGAGGTTTATCCTTCTTTAAGAGTGAGGCGTGCTGAAATTAAAATGACATAGTTACATAGTTACATAGCTGAAAAGAGACTTGCATCCATCAAGTTCAGCCTTCCTCACATATGTTTTTTCTGTCGATCCAAAAGAAGGCAAAAAACCCAGTCTGAAGCGCTTCCAATTTTGCAACAAACTAGGAAAAAATTCCTTCTTGACCCCAAAATGGCAGTCAGATGTCTCCTTGGATCAAGCAGCTATTACCCCACTAATTAGAAATTATATCCCTGTATGTTATGTTTTTGCAAATATTTATCCAAACATCTATATAGACTCTGACAAAACCACCTCTTCAGGCAGAGAATTCCATATCCTTATTGCTCTTACCTTTTCTTTGCCTTAGATGAAATCTCATTTCTTCAAGCCTAAATGTGTGACCTTGTGTCCTATGTATAGCCCTGTTTATGAATAGATTTCCAGATAATGGTTTGTACTGACCCCGAATATATTTGTATAATGTCCCCTCTCAGGCGCCGTTTTTCCAAACTAA
This sequence comes from Pelobates fuscus, assembly GCF_036172605.1. Taxonomy (NCBI): domain Eukaryota; kingdom Metazoa; phylum Chordata; class Amphibia; order Anura; family Pelobatidae; genus Pelobates; species Pelobates fuscus. The sequence goes on from NC_086327.1 coordinate 69,211,968, forward strand.
AGAGATTTACATTTTTTAACCTTTCTTCATAACTAAAATGCTCCATTCCTTTTATCAATTTTGTAGCTCGTCTCTGCACTTTTTCTAGTGCCATGATATCTTTATTTAGAACAGGTGCCCAAAATTGCACAGCATATTCAAGGTGTGGTCTTACCAGCGATTTATAAAGAGGCAAAATTATATTTTCATCTCGAGAATTTATGCCCCTATTTATACATGACAAAACCTTACTGGCCTTAGCAACGGCAGATTGACATTGCATATTGCTGCCTAATTTGTGGTCTATAGCAATTCCCAAATCCTTCTCGTGTGTGGTTATCCCTAGTTCACTACCATTTATGGTGTAAATTGCTTGTGCATACTTAACCCCGAAGTGCCCATTTCAAGATCATTTATAAATATGTTAAATAGAAGCGGTCCCAAAACAGAACCTTGAGGGAAACCACTTACCACTTTTGTCCAGTTTGAAAATTTACCATTAATGACAACTCGTTGTACTCTATCCTTAAGCCAATGTTCTACCCAAGAACAAGAATATTCATCTAGACCAATTTCTTTTAGTTTGAAGACTAACCTATTGTGAGGAACCGTATCAAATGCCTTGGCAAAATCCAAGTAGATCACATTTTTCACTCTTTTTAGATGATAATCATATATATTCCTTTTTTTAATTTCTAAAAATGCTGCTTTCCAACTCAGCCTTATTTGTCTATACCCAAGGTACAAAGTCGGGCAATCTTGATGAATATCAAATCACTGCTTCTAATTCTTTATTGGTATCTTCATTAAAATCGTCCGGTCAACGTGAATTGCTTACATAAATAGCGGAACCTCTTCAACACACCTCACACTCAAACCAGGATTAACCTGGGGCCCTATGCGGCCACCTAAACTCACTATATGGTTAATTGTGCTCTGTTCATTCTTGCAAAATGTGATACTAAATGTTAACAAATACCATATTATAGTATTTTAAAAAGTTATATTTCTAATGTCAAATAGAATAAATTGTATCTCAAATGAAAATTGCATGAAATTTTAAAATTTATTCCACTAGGATATAAAGTGTTATGTGTCTTTTAAAACATAAATTTTAAAGGTGAGCTTTATTTTAAATTTTAAGTGCAAATTATGAGTGTCATGCTGGAGTTTAGTCACCTCTTTGGTATCATCCCATATACACCAAACTTCTTTTCTATTTTCCTATTGACAAACTCCTTGTGGCCATTAGTATTGAATGTATACTTCTTGATGTAACTGTAGTTGAATGAACACTCCTGTGATAATTGTAACTCTTTCGTGAATCTCTATTGATCAAGCATGACAAGCCTCACATTTGTGTCTTGAAAAACAAAGAGTGATAGTAACATACTTATATGTGTCTTTTAGCGGAGAGTGTCCCAAAGTTACATCTGAGTATCATCTAATTAATAAAAAATTATGGCAGATTATTCAAGATATTCACTTTAAAAAAAACCTGTGAATTTTGATCAATGTATTCAATAAAAATATGAAAAAGTATGATTTGTTTAATGTTTTTTTTGTGAAAACTACCACAAGTCCAGCATCCCCCTGATTTACAAACTTGACCCTGATATGACCTCCCACCTCTTCTACCTGTTCCCTTATCCTCAATTTCCTCTTTACTGATTATTGGGCATAGCAATGTTGCCAAAATCATGATTACTTTCTTTCTTCATAGTGAACACACCAGCAGCCTAATTTTCCATTATAGCTTGCATCAATTCCTTCGGATTTTTAAAACAATTGTTAAAACATGTTCAGAATATAAGTTATTTAACAAATGTTGCATAAACAATTTTGCTCCTAGACCACTAAACTCCATACAACATTCCTGAAGCCAACATGTTTTCAGTCTGGACATATATTTACTCACTGATTCTCCCCGCTTTTGTTTAAAGGCTTTAGTCTTCAGTATATCCATGTGGGCAACCTGTTTCTCAGCCAAATATTTATTTAAGTCCTTTCAAATAGGTCAACAAAGGCAGGGTTAAACCATTTATACTCTGTACTTTTTCTACTTTGCCATTGGCATAGGTAAACATTGTCTAGATTTGCAGACATGTCTGTGGGATTAATATCTGCATATTTTAGCACTTCAGACAAGAATGATAATTAGGACATCCTAACTGTTCATCTTTAGTCACCCTTTTCAAATACCTAACTTCCCCTTCTGGATAACGGGCCATTTACTTCCTATGGAAACCCAATAGGGATCTGGATGGTGTTTAACAATTACTGTATCACCAAAAACAACAACATACATTGCAGTATTCATATTAGCCTTTCCTTTCTATTCATCTTCCTTCACTGTCTCAGTTTTACTTTTTAAATCATAGGTCACTTTTTGCAAACCTGCACTAACAATTTGTTCTACAGGAACAACACCTGGTTTAGCATTATCCCTAGGTCATGGCTGACTGATCATTACTCCAAATCCCTCTATCCATTCTGCCAAATTATCTCACAGAGAACCACCAATAAGCTCAGCCACAAATTCTTTACAGGTCTGATTTAGCCATGGACTGAGTTTTTGACTATTGAAGTCCTGGACTGTGCACTCTTAGGGAGATTATACGTTTAGTCTTATACAGTATTTTATAGGTTTAAAACACATGTCTGCTTTACTCTAGGGTTTACTTTGGGGCAAATATATACAAATCTTAACTTAACTTATATTATAAGTTTAGAAGTAAAAGCATGCCGTAGAAAAATATATATACCACAAGCACAATTTATACAAAGCGGGCAAAAAACAACATTCAAATCTTGATAAAGACCGCTTGACGGTCGAAACGTTGATTTACTTTTTTGCTCATGGTTTAATATAAGATTTGTTTCAAATCCAGTGAGTGCTCTCATTTTTTTCTGGTTATATATATATATATATATATATATATATATGATCCTGATGAAAGTCCACAAGTTGGACTGAAACGTCGATTTAAAAGGAACCAGAATAAAAGTTATATTTTAAAGAAATATCCGTGAGTGCAGCTACACTTTTTGTATCTATGGATGTCTTGGCCCTGGTAATGCACCCGGTACAGTATATTTATATATATATATATATATATATATATATATATATATATATATATATATATATTGTGACAAACTTACTTTCCTGTGTGTGTTTGTCAAGGATCTTTTGGCAACTGCACAGCCCTCTAGGGTAAGAAAACCAGGTAAAGACAAAGTCCAGTTTCAGAAAGGCCTCTGGCCTGTTTATTTTCTGTTGTTAAGAAGTAACAGGATACAACAAACCGCAAACCTTCTTTCTCCACAAAACACTTCCCTCACTCCACCCTGCTTTAACTGCAGTTATATAGCTGCTCACAGCCCCTACAGGTGAGGCTAATGCCCTCGTTAGGCAGTGAGCCAGAACTCCTTAGAAAACCTGGACTGGACTCATGCACAGCCACTCTGACAGTGAGTGGAGAATCAGCCCACCCTGCTCTTCTGAATACTCCACCCCAGGGACCCAAAGAGAGAGAGAGAGAGAGAGAGAGAAGAGAGAGAGAGAGAGAGAGAGAGAGAGAGAGATTAGACATCTGTACTATTGTACTATATTGGTTGGAAAGGGTATATATATATATATATATATATATATATATATACACACACACACACACAATACTTCAAAAGATAAAAACTCTATAACCACCTCAAAAGTGCAGTGTAAATAGTACAAAATGAATGGTTATTACCCTTTAATATAAAATTTAGATGTAGTGCAGGATTCCTCTATATCATCAGAACGCTTAAAACACAACTGAAATATATCTACAAAAAAACTGAATACAGCTCATAAGGTAATAGAGTATGAACACTGATAATACTGATACCGGAGAAACTGACGGAAGCCAAGCACAGAGAAATGGACACAGGTTTCTTCAGGAAGGAAGAGATTCTTTATTCGGTTCACCGATCGGGACTCAGAGGGACTAATGTCACCAAAATACAACAAGATCTGAGCCCCGGACAATAGTGTAGGCTCCTTATATAAGCATGTAACTCCTCCCATAATAAGCTCCACCCACACATTATCTTACCCAATCAAACGAACAAGAACTAACTTCCTGTTTGACCGCATGGCTTGCCCAGCACAATGGAGGAGGGGAATACTACATCCGTTATTCTCGCACATGCTCCGTACACTACTGATCGTATCTTTGCCACGTGCAACCAACCGACCGATACATCAGTATATGCACGTACACATGCCACGTGGTAATCTCGGCCTACTAAATTTATTTTTACCGAGATTCCACCACATTCCCCCCTTTGATGCCTCTGATATTTTCACAATTACGGAGGCATCACTTAACCATAGTTTGCATATACCTCAGGTTGCCATGAACCAGACCAGACCTTGCGACTAATTATTATTATTATTATTATTTTATTATTTATATAGCGCCAACAAATTCCGTAGCGCTGTACTAATGACATGAATCCCTCAACATTCCTCTTCCTGCACTAGTTCTCCCTGATTTAGAGCCTCATTATCTATATATGGCCATTATCTGTGCATCAGCCTTTCTTTCTGCTATATTTTCTATAATGCCCTGCACAGACCTAACTACCAAAGGAACAAGCCATGGTAGGAGAAGACACAACATTAAGATTAGCATGACTCCACCCACCAATGCCTTAAGTCCTCCAAACTGCTCATACCAATTACCAAACCAACTACTTGGATTATACCCTTTCCATACCTGAGTAGGCACATGCGCTAGTTTAACCATATGGCTAGTAAGCTCAGCTATTGCTTGCCCTTCATCATCTATTTGAAGACAGCAATTGCTTAGGTTAAACTTCCCACATACACCTCCCTCTACTGCCAATAGATAATCCAAAGCTAATCTATTTTGGTAAACGGCTGTCCTCATCCTAGTATTATGCTTCGCTAGGAGATTGAGCGCTTGCGATGTCTCATTAGTAATTGTCTCAACCACTGCCTGTAAACTTATAATGCGGTTGAGCATATATATTGGGTTCTATATCCGAAAGTACCATCTTCTGCCCAAGTGGCTGGCCCATAATAATCTATGATACGCTGGGGAGGCCATTCATTATCTTCCCAGGTACCTATCTCTAGGGGTCCCCTTTTCTTCCTATGATTCACATCATATACTTTAACTCCCAAAGTCTCTCCTGTTTCAATAGGCAACAAGAAGAAGGATGGTTTGAGCATACCTAACACACATGCCCCTTCCCAGTCCTGTGGTAACTCCGAATAGGCCTTCTTACCACAGATCCAGTACAAATTTGCTGGGGCTTTCCAACTAGATGTGATAGATAGATCAAACCACACGTCCTTTAAATTGGCATAACTTGCAAACGGGTTAGGTGGTTCTGAGACATTTGAAGCCGACCACCAGGTTGCTTTGTATTATCATCATAAGCTTTTTGCCCTAGACAAGTTAATTCTCCTACAGATGTATTAAACATTATTCCTTTCCTTGCTATGCAAACATAACCTATGATGGAGGTCTTTAATTGCCACTCAGATTTACCTCTAACACTCATTTGATAATCGGCTTGTGAAGATATTTATTTGTTCAACTGTCTCAGAACCGGACATTATCTCCTTTGCTTCCCAGGGCCAATGGTCTCCCATGTTAGTACCTCCACATACATAGCAGTTGGTCACATTAAGACTACCAGCAATACTTTCAGCTAAATCTATAAACAGGTTCTTAGCATTATGGGGGATCTTATTTTCTACACTCATCTCTTCATAAAAAGAATGGAAAACCTGATGAGTTTGGGATGCTACGGTATCGGTCTCTATCCCTATAAATAATATTGTCCCAGGATCTAAACCCGTCCCATATATCTGGAACCCAAATAAGTTACCAAACCTATCTAAAAATTGTTCAGGATTATTAATAAGTATATGGACTGGGTTACACTCCATAGACTTACAATACGGTTTGGTAGGCAACTTAGTAACAATCATATCCTTATCTACTGTCTGTCCCCAAGTTGCCCACCCCACACAAGACCAATATGGGCAATAATTATAATCCCTATCTGGGCATTTTGGACTTACATACTTATTTTTACTACTGGGACAAATATACTTATCGTTAGACCCATACGTTCTCTCCCATTTAAGATCCCCACACACATTCCACGGCTTTCTACCACTTGATATTGCTTTACATGCATCAAATAGCAGAACACTCGAAGAATGTACGGTTTCTAATACTGTTTAATTTATTAGGGTCCCCTGTGGATCTCCATTCCGGAGGGTCAACCAAATTGTACGGGGTTGATACTCTGGATTGAAGCACTTAGGTTCTCCTACTCCTAAATGGCATACACTATATTCTATACCTAAGTATCTACACCTAGACACATATCCTTTACATTCATATTGTGAATGCCAAGTTAGGGTCTGGGTATAGTAGTCTTAATGCAAACCTCACAGCTAGGTGTGTCAGTACCTCTACCTTCCTGAATATTTAAAAACACAAAAATACACATTATCAAAAACACTTCTTTCGACGTCTTCATCCTCAGTCTTCGTCCGTGCGATGGCACCTCAGCTTCCAGGATGTAAGGGCTGCAAGGAATGGAGTTCTGCTCTTCCCTTCACAGAGGTCCCTTCGAGACACCCTGGCTATGACACGTGGGTGAGTGGTCTGGCTTTATTATGGCCGTCAAAACACTCACTTACTGATCTCTTTAAATACACTTGTAATCCCAATATCTCCTCGTCACTCCGACTGAGTCGTGCGCTTTAACCGGATCTTGCAGGGATTCTCTAAATCTGGTGTAGCTTGCCAAGAATCTACTGCTGCTGGTTTAACCCTGGAGTGATGAATCCACAGAGTCACTTCAGCCACCTTTATTGCTGTAGGGGTAGACAAAAGAACAACATAAGGACCCCTGCACTTAGGCCGTAACGGTATACTGTTCCACTCTGTAATCCACACTTGATCTCCTGGATGATAGCTATGAACAGGGGGATAAATATTCACAGGTAATTTATCTTGTACCCATTTCTGTACCTCCTCCATAGTTTTACCCAACTCTACAACCTGCTGCTGGGTAATTCCTTCTCCCAACTTACTCAAATCCCCCCTTAAGTACCAAGTACGGGAGGTGGACGCCCATACATGATTTCAAAAGGTGAGAGACCCATCCTTCTGGTAGGTGTACTACGAATACGCAACAGAGCTATGGGCAAAAGAACATTCCACTTAAGCTGAGTCTCTTGACACATCTTTGCCAATTGGTTCTTAATAGTTCTATTCATTCTTTCTACTTTACCAGAGCTCTGAGGTCTATATGCCGTATGAAGCTTCCACTTAATACCAAGCATATGAGTCAGTTGTTGTAGGCACTGGTGAACAAATGAGAAGAAACAAATATATAATTCCTGGTAAACCAGGAAAAATAAATGGGTGGATTGGCGCTATTGAGAAAAGATGCAACTACTCCCAAGTGCTACAGAATCACCAAAAAAGCACAATAAACATACATAGAAAATAGCAAATTGGATTTAGGGAGGTGCAACGGAGAATAAATAATGAACAGATTATACTTATATTTAGTGAATCCTGATTTCGACCTAGAATTCAAGAAAAATGCATAGTATAATACTGTAACACTTAAAAGCAGAGTGAAATCAGAGGTAATGGGTCACTCACGATCTGCAGAGCCTTAGGAAGCAGGCTCTAGCAGTAAAAGCATGTGAATAATGAGCTTATGCAAGCTATCTCCACTGCTTCCTGGTGATAAGGCACTTTTTCTCCCCACAAAGGACCACAGCAGAATAAAATAAAGTAAAAAAGTTTTACTAGTTAAAAAGCAATAAGAACAAAGGCACAACGCGTTTCGACCGTAACAGGTCTTCCTCAGGTGCATAATCCATAAGTTACATTTCATTCTGTTTTATACACATGAATTAATTAAACAATCCTAAACACATGATTGATTGGAGGACCATATATGGTCTTTCCGACTTGCCTCCGCCATATTGGGAAGGTAAAATTAATAAAAGTTCGTGCAATCTACTAAAAGCATTGTTATACAACATTATAACCCTAATTGTGCATCATAACCTATATAAACATTAGCATCAATAGTATAAATATACTCAGAAAGCCCCCAGTTCTCTTCGAATTTTTCAGCACATTTTTCCTCATCCGGGATTCCAAGATGGCGATCGGGTGTCTTCCGGTTTTTCTGACGTCATGACGTCAACGTGGTTCGTCCTGATGTGTCATGTGATCGGAAGATTCTTCTTTTAATTAGATAATAGAAAAGGTCCTCTTTGCAGCAGAAAGCCATTTTGGGGTCTGGCATAAAATTCTTTTAATAAGCATTTTAAAGGGAGAAACTAATGGATAAAGACAAATGTCAGAAAATTGATAATTAACTAACATACATATTTGAAAGAACCTTTTATAAAGAGAGGTTAAATAGAAAACTTACTTCAAAATATTTAAAAGGATTTAAATAATATTGGTTTGATCAAATTAAATGAGAGCTGCCATTTCGAAATCCAAGTTGAGCCCACCTGGAGATAGAGTCTCCAAATTGAAAATCCATCTCATTTCACAACGATTAGGGTGGACTCAACTTGGCCTCCTCTCCAATGGCAGTTAATTTTTTGGATAGCATAAAAGGTGAGCCCAGTGTGGTCTCCTCCATGTACATTGAAAAAATGGGAAGACACATTATGTTTAAGAAAACCTCTCTTTATATTATATATGTGCTCACGTATCCTTGTTTTGAGGCTCCTAGAGGTCCGCCCTACATACTGCAGTCCACAAGGACACGTGAGCAAGTACACAACATTATTAGTGTGACAGGTAATAAACGACTTGATTTTAAAAATCTTAGACCCCAGTTTAGATTTACATTCTCCTAGCTGTTTGGGTTTATTCTTAAGATTTTTACAGCCCATACATACTCCACAATAATGGAATCCCTTATTTGATGTTTTATAATTACTCAGAAAGTTGTCTTTCTGTTTTGGCACATCTAAGTAACTGGATGTTAATTTTTGTTTTAAATTTTGTGCTCCCCTAAAAATTAATTTTGGTCTTTCTTCCAGATAGGGTAGAATCTCTCCATCTTGCTGGAGGATGTGCCAGTTTTTTGTTAGGACTCTTTTTAGTGCTTTATGTTCCTGATTGTAATTGAATATAAAAGGTATTTGGTCTCTATTCTCCGCTGGATTTTTTTGTTGATATTCTAGTAAGGGATCTCTGTCCATTAACCTAATTTTCTGGATCTCTCGATCCAAATCCTCGATACAATAGCCTCGATCAGTAAATTGACCCTTAAGAAACTCCGCTTGGGAGTCAAAAGTCTCCAATTCGGTGCAGTTACGTCTCATCCGGAGAAACTGCCCTCTAGGTATATTATTAAGCCAGGGGTGGAAATGGCAACTCTCTTTATGAATGTAACCATTCACATCCACTGGCTTAAAATATGTCTGGGTGAAATATGTCTGGGTAACATTATCACCCAGACATATTTTAAGCGAAATGAGATGGATTTTCAATTTGGAGACTCTATCTCCAGGTGGGCTCAACTTGGATTTCGAAATGGCAGCTCTCATTTAATTTGATCAAACCAATATTATTTAAATCCTTTTAAATATTTTGAAGTAAGTTTTCTATTTAACCTCACTTTATAAAAGGTTCTTTCAAATATGTATGTTAGTTAATTATCAATTTTCTGACATTTGTCTTTATCCATTAGTTTCTCCCTTTAAAATGCTTATTAAAAGAATTTTATGCCAGACCCCAAAATGGCTTTCTGCTGCAAAGAGGACTTTTTCTATTATCTAATTAAAAGAAGAATCTTCCGATCACATGACACGTCAGGACGAACCACGTTGACGTCATGACGTCAGAAAAACCGGAAGACACCCGACCGCCATCTTGGAATCCCGGATGAGGAAAAATGTGCTGAAAAATTCGAAGAGAACTGGGGGCTTTCTGAGTATATTTATACTATTGATGCTAATGTTTATATAGGTTATGATGCACAATTAGGGTTATAATGTTGTATAACAATGCTTTTAGTAGATTGCACGAACTTTTATTAATTTTACCTTCCCAATATGGCGGAGGCAAGTCGGAAAGACCATATATGGTCCTCCAATCAATCATGTGTTTAGGATTGTTTAATTAATTCATGTGTATAAAACAGAATGAAATGTAACTTATGGATTATGCACCTGAGGAAGACCTGTTACGGTCGAAACGCGTTGTGCCTTTAATCTTATTGCTTTTTAACTAGTAAAACTTTTTTACTTTATTTTATTCTGCTGTGGTCCTTTGTGGGGAGAAAAAGTGCCTTATCACCAGGAACCAGTGGAGATAGCTTGAATAAGCTCATTATTCACATGCTTTTACAGCTAGAGCCTGCTTCCTAAGGCTCTGCAGATCGTGAGTGACCCATTACCTCTGATTTCACTCTGCTTTTAACTGGTGAACAAATGCTGGACCATTATCCGATCCTATAGAGCATGGTAGTCCGTATCGGGGTATTATTTCTCGTAACAGGAATCGTACAACTTCCCCTGCTTTCTCTGTACGAGTAGGACATGCTTCTACCCAGCCTGAATAGGTACACACAACTACTAGTAGGTAGCGATGTCCACCGGATTTAGGCATTACTGTATAGTCTATTTGAAGACATAGGGAGTCCCCCCATATACTGGACTCCCGGTGGTTTCACTGGTCCTTGCCTTGCGTTGTTCTTAGCACATATTACACATCTTCGTACAATGGCTTGAGTCAAGTTGGACAATCTTGGTATGTAGAAATGTTTTCTGAGAGATTCTTCCATACTATCTCTTCCAGAATGTGTCCCGTTGTGATAGTTCTGGACAATTTCTACAGCTAGTGATGCTGGAATGACTATTCTTCCATTTTCTAACTGATACCATTTGTTCTCCAGGTATTTCCCAGTTTCAGTCTTTAACCACTCTTCTTCTTGAGCTGTATAAACTGGAGTCCATTGAGACAGTGGAGTCGGTATAAGTGCAGCTATATGTTCCACATATTCCTGTCTTCCTGATTCAGCGGCACGCTTAGCTGCATTATCTGCCATCCAATTTCCTTTGGTTACATCACCATCTCCTTTCAGATGCGCCCGACAATGTATAATACCAACTTCTTTCGGTTCCCACACGGCTTCCAATAGTTGTAATATTTCAGCTGCGTACTTAATTTCTTTACCCTCTGAATTCAATAGTCCTCTTTCTTTATACAAAGCTCCGTGGGCATGAGTGGTTAAAAACGCATACTTGGAGTCCGTGTAGATGTTCACTCTTAAACCTTCAGCCAATTGTAACGCTCGTGTTAGTGCAATTAGTTCTGCCTTCTGTGCCGATGTTCCTTTTGACAATGGCCGAGCTTCTATCACCTTGTCTATGGTTGTTACTGCATATCCTGCATAGCGAATCCCTTCTTTCACATAACTACTGCCGTCCGTATAGTACTGGACATCAGAGTTCTGGATGGGAAAATCACGAAGATCTGGTCTACTTGAAAATACTTCATCCATCACCTCCAGGCAATCATGTTGACTTTCAGTAGGTTGTGGCAAAAGGGTAGCTGGATTTAAGGTGTTAACAGTCTCTAAATGCACTCTTGGGTTTTCACACAACATAGCTTTATACTTAGTCATGCGGCTGTTACTAAACCAATGATTGCCTTTATAGTCTAGCAACGTCTGTACTGCGTGCGGGACTCGCACATAGAGTTCTTGACCCAGAGTGAGTTTACCGGCTTCAGCTACCAGCAGGGCGGCGGCAGCTACGGCTCTTAGACAAGGTGGAAGACCACTGGCCAGTGCATCCAGTTGTTTTGACATATATGCAACAGGTCTTTGCCATGATCCCAAGTACTGTGTCAATACTCCCACAGCCATTCTTCTTTGCTCGTGTACATATAAGTAGAATGGACGTGTATGATCAGGTAGACCTAATGCTGGGGCACTCATCAAAGCCTTCTTCACATCTTCAAATGCCTTTTGCTGTTCAGGGGTCCACAGGAAGGGATCGTGTTCTGTACCTTTTATAGCTGCATAAAGAGGTTTCGCCAATATCGCATAACTGGGAATCCATATCCTACAGAAGCCTGCTGCCCCCAAGAATTCCCGCACTTGTCTTCTATTCTTGGGTATTGGTATTTGGCATACAGCTTCTTTTCTTTCTGGCCCCATTATTCTTTGACCTTCAGAGATATGGAATCCCAGATACTTGACAGTTGGCTGACACAACTGAGCTTTCTTCCTGGACACCTTGTATCCTGCCTTCCAGAGAATGTGTAGTAGATCATGTGTTGCTTGCTGACATATTTCTCTTGTAACTGCCGCTATCAACAAATCATCTACATATTGTAATAGTACACACTCTCCTGGGATGGACTTGAAATCCAGTAAGTCTTGACTTAAAGCTGATCCAAATAGGGTAGGTGAATTTTTAAACCCTTGGGGCAGTCTTAGAAATACAAAAATAAGTGGAGCACTAAGATACCTGTACAATTGTAGATACGGTGTGTATGGATAATACTGTATTATAGCCTGCAAATAACAGACAGCCAAATCATAGTGCAGACAAATATGTTACAAAGGAAAAATAGAGAACAATGCACATATAAAATGTAAACTCACAAATATAGAGCCACAGGGTCACCTGGCTCTAGTGATATATGCCTTGGGATCTTTAAAGGGGATCCACTGCCCTCTTCTTGTATCCTCCTGGTGTCTTCAACTTCCAAATGAAAGATAAAGATGCAAATGGGTCAGTTTCCAATGGATCAGGAAGAAATTTATTGAACAAAACAAACTCAAATAAATCTTGACAAATAAAAACAAGGATTCAAATGAATCAAAATAATATATAAAATAGTCTATTAAACCAAAACGCGTTTCGCCAGGAGCTGGCTTCCTCAGTTGGTGTAAGTTTTCGAATGGCACTTTTCCTGCTTTTATAGGAGGTAGATTACTTGATTGTCGGCATCTGTGTTATCGGGCGTGATGTTTCATGGGACGTGTGTTTCATTAATGCGTCCATGCCGGCATCCGTAAACCCGGAAGTTCTATTCGTGGGACGCACACGTGATCGGTCTATGAGACGCACACGTGACCGGATAACCAGTGTAATTTTCTGCTTGTCCTCCTATTCGTTCTTCGTGGAACGCAAGCATTGCGTTCCTTCTAGTTCATTTACATAGATGTTCACAGAGCGTCTTTATATCTAATAAGTCCAAACTCGCAATTTAAATTCATTTAAAACGAGTAAAGAGAAGGAGACAAAAAGGGAGTATCAAAACAGGATTTACATGAGCAATTACTATTAATTATAAATTAATATAAACACTAAAATAACCTTTAAAATTTGTAATCCCAATTGATAAAATATTGTCTAATAAAATAAGGGGGCTGGTTTAAAAATAGTTAACAATGACATCCACAATTCAAATAAAAGGTATAAAATATGAAATACTGATAATAAAATTTAGGGAATCAAACCCATTAAGTATAGATGTACCTAAAGTGATATATATAAGGGGGAGGGAAAGCTTTATTGAAAGATGGAGATCTTAAAGAAGAGATGTTTATAAAAAATGGCAAAGCTCAAAATCTAAATTTAATCCAAACGGAACTAAAGTGTTAAAATTATAAATAAATGACATCTCTTCCTTCCCAATTTGTTGTAAAAAATCTCCACCTCTCCACTTCCTCTTAATCAATTTTAATGCACAAAATGCAAGTCCCTGTGGGTTCTGACTATGGTACTGTTTGAAATGTTGAGGGACACTGTGGGTTTCTATACCTTTCTTGATGTTCCTTATATGTTCGGAAACCCTAATGTGTAAGCATCTTATTGTTCTCCCTATATACATTTTGTTGCAGGGGCATATTAAGAGGTAGATAATGTTCTTGGTATAACAGGTCAATTGATCTCTTATATCATATTCTTTATTGCTAATCTCTTTAGTATTTTTAATATTTCTTTTTTTACTATTAGTTTCCCTGCATGCTAGGCATGATCCGCATCCATAAAAACCTTTACTTTTTGTAAGAAAATTATCACTTTTACTGGAAGGGTCTTTTAAAACACTATTGACTAAAATCTGTTTAATATTCTTACATCCCCTATGTACTATTTGAGGTTTTGGTGTCAAAATTTCCTTAAGGATTGGGTCATCCTGTAAAAGGTGCCAATATTTGTTAATGGCATATCTTACTTTTTTGTTCTTTGCTGAATAGTTACAAACAAAAGGAATCTTGAATTTATTTCTTCCTACATCTTGAGTTTTCTTTTTATTGTAGGAAAGTAAATCACTTCTTTTCAGTCTTTGAATTTCCTCAATCCTTGATTGTAAGCCTTCTTCATTATACCCCTTTTCTAAAAACTGACTCTTTATAACTTGTGTCTGTGTTAAAAAATCTCTTTCTTGCGTACAGTTTCTTCTTAGTCTCATGAATTGGCTCTTTGGTGCATTCGTAAGCCATGGGGTGTGATGGCAGCTTGTTAAGTCAATATATCCATTGCAGTCCACCTCTTTAAAATAATTTTTGGTGTGAAGTATCCCTTCTTCTATAAAAATATTCAAATCTAAAAAAATTGATGTCTGAATTGCTGTGGGTGGAGGTGAGTCTAATCCCCCAATCATTGTTATTTAGAAAAGTTAAAAAATGTTCCAGACTGGTTTCATCTCCTTTCCAAATAAAAAATATATCATCAATGAAACGGCGATAGGTGACCAAGTTCGCTGCAAAGTGACTGTGCAAAATAAATGTCTCTTCCCAGTATGCCATAAATAAATTGGCGTAACTGGATGCGAACTTGGTCCCCATCGCCGTTCCATTGATTTGGAGATAAAAACTGTCCTTAAACCAAAAGAAGTTGTTGGTTAAAATGAGAAATATCCCTTCTTTGATAAAATCTATCTGTTCCTGTTTAAAATCAGACCGTTCTAAAAAGTATTGCACTGCCTCAATTCCTTTACTGTGCGGGATAATACTATACAGGGAGCTCACATCAAAAGTTACTAATATGAAATTCTCTTCCCATATAATATTACTTAAAATCTGGAGGATATGTATTGTGTCCTTCAAATATGTGACATTCTTCACAACTATTGGTTGGAGAAGGACATCAATATATTCTGATGTTCTTGATGATATACTGTCCACTCCAGAAATTACGGGTCTCCCTGGGGGGTCTGTTAAGTGCTTGTGCATTTTCGGTAAACAGTAAAACACTGGGATTTGTGGATTCTGAATATTCAGATATTTAGCCTCTGAATCTGATAAAATTAAATTGTCTAATCCTTCTTTAATATATTCCTCAAACTTAATTGCAACTTCCCGGCTTGGATTTGATGGTAGTTTCTTATATGTCTGGACATCCGATAGTAGTCTTTCTGCCTCACCTATATATTTGTCTTTAGATAAGACCACCCTTGGGGCAGTCTTGTCCAAGTCATCTGGCGTTTCAAGCCCGTTACAGCATTTTCCCACTGGAATGCGAAGATACACTGGCTTTCCGCAGCAATTCGAAGGCAAAAGAAGGCATCTTTGAGATCTTAGACAGTGAAATAGGTAGCCCCGCACAGAATTAAAGCAAGCAGGTTATATGGATTGGGCACAACTGGGTGTATACTTACGACCGCATCATTGACTGCTCTCAAGTCCTGCACAGGGCGATACTCATCTGTACCGGGCTTTTGAACAGGCAGCAATGGGGTGTTCCAGGGGGAAGTACAGAATTTTAGGATACCATACCTTATGAACTTATCCAAATATGATTGTATATTCTTCTTGGCCTTTTGTGGGATATGATATTGCCTTAAGCTCACTGGATAGACCCCAAGTTTCAGTTCGATTTGAATCGGTGGGATATTGCGAGCAAGTCCTGGTGGGTTGTTCTCTGCCCACACTCCTGGTATATTAAACAAGGATTCATCACTCTTAGGGTTTTGGCTAGTCAACGCTGTATAAAGTCACCACTCTTCTTCCTTTGGTACAGATATTGTCATTATACCTGAAGGTCCATTGAACTTTAAAGATGTTGTTCCATTTGGTAGAAACGTTATCTGCGCTTGTAGTTTTGACAACAAATCACGTCCTAACAGTTGGACTGGACATTCAGGCATATAAAGGAATTGATGTTTTACTACGTGGCCTCCCAATGTACAGAGTCGACTTTTAAGAACTGGTTTAGCAGCACTCCTTCCAGTTGCTCCTATTACAGTGATAGTTCTTCCAGATGGAGGAGCAACTAGGTCAGTCACCACCGAATGTTCAGCACCAGTATCGATCATGAATGCACTCCTTTTTCCCCCTATTGATACATTAACCATAGGCTCTGCTCGGCTAAGGGGGATGGAGCCCGGTCGGTATCAATAGTCCTCCATGACCGTGTCAGCCAATCCTACAAAGTCCCTATCTTCTCTATCGCGGGATCTCTGCGCTGCTGGATAATACCTGTCTTCTCTAACACTTCCTCTATTGCTACCATATTCCCTCCAGGACCTCCTCTACCTCTCGCTCTGCCTCTATAATTACCATATCCTGCCCTAGGTCTGTCTCTCTCATACTGTTCCCTTTGTGGACACTCCAATGCCCTTCTTCCCTACAGTACGTGCACTGATTCCTACTCAGGGGTTCCCTATTCCACTTACTATCGCCTTTATCTGTTCCCCTATACACCTCTTTTTCCCTTCTATCTACGCCTGCGATCGCTACCGCTAGCATATCTGCCTTTCTACGCATCTTGCGCTCTTCCTCTTTCTTCGTCTCTGTTTCCCTGTTCATATACACTTTATTCGCTACCTCCATTAGTTGGGTTATGGACATCCCTACGAACCCTTCTAACTTTTGTAGCTTGCGCTTTATATCTCCGTAGGCTTGGCTGACAAAGGCAGAGTTAACCATCCGGGAATTCTCAGGGGCCTCCGGATTAAAGGGGGTATACAAGCGGTATGCCTCCAATAATCGGTCATAAAAGACACTGGGCGATTCATCACATTTCTGCAATACCTCAGCCGTCTTAGACATGTTAATCGCCTTCTTTCCTCCAGCTTTCATGCCAGCAATAATAGCGTCCCTATAAGCTTTTAAATGAACCAAGTCTGCGCCATTGACATTCCAATTTGGATCGGTGTTTGGATAATGGGCTGTGGCCCATGCTGCTGGGTTGGCCTGATTTTGTGTACGGGCCTCTTCTTCCAGCGCTTTAATTGCTGCTTGATTTATCCTAGTCCTTTCCTCGTTATTAAACAATGTCATTAATAATTGCTGGCAATCAGCCCAAGTGGGATTATGTGTCTGGACTATTGAAGTAAACAGATCCGTCATGGCTTGAGGCTTTTCGGTGTAAGAGGAGTTATGGGTCTTCCAATTAAAGAGATCGGTGGTTGTGAAAAGGAACATAGACGTAGACTGGATCAGCATATTGTATCTGGCCGTCATCATTAATATGTGTCGGGCCAGGAGTCAATCAAAGTGGCATTTGATAATGTCGGGGTTGGAGGGTACCGGTCAGTTGTCGGGTTAATATGGGGCTTCGTAGAGATGCGTCAGTTAGGGGTTCCGGTCGAGGGGTAGTAAGACAAGGGGATGGGGAAGCTTTACTAAGGGGAAGGTTGGTGAGTAGAATATTCCGGGCCGGGCTAGGGGGAGCCTGACCGGAAGCTAGATATGGCGCCAAATCTGGGTATGTGGAATTAACGGAAGCAGGTATCGGAAGGGGAGGGTTTGAAACAAGAGGGCTGGGCTCTGAGCTTGAGGAGGAAGTAGGTGGGGACAACGGGGCAAGGGAAGGAGCGTTTCCAGCAGCACCTCCTCTACCTCTTCCGGTGGAGGAGGAATAAGGGGGCGGCATAGGGATCTCAGACTCAGGGGGCGTGTCCAAAATGGGCGTAATTACGGCCTTAGTGGACAAGCGAGTCCTGGCCACCATGAGGCGATATTGTTCCTCGTGGCATTCTCGGATCCATTTTGGCGAGTCATTTACGGCCTGCCTCCAACAGTCAATATATGGAAACTGGCCGTAAAGTTTATATAAATACCCCCAAAACTGGACTTTGGATTGGTCAAATAGACATTTTTCCAGTTTACAATAAAGACCATTAGCAAGAAGGGTCTTCAGAACTGTTGTGACATGTCTGTGATTAGTGTGTAAATCTGTAGAATATATTAATATGTCATCCAAGTACACAATTACAAATGTGTGAATAAAGTCTCTTAAGATGTCATTAATAAATTCTTGAAATACTGCTGGGGCATTACATAGACCAAATGGCATAACAGTATATTCGTAATGGCCAGATCTAGTGTTGAATGCCGTCTTCCATTCGTGGTCTTTCTTAATACGTATTAAATTGTATGCACCTCTAGGATCCAATTTAGTGAATACAGTAGCATGTTTGAGCCTGTCGAATAATTCCGTGATTAAAGGAATAAGGTATGCAATTTTGATAGTGATTTTATTGAGACCTCTATAATCGATACACGGTCTTAAATCACCTTCTTTCTTCGATACAAAGAAGAACCCCGCTCCAGCCGGAGAAGAAGATCTCCTAATAAACCCCTTTTCTAGTGATTCCTTAATATACTCCTCCATGACACGGTTTTCTTGAACAGATAAAGGGTACACTCGGCCCTTTGGAGGTATAGTGCCAGGCAATAAATTGATAACACAATCGTAGGGTCTGTGAGACGGTAATTTGTCAGCCTCCCTTTTATCGAAGACAGTCTTGAGAAATAAGTACTGAGGGGGTATAACCGTAGACAAAGGAGGAGTAGTAGGAACATTAATAGAATTCAAAGGGGTGACTTCAATGGTACAAGACTCGTGGCAGGCTTCGCTCCATGATTTTATTTGCCCTGACTCCCAGTCGAAAATGGGATTGTGAGCACGTAACCATGGGTACCCTAACATGAGGTGTGAAGAAGGAGAGGTGATGACCTGGAACCGAATGGTTTCAAAGTGTAAAACCCCTGTATACATGTGTAACGGTACATTTTCATGAGTTACAACTGGAGAACTTAATGGTCTACCATCTATGGCCTCAACGGTCAAGGGTATCTCCTCTCTGATGGGAATGTTGTTTTTCTTAACAAAACCAGAGTCTATGAAATTTTCAGCTGCCCCGGAGTCAACCAGAGCGTATATGTGCTCAGCTATACAACTCTCTCCCATATGTAAAGAAACAGGGAGAAGCAAACGGTTAGGAGGCAATTTAGGAGACTTAGATATCACACCCAAGGCCAGTCCCCTATAAGGTCTTAGGTGAGAGAGTTTTCCGGAAGCAAAGGACATTCCTTTACCAAATGGTCTCTCCTACCACAGTATAGGCAGAGTCTGTCCCTTCTCCTATGTAATTTTTCAGTATCAGAGAGTTTGGCAACCCCTAATTGCATGGGTTCCTCCTCAGATACTTTAACACCCTCAGGTTTATCAACTCTGGGGTTAATAGGTGTAACCAAACGTCTATTCCTGTTCTTAGTATAGAGCCTGTCACGAATCCTATTATCTATATCAATGAGGTAGTCAATAAGGTCCTCTAATGCAATAGGAAGCTCCTTAGCTGCTACCTCATCCAATATAGTGTCAGATAAACCTTCCATGAATGCAGTAGTTAACCCATTGTTGGTCCAATCTACCTGTGAAGCAAGGGTACGAAACTGAATAGCATAGTCAGCCACAGACCTAAAACCCTGTTTAATTCTCATTAATGCTCTTGCGGCATTTTTTGACCTTTTCGTTGTGTCAAAAGTTCTATGAAAAGCCGTAAGAAAACTGTTGAAATCATGCACCATAGGTCCATTAGCCTCCCAAATAGGATTTGCCTACTCAAGTGCTTTATCAGTAAGTTGGTGCATAAGGAACCCCACCTTAGACCTTTCTGTGGGAAAGAAACGTGGAAACATCTCAAAGTGGAATTATCTTTGATTAATGAAACCTCTGCATGTCTTAGAGTCCCCTCCATACCTAGGAGGAGGTGTTAAATGGACCAAAGTATTAGGCAAAGCAGATACCTCAGGAAGAAGAGGTGTAGGAGGGTTAGGTGTGGTTGCGTCTGGAGAGCCTGGGCTATCTGATCCATACGGTGATCCTGCTCTACAAATCTAGCCTCATGGGATGCCATCTGCTGAGCTAAATCTGCGGGGTCCATGTCCCTATCGTAATGTAACGAAAGTATACCCCAACACGCAGGATTCAGCTAAACAGAAGACAACACAGAGGGGAGATACGTCTACCGGTCCTTAGAGTGGCCGGACTCGACGTATATAGGAGAAGTACAGAGTCAGTAACAATCCGAGGTCAAGGGCACAAAGAGACAGCGTAAACTAGGACTAGCCGGGGTCTGGTACACAGTAAACAGCAAGCTGGCAAACAGAACAGATAAGGATAAAGAGATAACGTAGTCAGAAAACAAAGCCAAGGTCAAGTACGAAGGAACACAACTGAATACAACAAGCGCTAAAGGGAACTGAAACAGAAACCACGATAGGGCAAGGAACTAAGGGAAAAAGGTGAGTATATATAACTAAACACCTATTTTGATTGGCCCCTGTCATATCCACGCCCCCAAAAGGTAAGTGTATGGGGAGTGTGGCATGACAGGGACCAATGGGAGGCCTTTTCCAATTTAGGCTCCCACTGTCCCTTTAAGAGCGCGCCCGAGACCCGCAACGCGCTCTTAGAGTCAGGCGGGACACATGACCGCTTCTCGCGGTCACTGCCCGCCTTCCTGTTCCAGCCGTCGGATGAGCCGCGCGCGGCTCGTGCAGCAGCAGGATCACGCGCGGCTCGAACAGAGGACCCCGGCCGGCCCCTGGAAAGGGTAAGTACCGCTACACTCCATCGGTGGGCTGCCTTAAGCCAATCCACTTGTGTGGTCTCACCTGTTGGTAAGCATCCTCGAAACGATATCGTTATAAGGAATAAATCTTTTGGCGTCGGTGAAACTCGATCAGAGTTTCTTTATTTTGGAAAACACGTGCGTTCCACCATAATAGATACCCTCCTGGACATTGGTGGATTGGATCATGCATTACAGCGACGGCATCTTCATAATCGTCCATAGGAATTCTTTCACTGGAACACTCATTCGTTCCACGGGCGTCCATTTATGTCCATAATCCTTTGGTAACATATATTTCACAAATATCCCCTATATCAAAGATCTTTCATCAGAGTTCTTCTTGTATATTAGAAGTAGACTCATAAGTCCCATAGTATGCAAGAAAAAAAAGAAAGAAAAAGGCAAACTTACTATATTGAGAAAAAAATAAATAATGAAATGCATAAATAGTAACATTATATTTACTCATATTCCCAAAGACATGACAAAGAAGGCTTGCAGATAATACTCCATTCTAAATACCTAAAATAAAACTCTATGATAACGTTCTATTATATCCCAACATTTATCACAATATATAAAAAATTATGAGACAAAAGAATACGAAAAGAGGCTTTAAAAACTAGTAAAAAAAATTGATGATTTAAAAACGAGACATACGGGGGAATGAAAATAATAATGAAATAATAAAAAATAAAATCTAATATATAAAAAAAAAACAATGAATAGAGGGGTGTAGCTAACCGCGCGACTATATGGATGTGTGCTAGAAAAGCTCTGAGCACAATCAGAGCAAATCCCTGTCCATCGGGCTTCAAAAACTATAATGGGACATCCCAAACGATCCCTATGGACTCAGCAACCACCCGAGAAACAACAGAGTGGAAAATCGGGTGTCCACTGAGCACTGACATCCGCCATACTAATGATCCCGTGAGCACATTAGAGGATGACAGGGATTTCTGTTCCACTCAGATACAACAGCTGTAGACAGCTCTAAATTCTCAAACTGCATACCTCTCAGCCATGCACAGGTCCCTCGATGACTTGGATAACCGTAGACGAAGAAACAATCTACAGTTGCAAGAAAAAGTATGTGAACCCTTTGGAATGATATGTATTTCTGCACAAATTGGTCATAAAATGTGATCTGATCATCATCATCTAAGTCACAACAATAGACAATAACAGTCTGCTTAAACTAATAACACACAAAGAATGAAATGTTGCCATGTTTTTATTGAACACACCATGTAAACATTCACAGTGCGGGTGGAAAAAGTATGTGAACCCCTAGACTAATGACATCTCCAAGAGCTAATTGGAGTGAGATGTCAGCCAACTGGAGTCCAATCAATGAGATGAGATTGGAGGTGTTGGTTACAGCTGCCCTGCCCTATAAAAAACACACACCAGTTCTGGGTTTGCTTTTCACAAGAAGCATTGCCTGATGTGAATGATGCCTGGCACAAAAGAGCTCTCAGAAGACCTACGATTAAGAATTGTTGACTTGCATGAAGCTGGAAAGGGTTATAAAAGTATCTCCAAAGCTGTTCATTAGTCCACGGTAAGACAAATTGTCTATAAATGGAGAAAGTTCAGCACTGCTGCTACTCTCCCTAGGAGTGGCCGTCCTGTAAGATGACTGCAAGAGCACAGCGCAGACTGCTCAATGAGGTAAAGAAGAATCCTAGAGTGTCAGCTAAAGACTTACAAAAGTCACTGGCAAATGCAAACATCTCTGTTAGCGAATCTACAATACGTAAAACACTAAACAAGAATGGATTTCATGGGAGGATACCACAGAGGAAGTCACTGCTGTCGAAACAAAACATTGCTGCACGTTTACAGTTTGCACAAGAGCACCTGGATGTTCCACAGCAGTACTGGCAAAATATTCTGTGGACAGATGAAACCAAAGTTGAGTTGTTTGGAAGAAACACACAACACTATGTGTGGCGAAAAAGAGGCATAGCACACCAACATCAAAACCTCATCCCAACTGTGAAGTATGGTGGTAAGGGCATCATGGTTTGGGGCTGCTTTGCTGCGTCAGGGCCTGGACGGATTTGCTATCATTGAAGGAAAAATGAATTCCCAAGTTAATCAAGACATTTTGCAGGAGAACGTAAGGCCACCTGTCTACCAGCTGAAGCTCAACAGAAGATGGGTGTTGCAACAGGACAATGACCCAAAGCATAGAAGTAAATTAACAACAGAATGGCTTAAACAGAAGAAAATACGCCTTCTAAAGTGGCCCAGTCAGAGTCCTGACCTCAACCCGATTGAGATGCTGTGGCATGACCTCAAGAAAGCGATTCACACCAGACATCCCAAGAATATCGCTGAACTGAAAAGAATTACTCCTGACCGTTGTGCAAGTCTGATCTGCAACTACAGGAAACGTTTGGTTGAAGTTATTGCTGCCAAAGGAGGTTCAACCAGTTATTAAATCCAGGTGTTCACATACTTTTTCCACCTGCACTGTGAATGTTTACATGGTGTGTTCAATAAAAAACATGGCAACATTTCATTCTTTGTGTGTTATTAGTTTAAGCAGCCTGTGATTGTCTATTGTTGTGACTTAGATGATGATCAGATCACATTTTATGACCACATACTTTTTCTTGCAACTGTGTGTATATATATATATATATATATATATATATATATATATATATATATATATAAATAATATAGAAAATAATATACAAAAATAAATTAACTAAAAAAATATACATTAATAATATATATTTCTAGATATCTCTAAGCGACAATGATCCATAGCCAATTTTATCTCCTCATCCCCTCCCCTTTATCTTGAACCCCAGTCCGCATCCCTCCTTCTGTCATATAGAACTAACCGCTGGTGATTCCCTGTTACCAAACGGTCTCCCACCGTGATTTCCACATTCTTAACTACACAAACAAGTTAAACATGTGGTTTATATGTATTTACTTTTGTCTAAATTGTACAATGTACTTTGCCTTGAAGTCGAACAAACTGTCGGAAGAGAAGGGATAACCCCTGAGATTTTTTTATTGGTTGTTTACATGACCCTAAGCAGAATTGGCACTCCCCCTCTCCTCAACCCATACTGGAATATCCTTGCATCCACTCTGCTTTCACTGGTGCTCCCAAGCAAAAAGTCCCATTTCTAACACCTTTCCAGTTATTCCTCGTGATATAATTTTGCTTAACTTTGTTTAATTCTAATTGATTGCATGCTCTTTACACTCACTTATAAACTGTAAGTTAATACCACTCAAAATAATGATGACACTTACAGTGGCCTCCTTAAATGTCATGGGCCTTAACTCCACAGAGAAACTCTCAATGGCTATGGGGGAATTTCATAAATTAAAGGCAGATATCATTTTTGTGCAAGAAACACATTTCAAAGACAATAACGTACCATCATTTCGAAACCACTGATACCCGTTGGGGTACTTTATCATATACCAATTGAAGAACGTTAGGGGAGTGGCCATACTTATAGCATCCCATGTCCCATTTACCTATAAGTATCATCACACAGATGATTCAGGGAGACTAGTCATGGTTAAGGGACAAATTGGTCAGAACGTGGTGACACTAGCAAACATATACCTACCCAATACAATACAATGTGGGGCTATGAGGAAAAACTTGAAGGTAATAGACTCTTTCCAGGAAGGCACACTAATCATAGTGTATCCCTAGACTCCAACATGGACACTACATCCTCCATCACATATTACCAATCCACGGCCAGGAAGCGCATCCACTCTCTCTCAGACACATCCCAGTTTTTTTACACCTGGCACATTACACACCCGCAAGCAAACTACTATTCCTTTTTATCACACCCTACTGGCACCTACTCCAGGATAGATATGCTCTTTCTCCCACATTGGTTCCTTCCCCTCATACAATCCTGTACATATAGCCCCATAACGTGGTCCGTCCATGCACCCCTGTCTCTGGCCATCCTGATCCCACCCTGGCCACTCAGATCTCCCCAATGGAAACTAAATATTACACTGCTCAATGACCCCTCCATGGTCTCCCAACTCACTGAAATCATATCAAACTACTTCCAAGACAATCCACCACAGGGTACCTCCCTGACTATTGTTTGGGAGGCCCATAAATCGGTGCTCAGAGGCCACATCATAGCTCTAGCAGCTAAATGTAAAAGGCAAAGAGACAATCAAATAAATTTGCTGACATCAGAGATCTTGAACAGATCCACAAACGAGATCTACCACTTGACACTTACAAAAAACGAAAAAAGAACATCCCTTCAACAACTTCTACTTACCCACGTTAAGAAAAAATTGCTTCTAAGGAAACACAAATATTATTCCCAGTTTGGTAAATGTGGTCGACTGTTAGCACGGATGTTACAATCCGACAGAAAATCTACCTTTATTTCCAGGATAAAAAGACACGACGGTAACATAACACACAAACTCCCTGACATCCTAGAAGCCTTCCAGAACTTTTACATGAATCTTAACAACCTCTGTGAAACACCACCCCAACAAAATGGACATTGAAAGATTCCTTTCCAACAGAATCACCCAAAGCATAACCAATGTGGAAATCCAGACTTTAGAGTCTTCAATAACGACAGACGAATACCTAACTGTGGTCAAACACTTACTCCTAGGTAAGAGTCCTGGACCAGATGGCTTCACAGCTAGATATTACACAGAATTTGCAAGTTCTTTGTCTCAGACTTGTCCCACTCATCCCCCTCTTGGACTTGTTGCATGAGGCCCACATTCCCTTAATACCCAAACCAGGGAAAGCCCTTACAGTATGTGGTAGTTACCGGCCAATTTCCCTGATTAACATAGATCTAAAGATATTTACAAAAAATTTGACTAAAACCACTATTGCGGGGGCTAGTCCACCCTGACCAGGCAGGTTTTGTCTCCAAAAGAGAGACGAAACATAACACAACCAAATTGCTCAAAATTATACATATTTCTGAACTCCACCATAAGAATTGCCTCCTACTTTCCATAGACGCCAAAAAGGCGTTTGACAGGGTGGACTGATCCTTTCTCATGGAGACTCTAAGGGGGTTGGGTTTTGGACCTAATTAGTTGAGCTGGGTGAAGGCCATCTACTTATCACCGAGTGCCCGGATCAGGATAAATGGTCAATTATCCGACCTTGTGCGAATAGGCAATGGCACGAGAAAGGGGTGCCCCCTCTCCCTCCTCTTATTCATCCTCATAATGGAGCCATTTCTACAGGGTATCTGCAACAATCCCAACATTCACAGCATCACCGCCAAACATCAGGAATTCAAAGTAGCAGCTTTTGCGGATGACCTACTCTTCACAATCACAGACCCTCTATCCTCCATGCCCCCACTTCTCAAAGAGATTTCACTATATATTAGCTTTCAAGCCAACTTTCAAGTGAATTACACTAAAAGCACTACCAATACAATTAGACCAACACACTAAGGCCATACTCAAACAACAACAACAATTCCAATGCCCAAAGTCCTGATAAACCACAAAACTCAAGGAGGGCTAAGCTTACCAAACATTGAAACATATCATAAACTGGTTACACTCACAAGAGTCTATGAATGGATCCACCTTAACAACAAAGCCCATTGGCTTTGCCTAGAAAAACTGGGGTTCCTAGTACCCATGCTTACAGTGCCATGGCAAGAGAGATATTGAGACATAGTGGTACCGACATATCTCTCCCATCCTACTATAGTCCCAAAACTTAAAACTTGGCACTCAATATGAGCCCCCCCAAACCTTTCGCCACATCCCTCACCTCTCTACCCATTCACCCACAACCCACATGTTACGGTTGCCTCCAGGCTGGCTGGAAGTTGGACCATTGAAAGGATGCTCCTAGCGCTCACCAAAGGACCATCAGCACCGTAGACACCATAACTACTGCGTAGCCACCATAAGTACTGCAGACTCCCCGAACCACCGCTGCTGGGCTGGTATCTCGCCTTCTGCTCTGCGCCCTGGACCTACGACCAGGCTCCAGTAGGTGAACCTCTTCCTTCTGTAGAGCGAAGCAGGATCAGGAACAAGAGCTCTTACAAGAGCTCAGTAGGAATGGGAGTATGAAGAGCATAGCAAACCCTGTAGTGATTATAGCTATCCCCTACAAACATGAGTCAAGGCTGCAAGTTAGAGGGTCAAGTCATTCTGTTTATTGGCACCAAAAGAATCTTCTTTTATGCAGGATCCCCTTAGATAGGACCACCCACAGGGTGTTACAAAACAAACAATCATACACGTACATTACAGAAAACACTCCCAACAATTACACACAAAATCCTCCCTCTGCCTGTGATATAATTATGTTACACAAGGGATTAACATAATTATCACAGACAGTAAAAATGCAGTTTTTACCCATACCCTGTAACTTTAAAACCATACATCCAATCTCCATAAATTACATTTTTCAACTCAGCATACTTAACCGCTTAACGAGGACCGTCACTCAGGGGAAAGCGTTAATGACGAGTGACGGACCTCGTCCGTCACGTGTTAAAATTAACCCCAGATCGCCGCAATCGCCGCAATCGCGGCGATCGCGGGGTTGATGGTGCTCCGGTCTGCCTCTGTATTAGAGGCAGACCGGGAGCACCGGATCGGGCTGTCCCAGCACATGTGCCTGCTCTGACAGCATGTCAGAGCGGGCACATGTGCTCTGTATACTCACCTCCGCCTCCCTGCACTTCCGGGTCCACTGTGAAGTGCAGGGAGCCGGATCTTCAGTGATCCTGCCCCCTGTTGGTAAAAAAATAATTGACTACAGTGATCAATTAGCAGGGATTACATTTTACTATGATCTGATTTTTTTTTTTTTAACCCCTGAGGGTTAATTCTTTTTTTTTTTTTTAACCCTCAGGGGTTAAATTTATTTTATTAATTAATTTAAATATTTTAAAATTATAAATTTAGCTAGCTGGGGAGGGTGGAAGTTAGTGGGGAATTGGGGGATTTAGTGTTACGCTAACTAGGGGTTAACGTTAAAAAAAGTTTTAAAATAAGCTTTAAAAAGTTAAAAAATTAAGTTTAAAAAAGTTTTAATAACGTTTAAGTAAAAAATAAAAAAATAAATAAACCCTTTACCCAGTCCAAATAAAAATTAACCCCTTCCCTGCCAGTCGATCACTGCCTACAGTGATCAAAATACAGTTCACAGTATTATACTGTGATCTAATTTTTTTTAACCCCTGATGATTAACTTGTATTTATTTTTTAACCCTCAGGGGTTAAATTTATTTAATTAACTAATTTAAATATTCTATAATTAAATATTTTGCTAGCTGGGGTGGGTGGGAGTTATGGGAAAATAGGGACGGTAAAAAAAAAAGCTTAGAAAAATGTTAAATCTGTAAGAAAAAGTTTTACGAACGTTTAGGAAACTTTAAAAAAATTAATAAGCAAAACAAAAGTTTAAAAAATAGTTTTTAAAAGTAAAAAAGTTTTAAAAAGTTAAAAAATACATTTAATAACGCTCATTACCACTACACCTGGTACAAGCTAGCGGAAAAATGATCCCACGCTAAGGTTCAAAATAGGCCTTTTGAAATACCCTGGGATGTCTTCTTTAAGAAATGGTATGGATTCATGGGGTATTTGGATTATATAGCCTGGTAAAATACTCTAAAATGGTACATGGTCAGAGCGTAAAAATGTAAAGTTTGAAAAAAAATGGAATGGCTGTGTCCCAAATGTGCCCCTCCGATGTCCACATATACCTGGCAAAGGTACATACGGGGTATTTTTGTACTCAGCAGGCATAGCTGAGCAACATGGAAGTATTATACAGTGGTAGTACACATAAGGTTTGCAAAATATACTGTGCAAACCCACTTTGTGTGTCAAAAAGGCAGAAAAAACGCTTATTACCACTACACCTGGTACAAGCTAGCAAAAAAATGATCCCACACTAAGGTTCAAAATATGCCTTTTGATATACCCTGGGATGTCTTCTTTAAGAAATGGTATGGCTTTATGGGGTATTTGGATTATATAGCCTGGTAAAATACTCTAAAATGGGACATGGGCACAGCGTAAAAAGTTAAAGTTTGAAAAAAAATGGAATGGCTGTGTCCCAAATGTGCCCCTCCGATGTCCACATATACCTGGCAAAGGTACATACGGGGTATTTTTGTACTCAGCAGGCATAGCTGAGCAACATATGAAGTATTATACAGTGGTAGTACACATAAGGTTTGCAAAATATACTGTGCAAACCCACTTTGTGTGTCAAAAAGGCAGAAAAAACGCTTATTACCACTACACCTGGTACAAGCTAGCAAAAAAATGATCCCACACTAAGGTTCAAAATATGCCTTTTGATATACCCTGGGATGTCTTCTTTAAGAAATGGTATGGCTTTATGGGGTATTTGGATTATATAGCCTGGTAAAATACTCTAAAATGGGACATGGGCACAGCGTAAAAAGTTAAAGTTTGAAAAAAAAAATGGAATGGCTGTGTCCCAAATGTGTCCCTCCGATGTCCACATATACCTGGCAAAGGTACATACGGGGTATTTTTGTACTCAGCAGACATAGCTGAGCAACATATGAAGTATTATACAGTGGTAGTACACATAAGGTTTGCAAAATATACTGTGCAAACTCACTTTGTGTGTCAAAAAGGCAGAAAAAATGCTTATTACTACTACACCTGGTACAAGCTAGCGGAAAAATGATCCCACGCTAAGGTTCAAAATATGCCTTTTGAAATACCCTGGGATGTCTTCTTTAAGAAATGGTATGGCGTTATGGGGTATTTGGATTATATAGCCTGGTAAAATACTCTAAAATGGGACATGGGCAAACGCGTAAAAAGTAAAAGTTTTTTTAAAAAAATGGAATGGCTGTGTCCCAAATGTGCCCCTCCGATGTCCACATATACCTGGCAAAGGTACATACGGGGGTATTTTTGTACTCAGCAGACATAGCTGAGCAACATATGAAGTATTATACAGTGGTAGTACTAGTGATGTACTGAACTGTTCGCTGGCGAATAGTTCCCGGCGAACATAGCGTGTTCGCGTTCGCCACCGCGGGCAAACACATGGGTGGTTCGATCCGCCACCTATTCGTCATCATTGAGCAAACTTTGACCCTGTGCCTCTCGGTCAGCAGACACATTCCAGCCAATCAGCAGCACACCCTCCCTAGCAGACCCTCCCACCTCCCTCCCAGAATCCATTTTAGATTCATTCTGAAGCTGCATGCTTAGTGGGAGAAGGGAAAGTGTAGCTGCTGCTGATTAGATAGGGAAATTGATAGCTAGGCTAGGGTATTCAGTGTCCACTACAGCCCTGAAGGACTCATCTGATCTCTGCTGTAAGAACAGCACCCCAAAAAGCCATTTTTAGGGCTAGAACATCAGTCTGCTTTATTTATTTTTTTCTGTGTAATGTAATTGCAGTTGCCTGCCTGCCAGCTTCTGTGTCAGGCTGGATACTGTGCCCATTTGCACAGTCAGTGCCACCACTCATATCTGTTGTCACAATAGCTTAATCTTTACATTTAAAAAATAAATAAAAAATTTCACTGTAATAGAAGAGCCAGTGTACTTTGACAGTTGCCACTCATATCTGGTGTATCTGTAGCGTGCTTTTACAAAGAAAAAAAGTTTTCCAGTGTAAGCTAATAGCAGTCAGTGTCCTTCAAGCGGGTGTGTCAGGCCTACAGCCTGTGCTCTGCAGACCTGTGCCAGTGTAATTTGACAGTTGCCACTCATATCTGGTGTCTCTGTAGCGTGCTTTTACAAAGAAAAAAGTTTTCCAGTGTAAGCTAATAGCAGTCAGTGTCCTTCGCGCGGGTGTGTCAGGCCTACAGCCTGTGCTCTGCAGACCTGTGCCAGTGTACTTTGACAGTTGCCACTCATATCTGGTGTCTCTGTAGCGTGCTTTTACAAAGAAAAAAAGGTTTCCAGTGTAAGCTAATAGCAGTCAGTGTCCTTAAAGCGGGTGTGTCAGGCCTTCAGCGTGTGCTCTGCAGACCTCTGCCATTGCACATTGCCACCCATATCTGGTCTCACAGTAGCTTGCACGCATAGTATCACTAATCCCCAAAAAAATGACAGGCAGATGCAGGCCACCCCGCAGGGACCATTGTGGTCGTGGTGCTGTGATTCCCTTTGACCCTAGAATAATGCCCAGTTTTCAGAGGCCACGTACCCTGAACTTGAAAATTTCTGAGGACATAGTTTATTGGCTAACACAGGACACCCAATCTTCTACAGCCTCCGCTCGGAACCTTGACGCACCATCCTCCTCCAGCTTAGCTTCAGGCACCTCTCAAGATACCACTCACCCGCCTGCCGCCACCACCAAAACTAGCACCACAGCCGCTTTACTTGGTATGTCAGAGGAGTTATTCACACATCCATTTGAAGAAATGAGTGATGCGCAACCATTATTGCCAGAGGATGTAGATAACAGGGATATGTCTCAGGCAGGCAGCATTACACACATGGACGTACGGTGTGATGATGATGATGATGTTGTACCCGCTGCTGCTTCCTTTGCTGAGTTGTCAGATACAAGTGAAGCGGTTGATGATGACGATGCGTCCATGGATGTCACGTGGGTGCCCGCTGGGCAAGAAGAAGAACAGGGCGAAAGTTCAGATGGGGAGACAGAGAGGAGGAGACGAGTTGGAAGCAGGGGGAGGTCGTCGCAAGGAGCTAGTGGCACAGTCAGACAGCATGCATTGGCACCCGGGGTCAGCCCGACAGCACGCCAATCAACGCATGCTGTGTCCACCACCAGTATGCCGTCATTGCAGAGCTCAGCAGTGTGGAATTTTTTTTGTGTGTCTTCCTCTGCCAACAGCGATGCCATTTGCAACCTGTGCCAAAAGAAACTGAGTCGTGGGAAGTCCAACACCCACAAAGGTACAACTGCTTTGCGTAGGCACATGATCTCACATCACAAACGCCTATGGGATCAACACATGAGTACAAGCAGCACGCCTACTCTAAGCCGCCATCCTCCTCCTGGTCCAGCATCTTCAGCCACATCAACCACTGCTGTCCTCCTTGCCCCCTCTCAACCATCCGCCACTCCGTCTCCCGCCTTGAGCAGTTCCCGCTCATCTGCCCACAGTCATGTGTCTGTCAAGGACATGTTTGAGCGTAAGAAGCCAATGTCAGAAAGTGGAATGCGTGGCTCTGCAGAAGAGTTGGTGACGCCGCCACGACTTGCAGGCAGGCCTGCTGCCACCTCCTCTACTCCTCCTACTCCATCCTCTTCCATAACCTCCTCGGCTGAGTCCTCTTCTGCTGCTGCGTCTTGCTCCACATCAACGGCACCCCCCAGCTCCCCAGGTACTATTCCACATCCCGGATACGGCAGTGTCACGCCGTCTTGGGTTTGACTTGCTTGAAAGCAGAGAGTCACACCGGACAAGAACTCCTGTCCGCCCTGAACGCACAGCTGGAAAAGTGGCCGACTCTGCAGCGACTGGATATCGGAAAAGTAGTTTGTGACAACGGAACAAATTTGTTAGCGGCATTGAAGTTGGGCAAGTTGACACATGTGCCGTGCATGGCACATGTGTTTAATCTGATCGTACAACGCTTTGTGCATAAGTACACAGGCTTACAGGACATCCTGAAGCAGGCCAGGAAGGTGTGTGGCCATTTCAGGCGTTCCTACACGGCCATGGCTCACTTTGCCGATATCCAGAGGCGAAACAACATGCCAGTGAGGCGCTTGATTTGCGACAGCCCGACACGTTGGAATTCAACACTCCTAATGTTCGACCGCCTGCTCCAACAAAAAAAAGCCGTTAATGAATATTTGTATGACCGGGGTGCTAGGACAGCCTCTGGGGAGCTGGGAATTTTTTGCCACGTTACTGGACGCTCATGCGCAATGCCTGTAGGCTCATGCGTCCTTTTGAGGAGGTGACAAATTTAGTCAGTCGCACCGAAGGCACCATCAGCGACATCATGCCATTTGTTTTCTTCCTGGAGCGTGCCCTGCGAAGAGTGCTGGATCAGGCCCTAGATGAGCGTGAAGAGGAAGAGTTACCATCACACCAGAAACAGCCTTATCAGCATCGCTTGCTGGACCTGCGGCAACGCTGGAAGAGGATTGTGAGGAAGAGGAGTCAGAGGAGGAATTTGGCTTTGAGGAGGAGACCAACCACAACAGGCATCCCAGGGTGCTCGTTGTCACCTATCTGGTACCCGTGGTGTTGTACGTGGCTGGGGGGAAGAACATACCTTCATTGACATCAGTGAGGAGGAGGAACGGGAAATGAGTAGCTCGGCATCCAACCTTGTGCAAATGGGGTCTTTCATGCTGTTGTGCCTGTTGAGGGACCCTCGTATAAAAAGGCTGAAGGAGAACGACCTGTACTGGGTGTCCACGCTACTAGACCCCCGGTATAAGCAGAAAGTGGCGGAAATGTTACCCAATTACAACAAGTCGGAAAGGATGCAGCATTTGCAAAATAAATTAAAAAGTATGCTTTACACAGCGTATAAGGGTGATGTCACAGCACAATGGGAATCTAACAGGGGGAGAGGTGGCAGTCATCCTCCTCCTCCCACGACCACGCCGGCAAGGACAGGACGCTTTAAAGACGTGTTGTTGATGGAGGACATGCGGACCTTTTTAAGTCCTACGCATCGCGACAGCCCTTCGGGATCCACCCTCAGAGAGCGACTCGACCGACAGGTAGCAGACTACCTCGCCTTAACTGCAGATATCGACACTCTGAGGAGCGATGAACCCCTTGACTACTGGGTGTGCAGGCATGACGTGTGGCCTGAGCTATCCCAATTTGCGATAGAACGTTTGGCCTGCCCCGCTTCAAGTGTCCTGTCAGAAAGGACCTTCAGTGCAGCAGGAGGTATTGTCACTGAGAAGAGAAGTCGCCTAGGTCAAAAAAGTCTAGATTACCTCACCTTTATTAAGATGAATGAGGGATGGATCCCAAAGGGACTGACACTGGGTGATACATTCGATTAAAAAAGGCCTGATGAGATGAGCTGCCTTGGGCTAAAAATGGTCCACACGCTGCTGTATTTTAGCTCTGAATGCCGGTTGACTTGCGTGACTTATGTTTTAGGGCACTTTCTGCCTGTGAAACAAACATCAATTTTTCTGGCCGCTGCTACAGCAGCGGCTGCAACAATACCAAATTTTTCAGGCATGTGTACATGCCTAATTTTTAGGCCCTCTGGTGCTCCACTGTGGCTTAAAAAACAACCAAAAAGGCACATAGTGACCCTATGTAGGGGGAACAGTCCCTTTTCTGCTCTGTGTCAGTGTGTATCAGGGATTTGACTATCTTTATTCAGATTCAAAAATTACAATTCCAGGAAAAATTTAACAAACATTTACAAGAACATGTTATGCACATCATAGAAACAATGTGAATTCTGCTCTTTGTCAGTGTGTATCAGGGGCTTTGAGGACGGGGAACAGTCTCTATTCTGCTCTGTGTCAGTGTGTATCAGGGGCTTTGAGGACAGGTGTCAATCCATATCTGCCAAGTGACCCTATGTAGAGGAACAGTCTCTATTCTGCTCTTTGTCAGTGTGTATCTGGGGCTTTGAGGACGGGGAACAGTCTCTATTCTGCTCTGTGTCAGTGTGTGTCACGAGCGTGGGCTATAGGCCCAGCCGTGACAGTGGGGAAAGTGTGGAAGTGACAGGGTTAATGACACCAGACCCCTAGTTACCTGTTGCTAGTCCCAGCAACCACTCAATTAACCCCTGCAATCCCTTCTACACTAACCCCCTAGTACACACTTTACTGCCACCACCAAGACTTTTAAACCCGGGCGTCTTAGGTTACCCCACACACAGGAGAGTTATAGAATCACAGTTCTACTTTTACTGATCAAACACATATAATTAACCCTTTTTGGTAACGTGTTACCTGCTTTCCTCTGGAGAGTGAAGCTCTCATAGAACAGAGACACAAGCTGATTAAGTAAATATTTAATCTGACAAGAAAAGATTCACAGTGCTGAGTACAAAATACAGAAATAAATTATATACAGATAACAAATTGCAAAACAGTACATAAAATAAAATAGGAGAAAACACAAGAAATTCCTTACATATATTTACCCCATATAGAATTCTTGTGGGAGTCTTAGATGGTATTGATCTCCTCGAAGTTACTGACAAAAGAAAAATGAATAACTGACCTCTCTGGATAGTCCAGCACCTTCATTATATATCTAAACCTAGTTGTTTCTCAGTGGGCAGACCCCTGGGGGGGGGGATCAGAGGGGGTTGGTCTGGCAGTCTATTGCCCACTCTATGAAATTCCTTGTGTCCAGCTCTGGTGATGGCTATCTAGATGTTTTGTGGTCTAGGCCTGGCGCAAGATCAAAGACCACAATAAATGTCATCCCAAGGTTTACAAAAAAAAACAACTCTTAACATATATAAACACACATCAAACAAGAACTCATGCTTTTGGCATGACAGTGTGTATCATGGTCTCTGAGGACGGGGAACAGTCTCTATTCTGCTCTGTGTCAGTGTGTATCAGGGGCTTTGAGGACAGGTGTCAATCCATATCTGCCAAGTGACCCTATGTAGGGGGAACAGTCTCTATTCTGCTCTTTGTCACTGTGCATCAGGGGCTTTGAGGACGGGGAACAGTCTCTATTCTGCTCTGTGTCAATGTGTATCATGGTCTCTGACGACGGGGAACAGTCTCTATTCTGCTCTTGCATTTCTATTTCTTCTTAGATAACAAAAAAATTCTGAGACGACGTTGGCAGGGCTATTCACATGTGTGATCTGTCATGAATTGTCATTTGAATGTTAATTTGAACTGTGGGGCACAAGAACTTGAATCTGACAATTTTTATTTTATCATAACTTGTTCGGGATACAGAAAGGAAAAAAGGGAGGGTTAGCGGTTAAGGTACATCGATCTTATTCACATCTTATACATTCAAGAGCAAACTGGTTATTCATTCTCGTGGGAGTTTTTCCGCTGCCCTTGTGCCTTCGGTCTAGTACCATGTCAGGGTTGTCTTTCTCTCCTAAACCTGGGTTTGGTCCGGGGTATGGGAAGGGGGAAACCTGGGGACAGGCTATGGTAGGGGAAGAAGAATGGGGGAAATAGACGTCGGAAGTCACTCATCTCCCTTTGTCTCCTTCTTAGTTAGCACGCTGTGTGCGGTCACCGGGTCTATTCCCTTATCTAACTACTTAACTATGTACAATGTGGGTGTTTGTTCCGTTATGCCCTGTAGATTGTTTAACCTCAGCTTGGTATGGCTGTTGTACCATGGTGTTTGGAGTCGTTGTCTCTCTGCGTCAGAGCAGTTAGGTCTTAGGAGTGGTATTATTCATCCTTCGTGTATATATATATATATGTGATATGTTATTGTTCTAACACGACCCCCTCCTCCTCCTTCCTCAGATACGCCTCCCATATGTTCCTGGCTTCCACTATGTGGTGTGGGGGGTGTAGCCGCTGGCAGGCTTTTGTTTCATATGCTTGGTTTAGGGAGATCTGTTGGAGAAGGCTAGATCTTTCCGGTGGCTGTTGTTGTTTCCACCCTCTGGCTATTAATAAGTTGGCAGCAATCAAAATATGATATGTTAGGTCGGCATGTGCTTTTGGGAATGGGTCAATCGAGATGAAGAGTAGGGCATTTTCTGGTCTCAGGTTGGTTCTCGTGACCAGTGCCCCTTGTATCACCCCCTCAACTGCCTTCCAGTATCCTCTGATGGCCGAGCAGGCCCACCAGATGTGGAGCATTGTGCCCTACTCTATTAAACATCTCCAGCAAAGTCTCGAGGTGTTGGGATATATGGTCGCTAGTCTAGTCGGTACCAAGTACCACCTATATTGTATCTTGCGCATTAGCTCTAGGTGGGATGCGCATCTGGATCTACCTTTATGGGCTATGAAGGCTTGGTTCCATTGTTCTTCTGAGAAGACTGTACTCAAATCCTTATGCCATGCCTCCCATGTGTGCGGTTCCTAAAATCGCTGCCATATACACGTCCACTGATAGGAGACGCGAAAGGTATTAAACTGACAAGAGTAATACTAAACACACCACTCCTATCTGGTGGCACATTAGATTGCCCGCACAGTGCCCCAAATTTGAAGAAGGAGGACTGACCAAGCATCTTCTTCCATCTCCCTGTTACAAAAATCCTTGCCATATCCATATAAGTTGTACATGATGTCCAGGATAGTTTTCCAGGGACAAATGTTGTAGCCTGTTGAATGAGGTGACCTTGCTCGGGTCCCAGGTGTGCGGTTCCTAAAATCGCTGCCATATACACGTCCACTGATAGGAGACGCGACAGGTATTATTAAACTGATAAGAATAGTACACCACTCCTATCAGTAGGTCCCCCCCCATTGTGATTTATGCCCCCCACCCACCGCGCAGGGGTGGGGGCCGGGGGGGAGGACAGTAGGTCCCTCACCTTATGCTTATTTACTGAATATTCCCCTGTATAACAATGTTTGGCATTTAGTGAATATTACCCATTCTGCTCTGTGTCAGTGTGTATCAGGGATCCTTAGGATAGGTGTCAATCCATATCTGCCAAGTGACCCTATGTAGGGGGAACAGTCCCTATTCTGCTCTGTGTCAGTGTGTATCAGGGGCTTTGAGGACCGGTGTCAATCCATACCTGCCAAGTGACCATATGTAAGGGGAACAGTCCCTATTCTGCTCTGTGTCCGTGTGCATCAGGGGCTCTGAGGACAGGTGTCAATCCATATGTCAAGGTGTCAATATGTCATATGTCAGGTGTCAATCCATATCCATTGTGATTTAGGAATGTTAGGTGATTTCTGCCCTTTATGGATTAAAACCAGACTCTGCATCAACTGTGTAATTTTCCATCGGAGTTTTGCCATGGATCCCCCTCATGCCACAGTCCAGGTGTTAGTCCCCTTGAAACAACGTTTCCATCACGTTTGTGGCCAGAAACAGTCCCTGTGGGTTTTAAAATCCGCCTGCCCATTGAAGTCAATGGCGGTTCGCCCGGTTCGCCGGTTCGCGAACGTTTGCCGAAGTTCCCGTTCGCCATTCGCGAACCGAAAATTTTGGGTTCGCGACATCATTAGGTAGTACACATAAGGTTTGCAAAATATACTGTGCAAACTCACTTTGTGTGTCAAAAAGGCAGAAAAAAACGCTTATTACCACTACACTTGGTACACGCTAGCGGAAAAATTATCCCACGCTAAGGTTCAAAATATGCCTTTTGAAATACCCTGGGGTGTCTTCTTTAAGAAATGGTAGGCCTTTGTGGGGTAGTCTGAATTTAAAACCTGTGAAGATGCTTGGAAATTGCACATAGGCCCAGCGTCAAAATTCAAAGTTCGGTAAAAACTGATATGGCTTGGTCTCCTATATGGCACTGTAGCTTCACGAAATAGTGCCAAAGACATTCATTGGGGGTGTCTTTTTACTCAGAAGACTTAGCTGAGCATAATTCGGG
Source organism: Pelobates fuscus (assembly GCF_036172605.1). Taxonomy (NCBI): domain Eukaryota; kingdom Metazoa; phylum Chordata; class Amphibia; order Anura; family Pelobatidae; genus Pelobates; species Pelobates fuscus. Next base: position 69,250,334 of record NC_086327.1, read on the forward strand.
GGGTTTGAGCTTAGTGGCACATATGAAATATACAAAATGCCCAGCAAAAATGCAATCCGTATGTAAAAAATGCACAAAATTATTTTTTACCACATACTTTGGCATATATTGGTGAAAAAATGGGGGCATGATAAGGCACAATATGCACCTCATGAGATACCCTGGAGTGTCTACTTTTACAAATGGTAGGCCTTTGTGGGGGTTTTTTTGAACAGTCAAACTACTATAATACCCCAAATGGAAGCATAGGCTCATTAAATCCGTCTTTCAAACTTCGACTGTGAATACTGAAAAGGACAGGTCTCCTATATGGCACTGTAGCTTCACAAAATAGTGCCAAAGACATACAATGGGGGTGTCATTTTACTCAGCAGATGTAACTGAACACAAAATAAAACTTTGTACAGGAATAGCACACACGAACTTTACAAAATACACATGATAAGTTCTTTGTTTTAAGTTTGTGTGCCAAAATCCCAAAAAAACACAATTTTATTCCAATATTTAGCAGAGGTTGGCGGTGAAATGGCTACGTAGAAAGTGTCAAAACAACCTTAGGTAAATAGCCTGTGGTGTCTACTTTATATAAATATATACTTTTGTGTGGCAATTTTGTTTTCTTTTATGGCTATTAAGCTTACAAGACAAACATACCAAATTCTAAAATCGCTCCACATTTAAAGTTTATTTTACTCCTTGTGCTTTGTGACCTGTAACTACCAAAAAAAACTTAAAATCCCAGACACATTATATATTCTGTAAATCAGAACAACTAAATGAATGTATTTTTAATTACTTTCCTGGCCCTGCACTAATTGTGCACACATTATTATTGCAAAAACTGTAAAAAAAAATCAAAATCTTTCATTGTTTTTGCATTTTTCTTAATTTTTTTATAATAAATAAACATTTATGTATATATATGTTACATCAAATTAAAGCCCTTTCTGTCCTTTAAAAAATGGTATATAATATGCGTCGGTGCAATAAATTAGTAAAATGCAAATTGCAGTTGAACTCAAACAGCAAAAAATGCAAAAAATGCCATTGTCATTAAGTGAAAGACAAGCTTCTGAAGCTCTGTCCTTAAGGGGTTAAAATACAAACATATCCAAAAATCAGACAATTCACTCCAGTGGTTTAAAAGTTAGTTGTGGCCAACTGAACTATGGCTTTCCTGCCCAAACCAGTTCCACAGAGTCCTCTAACCTGGATATAATTGGCTTAACTGGGTGTAATAAGCCAGCTATCTCCAGGTACAGAAAATATCTCCATTCACAACAACAGCAAAAATACACAAAAATACATAACTCCTATCATACTGAACAGAACCCCCACATTCAACCTATCCCCAGATGGCTTGGATCTGAGCGCTCAATATATCCAAACAGCGCTCAGATCCCACAAATACAGTCAAATCACCATACACCATAGGTCCATAGTCATGGGGCAGAAGGCTGGCAATTAGGCTTCTCCATAACACAAGGAAGCAGGGCAATTTGTCAAATAAAATAACAGTTACAAATGGCAGTTTGTAACATATCTACCCTTTTGGAGGGAGACTAACCAGGCACCTGACCTTCTGTCGGTCAGTGCCTAAGTTAGTCTCGCAACCCACGCACAAATAAACATTGGCAGAGTAGCCCCACACAATAAATAGTACTGGCCTATAGGTCCCAGGTTGTAGTGTTATAATGCAGCACTCTCTGCCTTCCTGGTGCAGCTGGACAAATAGCTGGTGGTACTTGGGGGGCATAGGCCAGCGGCGCTCTGCCCTGATGACAGTGCTTCTGCTGGGGTGAGGGGGGTGCAGGCTAGTCCTGTAACAAGGGGGTCGGTAGGGCAGAGGCCAGCGGCGCTCTGTCCTGATGCCAGCTCTTCCGCTGGGATAGCCGGCAGAATGTCAAGCACTGTACAAGGGTCAAAGGGAGGGTAGAGGCCAACTGCACTCTGCCCAGCTGCCAGCTCTTCTGCTGGGGGAATTGGGGCATAGTCCTGCCCGATGGCAAAGGGAACGTGGGAGTCAGTGGTGGTTAACATCTGTACTGTTAACCCTGGGCCCAAATTAGGAGTTAACTGGGGAGGGGAGAATAGGCTTACCTCCTCCTCCTGATACTCCTGCGGCGCTGGGAAGGGAGGTCAATGCTCTCCGCTCCCTATGGAACATGCTGCGGCTGGGGAGAGAGACCAGTTGTCTCCTCTCCCTGGAAGGCACACTCCGGCTGGGGAGGGAGGTCGATGCTCTCCCCTCCCTGTAGCTGGGTCTGCCGCTGGGGGTCTGGGCCGCCTGCCCAGCATCCCTGTAGGGCCAATAGAGAGACTGCGGTCCCATCTCCACCTGCCTGCTGGTGGTCCTCCCAGGACCAGTCTATGAGGCCCGCTGCCTCGGGTACCTCTGGTTGTGGTTGGGGAAGACCTGTTGTCTCTTCCCTGTGCACAGTGCACTGCTGCTGGGGAAGGAGGTCACTGCTCTCCTCTCCCTGTAACTCAGGCTGCCGCTGGGGAGGGAGGTCGCTGCTCTCCACTCCCTGTAACTCACCCAGGGGTTGGGGATCTGGGCCGTCTGTCCAGCATCCCTGTAGGGCCGGTAGAGAGAATGCGGTCCCATCTCTACCTGCCATCAGAGGTTCTTCCCAGTATACCTCTACGATATCCTTCCAGCTGAAGGGCTCCCGATCTGGCTCTGCTGCTGTGCTCTCCTGGGGGACCTCTGGATGCTGTTGAGAAAGGGAACTGGTTGTCTCTTCCCGGGACCCATTGATGATGTGCTGGTACTTCCACTCCAGGTCACATTCCTGGGTGACTAGGTACCACAGGTCTGCCTCCAGGTCAATAGCTCTAGGGAGACCCAGCTTGTCTTCCCGGTCGTCATACAGGTCCCAGAAGCGTGAGTCTGTAGCCCTTCCAAAGTCATCATCGTCCATATTCTCCAGGAATAGATCAGGGCCATTGTAATCCCCACACTCATGGAATTCATATTCATCCATCTCTGGAACAAGCTTAGTCGCGTACCACTGTAGCGCCTTGTATACGTGGTCGAGCCACAGTTCGCTGCATACTAGATCCTCTAGTTTAGCTAACCACGCTGGAAGTGGTTGTTTGCCCAGTAGAGGCATCCGCTCTGCCATTCGAGCCTGGATTTGCTGCCTTCTGCTGAGACTACGATCACCTCGCCAACACTGGACTTCCTCTAGGGCTTCTTCCCACAGCTCGGCTCTGGCCTCATTTCTGTACCCACACATCTCCTCTTCTGAGACTGCCCCATCTCTCCAGGATAGGAAGCCATTTCAGCGCTCAGATCCCACAAATACAGTCAAATCGCCATACACCATAGGTCCATAGTCATGGGGCAGAAGGCTGGCAATTAGGCTTCTCCATAACACAGGGAAGCAGGGTAATTTGTCAAATAAAATAACAGTTACAAATGGCAGTTTGTATCACCACAATTTTGCCCAGGTCTAGACCCCTCACGTTTTGCTATGCTCCACAACTCTACATACCTCTCACTCGAAAAAAGGTCTTAGACAAACAAGGTATTAAACCACTGGGAGAGATTCTGACGTCTTCGACAATACAAAATGTAATCAATTCTCAACTCAAACACTTCCTATGTGTCTCTAAACTCTACCAGATTATTCTCAGAGACACGACCTCCCCACACCCACGTTTCATTGACCAATGGTTGGCAGAACTCAATATCTCATTTACCGAAACAGACCTTAAATATATCTTTGACAACATCTTCCAAAATCCCTCTAAGCACCTCGATCCACGAAAGTAATTACAAACAGATAACAAGATGGCACTACACGCCAACCCGTCTACACAAACTCTTTCCAAACACATGCATATGGTGATCATGCACAGTGATCAATTCCTTCTGGTCCAAAATAATAGAACTAATCCACACAATGACGGGACTGCATCTACCACTATCCCCTAAAATCACTCTTTTCTTTCTTTTCCCACCCTCAGTCACATGCCCAGCACATAGACTATTATGCCACCTGCTCACAGCAGCAAACACGTTGATTCCCATCAATTGGAAGAACCACAATCCCCCAACAATCAGGGAATGGAGCTCAAACGTCAAGTCCTACAGGGTCATGGAATTCACTTCAACTTTAACACATGCCTATCCCTCACACCTCAATAGCTGTAAGCCCTGGCATGATTTCATGACTAATTCTGGCACTTATGAGGATACACACAGAAATTTTATTCATACACTGTGAGTCAGGATATTCCTTTCTACATCCCAGACATAAGTATAACCCACTAACCCCCATATGTCCCATGCGTTTACCACGCAGAACCAACCCCTTACCGAACCGAATGGGCAGGCACACTCTTGTTAGCCGACCGGATCGGCGCTCGACACCCCACACAGACAAACATTGCACATATCACTGTAAGTGATAGTGTTTACCTGGCATGCTTGATCCCCCATTAAAGCACTGGGACTCACAGTCATATCGTTATCAACATACCCACTCCCAAGATCACTCCTTAAATCATTTGGGATCATTGAGGGCATAAACTCAGTTAAAATATGCAATAACTGTAACACATTATCTACCGACTTCTCTAAGGGGTAGGAAATACACACAATTTTATTTGTACATGGTTTATATACCGTCCACTTGTATGCTTTAATGTACCTAATGTACCGTGTACAAATGAATTAAGAGACCCATCTTCCCCAGTAATTGTACGACACACAGTTCCAGGGGTACAACAAGACTTTATTAGTCACACTCAGCTTTATACTCTTCCCATACAAGGGGTGGATCATAAGTAAAAGACAATGTCCCCTCCCAAACATGGAGGCATCTGTGTGAACGAGAAAACTTTTTCTGGGATTAGGAGCAACCAGGACAGGGGCATCTACCAAGGCATCCTTAAGGGCTTGGAACGCCTGCTCACACTCTGGGGTCCAGTGTAATTGCCTGGGCAAGGTCTTTTTGGTCAGGTCGGTGAGGGGCTTAGCTAGGGCACTGTAGTTGGGGACAAATTTCCTATAATAACCGTCCGTCTCTAGGAAAGCCAGCACCTGGGTCTTAGTGAGGGCACAGGGCCAGCTAGCTACTGCTTCTACTGGCTGGCTCGGGCTACTGTGTCTCAGACCCCACCCGATGTCCAGTCCTGTCCAGCACAGCTCCCACATGTACCAGATGTTCCTCCAAAGTATCGCTGTAAATGGCGATGTAGTCCAGGTAGGCACAAGCATAATCCTGGAGGCCATCAAACAGCCTGTCCACCATCCTTTGGAAGGTGGCCAGAGCGTTCATCTCGAATTGCATTACCTTAAACTGGTACAGGTCAAAGGGGGTGATGAAGGAGGACTTGTGGACAGCATCTGCCGCTCTGGGCATCTGCCAGTACCCCTCACATAGTATTGACCGTGAGCCATTCTGTCTAGCAACAACACGGCATGGGGCATGCTCTTCGAGACTGTCTTGTCATTGAGCATACTGTAGTCCAGACAGAGCCAGGTGGTCCCATCTCGCTTCGGGACCAGGACTACTGGGGAGGCCCAAGGGCTTGTGGACGGTTCGATTACCCCTATCCGGAGCATTTCCTTGATCTCCTGCAGCATATTTCCCTGCACAGCCACCAGTACCCGGTATTTGGTCTGCGGTAAAAGCCGTTGGTGGCCAGGGGGGTATACCCTGGCAGATTGGAACCAGTGGGGTATACCCTGGCAGATTGGAGAATGTGGTTCTCTTGGCGAACAACATCTGTTGTGCCTGTCTGCGCTCCCTTTCAGTTAGTCAGTCCCCTAACCGGACCTCCTCAAGGAGGTTAGGCAGGGGAAGATTGTCGTAATCCTCCGAGGCTGGCGCACAGATGGCGGTGACATTCTCTGTCCGCTCGTGGTAGGGCTTAAGCATGTTCACATGAAACAGGCGTCGGACTCCGATACGCAAGCACGGGCCGATCGTATAGGTAGTGTCCACTTTCTCTTCCATTACCCGGTATGGGTCCTGCCAGGCAGCCTGCAGCCTGTCATGTCGGATGGGTTTCAGCACTAAAACTAGACTAGAAGGCTACAGCTCCTGGCGCCCCGATAAAACAATGTGCACTGGTGCTGCTGGGCCGCCTGGAGGTTTTCCCGCAACCCTATGAAAGATTCCCGCCTCCTGAGCTCCCAGGCACAGAAAGCCCACCAAACCACCATTGTCCACAAGAGATTGTTCATACCAATCTCAGGGACCCCCACAATGGCAACTGCCTCTGTTCATGGGATCCCTGGGTGAAACCAGGCAAGGGAAGCATATCCGTTCGGGACACAAATGCTTCCCCTGGTCGCCATCCGCCTATACGAATGGCGGCCACCCAGGGAAGCACTCATTAATTACTTCCCTTGCGGTTTCACACATTATGTTGCAAGTTGCCAATGTTCTAATTGATTGAGAACACTCCAAAGGGCACTAGGGAGGTCCCCATTTGGGAACCAATAGACGAATGCTTCCCCTAGATGGCATTCATCTAATGAACGGGCCACCACCCAGGGTCGTCATGCGCCAAGGCTTCCCTTGCGGTTTGTGGTTTGTGTCATTACGAGTAGAGTTGAGCAGACACCTGGATGTTCGGGTCCGGCGGGTTCGGCCGAACTTTGAAAAAAAGTCTGGGTTCGGGGTCGAAGAGTAGGACAAGTGCCCTGCAAACAAATGTGGATAGGAAAATCACTTAAAATAACATACACATTAAGGATTATTCTAGCCTCGGTGAGGGAATAATCTAAATTTTATTAAAGACAGGAGGCGAATATTTGCTTTACCTTCTTTACTGAAACCTCCAGCAGCAAAGAAACAGTTAACAGAACTTTTCAAAACAACCAATCAAAACAAAGCAACAGTAGTATAAAACCCCTAAGCAGGCTCTTCCACTTCCTCTTTCTTTGATGAAGTCGAGCAGGAGAGCAAGGAAACCAACGAATCCACCTTGTAGCAGACACATCTAGAGAAACAATCGTCAAGCCCAGAGAGAAGACCGATTACACTGGAAGAAAAAGAAAAACATTATGAAAGTAAACTGTCAAGTCATATCCATACAATATCACTTGCACATCATAATACCTGATAAATAAACAAAGTCTACAGATCTTATGAAGACCTAGTATCTAGTATGTACCTAAACTAAAAAGGCATTGACGAAACATAATTACAACACAAACATGATGAATAAAATGCACACAGACAATCATCACTGAATAATAGAAATAACCTTTATTATGTAAAACAATGCATTCACAAAACATAACAATATCCCCAATTAATTATAAAACCCAAATCCAGGGAGGGAACGTAAAAAAAGGGGGGGAAATATTCGCCTCCTGTCTTTAATAAAATTTAGATTATTCCCTCACCGAGGCTAGAATAATCCCTAATTTTATGGCAGGACAGGAGGCTTCAAATTTGCAATTTTAACGCCCAAATAGTAGAACCAGAAGCAATATGAGATAGAGGACTGAAATAAAAGGAGAATGGAAAAACCCATTCCCTAAACCAAGCAGTGGTGTAGAAAAAATGCAGAAGGGACCCAACGGCTTCCAAAGTTTTTGAGGTGACAGCACCCCGAACCAAAAGTGTCCACAGGAACTCAAGGTCAGCCAATGAGAGGATCCATCAAATCCAACGGGCAAACGAAGATGCAGAAAAAGTCCAAAACGGCCGTACGGAGAAAACAACAGCTGTCCATGAGTAGACGGACGAAAGAAGCAGATTCTGGATCTACATGGTCGTGTACAACCTGTCAACAGGGCCGTGGCCTATCCGGAGAATAGGGGTACAACACAGAGGACGAATAGAAATGAAATATGTTTGGAGCAGAAACCGATGTACTGAATGGCAAGAAGGAAGAAGACACTACATCGATACCATGACATCAGAACGCCATGAAATACAAGATGTACTGAGGAAAACCATAAGTGGCAAAACTGGTGCAGGGCAAGTCCTTGTCATCAGGTCATTCCTCATGGAAATACAGAACACATGATACCACTAGACTTGAGGAATAGCGAGAGATAGGGAGCAAGGTATACTCCTCTTGGCAGACTGCAGACCAAGAGATCCTTACCAATGCCAGAATCTTAAGAAAACCACATGAGTCGTCCACTAGCTGACATAGGATGTGAATGGCCACATACGATCCTACCCTGAGAGGGCAACTCAGCCAGCCAATGGGGACAGCCATGATAAGGACCACTATAGGGACCCAAACATCTCTCCAGACACCAGTCATGGCAGGCTACCCCTGTGGATCACACACAGGACATTAAGAGACAGGGAGTCGTAGATTGCCTTCCCATGGCAAACTCCAGCAAAAGGGAAAAGCACGGAGGACTCCACCGAAGTGGTGTGGCCAGGCGAAACGACACTCCCAGGAATTTGGTGTGAAGCAAAGCCCGAAGTATCCTGGAGGTAAATGGCAAGGAGACCAAGCTTGGAAAACGCGTCCTTCGTCTTGCTGAGGGTCCGGCAGCCAGCTGGAGAACTGCTCCATATGGCAGTTTGCACCGAATTTAATCATGCCAGTACTCGAGACCCCGGAGGGTGAGGCAACCAATCATTGGGGGTCTCTCCATGGTCGGGTGAAGCCGTCCGCCACATGAGTGTATCGTCCCGCAGACATTCTGTCACAAATTACAAATACTTGTCCAGACGCTATAGATAGCGATCCTACGTGAGATCCGACTGCAGTCCGTAGTGGGCAACCAGTGATAAGTCCACGCCGGCAGGTAGCGAGCAGTACTACTTCCCCTGGGAAAGCTGTGAATGTTGAACAAACCTGCAGGTAGTTCCATGCAGTTGGCGTGAAGAGGTCCCTCCTTCGGACTCCAGAGTCCAGGCCGAAGTTGGTCGGGGTCCGAAACTCGTAGGTAGGCCAGGTCCCCCTATGTCAGAGTCATCAATTAAGTTTTAGATGAGCTTCATCTGAAGGTCACATGATTCAGACGTACCAGGCCGAAGACCCGAGAAAGCGTCATGTTGGAGCGGCTCATAGTACCGGATCCTGGAAGGGATGGCCTCGATGGCGAATAACAACTGGTCAATCATAGAAACATAGAAACAGAATGTGACGGCAGATAAGAACCATTCGGCCCATCTAGTCTGCCCAGTTTTCTAAATACTTTCATTAGTCCCTGGCCTTAGCTTATAGTTAGGATAGCCTTATGCCTATCCCACGCATGCTTAAACTCCTTTACTGTGTTAACCTCTACCACTTCAGCTGGAAGGCTGTTCCATGCATCCACTACCCTCTCAGTAAAGTAATACTTCCTGATATTATTTTTAAACCTTTGTCCCTCTAATTTAAGACTATGTCCTCTTGTTGTGGTAGTTTTTCTTCTTTTAAATATAGTCTCCTCCTTTACTGTGTTGATTCCCTTTATGTATTTAAATGTTTCTATCATATCCCCCCTGTCTCGTCTTTCCTCCAAGCTATGCATGTTAAGATCCTTTAACCTTTCCTGGTAAGTTTTATCCTGCAATCCATGAACCAGTTTAGTAGCCCTTCTTTGAACTCTCTCTAAGGTATCAATATCCTTCTGAAGATACGGTCTCCAGTACTGCGTACAATACTCCAAGTGAGGTCTCACCAGTGTTCTGTACAATGGCATGAGCACTTCCCTCTTTCTACTGCTAATACCTCTCCCTATACAACCAAGCATTCTGCTAGCATTTCCTGCTGCTCTATTACATTGTCTGCCTACCTTTAAGTCATCAGAAATAATCACCCCTAAATCCCTTTCCTCAGATGTTGAGGTTAGGACTCTATCAAATATTCTGTACTCTGCCCTTGGGTTTTTACGTCCAAGATGCATTATCTTGCACTTATCCACATTAAATGTCAGTTGCCACAACTCTGACCATTTTTCTAGTTTACCTAAATCATTAGGCATTTGGCTTATCCCTCCTAGAACATCAACCCTGTTACATATCTTAGTATCATCAGCAAAAAGACAATGCTTACCATCAAGACCTTCTGCAATATCACTAATAAAAATATTAAAGAGAATGGGTCCAAGTACAGATCCCTGAGGTACCCCACTGGTGCGGTGTTGTTAGGCCCAGCTGGGCTAGGTGAGAGTCCAGTTCCTGTGGGCTTCTCGCCCGGTATGCCGTCCCTTGGAAGGTGAACGTAACTAGCCTCGGTGTGCCCCAGCGGTATTGGATATCGTGGGATCTGAGATGTTTCAGGCTCGGTGTTAGTGTTTTGCACCAGCTGAGTGTGCTCCTAGTCAAATCCGGGAACAACTTTAACTGAGAGTCCTCAAATGTTAGGGGGGTTTTCCCCCTGCAGGCCGCCAGGACTGCGGTCTTGTCTTGGAGGGTTTGGAATTTCACAATGAGATCAGATGAGGTGTTTGGGGGTGCGTTTGCCGGCTTGGGCAGGCGGAACAGTCCGTCTGTTTTCACCTGTTTGGCTTGTTTGGGTTGCAGCAGCATTGCCATGAGGCGCCGTACATAGTGTGGGAGGTCGGCCAGCCCAATGGCATCGGGTACCCCTCTGAGTTTTAAGTTATTTCTCCACCTATGATCTTCCAGAGCCTCCACTTTATCCGCTGTATCAAGTTGTTGTTTGTGGAGGTCTGATGCCTCTGTTCCAGAGCAGTTAGTCAACCGTCCTGGCAGCAAGTTGGTCTCCAGAGAGGTAAGCCACGTGGTGGCCCTTTCCATGGCCTCTTTGAAGGATGCCCTCTCAGCAGCTAGGTCTTGCCTGAGTTCTGTAAACATTTAGCAGGGCTGCAGTATCTGGTTATCCTGCCTGAGATGCTTTGGTTGTGTGCCCTTTGGAGTGGGTTGTCGCTGCGCCTTCCCCCAGGTCTGGCTAGAAGTCCTCGGAGGAGTCGGAGTACTCTGCTTCCCCCAGCGCCATTTTCTCTCATGCGCCTTCTGTGAGTTCCTCAGGAGTTTGCCGATATCATGCCCATCTTGTCTTCCCCCACTGGTAGGCAAGGTATGGGGTAGTTTGGTCTGCCATCACATTTTTAAAAATGTCCGTCTCCACCAGACGGAATGACAGCATTTCAAAGGCCAGGAATTTTGAAATGCTGGCATTCAGGGATCGAGGGTGGCTAGGGGGGTACTTCCTCTTTCTCTCCAGTGTTTGGGAGATGGACAGCTGAACTCTTCCATGAGACAGTGTGGAGATGCTTGGTGCCACATCCTCTGTTTGCAGGGTGGCAGGTGCCACTGTGACTCCAGAGGTAGAGGAAGAGGCCGAGACAGCAGCAGAAGAGGAAGCAGGAGGAGCCTGAGACCTTTCTTGGTTTTTGAGGTGCTTACTCCACTGCAGCTCGTGCTTTGCATGTAGATGCCTGGTCATGCAGGTTGTGCTCAGGTTTAGCACGTTTATGCCTCGTTTCAGGCTCTGATTGCACAGCGTGCAAACCACTCTTGTCTTGTCGTCAGCACATTATCTGAAGAACTGCCACGCCAGGGAACTCCTTGGAGCAGGCTTTGGTGTGCTCGGTCCCTGGGTGCGGTGGGCAGTAGCAGGCGTACCGTCTAGGGGACGGCTGCTCTGCTTTTGCACCCTGCTCCCTCTTATGCTGTGCTGATGCCTCTGTGTGACCACCGCCTCTTCCTCCAAACTGCACACGTCACTCGCATGACCTTCATTCCATGTGGGGTCTAGAACCTCTGTGGGGTCTAGGACCTCATCATCATCCACATAATCTTCCACCCACTCCTCAACCCTGCCCTTCTTGCCGGTCTGCACACTGCAGAAAGCCACAGTAGTTGGCACCTGTGTTTCGTCATCATCAGAGACATGCTGCGGTGGTCCTTGCATGTCCACATCCTGACACATAAGTGGTTGTGCATCTCTTCCACTTCTGGGGCAGGGCTAGGTGGATGGTCCACGGAAATCCTGCCAGCAGAGTCATCAAAAAGCATAAGAGACTGCTGCATGACTTGTGGCTCAGACTGCTTGGCTGATTTGCAAGGGGGTGAGGTGAAAGACAGATGGCCATGGGCTGCAGGTGCCAACTCTAAGCTTTCAGCGGGGGACCGGGTGGGAGACAATATGCAGGAACTGGAGGCACTATAAGCCATCCAATCTACTATCGCCTGTACTTGTTCTGGCCTCACCATTCGTAGAGCGGCATTCAGGCCTACCAAATAACGCTGAAGGTTCTGTCGCGTACTCGCACATGAGGAAGGTGTTTCACTTGTGCGTGTAGCTGGCACAGATCGACCACGTCCTCTCCTTGCAACAGGAGCTCCACCAACACCAGCAGCACCAGGGCCACATCCCTTATTTGATGCTCTCCTCATTCTTTGCGTTCACCCACCAAACTAACAGATGTTTTATGTCAGGCGACAATGTAACTGCCAATAGTCAACAATTTTTAAAGCAAGAAATGCACTACCGGCCGCAAAATATACTATTTAGCACCCAAAAAAATTAGAATTTTTGAAAGTGCAATGTAACCACAGTATTTGACGGTTCTATTTGTCTCTCAGATATGAAGTGCAGGCACCAAATTGACTTTTTAACACCTAAAGAATTAGAATTTTTAAAACTGCTATGTAACAGCAGTATTTTACAGTTCTATTTGACTCTCAGTTATGAAGTGAACACACCAAATGTACTATTTAGCACCTAAAGTGATACCGGAGAAACTGACGGAAGCCAAGCACAGAGAGATGGACACAGGTTTCTTCAGGAAGGAAGAGATTCTTTATTCGGTTCACCGATCGGGACTCAGAGGGACTAATGTCACCAAAAGTTCTGAGCCCCGGACAATAGTGTAGGCTCCTTATATAAGCATGTAACTCCTCCCATAAGTAGCTCCACCCACACATTCTCTTACCCAATCAATCGAATAAGAACTAACTTCCTGTTTGACCGCATGGCTTGCCCAGCACAATGGAGGAGGGGAATACTACATCCGGTATTCTCGCACATGCTCCGTACACTACTGATCGTATCTTTGCCACGTGCAACCAACCGACCGATACACCAGTATATGCACGTACACATGCCACGTGGTAATCTCGGCCTACTAAATTTATTTTTACCGAGATTCCACCACATTCCCCCCTTTGATGCCTCTGATATTTTCACAATTACGGAGGCATCACTTAACCTTAGTTTGCATATACCTCAGGTTGTCATGAACCAGACCAGACTTTGCGACTAATGACGTGAATCCCTCAACATTCTTCTTCCTGCACTAGTTCTCCCTGATCTAGAGCCTCATATCTATATATGGCCATTATCTGTGCAGCAGCCTTTCTTTCTGCTATATTTTCTATAATGCCCTGCACAGACCTAACTACCAAAGGAACAAGACATGGTAGGAGAAGACACAGCATTAAGATTAGCATGACTCCACCTACCAATGCCTTAAGTCCTCCAAACTGCTCATACCAATTACCAAACCAACTACTTGGATTATACCCTTTCCATACCTGAGTAGGCACATGCGCTAGTTTAACCATATGGCTAGTAAGCTCAGCTATTGCTTGCCCTTCATCATCTATTTGAAGACAGCAATTGCTTAGGTTAAACTTCCCACATACACCTCCCTCTACTGCGAATAGATAATCCAAAGCTAATCTATTTTGGTAATACATCCTAGTATTATGCTTCGCTAGGAGATTGAGCGCTTGTGATGTCTCATTGGTAATTATCTCAACCACTGCCTGTAACCTTATAATGCGGTTGAGCATATATATTGGGGTTCTATATCCGAAAGTACCATCTTCTACCCAAGTGGCTGGCCCATAATAATCTATGATACGCTGGGGAGGCCATTCATTATCTTCCCAGGTACCTATCTCTAGGGTTCCCCTTTTCTTCCTATGATTCACATCATATACTCCCAAAGTCTCTCCTGTTTCAATAGGCAACAAGAAGAAGGATGGCTTGAGCATACCTAACACACATGCCCCTTCCCAGTCCTGTGGTAACTCCGAATAGGCCTTCTTACCACAGATCCAGTACAAATTTGCTGGGGCTTTCCAACTAGATGTGATAGATAGATCAAACCACACGTCCTTTAAATTGGCATAATTTGCAAACGGGTTGGGTGGTTCTGAGACATTTGAAGCCGAACACCAGGTTGTATTCTTTGTATTATCATCATAAGCTTTTTGCCCTACACAAGTTAGTTCTCCTACAGATGTGTTAAACATTATTCCTTTTCTTGCTATGCAAACATAACCTATGATGGAGGTCTTTAATCGCCACTCAGATTTACCTCTAACACTCATTTGATAATCGGCTTGAGAAGATATTATTTGTCTCAGAACCGGACATTACCTCCTTTGCTTCCCAGGGCCATTGGTCTCCCATGTTACTACCTCCACATACATAGCAGTTGGTCACATTAAGACTACCAGCAATCCTTTCAGCTAAATCTATAAACAGGTTTTTAGCATTATGGGGGATCTTATTTTCTACACTCATCTCTTCATAAAAAGAATGGAAAACCTGATGAGTTTGGGATGCTACGGTATCGGTCTCTATCCCTATAAATAATATTGTCCCAGGATGTAAACCCGTCCCATATATCTGGAACCCAAATAAGTTACCAAACGTATCTAAAAATTGTTCAGGATTATTAATAAGTATATGGACTGGGTTACACTCCATAGACTTACAATACGGTTTGGTAGGCAACTTAGTAACAATCATATCCTTATCGACTGTCTGTCCCCAAGTTGCCCACCCCACACAAGACCAATATGGGCAATAATTATAATCCCTATCTGGGCATTTTGGACTTACGTACTTATTTTTACTACTGGGACAAATATACTTATCGTTAGACCCATACGTTCTCTCCCATTTAAGATCCCCATATACATTCCACGGCTTTCTACCACTTGATATCGCTTTACATGCATCAAATAGCAGAACACCCGAAGAATGTATGGTTTCTAATACTGTTTTATTTATTAGGGTCCCCTGTGGATCTCCATTCCGGAGGGTCAACCAAATCGTACGGGGTTGATACTCTGGATTGAAGCACTTAGGGTCTCCTACTCCTAAATGGCATACACTATATTCTATACCTAAGTATCTACACCTAGACACATATCCTTTACACTCATATTGTGAATGCCAAATTAGGGTCTGGGAAATATGATTACCTGTTATAGTAGTCTTAATGCAAACCTCACAGCTAGGTGTGTCGGTACCTCCACCTTCCTGAATATTTAAAAACACAAAAATACACATTATCAAAAACACTTCTTTCGACGTCTTCATCCTCAGTCTTCGTCCGTGCGATGGCACCTCAGCTTCCAGGATGTAAGGGCTGCAAGGAATGGAGTTCTGCTCTTCCCTTCACAGAGGTCCCTTCGAGACACCCTGGCTATGACACGTGGGTAAGTGGTCAGGCTTTATTATGGCCGTCAAAACACTCACTTTCTGATCTCTTTAAATACAATTGTAATCCCAATATCTCCTCGTCACTCCGACTGAGTCGTGCGCTTTAACCGGATCTTGCAGGGATTCTCTGGATCTGGTGTAGCTTGCCAAGAATCTACTGCTGCTGGTTTAACCCTGGAGTGATGAATCCACGGAGTCACTTCAGCCACCTTTATTGCTGTAGGGGTAGACAAAAGAACAACATAAAGACCCCTCCACTTAGGCCCTAACGGTATACTGTTCCACTCTTTAATCAACACTTGATCTCCTGGATGATAGCTATGAACAGGGGGATAAATATTCACAGGTAATCTATCTTGTACCCATTTCTGTACCTCCTCCATAGTTTTACCCAACTCTACAACCTGCTGCCGGGTAATTCCTTCTCCCAACTGACTCAAATCCCCCCTTAAGTTACCAAGTACGGGAGGTGGACGCCCATACATAATTTCAACAGGTGAGAGACCCATCCTTCTGGTAGGTGTACTACGAATACGTAACAGAGCTATAGGCAAAAGAACATTCCACTCAAGCTGAGTCTCTTGACACATCTTTGCCAACTGGTTCTTAATAGTTCTATTCATTCCTTCTACTTTACCAGAGCTCTGAGGTCTATATGCCGTATGAAGCTTCCACTTAATACCAAGCATATGAGTCAGTTGTTGTAGGCACTGATGAACAAAGGCTGGACCATTATCCGATCCTATAGAGCATGGTAGTCCATATCGGGGTATTATTTCTCGTAACAGGAATCGTACAACTTCTCCTGCTTTCTCTGTACGAGTAGGACATGCTTCTACCCAGCCTGAATAGGTACACACAACTACTAGTAGGTAGCAATGTCCACCGGATTTAGGCATTACTGTATAGTCTATTTGAAGATCGGACATAGGGAGTCCCCCCATATACTGGACTCCCGGTGGTTTCACTGGTCCTTGCCTTGCGTTGTTCTTAGCACATATTACACATCTTCGTACAATGGCTTGAGTCAAGTTGGACAATCTTGGTATGTAGAAATGTTTTCTGAGAGATTCTTCCATACTATCTCTTCCAGAATGTGTCCCGTTGTGATAGTTCTGGACAATTTCTACAGCTAGTGATGCTGGAATGACTATTCTTCCATCTTCTAACTGATACCATTTGTTCTCCAGGTACTTCCCAGCTTCAGTCTTTAACCACCCTTCTTCTTGAACTGTATAAACTGGAGTCCATTGAGACAGTGGAGTCGGTATAAGTGCAGCTATATGTTCCACATATTCCTGTCTTCCTGATTCAGCGGCACGCTTAGCTGCATTATCTGCCATCCAATTTCCTTTGGTTACATCACCATCTCCTTTCAGATGCGCCCGACAATGTATAATACCAACTTCTTTTGGTTCCCACACGGCTTCCAGTAGTTGTAATATTTCAGCTGCGTACTTAATTTCTTTACCCTCTGAATTCAATAGTCCTCTTTCTTTATACAAAGCTCCGTGGGCATGAGTGGTTAAAAACGCATACTTGGAGTCCGTGTAGATGTTCACTCTTAAACCTTCAGCCAATTGTAACGCTCGTGTTAGTGCAATTAGTTCTGCCTTCTGTGCCGATGTTCCTTTTGACAATGGCCGAGCTTCTATCACCTTGTCTAGGGTTGTTACTGCATATCCTGCATAGCGAATCCCTTCTTTCACATAACTACAGCCGTCCGTATAGTACTGGACATCAGGGTTCTGGATGGGAAAGTCACGAAGATCTGGTCTACTTGAAAATACTTCATCCATCACCTCCAGGCAATCATGTTGACTTTCAGTAGGTTGTGGCAAAAGGGTAGCTGGATTTAAGGTGTTATCAGTCTCTAAATGCACTCTTGGGTTTTCACACAACATAGCTTTATACTTAATCATGCGGCTGCTACTAAACCAATGATTGCCTTTATAGTCTAGCAACGTCTGTACTGCGTGCGGGAATCGCACATAGAGTTCTTGACCCAGAGTGAGTTTATCGGCTTCAGCTACCAGCAGGGCGGCGGCAGCTACGGCTCTTAGACAAGGTGGAAGACCAATGGCCACTGCATCCAGTTGTTTTGACATATATGCAACAGGTCTTTGCCATGATCCCAAGTACTGTGTCAATACTCCCACAGCCATTCTTCTTTGGTCGTGTACATATAAGTAGAATGGACGTGTATGATCAGGTAGACCTTATGCTGGGGCACTCATCAAAGCCTTCTTCACATCTTCAAATGCCTTTTGCTGTTCAGGTGTCCACAGGAAGGGATCGTGTTCTGTACCTTTTATAGCTGCATAAAGAGGTTTCGCCAATATCGCATAACTGGGAATGCATATCCTACAGAAGCCTGCTGCCCCCAAGAATTCCCGCACTTGTCTTCTATTCTTAGGTATTGGTATTTGGCATACAGCTTCTTTTCTCTATGGCCCCATTATTCTTTGACCTTCAGAGATATGGAATCCCAGATACTTGACAGTTGGCTGACACAACTGAGCTTTCTTCCTGGACACCTTGTATCCTGCCTTCCAGAGAATGTGTAGTAGATCATGTGTTGCTTGCTGACATATTTCTCTAGTAACTGCCGCTATCAACAAATCATCTACATATTGCAATAGTACACACTCTCCTGGGATGGACTTGAAATCCAGTAAGTCTTGACTTAAAGCTGATCCAAATAGGGTAGGTGAATTTTTAAACCCTTGGGGCAGTCTTGTCCAAGTCATCTGGCGTTTCGAGCCCGTTACAGCATCTTCCCATTGGAATGCAAAGATACACTGGCTTTCCGCAGCAATTCGAAGGCAAAAGAAGGCATCTTTGAGATCTTAGACAGTGAAATAGGTAGCCCCGCCTGGAATTAAAGCAAGCAGGTTATATGGATTGGGCACATCTGAGTGTATACGTACGACCGCATCATTGACTGCTCTGGAAGTACAGAATTTTAGGATACCATACCTTATGAACTTATCCAAATATGATTGTATATTCTTCTTGGCCTTTTGTGGGATATGATATTGCCTTAAGCTCACTGGATAGACCCCAAGTTTCAGTTCGATTCGAATTGGTGGGATATTGCGAGCAAGTCCTGGTGGGTTGTTCTCTGCCCACACTCCTGGTATATTAAACAAGGATTCATTACTCTTGGGGTTTTGGCTAGTCAACGCTGTATAAAGTCACCACTTTTCTTCCTTTGGTACAGATATTGTCATTATACCTGAAGGTCCCTTGAACTTTAAAGATGTTGTTCCATTTGGTAGAAATGTTATCTGCGCTTGTAGTTTTGACAACAAATCACGTCCTAGCAGTTGGACTGGACATTCAGGCATATAAAGGAATTTATGTTTTACTACGTGGCCTCCCAATGTAGAGTCGACTTTTAAGAACCGGTTTAGCAGCACTCCTTCCAGTTGCTCCTATTACGGTGATGGTTCTTCCAGATGGAGGAGTAACTAGGTCAGTCACCACCGAATGTTCAGCACCAGTATCGATCATGAATGCACTCCTTTTTCCCCCTATTGATACATCGACCATAGGCTCCGCTCGGCCAAGGGGGATAGAGCCCGGTCGGTATCAATAGTCCTCCATGACCGTGTCAGCCAATCCTACAAAATCCCTATCTTCTCTATCGCGGGATCTCTGCGCTGCTGGATAATACCTGTCTTCTCTAACACTTCCTCTATTGCTACCATTATTCCCTCCAGGACCTCCTCTACCTCTCGCTCTGCCTCTATAATTACCATATCTGCCCTAGGTCTGTCTCTCTCATACTGTTCCCTTTGTGGACACTCACTTCTCCAATGCCCTTCTTCCCTACAGTACGCGCACTGATTCCTACTCAAGGGTTCCCTATTTCACTTACTATCGCCTTTATCTGTTCCCCTATACACCTCTTTCTCCCTTCTATCTACGCCTGCGATCGCTACCGCTAGCATATCTGCCTTTCTACGCATCTTGCGCTCTTCCTCTTTCTTCGTCTCTGTTTCCCTGTTCATATACACCTTATTCGATACCTCCATTAGTTGGGTTATGGACATCCCTACGAACCCTTCTAACTTTTGTAGCTTGCACTTTATATCTCCGTAGGCTTGGCTGACAAAGGCAGAGTTAACTATCCGGGAATTCTCAGGGGCCTCCGGATTAAAGGGGGTATACAAGCGGTATGCCTCCAATAATCGGTCATAAAAGACACTGGGCGATTCATCACATTTCTGCAATACCTCAGCCGTCTTAGACATGTTAATCACCTTCTTTCCTCCAGCTTTCATGCCAGCAATAATAGCGTCCCTATAAGCTTTTAAATGAACCAAGTCTGCGCCATTGACATTCCAATTTGGATCGGCATTTGGATAATGTGCTGTGGCCCATGCTGCTGGGTTGGCCTGATTTTGTGTACGGGCCTCTTCTTCCAGCGCTTTAATTGCCGCTTGATTTATCCTAGTCCTTTCCTCGTTATTAAACAATGTCATTAATAATTGCTGGCAATCAGCCCAAGTAGGATTATGTGTCTGGACTATTGAAGTAAACAGATCCGTCATTGCTTGAGGCTGTTCGGTGTAAGAGGCGTTATGGGTCTTCCAATTAAAGAGATCGGTGGTCGTGAAAGGGACATAGACGTAGACGGGATCAGCATATTGTATCTGGCCATCATCATTAATGTGTGTCGGGCCAGGAGTCAAACGAAGTGGCATTTGATAATGTCGGGGTTGGAGAGTACCGGTCAGTTGTCGGGTTAATATGGGGCTTCGTAGGGATGCGTCAGTTAGGGGTTCCGGTCGAGGGGTAGTAAGACAAGGGGATGGGGAAGCTTTACTATGGGGAAGGTTGGTGAGTAGAATATTCCGGGCCGGGCTAGGGGGAGCCTGACCGGAAGCTAGATATGGCGCCAAATCTGGGTATGTGGAGTTAACGGAAGCAGGTATCGGAAGGGGAGGGTTTGAAACAAGAGGGCTGGGCTCTGAGCTAGAGGAGGAAGTAGGTGGGGACAACGGGGCAAGGGGAGGAGCGTTTCCAGCAGCACCTCCTCTTCCTCTTCCTGTGGAGGAGGAGTAAGGGGGCGGCATAGGTATCTCAGACTCAGGGGGCGTGTCCAAAATGGGCGTAATTACGGCCTTAGTGGACAAGCGAGTCCTGGCCACCATGAGGCGACATTGTTCCTCGTGGCATACTCTGATCCATTTTGGCGAGCCATTTACGGCCTGCCTCCAACAATCAATATAGGGAAACTGGCCGTAAAGTTCAGGCCTACCTGATACAGCCACGTGTACACGCTGTACCAGATTAGGATCCAAACTGCCACGTCGTGGCCATGCGGCAACCAAAGTAGGCCATTCCCTACTACACAAAGTAATCAGGCGTGCTGGAGACATTTTTACCCCAAAATCACATGCTTTATATCCCTTTTTAAAATTCTTTATCATACATCCTAAGGGATCCAAAATCGTCGAATCCGACGCGCCCATACTTAACAATGGAGCGTCGTTTCCAACAGAAACTATACAAACACTCTACCAACGGTCACACCCGTTCCCTCAGCAACAGCATCACGTGGTACAGTTACTAAGTGAAACGCACACAACAAAACACTCAGGGAATTCCCGTACACACACAGCTGTTACACCAGTCACTAAGTAACTAATACTGTGCCCTTTGGCGAAACTATACGGTCACCCACGCTATAATTCCCTATATTTGAATTACCCGTCTATAACATACCCCAGTAACATCGTCTTAACAAACAGTAGTTACAGTACGGTTAGCATAGGTTAAAGTACAATTTAAAGTCACAGTACAATTAGTAGTGGTTATGGTGTTAAACATGCAACATAGACGACAATTATTAGTACTTATTTACAGTGTCAGTAATTATACATGGTTATGGTACCGTGCGCTATAATACAATTACACACTATTCACACTCTCGCTAGACGGCAGAGCTCACGCTATCTAGCAAGATATACATGCTACTACAACAATCTTTAACACATATACAATTCCCAACTGATCTATTGGCCAGTACCTTGATGGACTACCTAAAACTATCTACATACGTTTTGGTTAGCCACACTGCCCAAGCACCACATATAGCGAACTAGAGGGCGGAATTTACAACAGTACCCTCTTAGTCTATCTACTCTATCAATAGTCTAGTGAGTTCCAAATTTACACGCCTTCCCACTTAGCCAAGATAGGTTGAGATCTAGCGAACCGAATTTACACAGGCGCCGCTTAGTCTCCCGGTCCTTCCGACCTAGCGAACGAAATATACACCCTAGAACGCTAGTCTAGACAAGACACCGGTGTCCGGCTAGGGCTATTTACACCAGAACCCCGTCTGACTCCAAACCAAAATTAAACGGGCTTACTAAAGGGCGTTTAATTGAGCGGTGCACCTTCGCTCCTTCCCTCCACTGGAGGGGGCAGATTCCAAATAACCCCTTATGGGCCTACCGCACAATCGGTATCCAATACCCCTAGTGGGTCCGCCGTCTAAAACAGCGGTCGTCTTACTTCCTCGTTCCTGAACCTGAGTTCACACTCATCGACGGGGACACCCCAGCACTTACTACGTAGAGGCCGATGATCTCCTGGACAACAAACCAGTGGCGCCGAGACGAAGGGAGGTCCACGCAGAAGTTCAGGGGTGCAGCCGTAGAGAACGTGGGCAAAGATAGACCGTCTCACGCCTCTGCTTCTCAGCTACCGTTGAACGATGAGCTTCCCGGCCAATGCACCAAATGATACCGGAGAAACTGACGGAAGCCAAGCACAGAGAGATGGACACAGGTTTCTTCAGGAAGGAAGAGATTCTTTATTCGGTTCACCGATCGGGACTCAGAGGGACTAATGTCACCAAAATACAACAAGTTCTGAGCCCCGGACAATAGTGTAGGCTCCTTATATAAGCATGTAACTCCTCCCATAAGTAGCTCCACCCACACATTCTCTTACCCAATCAATCGAATAAGAACTAACTTACTGTTTGACCGCATGGCTTGCCCAGCACAATGGAGGAGGGGAATACTACATCCGGTATTCTCACACATTCTCCATACACTACTGATCATATCTTTGCCACGTGCAACCAACCGACCGATACACCAGTATATGCACGTACACATGCCACGTGGTAATCTCGGCCTACTAAATTTATTTTTACAGAGATTCCACCACAAAAGCATTTGAATTTTTAAAACTGCAATGTAAGCACAATATTTGACGGTTCTATATAACTCTCAGATATGAAGTGCAGGCCCCAAATTTACTATTTAGCAGATAGACACCCAGAAAATAAGAATGTTTGCGCTGTAACCGCAGTATTTGACGCCTCTATTTGACTCTCAGATATGAAGTGCACCGCAGGCTGCAAATGTACTATTTAGCAGCCAAAAAATTTGAATGTTTAAAACTGCTATGTCACAGCACTATTTGACGGTTCTATTTGACTCTCAGATATGAAGTGCAGGCACCAAATTAACTTTTTAGCACCTAAAGAATTAGAATTTTTAAAAGTGCTCTGTAAGCACAAGATTTGATGGTTCTATTTGACTCTCAGATATTAAGTGCAGGCCCCAAATTTTCTATTTAGCAGATTAGCACCCAGAAAATAAGAATGTTTACAATTGCGCTGTAAACGCAGTATTTGATGCTTCTATTTGACTCTCAGATATGAAGAGCACGCCCCAAATTTACCATTTAGCAGTTTAGCAGCAAAACAATTCAAATTTTTACAACTGCGCTGTAACCACAGTATTTGACGTTCTATTTGACTCTCAGATATGAAGAGCATGCCTCAAATGTACTTCTTAGGAGCAAATAAATGGGAATTTGTCAAAGTGCGCTGTAAACACAGTATTTGATGGTTCTATTTGACTCTCAGATATTAAGAGCACGCCCCAAATTTACTATTTAGCAGTTTAGAACCAAAACAATTAGAATTTTTACAACTGCACTGTAACCACAGTATTTGACGCTTCTATTTGACTCTCAGATATGAAGTGCACCGCAGGCCGCAAATCTACTATTTAGCAGCCAAAAAATGTGAATGTTTAAAAATGCTATGTCACAGCACTATTTGACGGTTCTACTTGACTCTCAGATATGAAGTGCAGGCACCAAATTAACTTTTTAGCAGTTTAGCACCAAAACAATTAGAATGTTTACAACTGCGCTGTAACCACAGTATTTGACGCTTCTATTTGACTCTCAGATATGAAGAGCACGCTGCAAATTTACTATTTAGCAGTTTAGCACCAAAACAATTAGAATTTTTTAAAGTGCGCTGTAAGCACAATATTTGACGGTTCTATTTGACACTCAGATATGAAGTGCAGGCCCCAAATTTACTATTTAGCAGATTAGCACCCAGAAAATAAGAATGTTTACAATTGCACTGTAAACGCAGTATTTGATGCTTCTATTTGACTCTCAGATATGAAGAGCACGCCCCAAATTTATCATTTAGCAGTTTAGCACCAAAGCAATTGGAATTTTTACAACTGCGCTGTAAACACAGTATTTGATGGTTCTATTTGACTCTCAGATAGAGATGTCCCGAATAGTTCGCTGGCGAATAGTTCCCGGCGAACATAGCTTGTTCGCATTCGTCACGGCGGGCGAACATATGCGATGTTCGGTCCGCCCCCTATTCGTCATTATTGAGTAAACTTTGACCCTGTACCTCACAGTCAGCAGACACATTCCAGCCAATCAGTAGCAGACCCTCCCTCCCAGACCCTCCCACCTCCTGGACAGCATCCATTTTAGATTCATTCGGAGGCTGCTTTCTTAGTGAGAGGAGGGACAGTGTAGCTGCTGCTGATTTAATAGGGAAATCGATAGTGTCCACTACAGTCCTGAAGGACTCATCTGATCTCTGCTGTAAGGACAGCACCCCAAAAAGCCCTTTTTAGGGCTAGAACATCAGTCTGCTTTTTTTTTTTTTTCCTGTGTAATCTTATTGCAGTTGCCTGCCTGCCAGCGTGTGTGTCAGGCTCACAGCGTATACTGTGCCCACTTGCACAGTGCCACCACTCATATATGGTGTCACAATAGCTTGCATTTAAAAAAAAACAAAAAACTTTTTTGACTGTAATATAATAGCAGGATTCCTTCACACGTGTGCGTTTCAGGGCCTGCCAGGGCACAGTGTCACACCAGTGCAACTCATATCTGGTGTAACAGTAGTGTACATTAAAAAAAAATAGAAATTTGACTGTGAAATAATAGCAGTCAGTTTCCCTCACACATGTGCGTTTCAGGGCCTGCCAGGGCACTGTGTCACACCAGTGCAACTCATATCTGGTGTAACAGTAGTGTACATTAAAAAAAAATAGAAATTTGACTGTGAAATAATAGCAGTCAGTTTCCCTCACACATGTGCGTTTCAGGGCCTGCCAGGGCACAGTGTCACACCAGTGCAACTCATATCTGGTGTAACAGTAGTGTACATTTAAAAAAAAAAAAAAAAACTTTTTTGACTGTGAAATAATAGCAGTCAGTTTCCTTCACACGTGTGCGTTTCAGGGCCTGCCAGGGCAAAGTGTCACACCAGTGCAACTCATATCTGGTGTAACAGTAGTGTACATTAAAAAAAAAAACTAGAAATTTGACTGTGAAATAATAGCAGTCAGTTTCCTTCACACGTGTGCGTTTCAGGGCCTGCCAGGGCACAGTGTCACACCAGTGAAACTCATATCTGGTGTAACAGTAGTGTACAAAAAAAAATATTGACTGTAATAGATTGAATAGCAGTTAGTTGTCTGCAAGCGTGTGTGTCAGGCCTACAGCGTCTACTCTGCCAACTTCTGCCAGTGCACAGTGCCACGCATATCTGTTGTCACAGTAGGTGCTGTGATTCCCTTTGGCCCTAGAATAATGCCCAGTGTTCAGAGGCCACGTACCCTGAACTCGAAAAGTTCTGAGGACATAGTTGACTGGCTAACACAGGACACCCAATCTTCTACAGCTTCCGCTTGGAACCTTGACGCAGCATCCTCCTCCAGCTTAGCTTCGGGCACCTCTCAAGTTACCACTCACCCGCATGCTGCCACCACCAACACTAGCACCACAGCCGCTTCACTTGATCTGTCAGAGGAGTTATTTACACATCAGTTGTAAGAAATGAGTGATGCGCAACCATTATTGCCAGAGGATGTAGATAACAGGGATATGTCTCAGGCAGGCAGCATTACACACATGGACGTACGGTGTGATGATGATGATGTTATACCCACTGCTGCTTCCTTTGCTGAGTTGTCAGATAAAAGTGAAGCGGTTGATGATGACGATGCGTCCGTGGATGTCACGTGGGTGCCCGCTAGAAGAGAAGAAGAACAGGGGAAAAGTTCAGATGGGGAGACAGAGAGGAGGAGGAGACGAGTTGGAAGCAGGGGGAGGTCGTCGCAAGGAGCTAGTGGCAGACAGCACGCCAATCAACGCATGCTGTTGCCACCACCAGAATGCCATCATTGCAGAGCTCAGCAGTGTGGCATTTTTTTTGTGTGTCTGCCTCTGACAACAGCGATGCCATTTGCAACCTGTGCCAAAAGAAACTGAGTCGTGGGAAGTCCAACACCCACCTAGGTACAACTGCTTTGCAAAGGCACATGATCGCACATCACAAACGCCTATGGGATCAACACATGAGTACAAGCAGCACACAAACTCAAAGCCGCCATCCTGCTCCTGGTCCAACATTTTCAGGTACGTCAACCACTGCTGTCCTCCTTGCCCCCTCTCAACCATCCGCCACTCCGTCTCTCGCCTTGAGCAGTTCCTGCTCATCTGCCCACAGTCAGGTGTCTGTCAAGGACATGTTTGAGCGTAAGAAGCTAATGTCACAAAGTCAACCCCTTGCCCGGCATCTGACAGCTGGCTTGTCTGAACTCTTAGCCCGCCAGCTTTTACCATACAAGCTGGTGGAGTCTGAGGCGTTCCAAAAATTTGTAGCTATTGGGACACCGCAGTGGAAGGTACCCGGCCAAAATGTATTTGCACAAAAGGCAATCCCCAACCTGTACTCAATTGTGCAAAAGGAAGTAATGGCATGTCTGGCACACAGTGTTGGGGCAAGGGTCCATCTGACCACTGATACCTGGTCTGCAAAGCATGGTCAGGGCAGGTATATCACCTACACTGCGCATTGGGTAAACCTGCTGACGGCTGCCAAGCATGGAATGCGTGGCTCTGCAGAAGAGTTGGTGACGCCGCCATGACTTGCAGGCAGGCCTGCTGCCACCTCCTCTTCTCCTCCTACTCCATCCTCTTCCATAACCTCCTCAGCTGAGTCCTCTTCTGCTGCTGCGTCTTGCTCCACATCAACGGCACCCCCCCAGCTCCCAGGTACTATTCCACATCCCGGATATGGCAGTGTCACGCTGTCTTGGGGTTGACTTGCCTGAAAGCAGAGAGTCACACCGTGCATGGCACATGTGTGTAATCTGATCGTACAACGCTTTGTTCATAAGTACCCAGGCTTACAGGACGTCCTGAAGTAAGCCAGGAAGGTGTGAGGCCGTTTCAGGCGTTCCTACATGGCAATGGCGCACTTTTCAGATATCCAGCGGCGAAAGAACATGCCAGTGAGGAGCTTGATTTGCGACAGCCCGACACGTTGGAATTCAACACTCCTAATGTTCGACCGCCTGCTCCAACAAGAAAAAGCCGTTAACGGCTATTTGTATGACCGGGGTGCTAGGACAGCCTCTGCGGAGCTGGGAATTTTTTTTGCCACGTTACTGTACGCTGATGCACAATGCCTGTAGGCTCATGCGTCCTTCACACCGAAGGCACCATCAGCGACATCATACCATTTGTTTTCTTCCTGGAGCGTGCCCTGCGAAGAGTGCTGGATCAGGCCGTAGATGAGCGTGAAGAGGAAGACTTGTGGTCACCATAACCACCAGAAGAAGCCTTATCAGCATTGCTTGCTGGACCTGCGGCAACGCTGGAAGAGGATTGTGAGGAAGAGGAGTCATAGGAGGAATGTGGCTTTGAGGAGGAGGAGGAAGACAAACCACAACAGGCATCCCAGGGTACTCGTTGTCACCTATCTGGTACCCGTGGTGTTGTACGTGGCTGGGGGTAAGAACATACCTTCAGTGAGATCACTGAGGACGAGGAACGGGACATGAGTAGCTCGGCATCCATCTTTCATGCTGTCGTGCCTGTTGAAGGACCCTCGTATTAAAAGGCTGAAGGAGAACGACCTGTACTGGGTGTCCACGCTACTAGACCCCTGGTATAAGCAGAAAGTGCCTGAAATGTTACCGAATTACCGCAAGTCGGAAAGGATGCAGCAGTTCCAAAATAAATTAAAAAGTATGTTTTACACAGCGTATAAGGGTTATGTCACAGCACAATGGGAATCTAACAGGGGAAGAGGTGAAAGTAATCCTCCACCTCCCACGACCACCTTGGCAAGGACAGGACGCTTTACAGAAGTGTTGTTGATGGAGGACATGCAGAGCTTTTAAAGTCCTACATATCGCCACAGCCCTTCGGGGTCCACCCTCAGAGAACGACTCGACTGACAGGTAGCAGACTACCTCACCTTAACTGCAGATATCGACACTCTGAGGAGCGATGAACCCCTTGACTACTGGGTGTGCAGGCTTGACCTGTGGCCTGAGCTATCCCAATTTGCGATAGAACTTCTGGCCTGCCCCCTTCAAGTGTCCTGTCAGAAAGGAGGTAGTGCAGCAGGAGGTATTGTCACTGAGAACAGAAGTCGTCTAGGTCAAAAAAGTCTAGATTACCTCACCTTTATTAAGATGAATGAGGGATGGATCCCGAAGGGACTGACAGTGGGCGATACATTCGACTAAAAAAGGCCTGATGAGGGGGACGTAACAGGGATTAAACTTATAAGAATAGTACTACTTAACACACCACTCCTATCTGGTGGCACATTAGATTGCATGCGCAGTGCCCCAAATTTGAAGTAGGAGGACTGACCAAGCATCTTTATCCATCTCCCGGTTCCTAAAATCGATGCCATATACACGTCCCCTGACAGGGGACGTAACAGGGATTAAACTGATAGGAATAGTACTACTTAACACACCTTATAATAACGCAGAGAGATGCAACGCAGAGAGAGGAGTCTGAAGAAGAGGAGTCAGAGGAGGAAGGTGGCTTTGAGGAGGTGGAAGACCAAACACAGCAGGCGTCCCAGGGGGCTTGTTGTCACCTTTCGGGGACCCTTGGTGTTGTACGTGGCTGGGTGGAGAAAGAGACCTTCAATGACATCAGTGAGGACAAGGAACGGGGCATGGCTAGCTTGGTATCCAACCTTGTGCAAATGGGGAGTTTGCGGTTGTGCAAATGGACTGTTTGCGGTTGTTTGCGGTGTGTTAAACGGGGAGTTTGGTCTGTCACTGTGAAGCGGGAGTAACCTCTTACACTACCTGATCGATACAACATCATACCTGATGTTTTAAAGAACATTATGCAAACAATTTAGAAATGTTAGGTGATTTATGCCCTTTATGGAATAAAACCAGACTCTGTATCAACTATGTAATTTTCCATGGGAGTTTTGCCACAGTCTAGGTGTTAGTCCCCTTGAAACATCTTTTCCATCACTATTGTGGCCAGAAAGAGTCCCTGTGGGTTTTAAAATTCGCCTGCCTATGGAAGGCTATGGCGGTTCGCCCGGTTCGCCCGTTCGCGAACATTTGCGGAAATTCGCGTTCGCCGTTCGTGAACGGAAAATTTTATGTTCGTGACATCTCTACTCTCAGATATTAAGAGCACGCCCCAAATTTACTGTTTAGCAGTTTAGCACCAAAACAATTAGAATGTTTACAACTGCGCTGTAACCACAGTATTTGACGCTTCTATTTGACTCTCAGATATTAAGAGCATGCTCCAAATTTACTATTTAGCAGTTTAGCACCAAAACAATTAGAATCTTTTTAAAGTGCGCTGTAAGCACAATATTTGACGGTTCTATTTGACACTCAGATATGAAGTGCAGGCCCCAAATTTACTATTTAGCAGATTAGCACCAAGAAAATAAGAATGTTTACAATTGCGCTGTAAACGCAGTATTTGACGCTTCTATTTGACTCTCAGATGTGAAGAGCATGCCCCAAATGTACTTCTTAGGATCAAAAAAGTGGGAATTTGTCAAAGTGCGCATTAACCGCAGTAGTTGACGCTTCTGTTTGACTCTCAGATATGAAGAGCACACCCCAAATTTACCATTTAGCAGTTTAGCACCAAAACAATTAGAATTTTTACAACTGCGCTGTAACCACAGTATTTGACGGTTCTTTGACTCTCAGATTTGAAGAGCACGCCCCAAATGTACTTCTTAGGAGCAAATAAATGGGAATTTGTCAAAGTGCGCTGTAAACACAGTATTTGATGGTTCTATTTGACTCTCAGATATTAAGAGCACGCCCCAAATTTACTATTTAGCAGTTTAGCACCAAAACAATTAGAATGTTTACAACTGCGCTGTAACCACAGTATTTGACGCTTCTATTTGACTCTCAGATATGAAGAGCACGCCCCAAATGTACTATTTAGCAGTTTAGCACCAAAACAATTAGAATTTGTACAACTGCGCTGTAACCACAGTATTTGACGCTTCTATTTGACTCTCAGACAGGAAGTGCACCCCACTAATGTACTTTGTAGCACCAAAAATATTAAAATTTTGAAAACTGCAATGGTACAGCAGTATTTGACGCTTCTATATGACTCTCAGATATGAAGTGCACCCCACTAATGAACTAGATGGCAGAATTCTTTCCTAATCTGTCCCTGAAAGCGGCAGCATCCTCTCCCTACTCTAATAAGAGCTCATGTGACGTCCGGTGCTATGTGACTCCAGCTTATATATAGAGGCTGGTTCACATCCTGCACTGTCCAATCACAGCCATGCCATTAGTAGGCATAGCTGTGATGGTTTCTTAGGGCACACAAGTCAAACGCTTGTTGACTGGCTGCCCTGCAGCCTTTCAAAATGCGCCATTTAATCGCCAAACACCGAACTCCATCCCGAACATACACTGATTTGTCCGTGTTCGGGTCCGGGGTCCAAAAAAACTTAATGTTCGGTACGAACCGAAACTTTACAGTCCGGGTTCGCTCAACTCTAGTTACAAGGTGTGAACGTTCTAAGGCAAAATTCTAAATTAGGTTTCTTGGTGGTCCCTGTTCGGGAGGTGAACGGAACCCGTTCGCATTGAGCCCTCCCAAACGGGTATACGCAACATGCGTGGAAGAACATGAATTTAGCTTTTCTGACTATTCTTCTTTTTACATTTATCCAGAATTAAACCTAATAAAGTTTGTTATTATATATCACAGTGTTGCACTATGTTTGCTTTTTGTTTCCTTTTACATGTGACTTCCAACATCTGATATGGAATCAACATAATCTTGATGAGCCTGAATTTTAACTAATTTGTTAAAGGAGTGTGACCTTGACATTCTTCTATTATCAGTGTTCAAACTCTACTATTATTAATATGAGCTGTATTCCAATGTTTTTTTTTTAAATATTCTATATTTTTGTTGTGCATAGGATTGACAAGTATGCTTGTAAAGCCATGATAGCTTCAACAAGTAACAATCATAATTGACATTAACATGGCATACAGAATAACTTTTTATAGGAGGAGGTACAGGTTAAACATTAGGGTAGTCAGACATGCCAGCTAGAATGACAGCTAAATTAATGCATGGAAAGACAGATGGCATGAAGTGTATTATTGAAGTCATAGGTTTCACACCCTGTAACTTGACAGACTAATACCACTGGGACTAGTCACCATATAATGCAAATCAAGATATATCAATATAATAACTGCAGATGAAAAGTAAATTGGTGTGTAAATTGAAGATTATATTAGCTTTAGTGTACTAATAATCTTAATTTTAGTAATGACAGGAGGCGAATATTTGCATATCTTTCTTTACTGAAAACTCCAGCAGCATAGAAACAGTAACAACCAATCAGAGAAAATATATGGTGCCCATAAAAGGCCCTGTCTATGACATCACTTCCTCTTTCTTTGAAGCGAAACAATAAGTAACAACAAGAGACATAATGATATTACGTCAACAGTTCAACAACATATTAGACTATCCAACTCCAGTAGTTCCGCGATGCAGAGGTATGGAAGGTGAATCTTTGTCTCGATGAGAGGACATTCACGCTGCAAGAAAAAGAAAAAGGTGAAAGGTTTCTGGCGTGATAACTTGTCCGCATACAATAAGCATTAAGCATCTGACATACCAACGAACATTAGAGTGTGAAACATATCAATATATATTAATACTAAAGCAATGATATTTAAGAATCTATAAACACAACATAATTCAAGGTTCGTGTCTAATATTCAACCTATGCAAGATCCTCAAGATACAGGTCTAATTAGCAAACATACAAACCATAACGTACTTACCTTCCTGAACATAAGGGCATATTCTGGTCCACAAAAGGAAACATGGGAGGGATCCTATAGGGTGGGAAATATTCGCCTCCTGTCATTACTAAAATTAAGATTATTAGTACACTAAAGCTAATATAATCTTCAATTTTACCACATGACAGGAGGCTTCATATTTGCATTTTTAAAGCTTTGAATTGACCAATGTGAAGGAAGCATGAGATGTTGTCGAAATAGAACGTTCCAAACGTACTTTCTCGCGCCCTGACCGCGCAGCGTATAATGCCAGCTAGGGGAGCGTCGGCCTGAAATTTGCTTGTGAGACCGCCGCTCCCCTGACCGAGTGGGCTCCGAAACAAGGTTCGACGCCCGCGAAAGACAATAGCCAGCGGACCCATCTGGCCAGTGTTGCGGTAGTCACCGGTCCATGAGGGTTCACGTACGACGTCAGGAGGTGACCCGTCGAATGAGTTCGAAGGGGGGTATTGATATCGGCATACCCATTAGCATTCTGACCACGCATAGTGTGGTGTCTGACACTGAAGACGAATCGGACTTAGTTCGTCTCGACATGGTAAAGGCAACCCCGTCTGGTGTGAGAGAGAAGCCATCTATATCACAAGCCCTAACGTCCGCCACACATCTAAATGAGTCGAGGCATAATAAGAGGGCTAGTTTGGCTGAAAGTTGTTTCAGTGACAAACCAGGATTGTCCGGCCATTCCCTAAGGGATCTAAGCACCACATCCACCTGTCAGCGGTGTGAGTACTTGGGTGCCAGGGGTCTCGATAATTCGGCACACCGTAGTAGTCGACAAAACCAGTGAATATTGAACTACTGGCCTGCCCTGTACCGGAACGTGCGCCGCCGATATGGTGGGTCAGATCGCGTTGAGGGATCGACATGACCGACCCACGAGACCAGGTGTGACAGATAGTAAGGATCAGCGTGACAGGTGCGGTAAAGGGGTCGGAATCCCTTTCCACCCACCAGTCACACCAGGCCGACCAGGCAGGAAATAGCATTTCCTGGTGCCGGGAGCCTACGAGTCCCATAGAAGGACTTAGTTGATGCAATAGGTCGTGGACTGACCAGGAGCCCCTGAAACCGTCCAGGCCACTAGTGCCAGTTGTCCTTCCCTGACAAGGGAGTGAGCTTCCCCTCGCGGGCCCGTCAGAAGTAGAGGAAAGTCAGGGAGTAGTAGAGGGTCTTCGTGAGACATCTCCAGGCGATCCGGGAACCGCGGTTGATTTGTCCGAGGGGTGTCATGAGCAGGAGCGATATCTTGTGGGTACGTGTGTATCGAAGCACCCTTGCTATTGTGGAGAACGGCTGGGACACATCCACCGCTTCGCATCCGGAGGAAGAGTCAAGGATCGTTCAGCCAATTCAAGTTTGTATGTGAAGTAATCACCATCGAAATTCCGTCCTCCTTTCTGCTGACCATGAGATCCAGTGGTCGTAAGAGTGGCCGGTGCGTACGTATCTCGCCAACAGCTGTTGCATGGCCCTGTAGTGTAGTGGGCCAGGGAATATCGCTTGTATGGAGGGGGAGAGGAGGAGAGGAATCCCGCAATCCGGCTAGTATCCTGAGAGGAATCGTATCCAACCTTAGAGTGTGTCTGACCTCTATCCTCATAGAGGCGATCTTTGCCCTAGACCGACGCGGAACGTGGTTCTCCAAGCCGATGTCGAAACCGAGGAATTGGCCCAACTCGGATGGATAAGCGATCTTAGTTTGTGTACTACCAAATGTGTAAACCAGTCGTTATCGCTTAGGCGGTCTTGTAGAAGATGAATTTCCTCCATCTTGAAGTGTTTGTATACCACGTGGGAGTTCCATTGATGTAGCCTCCTGGCTTCTGCTTGACCAGGAAAACATTATCTGAGGAAGCCTTCCCCTCCGGTGCATATTGGATTGCGCCCTTCTTGAAAAGGGGTGGGATTTCTCTGTCCACGAGGCGTTTGCATGCGTAATGGAGGCGAAAGGGCGACCTGAACGGCTGTGATAAAAAATTCTGTGAGATAGCCTTGTAGTGTCTGGAGAATTGGAAACAGTCATCTATGTAGGTCGACTCACTAGTAGAGAAGCGAGTAAGAAAATATCCGAGGACTGTGTATACGATCTGGAACCTGTCGCCCAGAAGCGGCTGGCGGCTCGGTTCCGCTACCGACCAGTCCTCCCAAAAACATCTTTCCCCGTAGGGGAGACTTGAATAGATTTACATGCTCCTTGAGTCCTGCCATGAACACTACTTCAAATAGTAGGCCTTGTGCTTTTGGGCCGAATTCTTGTCTTTCCTAAGTCCCATAATGTGTTGTTGATGCGCACCAGAACAGAATTGTGTCTGTCGACGCATAGTACGTCATCCATTGAGCTCGGGCGCAACTACCACTTGTCTGGTAGCAGTGGTCTGGGGTATTTGGCCCTGAGGCGTGCGCATACTTCCATCCCCAGAGGGTTGCGCGGCCAATAGCGTTCCTCCAGGAACGGTCCGTCTTCGGTCACTCTGGTTTAGTGCCGCTATTGCTATCTCTGCCTCGGCCGCTGTCACAGAGTCAGGTTTCCCTAACGTACTTCGAGGAAGTGTCCATCAAGCGATGTGGGGCAGAGCCCATAACAGAACCTTCTCCACTGAGGCCGCTACAGCGGCATTTGTCATTGCTTAGAAATCTTGGGAAGGTTGAGAGTGTCCACCATGACTCATTCCCGTCCTGTTTGGAGACAGTGGTAGTCAGTGGGAGTAGTGTTTGAGGATCAGCACGTAGGGGTGCTAGACTCCTGTTAGAACTGGGGATCACCCGGGTAAAATGGTTTGACTTGCCTGTTTAGTTTGTTTGAGTGTATGAATACCTGTGCCAAGTGTAGAGGGGTCACCTCTATTAGTGTAATCTGGCTACTGAGAGCCGCGGTGCAGGCGCGACTGACTGGTAGTGGTGTTAAGTCAGGTTAGCCGGGTCCACCACAAATGTACGCCAGAGCTGTATGTACGGTATTAAATTATACCGGTTGATTATAGAGGCGCGTGGGGCCTGTCTCCATAAGGTCTGTAACCGCAGGACCCACATCTGTTCGGGTGGATTCATCCCAGGTGGTGTGCCATGGTAACCCAGAGGACACTTACATCAAAGGTAATGGTCTGTCAGTGACCTCGCATGCATATCTGGGGGGTCATCCCAGGTGGCGTGCCATGAAAAAGTACCCAGAGGACACCCACATCATAATTATTGGTACCTTGCAAGTATTGCATGCATATCTGGGGGTCACCCCAGGTGGTGTGTCATGTAAAAAACAACCCAGAGGACACCCACGTTCAATATGTACCCTAGGCACCGTAAATATACATATACGTAGCCCTGTGAAGGGTACTACGCAGTACACTCAGTTTCCTTAGTGGTCCTGCCGTCAAACCGTATCCAGCATGGTACTGTTGCTTTAAAGTAAACTGACAGGCAGTGAGAGGGCTGTATATGCACGTAGTAAGTGAAATCAGGGCTGTGTGTGTTTATCTCTTGAAAAAATACAGGCCCTTGTGCATATCATCGGGGTTCACCCCGGGTGGTGTGCCGTGGCAATCAGAGGACACCCACATCAATTGAAATGGGCCGTCAGCACCCTTGCATGCATATCTGGGGGGTCACCCCAGGTGGTGTGCCATGAAAAAATACCCAGAGGACACCCACATAAATTTTTTTTTTTGCACCCTTGGGTACAGTAATGCAATATAACCCTGTGCCGGGTAATCAGTATAATATTCCCTTTGAAGGGTATTGCAGTCTTTGATCCCCTGAGGGGAAATAACGTTGCCACAAAAGGTTGACTACCATTGCTATAGCCAGTGTGTAATTCCACAGCAGAATGAACTCTTGCTGAACTCTTGCTGCACAGGGGAGTTGAACTCATGGAGGAAAACTCCCAGTGCAAGCCTTTAACCACTGAGTGACCAGCGAGGCAGTATGGCAGTTAAGGTATGTATATCATATATAGTACAGCCTCCATACCAAAGAAACTCAATTGCAGGATGGAGAGTAATGCCTACCACAAACTTAAATGTGTACCTTAGAAACTGGTACATAGGTAAAATAGGACACTTATTAAACTAATAGGTTAAATTTAAACGTAGACAATGAATGTTATTTACAAATATGTGAGAAAAGGTCCTTATATATATCTTGCTTTTATTGCCAGTAAAATGACCTTGTTGGTCATGAAAAAATACCCAGAGGACACCCACATAAATTTCACCCTTGGGTGCAGTAATGAGGTATGACCCTGTATAGGGAAACCATATAATATACCCTGGATGGGTAAAGTGATACCACCAAATTCCCCTGAGGGGAGGAAATATAAGCATATGTCACTTGAAATTGCTTGTATCATATCAGCAGGGACACTGATAGCTTGTATAATAATAAGCCTTCAACTACAAATGTATATTATATGCATGCACTCCACTTGCCTCACTGAGGCAGATATACAGGAAAACGTAAAAAATGAAAAAATGAAAAACTTTTTCACCCTTTGGGGTAGGATGCAGAAATGTAACTCTCCCCTGCACCAGAACGAAAGTGGCTAGGGGAGAGAGCGGGGAGTCACCCTGAGGGCAATCCCCGGTACCGTGGCGGCGGTCGGGTGAATACCGAGTCGCCGTGATGGGAGAGAGACGGTCGCCGCGGATCTCGCGATAACCGCGAGATCCAAGATGGCCGCCGGCCGCGTGGGGAAGGGGTTCCCACTCGCGGCCGCTAGCGAGACGCAGAACGCGGCAATCACAAAGCAAACACAGTAATAACAATAACCCCGGCTACCCTCCACCCGTCCCCACCAGCCCCTGTATAATAGCAGGCAGGTCCGCGTGGCGAGCGAGGCACGGGCAGCCGCGCCGCCCGCGGATCGCCTGGAAAGTGTGGTAGAGATATAAGGCAAAATACAGGGACAGTTAGAGACAGAGAGGGGGAAAAACGGGTACAGGTAGACAGGGTATTAAGAATGTTAGATCAAAATAAAACGGTACAGAATACAGAATAACAAGGAATAACCAATATGAAGCATCAGGTAAAAAATACTCTGACCTGTTGATGGCTGGAGCAGCAAAGAAAGAGGAAGTGATGTCATAGACAGGGCCTTTTATGGGCACCATATCTTTTCTCTGATTGGTTGTTACTGTTTCTATGCTGCTGGAGTTTTCAGTAAAGAAAGATATGCAAATATGAAGCCTCCTGTCATGTGGTAAAATTGGTAAATTGGACGGAAAGTTCCCATGTGGAGACCGTTATGGTCGGTAAGCACACAAGGCATTCAGGCTGTCTGCTTGGGCTTGCAGCATATCAGCACCATGGTGCACTATCTGTCCGGCACCAGTCCTTGTTGAGGGCTAGCCGCATATGCCCCCTGACCCTGAGATTCAAAGCAACAGAGTCCTTCCCTATGCTTGGAGTGCAGGACAGTCTCCTTATCTGTTGTCACTTGTTGGCTGTAATCTTACGTTTGTGTGAATGGTGTCACGGGGGAGACCCTCGAAGGGTCTACTGGCATGTGAGCAGGTCCTGGTGCAGACTTTCTATCCGACATTGCCTTGGGGCTAATCTGGGTAGTGACTGCGTCTGCAAACCTCTGCTCTCTTTGTTGTATTACACTCCAAAATCACTCCCAAAACCTGGCAAATGCTTTGTCAATTCGCTCTTCCCATGTGGCCCAAGATGGAGGAGTCTAAAGCATGGTAGGCCTCTCGTCACTGGCCATCTTGGTCAAGTGGTAGTTTGTGTAGAGTTCCATGGGAAACCTCCGTTCCGTGCTACGTGAGTAAGTAAGCAGCCCAGTGGGAACAGGGATAACCCCGCCAGTCCAGATAGTAGCACGTTGAGTCGGCTCCGTCGACCTGAGGGCAAGCAGAGCAGCCACCTCTCCCCAATCCAGCCGCCTGCAGACTGCAATTTCATTTAGTCTTGAAACCGCCAGTCGCCAGCATCACTCTTGTAAGGGAGGAACTATCAAGTCTCATGGGTATGTATTGTCCATTACACACTCTTACCTTTGCTGTCACAGGTATTGGGTGAATGGGCTCAGTATGCAGAGATTTGGACAGATAAAGTCTTTAAATTTAAAGTCAGTATAATTGAAAAAGTCCCATTGCAAAACGGAAGCAGAAAATAAAGCAGTATCTTGATAAGAAATAATAAGTTCTAAATGTGAAAAGTAAAGTCTTTACTAAATTGTAAACACTGGATGAATAATGTGAAGGCTTGATCAAAGTTGGAACAGGTTTTGCAGGGGTTAACAAGAGAGGATTGCAAAGGTTAACCAGGACTGGAGCAGGAATGCAAGGTGCTAACCCAGGCAGGAACAGGGTTGCTGGAGTTAACCCAGGCAGGAACAGGGTTGCTGGAGTTAACCCAGGCAGGAACAGGGTTGCTGGCGTTAACCCAGGCAGGAACAGGGTTGCTGGCGTTAACCCAGGCAGGAACAGGTTGCTGGCATTAACCGAGGCAGGAACAGGTTGCTGGCATTAACCGAGGCAGGTTACAGGATTACAGGGGTTAACCCAGGCAGGAACAGAATTGAAAGGAGTATTACCAGAGTCCAGATAGGCAAAGGTTAATTCAGGAAATCCAGGAAGCAAAGAATATTACCAGGGTCCAGGCAGGCATGGTGTTAATTCTGGAAATTCAGATAGGTGAAGGTAATCAGATAACTTCAGGCAGGATCTGGCTTTGTACTCTTGGGAGAAAGCAAAACAATTGGGCACAGAACCTAGGGGGTTCTGGCTTAAATAGGGGAGAGATAATTGGAGCACTCCCAAGACCTATATATTTGGTAGGCTCCTGTGGGTGTGTAGGTGTCCACACCTCCCTAGGTGGGCGGGACGCTATGGCAGCTTGTTCAATTAATTCGCAAAACTCCATGCTGCTTCCATGCTTGCTGAGCTGGGTTCCCCAGAGCTTTGTCACCTTGAGGGTATCCTGGAGCAGTATGGGGAACACATATCAACCAACATTCCCACAGGAGGAGAGGTAGGCATAACGGTATATAGGGTGTTCCACTGCATGTCACAACCCACATGGAGTGGCCGCAGGGGCCAGCAGGCGAGAAGACTGTGGTGCACCTTACACTCATGGCATGCTGCTGAAGTGCTGCGGTATAAGCTGGCGGCCGGAATGAAGGCTTGGCAAGTCCCCCACTCCCAGGACTACAAAACCCATGTGGCGTGTGGTGAGTGGCATAATACACAAGCTTCTCCCGGTGTGCCATGACATAATCACTCTTTAAGGTGCAGACTCCGGATGTACCCAAAGGTTGGACTTGGTCATTCATGGGAAGTCCTCACCAAAGCAGGGGTGTGAACTTTGACACTGGGTTCACATGAGCATTTTTCTGGGCCGTGGGAAACATATGCATTAAGGAATAAATCAATTGGGCAATCATGGATACATTTTGGAGGAAATCCCACTATCATTTCTTTATTAGACAAATCTTTGCTTGTTTTAGAAACTTTTGATAGAATGATTTCCATATCCTGTTGCGCATAGATTTCAGGAATTGCATCGAAGGAACTTAAGGAGTCTCTACAAAAAAAAAAAAAACATTTCCAGCAATGATCACATGAGAAGGACTCAGTAGCAGACCCCCACTTGATTACAGGGTCAAGGTGGCGAGGCCATGGTAATCCTAGGATCATAGGAAACAACGGAGAGGGAGCCAAATCAAAACATAGTGTTTCAGTATGTGCTTTTCCAGATGAGACTTTTAGGGGGATAGTCGCTTTTACCACTTGACCAGACTTTGGAAGGCTGCCATCAGCTATTTGCATAAACTGAGGTGCAATCTTGTTAGGCATGGGCAGTGGTGTATCCTGGTTTTGTGCAGCCCTAGGCAGGACAAAACTCAGGTGTCCCCCTCCCCCACCCAACCCTTCCCCACTGCCCCGCCTTCTAAATACACACACACATTCACTGACAGATACGCATACACTAGCTAACAGAAACACACACTCGCTAACAGAAACACACACTCGCTAACAGACAGACACACACACTAATAGACAAACACACTCACACTCACTAACAGACACACACAGACACACACTAACAGACACAAACTCACTCACTGACACACACACACACTCACTAACAGAAACACACACACACACACTAACAGGCAAACACACACACACTCACTCACTAACAGACACACACTAACAGACACACACACAAAATTGTTGTGAGGATTGAGAAACACTCAGGCCCACTCTCCCAGGACCGCTGATGATCTTTAGGAGAGATATAGGATATGGGAAATGCAAGTCAGGACAAGGTCTTGGGAAGTAAATTGACACAGTACGCAGGCAACCAGGTACAGTTCAAAACTACTTTGATTTACTGTTAAATTCAGTCGTTATATAGGAAAAAAAAAAAGTTATGTCATTATTAAATAACAATAAGGGGGGACACCTAAAATCCTCCCCCCTAGCCCCCACCCCTGCGCGGCGGGTGGGAGCCCTAAATAACAATAAGGGGGGGGGGACCTAAAGTCCTCCCTCCCGGCCCCCACCCCTGTTTGGCGGGTGGAAGCCCTAAATAACAATAAGGGGGGACCTAATGTCCTCCCCCCCGGCCCCCACCCCTGAGCGGTGGGTGGGGACCATAAATAAAAATACAGCCCCCAGGTTACTAGGGGTCCCCAAACTCGGGTGGGAGCCCTAAATAACAATAAGGGGGGGACCTAAAGTCCTCCCTCCCGGCCCCCACCCCTGTGCGGCGGGTGGAAGCCCTAAATAACAATAAGGGGGGGACCTAATGTCCTCCCCCCGGCCCCCACCCCTGAGCGGTGGGTGAGGACCATAAATAAAAATCCAGCCCCCCGGTTACTAGGGGTCCCCAAACTCGGGTGGGAGCCCTAAATAACAATAAGGGGGGGACCTAAAGTCCTCCCTCCCGGCCCCCACCCCTGTGCGGCAGGTGGAAGCCCTAAATAACAATAAGGGGGGGACCTAATGTCCTCCCTCCCCGGCCCCCACCCCTGAGTGGTGGGTGGGGACCATAAATAAAAATCCAGCCCCCAGGTGACTAGGGGTCCCCAAACTCCTAGTCACCCCCCTCCCCCCAAAAAATTACCCCTACCTACACCCCTCATCCTAAAATTAATGAAGGGGACCCTTGTCTAAATACGTGTAAAAAAAAAAAAAAATAGACTTACCATTTGAAGTCTTCTTTCTTCTAAAATCTTTTTTCAGCCCCAAAAAAGGCTAAACAAAAATCCAGAATAAACAACGCACTTAAAAAAAAAAAATGAGCGCAAAAAAAAAAAATAATCCTTCTTCACCCATGGAGAGCTCCGCGCAGACTGAGCTCTGCAGGGAGGGGGAAGGCTTATAAAACCTTGCCCCGCCCTGCAATTAGGCTCAGAGCACTCTGATTGGTGGGTTTAAGCCATCCAATCAGAGTGCTCTGATAGGTAAATGAAGAGGCTGACCGGTAAGTCTCTACATTTACCTGTCACAGCACTCTGATCGGTTGGCTTAAAATCCACCAATCAGAGTGCTCTGTGTCATTTTACACAGCGTGGGAAAGTTCTTTGGAATTTTCCCACGCTGTGTAATTTGACTCATAACTCTCTGATTGGTTACTTTCAATCCACCAGTGCTCTGAGTAGGGTATAGCGAGTAGGGGCATAATTTACTAATACTAAGTACTTTACTTAGTATTAGTAAATTTGGCTGAATGACCAATTTAGGTCTTTCAGCCTTTTAGTAGATAGCTCCCTAATACCGTGGGAATTGGGGAGTTATCTACTTATTCATTCCTGTCATTAAATTGACTGGCTAAGTAACTTACATTTTATATGAATGTATGTTACTTGATTGTTGTAAGTGTTGCAAATGCTTACAGCTGAATCCTGGCTACGTTTGTATACTTTTTATTTAAAATTGTATACAGTGTAGCATTCTTAATTTTTCCACTGGGTAAGTATATTAGTTCTTAGGCAATACTGTGCTTCAGAACTTCTGCACTTCGGAACTTAGGCACTTCAGCAATTTCGGAACTTCGGGACTTTGACAATTCGGCAATTCATCTATTCAGACATTCGGAAGTACCTGAATGTCCGAATTGCCCCAAATTCGTCCGAATTCACATTCGGACCGAAACGAATTGCACGTGTCTAATATATTGTTGTATCATTACTGCCTTGATACATTGCATATATTTGGGTTATATTAAAGACTGAGATTTTAAGTACTATTGTGATCTATTTTTTCCTAGTTGAAGCCTAAACTATTTTTGCTCTTCATTTCCTCACACCGAAAAGTGACTGGCACAGAAAAACACAGGGGAAATTATAGTTTTGGGGAACCAGAACCACTGTCTAATTCCCCAGTAATGTGATATACAGTGGAGTTTCTTATTTTTTTGATATGAAGAAATAAGGTATTTATTCTTTTACTAATTACCAAAGGTTAGGCTGTTTTTGATTAGCGTTCAATCTACAATAGACACAGAATATTATGTAAAGGTATCTGAGTGCATGAGTTGTGTATGAGTCCTATTTTGCAAAAATATGAAAAAAAATTATGATCTTACTCCATGCTGAGACAAACTATTATCCATATGAACTTTAGTCATTACAGAGTCTTTGAAATAGGAATGAGGCAATTATGGAGTTACCGTGAGTTGAGCATTTGAGACAAAGTCTGTATGAATGATGATGATCTGTGATCGTAGTCAGATAGTGGGAGCTGGGGTAGGAAGCCAGTGAGGAAGCAGACATACAAGGGAGTTCTGTACTTAAGAAAGTGATCCAGGGTCTGAAGGCAATGAGGAAGAACCCACACTCACTGATGCTGCAAATGAATGGTATTGCACACAGCAAGGTTGGCCAGGAGACTTTATAATCGAGCAATGAAAGAAGCAATACGCATGCGTTAAATAGGCAACTATGATTACAATAACCTGAGACAATTAAGCATTACATAATGACATAACTGAACAAGGCAAATGAGGCTAAGTTAACACCTACTTTGGGGGTGTTCTGACAGAGAGATGGAAACAAAAGAACTTGCAATCAGCAGATCAGATACAGAGTAAAACAGGTATATTTTCAGTGAAACATTTCTGGACCTTACCCATACTCTACCTTAGATCCTGCTGCATCCTTTATGTCACAATCTAAGTTGTTTGCCTTTTAGAATACTAACCAACTTATTCTAAACTACATGTCACCCACAAGACTTTCTTAAAATCTGGTTTGATGCTCACCTAAGATTCAGTAAGCAACAAACGCAATCTAGTTTAACTAATAACACACACATTATACTATTGCTCTTGTAGTTATTGAATATAGTATTCAAATATGCACAGTGTAGGTTTGAAAAAGTATGTGACACCCTATGCTAGTGACCTTAGCAAAAGCTAAGCTCAACTAGAGTTAGAAATTGGCAAACCTGGTGTCCAATTAATGAAACCTGGAGGTATGGATTGGAGCTACTTTGACTCATAAAAAGCACTCAAACATTTTGTGTTTGCTGATCTCAAAAAGCATCTGTTGATGTCAACTATGCTTTGCAAAAAAAAAAAAAGCTTTCCAAATACCTGCAATCAAGAATTGTGTGTGTGTGTGTGTGTGTTGGAAAGGGTTTCAACGTTATATCAGAGAGCTTAGATATTCATCTTCCTTGTGCTACACAAACTGTCTATAAATGAAGATTTAGTTCTGTGGTTATTCTCCCTAGAGGTGGCTACCCAGTAAAGATAACTCATAGGGCACACTGCACCATTCTCAATAAGCTAAAAAAAAAAAAAAAAAAAAAAAAAAAAAAGAACCCTAGAGTGACAGATAAAGATTTTAAGAAATCATTGGAACTGGTTAACATCTCTGTTTATGAGTCTACTGGTCTGGGAAATATATAGACAATGTCAGGACAGATAGGAAAACAAAAAGAAAGCAGCTGCTTATGCAAAAAAAACATGGCTGTGCGCCTGAAGTTTGCCAAAGACAATATTGATACTCCTCAACTCTACTGGGAAAACATTTTGAGTACTGATGAGCTGTTTTGGGAAGTTACCTCCATGAAAACATCATCCCAACGGCTAAATATAGTGAAGGGAGAAACCTGATTTGGGGCTGCTTTGCTGCCTCAGAGCCTGGATCACTTGCCATCTTTGAGAGAAAAATTAATTGTCAGGCTTATCAAAATATCCTACAGGATAATACCAAGGTGGTTGTGCATCTGCTAAAGCTAAATATAAGTTTGGTGATGCAGTAGGACAATGATCCTAAACATCAAAACAATTCCACTACAGAATGGCTTTGAAAAAAGAACATGGAGTGGCCCAGTCAGTGCCGAGAGAGCTGTTCACCCTAGACATCGTAAGAAAATGGCTGAGATGAAGCAGTTCTGTAAGTAGAGTGGTCCAATATTCCTCCTGAACATTTTACAGGTCTAACCGCAACTCTTGGAAACACTTGACTGAGGTTATTGCTGCCGAAGGAGGACCAACTAGCTATTAAATCCTAGTGTCCACTTACTTTTTCCATATCACTGTGAATGTTTATTGGTGTGTGTTCAATAAAGATACACAAGATTATATTTGTTTGTGTGTTATTAGCTTAATCAAGTGTGTGTCTATACCTGTGTACCTGTGATAAAGCTGAGATGACATTTCATGACTAAATCATGCAAAAAACTAATTCCAAAGATTCACATGCTTTTTTTCTTGCCAATGTAGCAACTGATATCCCATAACAGCCTGCTGCCACAGTTGAAGATTGCTTCCCCTCTCGTTCGCAGTTTTATCTGTATATATAAATCTCAAAGAACCAAATAGTGCACTTAGCCATGTTTTTTAAATTGTATATAGTTTTATAGCAGTTTGGTTCTGTCTTTGTTTTGCTAGCAAAATTGAATCCTGTTTAGATTCTGTTGTCATCTTACATGTCACAGCCCATGGTAGTCATTATGTTATCTTTCTTGGAATACAGTATAAAGCTGATATTTGTCAGCTTTAAAACAAATCATGTCCAAACAATAAGTAGGGAACAATGGGTTTTTAATATTAGTTTCTCTTACAATTCATTTTATGTATACTGTTTATCTTTTTACTTATAGTGAGCAAGATGGGAAAAGAGGGAACTGGCCTGGATGCTGTCAAAATAAATGTTGTACGTAGAATCAAATACACTTAGTGATCATATTAAAAAAGTACTTTTATTTATTCAGATA
Source organism: Pelobates fuscus (assembly GCF_036172605.1). Classification (NCBI taxonomy): domain Eukaryota; kingdom Metazoa; phylum Chordata; class Amphibia; order Anura; family Pelobatidae; genus Pelobates; species Pelobates fuscus. Next base: position 69,295,332 of record NC_086327.1, read on the forward strand.
AACAACCAATTTTTAATGTTGTGTTTAATGCTAACTAAACACATCTACTGGATGCAGTTCACACTCCATTGAGATATTATGAGGTTTATTCACTAAATTGTGATTTATATTGAACCTGAAATAAAATGTAAGGCTACAATATGTGAGTTAGAAAAATGCTCCATGTCCCCTTAAGGACAAAGTCAATTGCACACGTTGTGATAAAAGATGTGCTCCCCATACTTGTCCGTCGTGAGAACTATACAATGCTTTTGATGGAATGGAAGCCCTATTGTCATGAATTTTGACTGTTCCCATCAATTCAACTGATCCTGGATTGATAGAGACAGGCTGAACTTTAAATCCAGATCTAGTGGTCATTTCCCCCTTCTCCCCCCCCCAACCCCCACAGTGGTCCTTTCCCCCTTTTGTGCGTCCTACCTATGTAGTGTGGCTGGGCGACGCGGACTGCAGTACAGGAACTTCTGTTTCCTGTACCCGGCCACCGGCAGACTGAAGGGAAGCGCTCACTGAGTAAACACTTCCTGTCATTCCGCCAGCGGCCAGGTACAGGAAACAGAAGTTCCTGTCCTGTGGTCCGCGCCGCCGGGCCACGCTACATTGAGTGACCAGCAGGAGGGAGCGCTGTGCACTTCCCTCCTGCCGGTCCCCTAAATCTAGCGCCCGCCGGGCCGGTTTTTCTTGGTGCTGGTGCCGACATTTTCTCCTTGTATACTTCTTTAAAAGACGTTGGGCTAGACATCTGTAAAATAACTACTTTAGGCAACTATACATTTGGTATAAATGTATAAAAAAAAAAAAAAACAGATCCCTTAAAGCCCTTAGTGACCAGACTGTTTTTCAATTTTCTTACCGTTAAGGACCGCGGCTCTTTACATTTCTGCGGTGTTTGTGTTTAGCTGTAATTTTCCCTCTTACTCATTTACTGTATCCACACATATTATATACCGTTTTTCTCGCCATTCAATGGTCTTTCTACAGATACCATTGTTTTCAGCATATCATATAATTTACTATGAAAAAATTATAAAATCTGAAAAAAAAAACACTCTTTCTAACTTTGACCCCCAAAACCTGTTAAGCATCTACAACCGCCAAAAACACCCATGCTAAATAGTTTCTAAGTTTTGTCCCGAGTTTAGAAATGTCCAATGTTAACATGTGCTTAGCTTTTTTTGGAAAGTTATAGTGCTATAAGTACAAGTAGCACTTTGCCATTTCCAAAACAATTTTTTTCTAAATTAAGTTTAAGTTAGATTGCAACACTGATATCTGTCAGGAATCCCTGAATAACCCTTCACACATATATATATATATATGTATATTTTTTTAAAAGAAGACAACCTTATGTATTACACTTGGGGTATTTTGAATCTTTTCATGCAACCATTTTACCACCAATCTATGCCAAATTTAAAATAAAATAAAATTATTGGTGATTTTATTGACATACACAGCAATTTAAGAATACATGTACGGTTACTGCCAAAGAACACCCCAATATGTGTTCAGCAACATCTCCTGAGTACATATGCCCATGTATAGGTGTTTCGGGTTCTCTGGGGGCTAAAAGACCTTATTTGGAGGGTGCGCATTCCAGTTTTCCAACTTGGCATTTTCTCAGCTAGTCATCATGCACCCATTTTTGAAGCCAGCAATGTAATTTACCCCCATCAAACCATATATTTTGTGAAAAGAAGACACCCTAGGGTATTTCATATGGTGGTATTTTAACACTTTCCATGCACTAATTCTATCACCAGTCTCTGTCAAACTTTTGGGTAGTCATTTTTCCTATTATTTTTCTCTCACATTCTACTTTAGGCATGGATTCTCAGTTCCTGTTATGTGTTACTGACAAAGAACACACCAATATGTGTTCAGCAACATCTCCCAAGTACAACAGTGCCCCCAATATACAGGTCCTTTGGGTTTTTGCAAACTTACCGGGGTCAAATGTAGGGCTTTCCCCCTTTCCATGTTTGCACATTGAAATTTGCCAGATTGGTTTGCTTGGCCTATGTTGCCTTTGAGACCGTATAGCAGCCCAGGAATGAAAATTAACCCCATCATGGCATAACATTTGTAAAAGTAGACAACCCACAGTATTCAAAATGGGGTATGTCCAGTCTTTTGTAGTAGCCACTCAGCCACAAACGCATGCCAAAGTTAGCATTCATATTTGTTTTTTGCATTTTTATTCACCAAAACTGCACTTTTACTGGTGATTTCATCATCGTGATAGGTTTTACTGTTTTAAACACACGTTTTTTTTTGTGAATTCTTCCGAGTATACCAATACATGTTTTTTATATATATATACATATATATATTTATATATATATATATATATAAAGAAAAATGAAAATAAAAATCTCTTGCACTCACGCTGTAAACGTCCCTTAGTTGCCAGGTGCTAAGCCAGGGCTTGGTTATCCAGGTATCCAAAGAGGTAGCAGCACTCACGGAGTTTAAATAATCCAACCTTTATTAGGTCATCTTAAAAATCACAATCAACGTTTCAGTCCTCTGTATGGGACATTTTTCAGGATCAATACAGTTATATAGCTAGCAAAACAAACATATATAGGCAGATACATTAACAAAATTGGCTTACCCCCAAGTGAGGTGCATTCGAGATCGGCGTTCTAGTGTGGCCAGTGCACATGCGCGATGAAGCTCCGCAACCACGTGACGTCCGTTACCATAGCAGCGTGGCACACACAGCATCACTATGATAATAGAGCAACAACAACATGAGTAAACTATAGAAGTGCATACAGTCTGTTGCTCGTTCTGAGAATAAAATAGGTGAATAAGAAAAAGGATGAGATGTATGGTTGATACAATGTGTGTATAATTACGGGTGCTTGCAGTCTGGGGGAGACAATGTAGGCAAAATGGAAAGATGACCAGCACTCACGATTTTGTGGACTGAAACATTGGTCCTTTTTAACATGTATTTACATAAAGGCTACAACTTTTAACTAGTGGAAAAACGTGAGTGCTGGTCATCTTTCCATTTTGCCTATATATATATAAATAAAAAAATATGTTTGAGTGTGTATGTATGTATATATATATATACAAAATACAGAATCCAGCGCACTCGCTTATTAACTAAACAGTGATTTCAAATCTTAGCTAAATAGGGTCCTGGAATGAGGCACCTGTAACAGGTTTGCCTAGGTGGGGTGTTTTTAAATAAAACTATTACAATGTCTAAGATTTGAAATCACGGTTTAGTTAATAAGCGAGTGCGCTGGATTCTGTATTTTGTATATTTTGGCCCCAGCAGCACCCTATAATGTATGCATGTTCAGGTGAGTGCAGCCCTCTTGGTTTCTTTTATATATTTGGGAGTCCCAGGCCAACTCCTTGGTTTTGCACCCCTCCCTGTTACAGGTGCCTCATTGCAGGACCCTATTTGGCCTTGACTTGCAGAGAGTCCCAGTAAGGAAGTATTTCCCAAGTAAGTGGATTAATCTCATAAGAGCAAGCATTAGGCTGCTACTAGGATAGGACCTGCCGAATATGGGGTACTTTGACGTAGTTGGCAGGCTTATGCAATGTATGATCATATAATGTAACTAAACCCCCATCATTTTTTGCCTAGGTGAGGTGTTTTTAAATAAAACTATTACAATCTCTAAGATTTGAAATCACTGTTTAGTTAATAAGCGAGTGCGCTGGATTCTGTATTTTGAATATTTTGGCCCCAGCAGCACCCTATAATGTATGCATGTTAGGTGAGTGCAGCCCTCTTGGTTTATATATACATATATATATATGATTAAGGTAACATTACATATTATAATCAATAAACATATTTAAATGACACCAGTCGGTTGTGGTGTGCCAGAACCGACAAAGCAGTAGGCCTGTAATAAAAGAGGGCCCACCTTAGAGGGTGATGTGAATAGAGGGAGTGGTGACTTGCCAGACCAACAACGGTAAGGTGGGAGAGGATTGGCAGCCCTTTTAAAGGGTATTCAAGCCCCTCCCACAACTACAGGTCAAGGCCTTAAATTTGTAGACAGGGCAATATAGCATATTATAACCAATAAACATATTCAAATAACACCAGTCGGTTGTGGTGTGCCAGAACCGGCAAAGCAGTAGGCCTGTAATAAAAGAGGACAAAAAAGAAGTGTACCATACAAAATGTATTTATATAACAAACATTGTTTATTTGGAAAAGTCACGAAAAGCTTGCTGTAACTCTTTTACTGGGTTTGGAATATAAAGAGTATAAGCGGAAGATTTCCAGCATCCCATAGCCTTGATGATATGAGCTGGAATGTGGTTGGAGGAAGCAGAAGATGCTGCCCCTATGTGTAAGGAATGTCCTGAGAAAAGGTTTGCATTTAAGCCGAGCCCAGTTAACAGTAAGCGAACATAAAGAATTAATGTAGACGTAGTAAGGATGGAGCCATGAAGTTCTAATAATGGTTGGTGGGTTTGTTTTTGGAAAGTGTTAAAATAAGTGTCCTGGACTTTTACAGGGCACCATTTGTTGTGAGTAGGGAGCAGAGGTAGATTGACCGTATGTCCTATAGGGCTAGTTTTAGACTGACGCAGTGATAGATAAATGATCTAAGGAATAGAACAGAATGATCTAAGGAATAAAGTTCCTTGCGGTTGCAAGAACCTAGTTGCAAGTAGTGTTCAATGTTTGATAGGGTGCACTCACTCTTATCCTGGGGAAGGCTAGCTTGCATGTGAATGGAGTCCAGTTGAATCCCCAAAATTTGCATGATCGTATCAGGACCTAAGGTCTTATGAGGGGAGACTGGTATAGCCAGGGACTCAAAAAGAGCCAACATGTGTGTGCGGATAAGTCTATGATTAGTCTGGGTTTAAGTGAAGTTTTCCCCGTGACAACCCCTACGGGGTTGGTTCTCCAATATGTGAAAGGTGGGGAACCAAAAGGCCCCAACAAAAACCGTTGATCTACTTCAGTCCTTATGAGTGTACACACTAACTCTGGGTCAGTTAAAGCGGTTTGCAAATTGTTGCATTCTAGTGTCCCAGTTGGCAAGTGTACTAAACCTGTGTGGAACTCCTCAGACAGCCCTTCGATGATAAATTTAACCAAATGCTGTGAGAGATGGTGTTTGTAGCAGTGCAGCCAATAACATGACGTTGATGCAAGTGTGGTAAGGTTTAGAAAAAACTTTATTTGGGCACATGGATTTTGCATGAGCCCGGAAACAATGAGAACAAACGTGTAACAACCTACATGAATTAAAACCACAAGTTCCCGCATTAAAATTGTTGCAAATTTGTGATTTGCCCAGGAAGGCAATGTCCCTACCCAGCTTATCCTTCAGAATTCTGGTAAGTCTTGCCGAGTTTGCGACAGAGTGGCCCTGCTCAACTTCTGCTGTATTAGGGCAAAAGTTTGTACTTTTGAGGCCTGCAAAAAAGTTCTGAGGCCTGCAAAATGTCTGCAGAATAACTCTGTGTCCAGCTTACTCCAATGTATGCTGTAATTCAACTGAGTCTGAGCTGCAGCCACTTTTGCAGAGAAGGAACGGTGGTAGTCTTAAAAGGCAGTACCACCGTATTTGTGCCCCAGATCCACTAGCTTGCGCATATAAACGATGGGTGCGATGGGTTGATACTCTCAGGGACTTTAATTGATGCCAGAGTATTACCGGGCATGACAGCCATTCCTGCATCATTAGAAATAACCGGGCCTGCAGGAACTTGGGAAGAACACACTACTAACAATTTCTCCAGTCTGTCACTAATAGTACCAATGGATGACATTAAACACGCCATCATGGCATGAAGAGCCGGCATGTGAGACCCACTAGGCCCTTCCCCAGCATCAGAGTTGTCGGTATTAGTATTCAACAGTCTAAACAACTCCGCTTTCCTAGCAGTAGCTGGGAAAGGAATGTATCTTCTCCGTAGTTCAGCTGTGAGGCGCTGGATAGTCCATGGGAAGATGGACTAATGACATCAGCTCCTTAGGCGGGGGTACCGGACCTAGTGGGGGTGCTGGGAAGGGACAGCTCCTCAGGAACATCAGGAACTTGAGACATAACTGAAAATATATATGCAACTTAATTACTATTACTGAGACAAAATGACTGGGTACTGGCAGGCTAGCTAGATGCCAAGCAGCAAAGAATTATGCTGTCTTAATGTGACAGATGAGTCCCTACTAGTTGCCAAGCGGCGTGAGAGGTGCTAACTATGTATTGGCCCAAGTTTGAGGCCATCAAAACGTTGTGGTGGGGTTTTGGCCTTTTTTGGAGTTTTGGTTGTTGTCTAATCTGTAGACAGTTCTCTATCTTGCGGCAGGAGATTGTATTTTTGAAGTCTGAGATTTGTAAATTATATGGTAAACAAAATCAGGCTGGAACTGCTGCAAATCCACTGCCGCAGAGACATACTAGGAATGGCAGATGGATTACTGTAGGATCTGGTAGACTTAGAGTTGTGGATAAAAGGCATATTGCACAGTTTGTTGCTCAACATAATTCATTTTCTGCACTTTCAGAGTGTAATGGTGTCATGGAGACAGACACTGAGGGTAGTGGTGTTGTGCAGAGAGGCACTGAGGCTAGTGGTGTTGTTGAGAGAGGCACTGAGGCTAGAGGTTTTGTGGAGAGAGGCACTGAGGCTAGTGGTGTTGTGGAGAGAGGCATTAAGGCTAGTGGTGTTGTGGAGAGAGGCATTAAGGCTAGTGGTGTTGTGCAGAGAGGCACTGAGGTTAGTGGTGTTGTGCAGAGAGGCACTGAAGCTAGTGGTGTTGTGGAGAGAGGCACTGAGGCTAGTGGTGTTGTGGAGAGAGGAACTGAGGCTAGTGGTGTTGTGGCGAGAGGAACTGAGGCTAATGGTGTTGTGGCGAGAGGAACTGAGGCTAGTGGTGTTGTGGCGAGAGGAACTGAGGCTAGTGGTGTTGTGGAGAGAGGAACTGTGGATAGTGGTTGTGATGAAGTGCCCTTCGCCACTTGTGCCTGGAGGGGACTACTGGCTAGCCTCCTGCCTTCCGACTATGGCCCCTGTGCTGATAGCTGTATTATCCCCTGCAGAGAGGTTTATTTGTGTATTTCTGCTGGGGCGTTCTGGACTTTTAGTATGGTAGTAGTGCTATCCCAGATAGCTATGCCATGGAGCATATTTGTGTAACAAAAGACTATGGAAAAGACTTTGGCTCCATGGCGATTGAATTGTATGTATGTGATCTGAACGCCATTCAATAATAATGTGCACTCAGATCTAAGCTATCTGGGGATATGTTGCATGTTTATGTTTTATGTAGTCATTGTAACATTGTGTAATTTTATGTCTTTTTGTAACCATGTGGTTAATGGAGTCTTGCCTCTGTCCTGGGAGATAATTTGATTACTTCCCAATTATCTCCAGGATAGAGAGGAGGGATTGTGATGTCACTGTGGGAGTGTTTTGTTTGTATTGTCTGTGATTGGTTGCACTGTGTCCCACCCTGTGGGATGTTCCCTTGCATGGGGACTTGCATAAAAGCCAGTGTGTGGTCATTAAAATCAGATCATCTTGAACCTTTCTTGAAGCCTTGGCTCATGTTTGGAGGAAGGGATACCTACACTCTGGGGATTGCTATAATCACTTACTCCCCAGAGTAAGCTCTTGCAATAGCTGGATGTGTTCCTGCTACGCTCTCTGGATTTAGGAGAGGTTCACCCACTGGGAACTGGATCCTGGTCGTGGATCCAGGGTGGGTGGAGACAGCGAGACCCCGGCGCAGCTGTATCGCTGGAAGTGGGGTCTGCAGTGCTGATGGTGTCGGTTGGAGTGCTTGGAGTCCTCAGCGAGCACTAGGAGCATCGATTGGCGGAGGTACTCAGTGCCAGCGTTCCGTCACATTTGGTGGCAAGCGGCGGGATGGCGTCCTAGTGCGAGGACCAGCAGCTCGGAGACACCGGTAACGTGTGGAGTTACGGATTTATAATTGAGGGCAACTCTAGCCTCTGCGCAGCGTCCCTACCTACAGCAACATGGAGCTAGCAAGACCCTGGACAAAAGGCAGTGAATTGCAATTCCGCCTGTCACAGTGCTATGAGGGTGCTGATTTCATGAAGGAAGTAAAGGCGTGGCTGGTCTGGTTTGGCCCAAACCCTTCAGATGAGGTGGTCCAGCACGTGATGCGCCAGTTGAGTGCTGAGAACCAAGAAGCACGGGACTTCGAGTACCAACTGTGGAGTTTGGGGGTATTGACACCCCGTCTCCAGCGACAGAGTGAGTTACAGGGAGAGGAGAGCAGCGACCTCCCTTCCCAGCGGCAGTGCACCGTACAGAGGGAAGAGGCAACCGGTCTCTCTCTCCAGCGGCGGCCTGAGTTCCAGGAGGAGGTGATGGTAGATCCCTCCCCCGTACAGCAACCAGCGTCCTGGGGAGGGGAAGCAATCGGCCTCCCTCTCCAACAGCAGCCGGAGCTGGGCGACCTCATAGATTTGTCCTGGGGACACACACAGATGGCAGGTGGAGATGGGACCGAGGTCTCTCCACCGGCCCTACAGGGATGCTGGGTACCCGGCCCAGATCCCCAGCGGCAGTGCATCTCACAGGTAGAGGAGACAACCGGTCTCTCTTCCCCGCGGCAGCCTGAGTTCCAGGAGGAGGTGATGGTGGATCCCTCCACCTTACAGCAACCAGCGTCCTGGGGAGTGGAGGCAACCGGCCTCCCTCTCCTCCACCAGCCAGAGGTACCTGAGGTAGTGGACCTCATAGATTTGTCCTGGAGACACACACAGATGGCAGGTGGAGATGGGACCAAGGTCTCTCCACCGGCCCTACAGGGATGCTGGTGACCCGGCCCAGATCCCCAGCGGCAGTGCATCTCACAGGTAGAGGAGACAACCGGTCTCTCTTCCCAGCGGCAGCCTGAGTTCCAGGAGGAGGTGATGGTGGATCCCTCCACCTTACAGCAACCAGTGTCCTGGGGAGTGGGGGCAGCCGGCCTCCCCCTCCCACCACAGCAGGAGATACCGGGTGAGAGGGAAAACAACCCTAACCACACTGGCACAGATGGGACCGCAGTCTCTGTGCCAGTCCTACAGGGATGCTCGACGGGCGGTCCAGATCCCCAACCAATCCCGCAGGGATGCCAGGAGGAGAAGGTAAGCAAAACTTCCCCTCCCCAGCTACATCCCAACCGGGTCCTGGGGGCAGTGGATGAGCCTGCGATACCCACTGACCCCCTCCCAGCAGAAGAGCTGGCATCTGGGCAGAGCTCTGTCAGCCTGTGCCCCCCCCTTTTCCCCTGTATCAGAGCCTGACTTACCACGGGTTACCCCAGTGGAAGAGCTGGCAGCAGGGCAAAGCGCCGCTGGCCTCTGCCCCCCAAGCAACACCAGCAGTTTGCCTAGCTGCAACAGAGAGACCGAGAGTGCTGCGCTGTCCCACTACAAACTTGAACCTACAGGCCAGTACCATTTATTGTGGGGGGGTTACTCTGCATATTTTTCTTTGTGGGTGGGCTGCCCGACTAACCTAGGTACTGACCGGCAGAAGGTCAGGTACCTGTTTAGTCTTCCCCCTAAAGGGAAGATGTGTGACGAAGTGCCCTTCGCCACTTGTGCCTGGAGGGGACTACTGGCTAGCCTCCTGCCTTCCGACTATGGCCCCTGTGCTGATAGCTGTATTATCCCCTGCAGAGAGGTTTATTTGTGTATTTCTGCTGGGGCGTTCTGGACTTTTAGTATGGTAGTAGTGCTATCCCAGATAGCTATGCCATGGAGCCTATTTGTGTATCAAAAGACTATGGAAAATACTTTGGCTCCATGGCGATTGAATTGTATGCATGTGATCTGAGCGCCATTCAATAATAATGTGCACTCAGATCTAAGCTATCTGGGGATATGTTGCATGTATATGTTTTATGTAGTCATTGTAACATTGTGTAATTTTATGTCTTTTTGTAACCATGTGGTTAATGGAGTCTTGCCTCTGTCCTGGGAGATAATTTGATTACTTCCCAATTATCTCCAGGATAGAGAGGAGGGATTGTGATGTCACTGTGGGAGTGTTTTGTTTGTATTGTCTGTGATTGGTTGCACTGTGTCCCACCCTGAGGGATGTTCCCTTGCATGGGGACTTGCATAAAAGCCAGTGTGTGGTCATTAAAATCAGAGCATCTTGAACCTTTCTTGAAGCCTTGGCTCATGTTTGGGGGAAGGGATACCTACACTCTGGGGATTGCTATAATCACTTACTCCCCAGAGTAAGCTCTTGCAATAGCTGGATGTGTTCCTGCTACGCTCTCTGGATTTAGGAGAGGTTCACCCACTGGGAACTGGATCCTGGTCGTGGATCCAGGGTGGGTGGAGACAGCGAGACCCCGGCGCAGCTGTATCGCTGGAAGTGGGGTCTGCAGTGCTAATGGTGTCGGTTGGAGTGTTGGAGTCCTCAGCGAGCACTAGGAGCATCGATTGGCGGAGGTACTCAGTCGGAGTGCCAGCGTTCCGTCACAGTGCTGTTGTGCAGAGAGGCACTGAGGCTAGTGGTGTTGTGCAGAGAGGCTTGAAGACTATGGTGAGGCCTAATAGAAAGCAGTTGTTGTTGGGGGATTCCATCGTAAGAGGTGTGGAGATGGACAATGGTGGTCTTGTGAGGTGTCTTTCTGGAGCTACTGTTCACAGAGACAGGAGACGTATCTGTAATATTGTTAAGCAAGCAAAGCAGGAAGGGGAATTGGATGTACTTGTCCATTTAGGGACACATGACTTGGCTTGCAATGAGGTTTCAGAGGTTAAGGACGTTTTTAGTGTTTTTGCCAATGATATACGGCAGGTTGCTTCCACACTGTCATTCTCTGAAGTTCTGCCTGTGCATAACACTCAGAATGACAGGCGGATGCGTATTAGGGACTTTAACTTGTGGCTTGGTGAATGGTGTCGGGAGCAAGGATTTGGCTTTATTGCTCATGGTAGCTCTGTTTGGAATGGAAATAAACTGTACAAAAAAGATGGTTTGAATCATTCTCAAAAGGGAACAAATGTTCTCAGTGAGCAGTTCAGAGGTTTTGCTAGGATGTATTTAAACTCGGAGGGGGGGGGGGGCAAAAGGGTGATAAAACATCAATACAATTGTCCCCCAAAACAAGGACAGAAGGTGCCTGTAGCAAGTGTGTTAAAAAATGATAAGCTTAGAGTCATGTCTACAAATGCTTGCAGTTTAGGGAATAAGATCCATGAACTTGTGGCAATAATGGCAACTGATAGTGTAGATTTAGTCGCTGCTACTGAGACATGGTATAATGAGAAAAATGACTGGGACATAGCAATACCAGGGTACTCTTTATATAGAAAAGACAGGGAAGGCAAGAAAGGGGGAGGGGTGGCCCTGTATGTGAAGGATAGCATAAAATCTAGCCTAATAAAGGTTAGTGAGGCGAACATAGAGTCCGTTTGGGTTACGTTAGAATTTGGTAATCACACAGTAACTCGTGTGTGATTTATGGGCCCCCAGGACAAATTGAAGAGTTAGATAATCTACTAGTTTAAGAAATAGCTAAAATGACAATGAAGGGGGAAGTTATCATCATGGGTGACTTTAATCTTCCTGATGTGAATTGGAAAACAAAAATAGCTACTTGTGCCAGGAGCACACATATTCTAAACTCCCTACTGGGATTGTCTCTAAAACAAGTCGTTGAGGAGCCAACTCGTAAAGAGGCCATACTAGATTTAGTGTTAACAAATGGAGATTTGGTATCAGATATTACTGTAGGTGAAAGTTTAGGATCCAGTGATCATCAGTCAGTGTGGTTTAATATAAGAACAGTGACTGAGTCACACCACACAAAAACAAAAGTTTTAGACTTTAGAAAAACAGACTTTTCTAAAATTAGAATATGTGTAAAGGAGTCATTATCAGACCGGAGCAATTTAAATGGAGTCCAAAAGAAATGGGATTATTTAAAAGTTGCACTACTGAAGGCAACAGAAAATTGCATTAGGCTTGTCAGTAAAAGCAAAAAATTCAAGAAACCACTGTGGTACTCCGCAGATGTGGCCAAAATAGTAAAAACCAAAAAGTTAGCATTTAGTAATTCTAAAAAAAAACAGAGTGAGGAAGACAGAATGACCTATAAGATTAGGCAGAAAGAGGCTAAGCAAGTTATAAGAGCTTCCAAATCGTACACAGAAGAGAAAATAGCACAGTCAGTAAAAAAGGGGGACAAAACTTTTTTTAGATACATAAATGAGAAAAGAAAAGTAAAACAAGGATTAGTTAGATTAAAAACAAAAGAAGGAAGGTATGTAGATGAGGATAAAGGTCTAGCTGACTGCCTCAATGAATATTTTTGTTCGGTATTTACAGATGAAAATGAAGGAAAGGGACCTCAGTTAAGAAAAAGGATAAATGGGTCATTTATTACACGTGAGTTTACAGAGGATGAGGTTCTATTTCAACTGTCAAAAGTAAAGACAAATAAGTCAATGGGACCTGATGGAATTCATCCAAAACTATTAAAAGAGCTTAGTGGTGTACTAGCAAAACCATTAACAGATTTATTTAACCAATCATTGTTAATAGGAGTAGTCCCAGAAGATTGGAAGTTAGCGAATGTTGTGCCCATTCACAAGAAAGGTAATAGGGAGGAGTCGGGCAACTATAGGCCTGTAAGCCTTACTTCAGTAGTGGGAAAAGTGATGGAAACCATGTTAAAGGATAGGATTGTTGAACATCTAAAAACACATGGATTTCAAGATCAGAGACAACATGGGTTTACTTCAGGGAGATCATGCCAAACTAATCTTATTAATTTTTTTGATTGGGTAACTAAAATTATAGACCAGGGTGGTGCAGTAGACATTGCTTACCTAGATTTCAGTAAGGCTTTTGACACTGTTGCACATAGAAGGCTTATCAATAAACTGCAATCTTTGAGTTTGGATTCCAATATTGTTGAATGGGTAAGGCAGTGGCTGAGTGACAGGCAACAGAGGATTGTAGTCAATGGAGTATATTCGAAGCTTGGGCTCGTCACCAGTGGGGTACCTCAGGGATCTGTACCTGGACCAACTCTCTTTAATATTTTTATTAGTGATATTGCAGAAGGTCTTGATGGTCAGGTGTGTTTTTTTGCGGATGATACTAAGATATGTAACAGGGTTGATGTTCCAGGAGGGATAAGCCAAATGGCAAATGATTTAGGTAAACTAGAAAAATGGTCAGAGTTGTGGCAACTGACATTTAATGTGGATAAGTGCAAGATAATGCATCTTGGACGTAAAAACCCAAGGGCAGAGTACAGAATATGTGATAGAGTCCTAACCTCAACATCTGAGGAAAGGGATTTAGGGGTGATTATTTCTGATGACTTAAAGGTAGGCAGACAATGTAATAGAGCAGCAGGAAATGCTAGCAGAATGCTTGGTTGTATAGGTAGGTTGAGAGGTATTAGCAGTAGAAAGAGGGAAGTGCTCATGCCATTGTACAGAACACTGGTGAGACCTCACTTGGAGTACTGTACACAGTACTGGAGACCATATCTTCAGAAGGATATTGATACCTTAGAGAGAGTTCAAAGAAGGGCTACTAAACTGGTTCATGGATTGCAGGATAAAACTTACCAGGAAAGGTTAAAGGATCTTAACATGTATAGCTTGGAGGAAAGACGAGACAGGGGGGATATGATAGAAACTTTTAAATACATAAAGGAAATCAACACAGTAAAGGAGGAGACTATTTTTAAAAGAAGAAAAACTACCACAACAAGAGGACATAGTCTTAAATTTGAGGGACAAAGGTTTCAAAATAATATCAGGAAGTATTACTTTACTGAGAGGGTAGTGGATGCATGGAATAGCCTTCCAGCTGAAATGGTAGAGGTTAACACAGTAAAGGAGTTTAAGCATGCGTGGGATAGGCATAAGGCTAGCCTAACTATAAGATAAGGCCAGGGACTAATGAAAGTATTTAGAAAACTGGGCAGACTAGATGGGCCGAATGGTTCTTATCTGCCGTCACACTCTATGTTTCTATGTAACTAAAGCATAAGACAGAATGGGAGTGACATGGGAGGCCCTCTCTATGCAACAATGCAAGGCTGCTAACTATGATTTGGGACGAGGGACGTATACCTCCGAGTATGAGGATGGGTGTTGGCATTGGCGTCCGCAGGGGGGGACAAGAGGGGGCACCCCCCCCCCCTGGATTTTTCAGCTTTTTCTGCTATTTTTCGTGTGAGATTTAAAATGAACTGCAATACCGGCGCCGGCCAGTAGGTGGCGCTGTGTATGGACAGAGACAGGGACAGGAAGCTGTATCTATCCCTGCTTCTCTCTGCTGATTGAAACCGCAGGGGAGCAACACATGCAGCCAGAGACAGCCTACAGATACAGAGGTAAGTAAAGGATGGGGGAGATAGCCTATATATTAGGGGAGTGAGGGATGGGGGGCAGCCTATATATTAGGGGAGTGAGGGATGGGGGGCAGCCTATATATTAGGGGAGTGAGGGATGGGGGGTTTAAAAGAGCCTATACATTAGGGGAGTGAGGGATGGGGGCAGCCTATATATTAGGGGAGTGAGGGATGGGGGGGCAGCCTATATATTAGGGGAGTGATGGATGGGGGCAGCCTATATATTAGGGGAGTGAGGGATGGGGGGCAGCCTATATATTAGGGGAGTGAGGGATGGGGGGGCAGCCTATATTTTAGGGGAGTGAGGGATGGGGGGGCAGCCTATATATTAGGGGAGTGAGGGATGGGGGGCAGCCTATATATTAGGGGAGTGAGGGATGGGGGGGCAGCCTATATATTAGGGGAGTGAAGGATAGGGGGGCAGCATATATATTAGGGGAGTGAGGGATGGGGGGGCAGCCTATATATTAGGGGAGTGAGGGACGGGGGGCAGCCTATATATTAGGGGAGTGAGGGATGGGGGGCAGCCTATATATTAGGGGAGTGAGGGATGGGGGGCAGCCTATATATTAGGGGAGTGAGGGATGGGGGCAGACTATATATCAGGGGAGTAAGGCATGGGGGTGGCAGCCTATATATTAGGGGAGTAAGGCATGGGAGGCAGCCTATATATTAGGGGAGTAAGGCATGGGGGGGCAGCCTAAGTATTAGGGGAGTAAGGCATGGGGGGCAGCCTATATATTAGGGGAGTAAGGCATGGGGGGGCAGCCTATATATTAGGGGAGTGAGGGATGGGGGCAGACTATATATCAGGGGAGTAAGGCATGGGGGTGGCAGCCTATATATTAGGGGAGTAAGGCATGGGAGGCAGCCTATATATTAGGGGAGTAAGGCATGGGGGGGCAGCCTAAGTATTAGGGGAGTAAGGCATGGGGGGCAGCCTATATATTAGGGGAGTAAGGCATGGGGGGGCAGCCTATATATTAGGGGAGTAAGGCATGGGGGGCAGCCTATATATTAGGGGAGTAAGGCATGGGAGGGCAGCCTATAGATTAGGCAAGTGAGGCATGGGGGGCAGCCTAAAGATTATGCAAGTGAGGCATGGGGGGCAGCCTATAGATTAGGCAAGTGATGCATGGGGGGCAGCCTATAGATTAGGCAAGTAAGGCATGGGGTAGGGGGGGGCTAAATGAAGGGGCAGCAAGGAGCAGGAAGGGTCTGCAAGGAGCAGGGGCAGCAAGGAGCAGGAAGGGTATGCAAGGAGCAGGGGCAGCAAGGGGCAGGAAGGGTCTGCAAGGAGCAGAAAGGGACAGAAGGAGCACAAAGGTAAAGGAGCAGAAAGAATCAGAAGGAGCACAAAGGTAAAGTTGAAGAAGGAGCAGAAAGGGTCTGCAAGGAGCAGAAAGGAATCAGAATGAGAAAGGAGCAGAAGGGTGCAAAATAAGCAGAAAGGAGCAGAAAGGTAAAGGAGCAGAAGGAGCCAAATATAGAAGACAGTGTCAGAAGAAAAAGAAGACTGTCAAATGAAGGACTTTATTCTGGACACCACATCATAAGGCTTTGGTACCTGGGCCTGGCAGGGAA
Source organism: Pelobates fuscus (assembly GCF_036172605.1). Taxonomy (NCBI): domain Eukaryota; kingdom Metazoa; phylum Chordata; class Amphibia; order Anura; family Pelobatidae; genus Pelobates; species Pelobates fuscus. The sequence goes on from NC_086327.1 coordinate 69,311,281, forward strand.
ACTCTGGACCTTCTCATCTACCCAGGTAAAAAAAAATATCAGTGTTAATGTGTTCACTTTTATTTACAGAGTGTCAGGAAGCACATAGTGCCGCTGGGAGAAGGTATGGGGTTGTGAAATCGTACCTGATAAAATTTGAGTCAGGACAAGATTCTCTGCAGAAATATAGGAACGAGAGGGTGGCAGTAGATACGTGCTGCAACCTATAGATAAGATGTGATGAGTATTTATGCATATAGATTTATGTGAGTGGGCCGGAACAATAAAAGGAAACCTACCAGAAACTATAGATGAGCAGTGAAAATATGACAGAGGCAGATAACGAAATTGTAGACGAAACCGTCTTGTTTGACCAAGGCACCTAAAGGAATGCGAGATGTTAATGCCCATTATAACATAAAACTTGCAATGAGTATAACCTAAAACCAAATTACCAACCTAATAAGGCCAAGTATTGACAAAGTTGTCACAAATTCATAAGCTTAATTTTCCTGCAACAAAACCTGTGGGAACAACATCATAACAAATGTCAGCTAAAAGATAATTAAACAGCCTAATTCAGTATATTTAAAAATAGCCACAAGTAATATCCATTTAAATGTAAACTGTATTAACCTTTCTAACCAAATGACTTAAAACCAGGCCAATCTGCTGAATTCGTGAACTAACCTAAAATACAGCAAATAACTGCTGAAAAGGGAATCCCCTGTATAGAATAAATTCTTTCACCATAATCGTTCACATGCTTACAATTGATACAAAAAGAAAGTTGTATATAAAAGTAATCCTCTCAACTTGCCAGACCAACAACGGTAAGGTGGGAGAGGATTGGCAGCCCTTTTAAAGGGGATTCAAGCTCCTCCCACAACTACAGGCCAAGACCATATATATATATATATATATATATATATATATATATATATATACACACACACACACACACACAAAGTCAGAAGGGCTGCACTCACCTAAACATGCATACATTACAGGGTGCTACTGGGACCAAAATACAAAATACACAAACCAGTGCACTCGCTTATCAACTAAACAGTGATTTCAAATCCTAAATAGTACTATTTAAAAACACCTCACCTAGATACAAAATAATGGGGGGTTGTTACATTACATGATCACACGTTGCATAAGCCTGTCAACTGCATCAACTAAACAGTGATTTCAAATCCTAAATAGTACTACTTAAAAACACCTCACCTAGGTAAAACATATTTCAAATCCTAAATAGTACTACTATTCAATATCCATCTACTTTCAAGTTATGTTTTAATCCGTCCATTTATCTGTCTTATTCCGCTCTTTTGACTTGTATTCTTTAGAATCAGCTGGTCTGTTCATCCGGAGTCCGCTGGTCGCTATGGTAACGCGGCACGGTTGTCTGGATACTAGGGAAACGCAGTTAGCGTCGTGCCGAACATAGACCCGGATTGGCTATCTGTGCGCATGCGCACAGCGATCGGCATGACACCGAGCGAGTAGATCCTGATTGGCTATCTGTGCACATGCGCACAGCAATCGTCAGGACGCCGAGCGAGCAGGCACATCAGCTGTGGTGAGTTTATTCAATTCTATGGAAAATATGTCAAGTTATTGTATGTAGTACACTTGTTTGTTTTTTCTGATCCTGAGGAAAGACCAATATGGGGCTGAAACGTCAATCTCTTTTAATGCATATCTAATAAAGCAATTTATTTTAACATAAGAAGACCATGGAGTGCAGCTATCATCTTTTGGTTACTATATCTGAATTATCTGCTGGCTTATGCACCCGGCATTATCAAGGATTACGTGAGTGCAAGGAACCTTTTTGTTTTATATATATATATATATATATATATATACTTATACTTATAACCGCTCAGACAATCCCCCTGCTGCAGGCTCCTAGACTACTATTGCGGAGGGCCGGGGTGGCCGGAGCTGCTGCAGGAGGGCTGCTGGGGTCTCCGGCAGTCCCCCCCCCCCCCGACCGTGTTCACTGTGGATCGCTGGTCCAGGTAAGTCCAGGGCTCCTATTTGCCCTGGTTATACTAGGTATGTCTGTGGTCATTAACAACCATTTTTTTGTCAAGGGAATTACATATATATTCATATCAAAATACAGTTAGAATAAAATTATATATATATATATATATATATATATATATATAAAATATTTTTAATTATTTATTTTTTAGAATGTGTGTGTCACGATACCTTACCTTGCCTCCTCGGACCCGCGCAGCAAGGCGTCCTCTTCCGGTGAGTGGCACAGCCCTTCTGACGCTGGCCGCTCACACCGCTCGTTACTTCATGAAACGGCGCATGCGCGCCGCAGCCGGCAGGTAACTGCCGACGTAACTCAGACGCGGCCACGCCCCCGGACCTTTTGGGGGCGTGGTTTTAAAGCAATATACCCCACACTATAAAAGGGCGTTCCTGACAGTTGTCAGACGCCCTAGTGTGGTTCTTGTTGGTTCCCCTAGTGCTCTCTACAGTACTATTGATTCTTTCCTGGTATTTGACTTTTGGCTTCCCTATTTGACTACTCTACTCTCTGGTTCCCCGTACTTTGGCTTGGTTATCATTTATCCGTCTTCCGAACTCCCTTGATCTCTGGCTATTCCTTTTGACTATTCTAAACGTTAGTCCGGCCATTCTAAGGTCCGGTATACGTTCTATTTAAAGGTTACACTCTGTGAGAAGGGGTCACTGCCGTGACATTACACTAGGGCCATGGACCCTGCAGGTGTTAACCCTCTTGGGCCAGTACCTGACAATCGGTTTGAGGAACTGTATCAGCGTATGGACCAGATCGCTCTAGCCGTACAAACCTTACTCACCCATGCTGCTCATCTCCAACCAGAGGAGCAAGTCCCTACCCAGAGACCTCAGGAACACCCTATGGAAATGCTTGCTGCAAGCACTTCCAATCAGGCTACGTCTCCTCTTCGATATGGGGGTGATCCTAAGGGATGTCGAGGTTTCTTGAACCAAGTCAGCATTTATTTTGAACTCCATCCAAGAGCGTATCCTACTGACAGGGCTAAAATTGGTTATATAATCACCCTATTAGTAGATCGGGCATTAGTCTGGGCTAATCCCTTGTGGGAAAATGACAACCCGATAGTATTTAACTATACTGAATTTGTCGCAGCTTTTAGGAGGACCTTTGACCCCCTGGGAGAAGGCCTAACGCTGCCAAAACTTTGTTACGTTTGAGACAAGGTCCACATTCCCTAGTTGACTATGCTCTGGAATTCCGTACTCTTGCTGCTGAGGTTAGATGGAACGAACAAGCGTTCGTAGATGTATTTATGAATGGAGTATCTGACAAACTCTTAAATGAAGTGGCCACCAGAGATTTACCGAATACTCTGGAGGAACTTATCACTTATCTGGCTCACATTGACGAACGTCTCCGGCATAGGCAGAACACTAGGGAGAGACCTAGAAGGGTGCCGGAACGCCTAGCCTTGACTTATCCCTCGTCTGAGACAACAACAGTTACTCCTCCAGAGCCAATGCAATTGGGAGTTACACGATTGTCTGAGACAGAGAGACAATACCGTAGAAGGGAGGGCTTATGCTTGTATTGTGGCAGGAAAGGACATTCTCGCTTTACATGTCCTAACCGTCCAGAAAACTCCCGCACCTAAGCCCTCAAGGAGGACAGGCCTTGGGTGTTATGTGTATGTCCTCCTTCAATGATAAGAAATATCTTCTACCTGTGACTATAGGCTTCTTCTACCTGTGACTATAGAATGGGAAAGAAAAAACTTATCATCCATTGCTTTAATAGATTCTGGGGCAGCCGAGAATTTTGTGGATCACGAATTCGGGCAGAAACATGCTCTCCCATTTCAAAATAGATCTGCACCCTTGGTCGTTGAGGCCATAGATGGTAGACCACTGTTGGTACCTCTTATTACCCAGGAAACTATTCCTCTGGTATTATCTATAGGTTTCCTTCATAAGGAGGTTATTACCCTGCAACAGATAATTTCTCCCATCTTTCCTGTTATTCTTGATTTCCCTTGGCTCTCCCAGCATAATCCTTCAATTGACTGGGAAAGAAAAGAAATTCTTAAATGGGGAGAATCTTGTCACCGTAAATGTATTTCCCCAATCAAACCAGTAGGTCTGATTAATATACCTACTATGGAACCTTTGACCACCCAGATACCCAAACAATATTCCGATCTTAAAGCTGTCTTTGAACCACAAGAGGCAGAAAAATTACCTCCTCACCGTGCATATGATTGCGCCATCGACTTACCCGGCACTATGCCCCCTCGAGGTACTGTCTATCCCCTTTCTATAGCTGAGAATAAGGTATTAGAGGAATACATTACAGAAAACTTAAGAAAAGGGTTTATTACTAAATCTTCATCTCCAGCGGGCGCTGTTTTTTTCTTTGTTTCCAAGAAGGAGGGAGATTTAAGACCCTGTATCGATTACAGGGGATTAAACAAGATAACTATACGGAACGCATATCCTATTCCCTTAGTTACTGAACTTTTTGACAGGTTAAAAGGAGCAACTGTCTTTTCCAAATTGGATTTGCGGGGAGCATATAATTTAATCAGGATTAAAAAAGGACATGAATGGAAGACTGCATTTAATACTCGCTATGGTCACTACGAGTACCGGGTTATGCCCTTCGGGTTATGTAACGCCCCGGCAGTCTTCCAAGACTTCATTAATGATGTTTTAAGGGATTATTTACAGATGTTTGTAATAGTCTATTTGGATGTTATACTGATCTACTCTAAAAACATGAAAGAACACTATAAACACGTCAGGTTAGTTCTTTCGAAATTATTGAAGAATGGTCTCTACTGTAAATTGGAGAAATGCTTGTTTCACAAAGAAGAAGTGCATTTCCTGGGTTACATTATATCAGGAACTGGTTTCCAAATGAAACCAAAAAAGCTAGAAGCCATTCAGCAATGGCCCTTACCCGTTGGACTTAAAGCCATCCAACGCTTCCTGGGGTTTGCTAATTATTACCGGAAATTTATTAAGGGGTTTTCCTCTATAACCGCCCCTATTACTGCCATGACTAAAAAGGGAAGGAATCATATGGAATGGGGTCTAGATGCTAAAAGAGCTTTTGAGAAGTTAAAAGAAGCCTTTTCTTCAGCACCGGTGTTAAGACATCCTAATCCTTCCCGTCCTTTTTTACTTGAGGTAGATGCATCCGAAACAGGTATAGGAGCTGTGCTATCTCAAAGACCTTCGGATGATCAACCTCTACACCCCTGTGGATTTTTTTCGAAAAAGTTAACTGAAAAGGAAAAAAGATATGATATAGGGGATAGAGAATTGTTGGCAATTATTTCTGCTCTTAAGGAATGGTGGCATTTGCTTGAAGGGTCACCCGTCCCTGTTACCATTCTTACTGACCATAAGAACCTTTCTTATTTCGGAGAAGCTAAGAAAATGTCCGACAGACAAATCCGATGGTCCCTATTTCTAAACCGGTTCAATTACATTGTAACATATAGACCGGGGTCGAAAAATACTAAGGCTGATGCCCTATCCCGCCAATATGAACACTTATCACCCCCGAAGACGTCTTGTCCTCCATAATCCCTACTGATCACATAGTAGCCACTGTACATGCTAAAATCTCTTCGGGGTTGATAGAGGAACTCTCTAAATTCCAGGATCGTACTTCCTTGACTGTTCCCCAAGGTAAATTGTACGTGCCCTTAGCCTATCGGAATAGAGTCCTATCTCTTATGCATGATTCCAAATTGGCAGGACATCCAGGAATACATAAAACTGAATCGTTGCTTGAAGAACAGTTTTGGTGGCCTTCATACAAGAAGGATGTTCGTGAATTCGTTCTTGCATGTGGTATCTGTTCCTCGACTAAATCTCCCAAAGGCCGACCTTTTGGTCTTCTCATGCCATTACCTATTCCAGATACACCGTGGTCGAGTATTGCCATGGATTTCGTCCTGCCTCGTTCCAGGAATCACAGCGTCATATATAGACAGATTCTCTAAAATGTCCCATCTGGTCCCCCTTATCAAATCGCCTTCTTCTTCTGAACTGGCTTCTGTGTTTATAAGGGAGGTTGTCCGTTTACATGGTATAACCCAAGATATTGTTTCCGACAGGGGTCCGCAATTTATTTCACGCTTCTGGAAAGCTTTTTGTAAACAATTAGGTATCAACCTTAACCTTTCATCTTCCTACCATCCCCAGTCTAATGGGGTTACGGAAAGGATGAATCAATGTCTAGAACAGTATATCCGCTGTTTTACTTCAGTTCATCAAGATGATTGGGTTGAGTTGTTACCATGGGCAGAATTTGCCCACAACCATCAAGTACACGAATCTACTCAACATAGCCCCTTTTTTATCAATTACGGTTTTAACCCTACTACCCTTCCGAGTTCTTTTTCTTCTATGGGAGTGCCTAGTGTTGACGACACTGTCCGGAATATGAAGGATATTTGGTTAGGGGTTAAACATATTTTGATTCAAAGGGCCAAGATTCAAAAATCTAATGCGGACAGGCATCGAAAGGCTGCCCCCACATTTATGGTCGGGGATAGGGTATGGCTGAGTACTCGTAACATAAAACTTAAGGTCCCGTCCATGAAGTTTGCGCCACGTTTTATTGGACGGTTCCAGGTGGTTAGGCGCATCAACCCTGTATGTTATAGTCTGCGTTTGCCATCTACCATGAAGATACCTAATTCTTTTCATGTTTCCCTTCTCAAACCTTTAATATGTAATCGTTTTACTCAAAAACCCTCTGCACCTCTTCCTGCTGTTGTGGGGGAGCGAAACGAATATGAGGTGAAGTCCATTTTAGACTCCCATGTTTCTAGAGGGAAACTTCAATATCTCTTGGATTGTAAAGGTTACGGTCCCGAAGAACGTTCATGGGTGGACGCGTCTGATGTTCACGCCCCTCGCCTGGTTCGTTTATTTGAGAGGAGGCGTTCTGCCCGCCCTGGGTGGCAGTTCTAGAGGGGGGGGGGTACTGTCATGATACCTTACCTTGCCTCCTCGGACCAGCGCAGTTAGGCATCCTCTTCCGGTGAGCGCACAGCCCTTCTGACGCCGGCCGCTCACACCACTCGTTATTTCATGAAATGGCGCATGTGCGCCGCAGCCGGCAGGTAACTGCCGACGTAACTCAGACGCGGCCACGCCCCCGGACCTTTTGGGGGCATGGTTTTAAAGCAATATACCCCACACTATAAAAGGCCGTTCCTGACAGTTGTCAGACGCCCTAGTGTGGTTCTTGTTGGTTCCCCTAGTGCTCTCTACTGTACTATTGATTCTTTCCTGGTATTTGACTTTTGGCTTCCCTATTTGACTACTCTACTCTCTGGTTCCCCGTACTTTGGCTTGGTTATCGTTTATCCGTCTTCCGAACTCCCTTGATCTCTGGCTATTCCTTTTGACTACTCTAAACGTTAGTCCGGCCATTCTAAGGTCCGGTATACGTTCTATTTAAAGGTTACACTCTGTGAGAAGGGGTCACTGTCGTGACAGTGTGTGTGTGTGTGTATATACACACAATATATATAATTAATATATATATATATATATATATAAACACACGTGTGTAATTTTACTCTGTGTTTTTTTATTTATATATATATATATATATATATATATATATATATATATATACACACGATACCAGTAGAGAGCACTCAGGAGTCTTTCAAGGTAAATTTAATCTGTTGCTTTATTGAGCAATTAAAAATTCACACAACGTCGATGTTTCAGTCTGTAAAATATTTTATTATACACATTTTCTTTACATTTATTAACTATATTTATACCGGTAGTCTTGTGACATTTTCCAATGTCTGAATCGCTAGCTAGAATAATATCCAACAGGTGTATTCACTGTGAATGTCCCAAAGTCCAGACTTCTCTGTATCCTCTGTGCTTTGGCCCATAGTAAATTTGTATACTTTTTTATACAAATCCTTTCCTCACTGTACAAGGCCCATGTGCTGAGTCCCCCCTGAGTTACCATAAGAGGACACCCTTTGCCATGCTATCATTTTATCACAATCTGTAATGAATTTACTAAATTATGAAGTCATTAGGCAAAGCATGTGATGGGTGATGGGTACTGATATCACTTACGGTACTATGTTTGCTATGATGCCATTATTTAAAGGTACGGTCAGCGCTCAGTGGTAAATATTGGAGATACGGTACATTACTGACAGTTCCTTCATCACTGTATTTTCTTGCAGAAAACTTCCCTAATTCTACATACAAGGATGATAAAGCAGAAAAGACTAGCATATAAGATTTATTTTAAACTAGAGGTAGTAAAATATGCTAAGGAGCATGGAAATAGAGCAGCGGAGAGACATTTTGGGCCACCTCCAACTGAAAAAAATGTTAAGAGAGTGGAGGAAACAGGAGGACCACACTCTTCGCGTACATGCTGCAAAGTGGCCACAGTTAGATGTGGCCATGAAAGAATGGATCACAAATCAACGGAACAATGGCTTCTCAGTCTCTATAAAAATGATAATATATGAAGCCAAACACATTGCTGTAGTGAAAGGCATTCATGATTTTATTGGATCACCATCGTGGTGCTACAGATTTATGAAGCTATGTGCACCAAAACTAGAATTGCGCAAAAAATGCCAAAAGAATATGAATTTTAAATTCTGTCTTTTCATAAATTTGGCATTGATGCTAGGAAGAAAAATGGCTTTGAAATTGGCCAGATTGGGAATATGGATGAAGTCCAACTAACCTTTGATGTGCAATCTAATTGCCACCCATGTTAATTTTCAAAAGGAAAACATTTCCAAAAGAAGTAATTCCAAGAGGAGTTGTTGTACATGTTCATGAGAAAGGATGGATGGACGAAAATGGAATGAGAGTATGGATTGAAAAAGTGTGGTCCGAACGTCCTGAAGGGCTTCTGAAAAAACCTGCCTTATTAGTACTTGACCAGTTTAGAGCACATATTAGTGAAACTACAAACAAGTGCTTTTAAGAAGTGAAGACTCATCTAGCTGTAATTCCTGGTGGTCTTACCAGCCAGTTGCAACCTCTCAACGTTTCCATCAACAAACCATTTAAGGTCTTTATGCGAGAAGAGTGGAACAAATGGATGGCTGCTGGCAATCATGATCTGACACCTACTGGACGAATGATGAGGCCCACAATCACTCAAGTTTGTGAATGGGTGAAAACATCATATCTCTGTGAAGGAGAAAATCTTTGTCCAGTCATTAAAAAAATGTGGCATTAGCAATGCTTTGGATGGAAATGAAGATGATATCTTATATGAAGATAGCAAATAAAGTGATATCAGTGATTGTGAGCAACTGAGCTTCCTAAATTCTGACTCTAGCAAGTTCTAGAGTTCTTGGGGTTCACAGAAGACTGGAAGAGTACTCAAACCTTAAAGTCTCTCTCTATATTTGTTAATGACAGTGATAATGGTTCTTAATGCCACTGTTGAAATGGTTGAAATATTATTCTAATATACCGGTAGTTTATACTGGTAGTTTATTAAATAGTTTAATACAAAATTTGATTCAGAATATTTTTTTTTCTTGTTTTCCTCTTCTTATGGAGCGAAAAATACAGTAACTTCATTTTAAGTGTATTTTAATGCTAATATATGTAATTAGATTAATATTAAAATATAAGCATGAAGTTAACCCCTTAAGGACCAAACTTCTGGAATAAAAGGGAATCATGACATGTCACACATGTCATGTGTCCTTAACCCCTTAAGGACACATGTCATGATTCCCTTTTATTCCAGAAGTTTGGTCCTTAAGGGGTTAACTTCATGCTTATATTTTAATATTAATCTAATTCTAATTATTTTATTGTGTGTAATCACTTTTTTCACCAGCAGGGAGACTGCCTGGACTGTCAGCTATGCCTGCCATGTGATCACTGTAGCGGATTGGTACCGGGCTGTCCCACGACATGTATGAGAATAAGTGTATTTGGTCATATGGCTGGTTTAATGTGTATGTACATGTATAGAAAGCATGGTATCCGGGTATAATGACAGTTAAATGTATGTAAAGAATTGTATTCCTCTAGTTGTTCGGTAGAATCACTCCATTTATTATATTGAGTGAAACTACCGAACAACCAGACCACCCAGGAATAAGTGTGCCTCCAATTACAGTTTGCAACAATGTTGCAAACGGGTAATTGGCAATCAGTGTAATGTATTCTTTGTCCTCTGGGTGGCCGCCATTCGGGAAACAAACACGTGGCGGCGGCCATCTTAAACTACCGAACAGCGGTGTTTTGCCGTCGAGTGTCTGGAACTAAAATCGGACACTTGACTAGGCAAACACCGCTGAGACCTCCATACTTCCAGAAATTCGTATGGAAACTACCGAATGACCCGCCGTTCGGTAGAAAGAACCCCATAAACAAGGGAATTCATTCAAACCCTCTCCAGGCTCTATAACACAGGCAATTCGCCTGTTTTCATTCCCTTGTTTGTGACCGACCGCAGGGCCAAAATGCATGGAACTGTTTTCGGATACTTTACCCATGCGGTCGGTCAAATCTTTGGAACCCCATATCTCACGAACGCTTCATCCGAATGGGCTAATTTTTAAGTATGTTGGTCCCCCAGAATAGAGCTATCTGGGGATGTTGGATTTGTGGATGTACCCCAAGTATTTAGGGTACATCCAAAACTCGGGGAAAACTGTGTACACAATAAGGGGATTATGATGCTAGAGGAGGGGAGGAGATCTGTAGGAGGTTACTACTTAGAGATTGGATAATGTCTTAAGTGATAGAACCTCCTCCCTTGCATGGGAGAGGGCTTTATAAGGAACTGTGGAATAAAGCTTGTCAGTCTACTCCTGAAACTGTGTGTCGTCCAGTTATTGGGATTGCGATGGGGATACTGCTGTATTACTTTACCTGCTGGAAACCTTGCCTATGGACTTAACATCACCTTGTTCCTGAGCCTCACTGGGATCTCTAGTGGAGAATAGCTGTGCAAGATCGTCTCTCCGCTACATTGGTTGGCAGCGCTGGGATCCAAACTCACAGAGGAACAAGCGTAAATGGAGTACGGATGGAGATTGATTTTTCTGCGCTAAAACGCTCCACGCTAAAGGACCTCCTAGAGGCAAGGGGTATACAAGCCAGCAATAAGAAGAAAGCAGTACTTGTTACAGAACTCATGGCAGAGTACAGAATGGAGGGCGATTCAGTTCCGGCACAGAGGGAGCCGGGAGGAACACCACAAGGATCGGAATTCCAGAGGCAGGTTCAGTTCAGGCTATCCTTTTATGGGGAAAACCCCCCAACAGAAATTGTTACCAGGACAATGGCCGAGGTACAAGAATTCATCCTAAGGACACAGGCACCAGAACAAAGCTCTGCAATTAATGTGCCACAGGAAGGTAAGCCTAAAATACCATACCAGGCTTTTAAAACATATGTGGAGGCAGAGGAAGATATAGACGCTTTCCTGCAGGACTTTGAAAGACTGTGTGCACTGCATAAAATTAACGCAGAGGACTGGGTACCTATTTTGGCCGGAAGGTTAACCGGGAGGGCAGCAGAGGCATATCGGACTGTACCTAATGACGAAATAAGGAATTACAATAAAGTGAAAGAAATTATACTCGCCAGGTATGCTATAACACCCGAGGCATACCGGCGGAGGTTCCGGGATCTAAAGAAAACAGAGAAGGACTCGCACGCAGAGTGGGCATGCCGATTACAGGGGGCAGCGCTCGGGTGGGTGCAAGCTAGCAAGGCACGTTCTATGGAGGATGTAATACAGATGTTGCTGATGGAGCAGTTCTATGCGGGAGTAACCAATGAGGTCCAGGAATGGGTAAGGGACAGAAACCCTACTTCCCTTACCGAGGCTGCTAGGAAAGCGGATGACTACCTGGATGCACGCAGGTCACAAAAACCTGCAGCTCCAAAAGCAACCTTCAAAACATTCGGGGGAAACACCTACACCCCAGCTCCACCGAGACCGCTACCACCACCACCACCACCCGCTGCACAGCCCCGGTTCCGACAACCCACCGCTGGCCCCTGTCATCACTGCCAGAAGTGGGGACATTATAAAAGGGAATGCCCACAGCTACGGGACCGTTCCACCTGGATTCGTCCAGGCCCACCTCCACCCAGGGCGGCCGCAGCCCACCACTACCAGGACCTAGTCACCACCCCGTATGGTTCCGCAGTCCCCATTACTACTGTGGAACAATGGGAGGTACTGCACGAGGCAGATCCGGTCCAGGCCAATGTGGATAATCTACGGCACCATCGACAGACGGTATATCTGAATGGTACAGCAGTCCGGGGATTACGAGATTCGGGAGCCACCATCACTTTGGTACAGAGCCACCTGATTTCAGATCAGGCAAAACTGAACAAAACTGTTGCCGTCCGGGTAGCTGGGGGAGCAGTGTACCGGCTACCTACAGCAAGGGTACATTTACATTGGGGAGCGGGGGCAGGGGAAGTGGAGGTGGGGTTGATGCCACATTTACCGGCGGAGGTTTTATTGGGGAATGATCTGGGGAGGCTCACTTCTGCTTTTGAGCCCCAGTCGCCCACCACAGGAGAGGTCAACCCTGTAGTCACCCGACAACAGGCCCGCACCCAGGACCACAACACACTGCCGGAGGTCCAGGTAAGCAACCCTACCCCCCCTCTAGAATGTGTCCCCTGGGCTCCACCTAACGAATTTGTAGCTGAAGTCGCAACAGACCCCACGCTTCAGGTGTATAGGGACAAGGTTGGCACGGGTTCCCCCGGGGCGGAGGGAGAGAAGTTTATCTGGGATAAACAACTTTTGTACAGGGAAACAACCAAACAGATTACGGGGCTAGACCCGATAGCGAGGAGACAATTAGTGGTACCACAGCGGTACCGGGCTGAATTACTCCGGATAGCGCATGATATTCCGCTATCCGGACATCTAGGGGTTAGTCGCACCAGATACAGACTAACCCAGAGTTTCTTCTGGCCAGGGATTAGCCAGGAAGTACGCAGATATTGCACGACTTGCGATACCTGCCAGAGAGTGGGAAAAAGGGGGGATCGCAGGAAGGCTAAACTTCACCCCTTACCCATAATAGAGGAACCTTTTAGCCGAATAGCGGTGGATCTGATAGGCCCCCTCAATAAAGTTAGCCCGTCAGGAAAACGGTATATTTTAACGGTCGTAGATTATGCCACCAGGTATCCAGAAGCAGTGGCTCTGACCAACATCCACGCTGAGACGGTCGCGGATGCCCTCATGCGGATATTCTCCCGGATGGGGTTACCCAGGGAGATTATCTCGGATCAGGGTACCCAGTTTACCGCAGAATTCACCCAACACCTCTGGAGGATCTGTGGCATTAAGCCTATTATCAGTGCCCCTTACCACCCCCAGACGAACGGGCTCTGCGAACGATTCAATGGTACCTTGAAGCAGATGCTCCGAACCTTCGCAGAAACCCACAAGGACTGGGAACGATTCCTGCCGCACCTCCTATTCGCATATCGGGAGGTGCCGCAGGAATCCACAGGGTTCTCCCCGTTTGAATTATTGTTTGGAAGGAGGGTCCGAGGCCCATTGGATCTTATTAGAGAGCATTGGGAGGGAGACCGGAGCACAGATGGCACTCCCATCCTACCATATGTGTTGGCCTTTCGGGACCGCCTAGAAGCGTTGACCAAGACGGTAAGGGAAAACCTTCAGGAGGCCCAGACACGCCAGCGTACATGGTATGATCGGGGAGCCAGGGACCGTAGCTTTCAGGTCGGGCAGAAGGTACTAATTTTAAAACCTGTCCGACATGATAAGTTACAGGCCGCCTGGCAGGGCCCATATAAGGTGGTGGAGCAAAGATGCGATACCACTTATATTATCGGCCCCTGCACAGGGACTGGGGGGCGACGCATGCTCCATGTGAACATGCTGAAGCCCTACCACGAGCGTACTGAGGAGGTAACCGCCATCTGTGCCCCTAACACGGAAGAGTTTGACAGCTTACCCCTCCCCGATTTGCTGGGGGATGGGCAGCTGTCCGGAGATTTAGGGGAGGTTGCGCTGGGAGATCGGCTGAGCCCACAGGAGCGGATCGAGGTACAGCAACTATTGGAAGAGAAACGCGACACGTTCTCTAATGTACCTGGATACACGCCTCTGGCAACTCACCGGGTCGAGACCCCAGGGCAACTACCCATGCGCCAGACTCCCTACCGCATCCCAGAAGCGGTGCGGGCAAACATGCGTAAGGAGATCGACGAAATGCTCCAACTGGGGGTGATTGAACCCTCAGACAGTCCTTGGGCATCTCCTGTAGTCCTCGTACCAAAGCGAGACGGTACGACCCGCTTCTGCGTGGACTATAGGAGATTGAACGAGAAGACTGTATCTGACGCCTATCCGATGCCCCGGATAGACGAGTTACTGGACAGAATGGCCAGGGGCCAATACCTCACCACTATTGACTTGTGTAAAGGGTATTGGCAAATCCCCCTGGCCCCAGACGCCATCCCGAAGTCGGCCTTTGTCACCCCATTTGGCTTGTACCAGTTTAAGGTCATGCCATTTGGGATGAAAAACGCCCCAGCCACCTTCCAAAGGATGGTGGATCGACTCCTAGATGGATTCCAGGACTATACATGTGCCTACCTGGACGATATTGCTATTTTTAGCAATACGTGGCAGGAACACTTAGCTCACATCGGAGCTGTACTAGATAGGATAAGGGAAGCAGGTCTGACCTTGAAGCCGGCCAAGTGTAGTATCGGCATGGCTGAGGTACAATACCTGGGACATAGAGTAGGGTGCGGTAAACAGAAACCCGAACCCGCCAAAGTAGAGGCTGTAGCCCAGTGGCCCACCCCTAGGACTAAGACCCAGGTTTTAGCGTTTCTAGGGACAGCAGGGTATTACAGGAAGTTTGTTCCCAATTATAGCGCCCTGGCCAAACCCCTCACTGACCTGACCCGTAAGAACCTTCCCCGCCAAGTAAACTGGACCCCGGAGTGTGAGCAGGCATTCCAACAATTGAAAAATGCACTGATAAATGCCCCTGTCTTGGCAGCTCCCAATCCAACTAAACGTTTTCTTGTTCACACAGACGCTTCTATGTTTGGATTGGGGGCAGTACTGAGTCAAGTCGGGGCCGATGGCGGAGAACATCCAGTGGCTTACATCAGTCGCAAACTGTTACCTCGAGAAGTAAGCTACGCCGCCATCGAAAAGGAATGCCTGGCTGTGGTGTGGGCCCTAAAGAAGCTACAACCCTATTTATATGGACAGCCCTTTTCCTTGCTCACGGATCACAACCCGTTAGTCTGGCTGAACCGGGTGGCTGGAGACAACGCCAGGCTGCTGCGCTGGAGTTTGGCGCTACAGCCTTTTGACTTTAATATCCAGTACCGGCCGGGTAAGCAGAATGGAAATGCTGACGGGTTGTCAAGACAAACTGACTTAGAGAAATGATCCGTGAGCCCCCGGACATCCCCAAGCCGATCCGTGTTGGATCAGACTGTGTATGCCGGCTTGTGGGCAAGGGGGAGCAGTGTAGCGGATTGGTACCGGGCTGTCCCACGACATGTATGAGAATAAGTGTATTTGGTCATATGGCTGGTTTAATGTGTATGTACATGTATAGAAAGCATGGTATCCGGGTATAATGACAGTTAAATGTATGTAAAGAATTGTATTCCTCTAGTTGTTCGGTAGAATCACTCCATTTATTATATTGAGTGAAACTACCGAACAACCAGACCACCCAGGAATAAGTGTGCCTCCAATTACAGTTTGCAACAATGTTGCAAACGGGTAATTGGCAATCAGTGTAATGTATTCTTTGTCCTCTGGGTGGCCGCCATTCGGGAAACAAACACGTGGCGGCGGCCATCTTAAACTACCGAACAGCGGTGTTTTGCCGTCGAGTGTCTGGAACTAAAATCGGACACTTGACTAGGCAAACACCGCTGAGACCTCCATACTTCCAGAAATTCGTATGGAAACTACCGAATGACCCGCCGTTCGGTAGAAAGAACCCCATAAACAAGGGAATTCATTCAAACCCTCTCCAGGCTCTATAACACAGGCAATTCGCCTGTTTTCATTCCCTTGTTTGTGACCGACCGCAGGGCCAAAATGCATGGAACTGTTTTCGGATACTTTACCCATGCGGTCGGTCAAATCTTTGGAACCCCATATCTCACGAACGCTTCATCCGAATGGGCTAATTTTTAAGTATGTTGGTCCCCCAGAATAGAGCTATCTGGGGATGTTGGATTTGTGGATGTACCCCAAGTATTTAGGGTACATCCAAAACTCGGGGAAAACTGTGTACACAATAAGGGGATTATGATGCTAGAGGAGGGGAGGAGATCTGTAGGAGGTTACTACTTAGAGATTGGATAATGTCTTAAGTGATAGAACCTCCTCCCTTGCATGGGAGAGGGCTTTATAAGGAACTGTGGAATAAAGCTTGTCAGTCTACTCCTGAAACTGTGTGTCGTCCAGTTATTGGGATTGCGATGGGGATACTGCTGTATTACTTTACCTGCTGGAAACCTTGCCTATGGACTTAACATCACCTTGTTCCTGAGCCTCACTGGGATCTCTAGTGGAGAATAGCTGTGCAAGATCGTCTCTCCGCTACAATCACTATTTGAGAGCGGTCACATGGCCCCGGGGGCCTGATTTGCCATGGGAGGACTGCCTGGGAAGGTAAGTATTCTCGCAGTTCCAGGGCTCGAAACCGTTACAGCGTTCTATGCCGCCGCAACTGCTTTAAAGTCCATTGAATGTGGGATGGCATATAACACCGTAACGGTGTTAATGGGTTAACCTAAATTTTTTAAATGTAGCTTTTTATTTTACCACAAACAAAAACCAAAATAATAAATTACACTCTGTGCATGAGAGCTGGCTTATGCTTCCCCAATTATACTGCCATTGCTGGAGTTACAGCTCTGGAAGTAAAGATGTTAACCACTTCCTGACCTCGGACGTACCATGTATACCTTTTCAATACAGAAAGAACCCACAGTAAGTGACATCACCGAAATGTCAGATAGAGGCTTGGAATACAGGAAGAACACACCTAAAGAGAATTACAACACTTAGGAACCATATAAAAACGCAATGTGGGACTTGATGGTTTACTGCACCAGATTGAAGAAGCCATTCTGACAAAACGCGTCTCTGGGACGATTTATTTTACTATTTGATATTTTAATTGTGAGTTCTAATAAAGTATATATTTTTTTCACCATCGATGTTCATGCATTCTACAACTAAGAGTGGTATGGTCCCTAACCATACTCTGCTGTTCAACTGAGCCAATTACTAGGCTCCAGGCTTCTGAGTATTCTACCTATTTTTGTATGAAAATATTTGTTATAAATGGTTTCACAATATATTTTCCTTGATATACTGCATACTACTGCTGAATACACAAAAAACTCCTAAACTACTCTCTATAAAAAGAAAAGGGGGGCTGGTTGCCTAAACGGACCTAAAGGCAAATAACTCCCAGAGCTAGGTTATAACTCTGGAATATGTGAGTGTTCCAATTTATGTGTATATCACACTTGTGTACATATGGGTACTTTACTATTTGTTATTTTTATTTTATTTTTTCTTAAAGGTATACACAACATTGGATGTTGAAGGATATGTAAAAATATGGTTGTGTGTGTATGTGTATGTATATATATATCTATATATATATATATATATATATAGATATATATATATAGATATATATACATATACATATATATATATATATATATATATATATATATATATATATATATATATTCCTTGTTTGCTCTAGGTGTACTATTAATATTTATGCTCATATTTAAGCGCTCCACTGAATCTGGTGCAAAAAATTCTGTCTTTGATGTGATTTTTGGAGAATTGCACATTACTGTGTGTTAGCAGGCTTTAGGGATTACCCAATTGAGTGGTTTTAGAAAGAAAGGAAAAGAAAAACACTTTAGACAGGGTACTTAGAGGGGGTACTTGAGGACTGGGTTGGGAACTCCTGAGCTAAGAGATTACATTTTTTTTTTAGCACAGGTAATTGATATAACACTTGCACATTAATAAGCGCTCATATACATCAACTGTGTGTGTGTATATGTATATATATATATATATACACACACACACACATTATATGTATACGTGTGTGTGTGTGTGTATATATATACACATACCACATATATATTTAACTATTAACTACATAATTATTTGATTTTATTAATTATAATTTGATGGACCTGCCCGACAACCCAGGTAGACAGTCCAGATAATTTAATTGGCAAGCCCTATATTTAACCCCGTAACTTTCCAAAACACCATAAAACCTTTACATGGGGGTATTGTTATACTCGGGAGACTTGGCTGAACACAAGTGAGAGTTTTAAAAGAGGAAAACTTATCACGACGATGATATAATCAGTAAAAGTGCAGTTTTTGTTTAAAGGAACACTATAGTCACCTAAATTACTTTAGCTAAATAAAGCAGTTTTAGTGTATAGATCATTCCCCTGCAATTTCACTGCTCAATTCACTGTCATTTAGGAGTTAAATCACTTTGTTTCTGTTTATGCAGCCTAGCCACACCTCCCCTGGCTATGATTGACAGAGCTTGCATGAAGAAAAAAAAACTGGTTTCACTTTAAAACAGATGTAATTTACCTTAAATAATTGTATCTCAATCTCTAAACTGAACTTTAATCACATACAGGAGGCTCTTGCAGGGTCTAGCAAGCTATTAACATAGCAGGGGATAAGAAAATCTTAATTAAACAGAACTTGCAATAAAGAAAGCCTAAATAGGGCTCTCTTTACAGGAAGTGTTTATGGAAGGCTGTGCAAGTCACATGCAGGGAGGTGTGACTAGGGTTCATAAACAAAGGGATTTAACTCCTAACTGGCAGAGGATTGAGCAGTGAGGCTGCAGGAGATGTTCTGTACACCAAAACTGCTTCATTAAGCTAAAGTTGTTCAGGTGACTATAGTGTCCCTTTAAAAAATGCAAAAATAAATAAAAACACTAACTTTGGCCAGCGTTTGTGACTAAGTGGCTACTACAAAAGACTAGAAATACCCCATTTTGAATACCCTTGGTTATCTACCTTTGAAAATGGTGTGCCATGATGAGGTTAATTCACATTCCTGGGCTACCATATGGTCTCAAAAGGCAACATAGACCCAGCAAACCAACCCGGTCCATTGGCCTTTGAGAGTGCATGGTAGCCTAGGAATGAGAAATACCCGCATGATGGCATACCATTTGCAATAGTAGAAAACCCAAGGTATTGCAAATAAGGTATGTTTAGTCTTTTTTAGTAGCCACTTGTTTTTTGCATTTTTAACACACAAACAAATATAAATGCTAACTTTGGCCAGTGTTTGTGACTAAGTGGCTACTAAAAAAGACTGGACATATCCCATATTGAATACCCTGTGTTGTCTACTTTAAAAAGATATGTACATTTGAGGTGTGATTCAAAGATTTATGACACATAACAGTGTTACAATGTCACTATTGATATTTAAAAATATATATATTTTGAAACAGCAATGTCATACTTGTACTTATAGCCCTATAACTTGCAATCAAATGCTAAGAGCATGTTAACATTGGGTAGTTCTAGACTCAGGACAAAATGTAGAAACTATTTAACACCTGTGTTTTGCGCCGTTGTAGATGCGTAACAGATTTTGGTGGTCAAAGTTAGAAAGTTTTGTTTGTTTTTTAATCATCTTTTATAATTTTTTACCTATAGTAAATTATATGATGAATATAATGGTATCTTTAGAAAGACCGTTTAATGGCGAGAAAACCAGTATATAATATGTGTGGGTACAGTTAATGAGTAAGAGGAAAATTACAGCTAAACACAAACACCGCAGAAATGTAAAAAGAGCCATGGTCATTAACAGTAAGAAAATTTAAAATCGGTCTGGTCACTAAGGGGTTAAACTCTCTATATTTCATAGCGAAATCCTGCACATAGAAATTCCATGCACCATGACCACTTTTAATCACTGAAGTGATCAAGATGCTTGGAGTAATCCTTTAAAGTTGCATGTGGGGAGGAAATGTGTTGTCTGTGCAGAGAAGCTGTTTGTGATGTTGAGTGCGTGTTGTGAATCTGTGTATGAGGAAGCTACGTGTGGTGTTGTTTGTGTGTGGGGAGCCGTTGTGTTGTGGCTGTGTGTGCTCTGTTTGGGTGACTCCACACATTGTGGGAGGTTGTGTTGAGCAGTGTCATCAATAGGGTGAGCGTCATATCCTTCTGTTCCAGACCATACAGAATCCTTAGCAATGTTTTTTTATACTAATTTTACTCACAAAACATAATTGCCATGTACACATATATGACCTCGGTTTACAAATTTAATGCTTTCTCCGGGACGTTTCTGTTGTGGTTTAAATTCAGCAGACAGCAATGTTTTCTCTCAGGTAGGAAGACAAGGAATGGACACAGCAGAAATACAAGCTTGGAGGACAGTACATATCATAAGTATGACAAAATACTGTTCCTACTTTTAATGGGGAAAAACACAGATTATATAACAGAATGCTGTACACATCCAAAAGGGGTTGTCTTTACATAATACAGTCATCTCCTGTCAATTGCATCTTCAAAGAACTTAAAGAACATTTGGCATTAGCTGGTCAAAAGGTGTTACTTGATTACACAAACACTTCCCAATAGTCACAAAGACAAGGTGTTAACAGGATATCCAGTGCAGGGGGGGGGGGGGAAACAAGAAATCATGATCAAAGGCCAGCTGTTAGAGCATCCTGACATTACTTAATCAATTGTGTGGTGTGACACAAGGGTAAAGGTGCTCATTAATCCATTTCAGTTTCTCATTGCGAAAAAATTTGTAAACCGAAACGCGTTTTTGCATAGGAATGCATTGAAAACCAATTAATCCATTCTGGAGGTCAGAAAAAAGTCAAAATGAGCTGGCATGGAAACCAACCCACAATGCAGAACACACAATAAAAGGCATGCAAACGACGAAGCTCAGCTCACTACCTTTCCACAGCTTGAGAAATGCACCAAAAAGTCCCAAAACAACTGCAAACAATTTCCAGAATGGCTCCAAAACGCAATGCAAAAGTCGCTCCAACACCTCCACACTCGACGCTACGTGCTACCCACAGGCTTCAGCATGCAGGGGGCAGCGCTATAAACCTCCCAGGTGCAATGCATCATGGGGAAACTTGCATTGTATTGCAAAAAAAATTTGTAAACCGAGGCATTTGTAAACCGAGGTCCCACTGTATCACTGAATGTAATGGCAGAGACGTAACCTTACATAGGATACATTGTGTGGCATAGCCCCATCTGTTGGTTGGACACTGTACTGGAACCACAATCATCAAAAGGGACATTGTGTGTCAGCACCTTATGTTAGTTGTACACTCCTAGTCACCAAAATGTTTGAATATATAGTTCATATATTTGTATATGTTGGCAATATATATATATATATATATATATATATATATATATATATATATATATATATATATATATAAATGTATTACATTCTTTATTTTTACACTGCAGAATTAAGCATACTTGTAAATACATTTTATAAGCTCATAAACAGTAGTAGAAAAATGCTGCACTTTTTTTAAAAGGCAAATCAGACAAGTGTGTGCCAATTAAGGAGTAAAATTAGTGTAGATGGGAAGTACAAGCGCTTCTATGTTTAGTTTATAATCTAGGTTATACTGAGCAAATTTTTGTGAGCTGCTATACCACCGTGCTTATCTTTCTATCAGAAAATAGTGTAAAAGGAAGAGATATCGGTGTAGCGCTCTATCGTAGTGGGTATATGGAAATAAATAAATAGAAAACCTTGCTGTACCTTAAATAGGTTGGGTATACTATAAAAAGTCCCAGTAGTTTCGGATTTTACCTTAAATAAAAAACACAAATATACAGAACATAGTGTAACCTGTGTACAGAGTAAAATATAAAAATAAAGTGCATAGGTAACTAACTCACACTTTTCTGAGCTAATGTACTAGCTCAGGTATATGCGCCTTAGGGTTCGTAGAGGCGACCCTCACCCTCTTTTTCGTCCAGATTTTTCTCCAGGTGTAGTATCCTAGGTAATGGGTATAGGAGGGAGAATATAGCGTAGTACAGTCTGGTGTATATAGGATATGTTAAGTAGGTAATACCAATATACTCACAAACCCTGAGCCAATATATCGGCTCGCTTCATAAGGTGTATGTGGTTAAGGACCACATTCCTTCTTTATAAAAGCAGGTAGCAATGAAAGCCGTAAGTGTTGTAAGTATATATAATTAATTTATTGTATAAAAAGTATTAATAATTTATCATAAATATGTATAAAAAATTGCTATATCAATAAAACAACACTTGTGGCTATAGTCCAAAAATCAATTCTGTCAGCTCACTGTTCATCCAGGACGTGTTTCACCAAATTGGCTTCCTCAGCTGGAAAAATGTTCATGAGGCTTCAAGGACCCCTTCCTGCTTTTATATTCAGTTTCTTGTGGCTTTTGGCTTGTCTTTTTCGCGGGCAATCTCCATGGTAACGGAGATGCCCTGTGTTTCAAGCCTCCTTTTCGTCCGGTTACTTCCGGGTATGATCACTTCCGGTTTCGGCTGATTCTGCATCATGTGTTCCACAGTGCGTTCCACGGTGCGTTCCACCGTGCGTTCCACCTTATAGCCATATTTATAGTGTCCTGTGGCAAATTTGAAGGTGCATTCCTCGGAAAATAGTTAACATTAGGTCAGTGGGGAGCAATTTCATTGCCAATATCAGTACAAAAACTTATATTGCATATAGTAAGGTGTGTATCAATTAAACATAAAACTTAAGGGACAAAATGTACAAATCACTACTAGTTCATATTAACACACAGATAAAGGGACAGGCTATGTTATATAAAAAACCTTTAGTAAATGTATAGGAGAAGTTCCATAAGGTGTAAATAGATATTAAATCAATGACTAAGATCATATAAAATAGTCAGAAGGGAGAAAGTTCTTATACACAGATATTTAGTGTAAAAAACTCTTACTTAGATCAATAGACCCCAAAAAATAAAAACAGTTAATCTCTAACCCAAAATAAGAAGTCAAATATATATATACAAGAGTGTTAAACCAGCTAGCTATTTAGTCACTGTTGGAGCTTGCTGATGTAAAAGCAAGGAACAAAAGGAGGTTAAGTAAAACAATAAGAATTAATCCGTTAAAAAATGGCACATTTCAAAATCGGAATTCAAACCATTAGGGATAAGACTATTAAATTTAAAAATCCATTCCATTTCCACTTTACTCAATTTTGAGTTAAAATTACCGCCTCTCCAGTCTTTAGATATCTTATTTATTCCCAGAAAGATTGTACCTTTTATCTCACAATTGTGATGAATTTTGTAATGTAAAGACACACTATGTTTCTCAAAGCCTTTACTAATATTTCTACCATGCTCTTCTATTCTCAAGTGTAGGGCTCTTGTGGTCTTACCTATATAATTAAGCCTGCAGGGGCATTGTATAAGGTAGATGAGGTCTTTAGAATAGCACGTTATGAATTCTTTAATCGGGTATTCGTGGCCTTCGTTACATTTAAATTTCTTTATGTGTCTTTTTTTATTCTCAGTTCTTTTACAGGCTAGGCACATCCCACATCCAAAAAAACCTTTTTCTGTATTTAAAAAGTCGTATTTGTCTTGGGTTTTTCTTTTATAAAACTGGAAGTTAGAGACTTCCTTAGATTCTTGACCCCTCTATGTATGAAGCGAGGTTTCTCTGGGAGACACCTCTTTAAAGCAGGATCTTGGAGAAGGATGTGCCAATATTTATGCACGATTTTTCTCGCTTTATAATTATTCGAACTGTATGTGCATATAAACAGAATTTCATTATTAGCATTTCCCTCTTTCTCTTTGTATTGTAAGATACTGGTTCTTTATATTTCTTTAATCTCCTGTCTAGATATCTCTAATTTAGTTCTTTCATACCCCTTTTCTATAAAATCAGATTTAATTTTGTTGGACTGGATTTCAAACATTTCTACATTCGTACAATTCCTTCTTATTCTAAGGAATTGCCCTTTAGGGGCATTCTCCAACCATGGTAGGAAGTGGCAGCTATCCCTTCCTATAAAGCTGTTGGCTTCCACAGTTTTAAAATGATTTTTAGTTTTAATAAAATTATTTTCTATATAAATATGTAGATCTAGAAAGATTACTTCTTTTTTACTCCCGTTACTTGTAAGTTGGATCCCCCATGTGTTAAGGTTTAGAATGTTTAAAAAGGTGGATAGGTCTTCTTCTTGTCCTTCCCATATAAAAAAGATATCGTCGATTTTGAAATGTGCCATTTTTTAACGGATTAATTCTTATTGTTTTACTTAACCTCCTTTTGTTCCTTGCTTTTACATCAGCAAGCTCCAACAGTGACTAAATAGCTAGCTGGTTTAACACTCTTGTATATATATATTTGACTTCTTATTTTGGGTTAGAGATTAACTGTTTTTATTTTTTGGGGTCTATTGATCTAAGTAAGAGTTTTTTTACACTAAATATCTGTGTATAAGAACTTTCTCCCTTCTGACTATTTTATATGATCTTAGTCATTGATTTAATATCTATTTACACCTTATGGAACTTCTCCTATACATTTACTAAAGGTTTTTTATATAACATAGCCTGTCCCTTTATATGTGTGTTAATATGAACTAGTAGTGATTTGTACATTTTGTCCCTTAAGTTTTATGTTTAATTGATACACACCTTACTATATGCAATATAAGTTTTTGTACTGATATTGGCAATGAAATTGCTCCCCACTGACCTAATGTTAACTATTTTCCGAGGAATGCACCTTCAAATTTGCCACAGGACACTATAAATATGGCTATAAGGTGGAACGCACGGTGGAACGCACCGTGGAACGCATGATGCAGAATCAGCCGAAACCGGAAGTGATCATACCCGGAAGTAACCGGACGAAAAGGAGGCTTGAAACACAGGGCATCTCCGTTACCATGGAGATTGCCTGCGAAAAAGACAAGCCAAAAGCCACAAGAAACTGAATATCAAAGCAGGAAGGGGTCCTTGAAGCCTCATGAACATTTTTCCAGCTGAGGAAGCCAATTTGGTGAAACGCGTCCTGGATGAACAGTGAGCTGACAGAATTGATTTTTGGACTATAGCCACAAGTGTTGTTTTATTGATATAGCAATTTTTTATACATATTTATGTTAAATTATAAATACTTTTTATACAATAAATTAATTATATATACTTACAACACTTACGGCTTTCATTGCTACCTGCTTTTATAAAGAAGGAATGTGGTCCTTAACCACATACACCTTATGAAGCGAGCCGATATATTGGCTCAGGGTTTGTGAGTATATTGGTATTACCTACTTAACATATCCTATATACACCAGACTGTACTACGCTATATTCTCCCTCCTATACCCATTACCTAGGATACTACACCTGGAGAAAAATCTGGACGAAAAAGAGGGTGAGGGTCGCCTCTACGGACCCTAAGGCGCATATACCTGAGCTAGTACAGTAGCTCAGAAAAGTGTGAGTTAGTTACCTATGCACTTTATTTTTATATTTTACTCTGTACACAGGTTACACTATGTTCTGTATATTTGTGTTTTTTATTTAAGGTAAAATCCGAAACTACTGGGACTTTTTATAGTATACCCAACCAGTGGCGTACGTACCGCGGTCGCAGGGGTCGCAGCTGCGACCGGGCCCGGCACTCCAGGGGGCCCGGCCGCCCTGCGGCCCCCCCGCGACCGGGTAGCAGCTGCCACGCTTTGCGGCCCCGGCCCGTGCGGCAAACCACCGGGGCCGCATGTCAAGGGGTCCATCAGGTGGCCCATGCTGTCAGGGCCACCCGATGGACATGGATTGTAAGGGGGCCCGGTCTGCGCTGGGCGCTTTAAGAGCGCGACCGGGCCCCCTGTGATGACATCACACGCTGGGAGGAAGTGACCGCACGTCACTCCTCCCAGCATACTGACAGCCCGAGCGGGAGGAAACTGAAAGGAGGAGGGAGTCAGAGTGGGAACTCTGACTCCCATCAGGCTGAGCCACCACTGGACCCACACATGGTAGGAAACATTTTGTGTATATGTGTCTGTGTGTATTTATGTCTGTGTATGTGTGTATGTCTGTATCTGTGTGTATATATGTCTGTGTCTCTGTGTGTGTGTATCCATATGTGTGTCTGTGTCTCTGTGTGTCTGTCTGTCTGTGTGTGTATGTGTGTATCTGTATGTATGTCTGTGTATGTATGATTGTGTGTCTGTGTCTCTGTGTGTGTGTCTGTTTCTGTATGTCTGTGTATGTGTGTGTCTATGTATGTGTCTGCGTGTGTGTCTCTGTATGTATGTGTCTGCATGTGTGTATGTATGTCTGTGTCTGTGTGTGTATATCCATATGTGTGTCTGTGTCTCTGTGTGTGTCTGTCTGTCTCTCTGTGTGTGTGTGTGTGTATCTGTATGTATGTCTGTGTATGTATGATTGTGTGTCTGTTTCTGTATGTCTGTGTATGTGTGTGTGTCTATGTATGTGTCTGCGTGTGTGTCTCTGTATGTATGTGTCTGCATGTGTGTATGTATGTCTGTGTCTGTGTGTGTGTGTATATCCATATGTGTGTCTGTGTCTCTCTGTGTGTCTGTCTGTCTCTCTCTGTGTGTGTGTATCTGTATGTATGTCTGTGTATGTATGATTGTGTGTCTGTTTCTGTATGTCTGTGTATGTGTGTGTGTCTATGTATGTGTCTGCGTGTGTGTCTCTGTATGTATGTGTCTGCATGTGTGTATGTATGTATGTGTCTGTCGGGGGTATGTGTTTGTGTCTGTATGTATGTGTCGGGGGGGGAGGGGCCCACAGTCAAGGGGGAGAGGTTCACGGTATTAGGGGGCCCACGGATCAGTTTCGCACCGGGGCCCCATAGAGTGTGTGTACGCCACTGTACCCAACCTATTTAAGGAGTAAAATTAGATTACAAAAAACTTAAGCTGGGCTAACTGACAACACAGGAAGTAACATAGGCTGAAAGGCCCACCAGACAGTCTAACCGTAGGGATCAATTGCCACAGGATTTCTATAATGTAGCTCAGTGGTGTACATACCGGGGTCGCAGGGGTCGCGGCTGCGACCGGGCCCGGCCCACCAGGGGGCCCGGCCGCCCTGCGACCCAGGTATGTACTCACTGGGCCAGCCTCTTCTCCTGGGGGGCCCAGGAGCCGGCCACCTCCGGGCCCCCCGAGGCTGGCCCTGCTTACACCCGGCGGGCAGTCAGGCTGGCGGGCGCGCGAGGGAGCACTCTCCCCTGAGTGCTCCCTCTTCAGCTCCCTCGCGCACCGCACTGAAACCGGAGCCGGAAGATGACGTCATCTTCCGGCTCCGGTATCAGTACGCGGCGCGCGAGGGAGCTGAAGAGGGAGCACTCAGGGGAGAGTGCTCCCTCGCGCGCCCGCCAGCCTGACTGCCCGCCGGGTGACACCACTGGACCCCAGGGAATCCCCTCAGCTCTCCCACAGGTAAGGAGGCTGGGGGGATTAAATAGAAAAAAAAAAAAACGTGTGTGTGTGTGAGAGTGTATGTTAGTGAGTGTATGTTAGTGAGTGTATGTTAGTGAGTGTATGTTAGTGAGTGTGTGTTTGTGTGAGTGTGTGTTTGTGTGAGTGTGTTAGTGTATGTTAGTTAGTGTGTGTGTGTGTGAGTGTATGTTAGTGAGTGTATGTTAGTGTGTGTGTGAGTGTATGTTAGTGAGTGTGTGTGCTAGTGAGTGTGTTAGTGTATGTTCGTTAGTGTGTGTGTGTGTGAGTGTGTTAGTGTGTGTGTGTGTTAGTGTGAGTGTATGTTAGTGTGAGTGTATGTTAGTGTGAGTGTGTGTTAGTGTGTGTGTGTGTGTGTGTGAGTGTATGTTAGTGTGTGTGTGTGTGAGAGTGTATGTTAGTGTGAGTGTGTGTTAGTGTGTGTGTGTGAGTGTATTATAGTGAGTGTGTGTTAGTGAGTGTGTGTTAGTGTGTGTGTGAGTGTATGTTAGTGAGTGTGTGTGTGTGTGTGTGAGTGTATGTTAGTGAGTGTGTGTGTGTGTTTGTGTTAGTGTGTGTGTGAGCGTGTGTTAGAGTGTGTGTGTGTAAGTGTTAGAGTGTCTGTCTTAGTGTTAGAGTGTGTGTGTGTTAGTATTAGAGTGTGTGTGTGTTAGTGTGTGTGTTGGAGTGTGCGTGTTAGTGTTAGAGTGTGTGTCTGTGTGTGTCTGTTAGTGAGTGTGTATGTATGTTTGTCACTGAGTGTGTGTCTGTCAGTAAATGTGTGCGTGTTTGTCTTAAGCACTTACCTTTCTCCAGCGCCGGACTCCCTTGGCGCTGGGGATCTCTCCGCCCCGATCCGCTTCTCAGCTCCGAATGCGCATGCGTGGCAAGAGCCATGCGCGCATTCAAACCGCCCATAGGAAAGCATTACTAAATGCTTTCCTATGGACGTTCAGCGTCTTCTCACTGTGATTTTCACAGTGAGAAACGCAGAAAATCCTCTAGCGGCTGTCAATGAGACAGCCTCTAGAGGCTGGATTAACCCTCAGTGAAACATAGCAGTTTCTCTGAAACTGCTATGTTTTCAGCTGCAGGGTTAAAACTAGAGAGACCTGGCACCCAGACCACTTCATTGAGCTGATGTGATCTGGGTGTCTGTAGTGGTCCTTTAAGTGTATGTGTTTATGCATGCACTGGCGTACATAACGTGGTCGCAGCCCTGCGACCAGGTGCCCGCCGCCATGTGTTGCGGCCCCAGCCCGCGCAGAGTAAGCGCGCGCGCGGGGGGGGCCCACGGATCAGTTTTCGCACCGGGGCCCCATGGGTTGTGTGTACGCCACTGATGTAGCTATCACCATCTTGGGGAATTTTGAAGGACCAAGGCCTTCAGAATTCCTCAAGATGAGTCCCAAATGACTGGAATCAAAATTCCTCCAGCATCTACCATTTATAAAGGTATATAAAGGTAGAGCTGAGGTTCCTGTTGGGCTATGGGGTCGTCCAGACTAGATGCCCCACTGTCTTGCCGTTATGTGAACTAAGAATCTTGTGAAGATGAGATCCAACTAACGTCGCAGCTGAGTATCCGATCACAGACACCATCATCTTGTTAGCCTTGAAGCATTTCAGCGCAGGGCCACGGAAGCTGCGTTGTATATTGTAGGATGGCCACCTGGGACTGGGATAACCCCCCACCGATCCAAAGGCAAGGTGCAGAGAAGTCAGAGTTTGTCAACTGGGTTCAGCGTCCTGAGAGAGCAGCTGTCTCTCCTGCCCCTAACTATAGGTTTATTTTAAAACGTACAGAATAAAAATAAAAAAAACAGCATCCCCCTCTTTTAAATCCCAGTCACCCCATCTATACTAAATCGCAGTCCCACCCTCTATACTAAATCCCAGCACCCTGTTTAAAAACAAAAAAAAGAAATTAGCCAACAAGCAGACTCCACTAACATTGCTGCTTCCAGTATTGCGACTCCGGAGTCCCGCCTCTGGTATAACCCCCAATGGCGCCGTCTGCACCCTGTGCCAAAGTGGATCCTCCCACTACTCCTTGAAACCCTGTGAAGGTGGAGCACGTTAACATTACATCTGAATGTGATGTGGTGTTGCGTCTCTCCGTGCACCTCCAGGTCCTGTCCAGCCGCTGCCATCGCAACAATGACCAACACACACTCACTGACAGACAGCCACACACACACACATTTACGCATTCTTTCACAAAATCACAAATAATTTTATTTATTGCTTCCTACCGTTGGAAGCTGGTGTGGGGCCTCTCCCTGTGGTCTCCCTTCCTGCTCCTCACTGCTCCCTCACACGCGCAGATTAGTGATGCCGGGTCGGAATTACGTCATGCTCCAGCACAGGGCATCAATACAGAGGGTGCACATGAGGGCGTAGTGATGAGCAGGATGAACAGACTGAGCTCCCTCGCTGCTGCCAGCGACCTCTCCTCCCGGCCAGGTAAATTTTAGCAGAGTAGGCACCTGCAATGTGGGAAGATCAGGTGCCTACTCTGACTTAACATGTAAAACCTGCGGCTTGCTGCGCTGCAAAGATATTCATTGTGGGCCACATGCGGCCCGCAGGCCGTGAGTTGGACATGCTTGGTGTAGGGGATGTAGTGTGTGTGTGTAGGGGATGCAGAATATGTGTAGGGTATGTAGTGTGAGATAGAGGCTGTTTCATGTGTGGAAAGGGATTAAAACAGGACTAGCCATGTTCATTTCCTGACAATTGAAGGTCCAGCTAGTTACAGCACATTAATGGACAGTCTCTCACCAGACAAATTTAATACTAAACTCCTGACTAACCTAATCTCTCTGTTATCTGACCACTACCAATTTAAGCCATTAGGAATAGTTGAACTCTTTAAATTATACACACACAAACAACTGCAGAATGAAAACATCAAAACTTATGTCATAAATTTAAAGAAATTACCAAATACCTTCAGATTTAGAGATTATTTAAATACTGCCTTGTGAGATAGGTTTATGATTGGACTTCTGGACTCAATAGTACAAAAGACAATGTTAAGCTTGCTATAGATTTAACTTCAGTGATGGACTTTGCTAGTAAAGATTCACAAAATGCTCTATGCCTCAGCTCAAGCAGCTTGTGATACGGAAAAAGTGGAAATAGACTCAGCGTGGAAATAGACTATCAGGGACTGGTGCATGGTAACCATACACCCCCTGGTGTTGAGCACCAGCTTTTGTGCGACCACATACCAAGGCCCTGATGCAGCTTCTGCGGATCCCAAGAGCTAGGAGCTAGATAATATGCAGACCTCCCAGGAACTGGATAGGGAGACTCGGCGGCTCTGCAGCAGACATGTATCCAGTACAGAAACAAAGCAAGATTAGAACAGGCACAAAACAAGAAAACAAGACAAGACTAGAAGAACCAAGAACCAGAGCAGGACAGAAAGCAGAGGGAAACATGAACAGGGCAGAACAGGACTGTACATGAACTGGGATTACAAGACAAAATAAAACAAGACCAGAGATGCAAGGAGACAAAACTAAGTACTATATATGTAAAACATTGTAGATTTAGACATACATAAATGGCCAAAATGTATGTGTGGTGGAATCTCGGTAAAAATAAATTTAGTAGGCCGAGATTACCACGTGGCATGTGTACGTGCATATGCTGACGTATCGATCAGTTGGTTGCACGAGGCAAGATACGATCAGTAGTGTACGGAGCATGTGCAAGAATACAGGATGTAGTATTCCCCTCCTCCATTGTGCTGGACAGGCCATGCGGTCAAGCAGGAAGTTAATTCTTATTTGTATTGATTGGTCAAGAGAATGTGCGGGTGGAGCTTAATATGGGAGGAGTTATGTGCCTATATAAGGAGCCTGCACTATTGTCCGGGGCTCAGAACTTGCTGTATTTTGGTGACATTAGTCCCTCTGAGTCCCGATCGGTGATCCAATAAAGAATCTCTTCCTTCCTGAAGAAACCTGTGTCCATCTCTCTGTGCTTTGCTTCCGTCAGTTTCTCCGGTATCATTTGGTGCATTGGCCGGGAAGCTCATCGTTCAACGGTAGCTGAGAGGCAGAGGCGTGAGACGGTCTATCTTTGCCCACGTTCTCTACGGCTGCACCCCTGAACTTCTGCGTGGACCTCCCTTCGTCTCGGCGCCACTGGTCTGTTGTCCAGGAGATCATCGGCCTCTACGTAAGAAGTGCTGGGGTGTCCCCGTCGATGAGTGTGAACTCAGGTTCAGGAACGAGGAGGTAAGACAACTGCTGTTTTAGACGGCAGACCCACTAGGGGTATACCAATTGTGCGGTAGGCCCATATGGGGTTTGAATTGTGTATGGAATCTGTCCCCTCTGTCGGAGGGAAGGAGCGAAGGCGCACCGCTCAATCGAACGCTCTTTAGTAAGACCGTTTGATTTGGTTTGGAGGCAGGCGGGGTTCTGTGTAAATAGCCCTAGCCGGACACCGGTGTCTTGTCTAGACTAGCGTTCTAGGGTGTATATTTTGTTCGCTAGGTCGGAGGGACCGGGAGACTAAGCGGCGTCTGTGTAAATTCGGTCCGCTAGCTCTCAACCTATCTTGGCTAAGTGGGAAGGCGTGTAAATTTGGAACCCACTAGATTTTTGATAGAGTAATAGACTAAGAGGCGTCTGTGTAAATTCGGTCCTCTAGTTCGCTATATGTGGTGCTTGGGCAGTGTGGCTAACCAAAACGGATGTAGATAGTTTTAGGTAGTCCATTCAAGGTACTGGCCAATAGTTTAGTTGGGATTGTAAATGTGTTAAAGATTGTTTAGTAGCGTGTATATCTTGTTAGATAGCGCGAGCTCAGCCGTCTAGCGAGAGTGTTAATAGTGTGTTGCTGTATCATAGTGCACGGTACCATAACCCTGTATATTTACTGACACTGTATATAAGTACTAATCATTGTCGTCCATTGCATGTTTAACACCATAACCACTAATAATTGTATTGTGACCTTAAATTGTGCTTTGACCTATGCTAACCGTATTGTAACCGCTATTTGTAAAAGACGATGTTACTGGGGTGTGTTATAGACGGGTAATTCGTATATAGAGAATTATAGCGTGGGTGACTGTATAGTTTCGCCAAAGGGCATAATATTGATTATTTAGTGACTGGTGTAACAGCTGTGTGTGTACGGGAATTCCCTGAGTGTTTATTGTGTTATTGTGTACGTTTCACTTGGTAACCGTACCACGTGGTGCTGTTGCCAGAGGAAACGGGTGTGACTGTTGAATAGTACGCGTGCATAGTATTCGTTGTCAACGACGTTCCATTGATAAGTATGGGCGCGTCGGAGTCAACGATTCCGGATCCCTTAGGTTGTATGGTAAAGAATTTTAAAAAGGGATTCAAAACGTGATTTTGGGGTTAAAATGGCTCCTGTACGTTTGGTCACTTTGTGCACTAGGGAGTGGCCTACTTTGGTTGCGGCATGGCCGCCAAGTGGTAGTTTGGATCCAACCCTGATACAGCGTGTACATGTGGCTGTGTCAGGTAGGCCTGAACTTTACGGGCAGTTTCCATATATTGATTGTTGGAGACAGGCCGTAAACGACTCGCCAAAATGGATTCAGATATGCCACGAGGAGCAATGTCGCCTCATGGTGGCCAGGACTTGTTTGTCCACTAGGACTGTGGCTAGGCCCATTTTGGACATGCCCCCTGAGTCCGAGATCCCTTTGTCGCCCCCTTACTTCCCTACAGGAAGAGGTGACGCGAGTGCAGGAAGTTCTATACCCCTCCCCTCATTGCCCTCATCCACTTCCGCTTCCTCCTCCAGTACAGAATCCACCACCCCTCGTATTAAACCTCCCCTTCCGGAACCAGAACCAACCCCCGTTAGATCTGAATATCCTGATTTGGCGCCACTTCAAACTTCCGGTCAAGCTTCTTCTAGCTCGGCTGGGAGTATTCTATTTACCAACTTTTCCCAAAATCAAGCTCCCACATCCTCATGCCCTATTTCCCCCCGACTGGAACCCATAACTGACGCCCCTCCACGTAGCCCTATACTAACCCGACAACTGACCGGTACCCAACAACTTAGACATTATCAGATGCCTCTTCGTCTGAATCCCGGGTCAGCCTATCTCGATGCCGCAGGTCAAATGGCACATGCTGACCCAGTCTTCGTATATGTCCCGTTCACTACTACCGATCTCTTGAATTGGAAGACCCACAATTCCTCGTACACTGAGAAACCACAAGCTATGACCGATCTGTTCACCTCGATAGTTCAGACACATAATCCGACATGGGCTGATTGCCAGCAGTTATTAATGACTTTGTTTAATAATGAGGAAAGGACAAGGATTAACCAAGCGGCCATTAAAGCGCTAGAGGATAGAGCCCGTGCTTTAAATCAAGCCAATCCGGCAGCATGGGCCGCAACACATTATCCTAACACCGATCCCGACTGGAATGTTAATGGCGCAGATATGGTCCAACTTAAAGCCTATAGAGACGCTATAATTGCTGGCATGAAAGCCGGAGGGAAGAAAGCCATTAATATGTCGAAGACAGTTGAGGTGATTCAGAAAAGTGATGAAGCGCCCAGTGTCTTTTATGACCGATTATTGGAGGCATACCGCTTGTATACCCCCTTTAATCCGGAAGACGCAGATAATTCCCGAATGGTAAACTCCGCCTTTGTCAGCCAAGCCTACGGAGATATTAAGCGCAAGCTACAAAAGTTAGAAGGGTTTGCAGGAATGTCTATCACCCAACTAATGGAGGTAGCAAATAAAGTATATATGAACAGGGAAACAGAGACTAAGAAAGAGGAAGAGCGCCAGATGCGTAAAAAGGCTGATATGCTAGCGGTAGCGATCGCAGACGTAGATAGACGGGGCCCAGATAGAGGCGATAGTAGGTGGAATGAGGAACCTCTGAGTAGAAATCAGTGCGCATACTGTAGGGAAGAAGGGCATTGGAGAAATGAGTGTCCACGAAGAGAACAGTATGAGAGAGACAGACCTAGGACAGGTTACGGAAACTTTAGAGGCAGAGCGAGAGGTAGAGGAGGCCCCGGAGGGAGCAATGGTAATAGAGGGAGTAATGGGAACAGAGGAAGTGTAAGGGAAGATAGGTACTATCCAGCAGCGCAAAGGTCCCGCGATTGAGAAGGTAGGGACTTTGTAGGATTGGCTGACACGGTCATGGAGGACTATTGATACCGACCGGGCTCCATCCCCCTTGGTCGAGCGGAGCCTATGGTCCATGTATCAATAGGGGGAAAAAGGAGTGCGTTCATGATCGACACTGGTGCTGAACATTCGGTGGTGACTGACCTAGTTGCTCCTCCATCTGGAAGAACTATTACTGTAATAGGAGCAACTGGAAGAAGTGCTGCAAAACCGGTTCTTAAAAGTCGACTCTGTACATTGGGAGGCCACGTAGTAAAACATCAATTCCTTTATATGCCTGAATGTCCAGTCCAATTGCTGGGACGTGATATGTTATCTAAGTTACAAGCGCAGATTACGTTCCTACCAAATGGAACAACATCCTTAAAGTTTAATGGACCTTCAGGTATTATGACATTATCCGTACCAAAGGAAGAAGAGTGGCGACTTTATACAGCGCTGACTAGCCAAAACCCTAGGAGTGATGACTCCTTATTCAACATACCAGGAGTTTGGGCAGAGAACAACCCACCAGGACTGGCCCGCAATATTCCACCTATTAAAATCGAACTAAAACTTGGGGTTTATCCAGTGAGCCTAAGACAATATCACATCCTGCAGAAGGCTAAGAAGAACATCCAATCTTATCTGGATAAGTTCATACGGTATGGTATCCTAAAATTCTGTACTTCCCCCTGGAACACCCCATTGCTGCCTGTTCAAAAGCCCGGTACAGATGAGTATCAACCTGTGCAGGACTTGAGAGCAGTCAATGATGCGGTTGTTAGCATACATCCAGTTGTACCCAATCCATATAACCTGCTTGCTTTAATTCTGGGCGGGGCTACTTACTTTACAGTCCTAGACCTCAAAGAGGCCCTCTTTTGCCTCCGAATTGCCGCAGAAAGTCAATGTATCTTCGCTTTCCAATGGGAAAACGCTGTAACGGGCTCAAAACGCCAAATGACCTGGACAAGACTGCCCCAAGGGTTTAAAAATTCACCTACCCTATTTGGTTCAGCTCTAAGTCAAGATTTATTGGATTTCGAGTCCATCCCAGGAGAGTGTGTATTGTTACAATATGTAGATGACTTGTTGATAGCAGCAGTTACAAAGGAAATATGCCAGCAAGCAACGCACGATCTACTACACATTCTCTGGAAGGCAGGATACAAGGTGTCTAGAAAGAAGGCTCAGTTGTGTTTGCCAACTGTCAAATATCTGGGATTCCATATCTCTGAAGGTCAAAGAATTATGGGGCCAGAGAGAAAAGAAGCTGTGTGCCAAATACCGATACCCAAGAATAGAAGACAAGTGCGAGAATTCTTGGGGGCAGCAGGCTTCTGTAGGATATGGATTCCCAGCTACGCGATACTGGCAAAACCTCTGTATGCAGCTATCAAAGGTACAGAACACGACCCCTTCTTATGGACTCAAGAACAGCAAACGGCATTTGAAGATGTGAAGAAGGCTTTGATGAGTGCCCCAGCATTAGGTCTACCTGATCACACATGACCATTCTACCTGTATGTACATGAGCAAAGAAGAATGGCTGTGGGAGTATTGACACAGTACTTGGGATCATGGCAAAGACCTGTCGCCTACATGTCTAAGCAATTGGATGCAGTGGCCAGCGGACTTCCACCTTGTCTAAGAGCCGTAGCTGCTAGTAGCTGAAGCCGATAAACTCACTCTGGGTCAAGAACTTTATGTACGAGTCCCACATGCAGTACAGACGTTGTTGGATTACAAAGGAAATCATTGGTTTAGTAACAGCCGTATGACCAAGTATCAAGCAATGTTGTGTGAAAACCCAAGAGTGCATTTAGAGACTGTAAATACCTTAAATCCAGCTACCCTTTTGCCACAACCTACTGAAAGTCAACATGATTGTTTGGAAGTAATGGATAAAGTATTTTCAAGTAGACCAGATCTTCGTGATTTTCCCATCCAGAACCTGATGTTCAATATTACACCGACGGCAGTAGTTATGTGAAAGAAGGGATCCGCTATGCAGGATATGCAGTAACAACGATAGACAAGGTGATAGAAGCTCGGACACTGGCAAAAGGAACATCAGCACAAAAGGCAGAATTGATAGCACTGACACGAGCGTTACAATTGGCTGAAGGTTTAAGAGTGAACATCTATACGGACTCCAAGTATGCGTTTTTAACCACTCATGCCCACGGAGCTTTGTATAAAGAAAGAGGACTATTGAATTCAGAGGGTAAATTAAGTACGCAGCTGAAATATTACAACTAATGGAAGCCGTGTGGGAACCAAAAGAAGTTGGTATTATACATTGTCGAGCGCATCTGAGAGGAGATGGTGATGTAACCAAAGGAAATCGGATGGCAGATAGTGCAGCTAAGCGTGCCGCTGAATCAGGAAGACAGGAATATGTGGGGCATATAGCTGCTCTTATACCAACTCCACTGTCCCAATGGACTCCAGTTTATACAGCTCAAGAAGAGGAGTGGTTAAAGACTGAACCTGGAAAGTATTTGGAGAACAAATGGTATCAGTTAGAAGATGGAAGAATAGTCATTCCAGCATCACTAGCGGTAGAAATTGTCCAAAACTATCACAACGGGACACATTCTGGGAGAGACAGCACAGAAGAATCTCTCAGAAAACATTTCTACATACCAAGATTGTCCAACTTGACTCAGGCCATTGTACGAAGATGTGTAACGTGTGCTAAAGATAATGCAAGGCAAGGACCAGTAAAGCCACCAGGAGTCCAGTTTATGGGGGGACTCCCCATGTCCGATTTACAAATTGACTATACAGTGATGCCTAAATCGGGTGGACATCGCTACCTGCTGGTAGTTGTGTGTACCTATTCAGGCTGGGTAGAAGCATGTCCTACTCGTACGGAGAAAGCAGGAGAAGTTGTGAGATTCCTGTTACGAGAAATAATACCCCGATATGGACTACCCTGCTCTATAGGATCGGACAATGGTCCAGCTTTTGTTCATCAGTGCCTACAACAACTGACTCATATGCTTGGTATAAAGTGGAGGCTTCATACGGCATATAGACCCCAGAGTTCTGGTAAGGTAGAGAGAATGAATAGAACTATTAAGAATCAGTTGGCTAAAATGTGTCAGGAAACCCAACTTAAGTGGAACGTTCTCTTGCCCATAGCTCTATTGCAGTACACCTACCAGAAGGATGGGCCTCTCTCCTTTTGAAATCATGTATGGGCGACCACCTCCCGTACTTGGTAACTTAAGGGGGGATTTGAGTCAGTTGGGAAAAGGAATTACCCGGCAGCAGGTTGTAGAGTTGGGTAAGACTATGGACGAGGTACAGAAATGGGTACAAGATAGATTACCTGTGAATATTTATCCCCCAGTTCATAGTTACCACCCAGGAGACCAAGTGTGGATTAAAGAGTGGAATAATGTACCGTTAGGGCCCAAGTGGAGAGGTCCTTATGTTGTTCTTTTGTCTACCCCTACAGCGATAAAAGTAGCCGAAGTGACTCCGTGGATACATCACTCCAGGGTTAAACCAGCAGCAGTCGATTCTTGGCAAGTTACAGCAGATCCAGAGAATCCCTGCAAGATCCGGTTAAAGCGCACGACTCAGCCAGAGTGACGAGGAACTTTGTGGATTACAAATTTTATTGTTTCAGAGATTTGGTAAGTGAGTGAGAAGGCCATAATAAAGCCTGTCCGCTCACCGACGTATAGTGTATAAGCCAGGAAAAGTCTCGAAGGGACCCCTGTGAAGACGAGCAGAACTCCATTCCCTGCAGCCCTCACATCCTGGAAGCTGAGGTGCCTTCGCACGGACGAAGACTGAGGATGACGACGAAAGATGTGTTCTTAATAATGTTTTTATATGTGTATTTTTATATTCAGGAAGGTAGAGGTACCGACACTCCTAGCTGTGAGGTATGCATTAAGACTACAAGAACAGGTAACCATATTTCCCAAACCCTAATTTGGCATTCGCAATACGAGTGTAAAGGAGATGTATCAAGATGTAGATACTTAAATATAGAATATAGTGTGTGCCATTTAGGAGTAGGAGAACCTAAGTGCTTCAGTCCAGAGTATCAACCTCGTACAATTTGGTTGACTCTCAGGAATGGAGATCCTCAGGGGACCCTAATTAATAAGACGGTATCAGAATCCGTATATTCTTCAGGTGTTCTGCTATTTGATGCGTGTAAGGCGATATCAAGTGGTAGAAAGCCGTGGAATGTATGTGGGGATCTTAGATGGGAGAGGACGTATGGGTCTAACGATAAATATATTTGTCCCAGTAGTAAAAATAAATATGTGAGTCCTAGATGCCCAAATAGAGATTATAACTTTTGCCCATATTGGTCTTGTGTGGGGTGGGCAACTTGGGGACAGACAGTAGACAAGGACATGATTGTGACTAAGTTGCCTACTAGTCCATATTGTAAGTCTATGGAATGCAATCCAGTCCATATACTTATAAATAACCCCGACAAGTTCTTAGATAAATATGGTAATTTATTTGGGTTTCAAATATATGGGACGGGTTTAGATCCTGGGACAGTATTGTTTATAGGGATAGAGACTGATACGGTATCCTCCCAGACTCATCAAGTATACCATTCCTTTTATGAAGAGATGAGCATAGATAATAAGATCCCCCATAATGCTAAAAACCTGTTTATTGATTTAGCTGAAAGTATTGCCGGTAGTCTTAATGTTACCAACTGCTATGTGTGTGGAGGTACTAACATGGGAGACCAATGGCCTTGGGAAGCAAAGGAGGTAATGTCCGGTTCTGAGGCAGTTGACCAATTAATATCTACACAAGCCGATTATCATATGAGTGTTAGAGGTAAATCTGAGTGGAGATTAAAGACCTCCATCATAGGTTATGTTTGCATAGCAAGGAAAGGAATGATGTATAATACTTCTGTAGGAGAATTAACTTGTCTAGGGCAAAAAGCTTATGATGATGATACAAAGAATACAACTTGGTGGTCGGCTTCAAATGTCTCAGAACCATCTAACCCGTTTGCTAGATACGCCAAATTAAAGGATGTGTGGTTTGATCTATCCATCACATCTACCTGGAGAGCCCCAGCAAATTTGTACTGGATCTGTGGTAAGAAAGCCTATTCGGAGTTGCCACAGGACTGGGAAGGGGCATGTGTGTTGGGTATGCTCAAACCATCCTTCTTCTTGTTACCCATTGAAACAGGTGAGACTTTAGGTGTTAAAGTGTATGATGTGAATCATAGGAAGAAAAGGGGACCCATAGAAATAGGCACCTGGGAAGATAATGAATGGCCTCCCCAGCGTATTTTAGATTACTATGGGCCAGCCACGTGGGCAGAGGACGGTACCTTTGGTTATAGAACCCCTATTTATATGCTCAACCGTATTATAAGATTACAGGCAGTGGTTGAGATCATTACTAACGAGACATCACAAGCGCTCAATCTTCTAGCGAAGCATAATACCAGGATGAGGACAGCAGTATACCAAAATAGATAAGCCTTGGATTACCTTTTGGCAGTAGAGGGAGGTGTATGTGGGAAGTTTAACCTGAGCAATTGCTGTGTTCAAATAGATGACGAAGGGCAAGCAATAGCTGAGCTTACTAGCCATATGGTTAAACTAGCGCATGTGCCTACTCAGGTATGGAAAGGGTATAATCCAAGTAGTTGGTTTGGTAGCTGGTATGAGTGGTTTGGAGGGCTTAAGGCAGTGGTAGGTGGAGTCCTACTGATTTTAATGTTGTGTCTACTCCTGCCGTGTCTTATACCCTTAGTAGTTAGGTCTGTGCAAAGCCTGATAGAAAATATAGCAGAGAGGAAGGCTGCTGCACAGATAATGGCAATTTATAAATATAAGGCTCTAGATCAGGGAGAACCAATGCAGGAAGATGAGTGTTGAAGATTCACATCATAGATAAGTCTGGTCTGGTTCAAGGTAACTTGCGGTGTATGCAAACCAAGGTTAAGTGATGCCTCAAGTAATTGTGAAATATCAAGAGGCATCAAAGGGGGGAATGTGGTGGAATCTCGGTAAAAATAAATTTAGTAGGCCGAGATTACCACGTGGTATGTGTACGTGCATATGCTGACATATCGATCAGTTGGTTGCACGAGGCAAGATACGATCAGTAGTGTACGGAGCATGTGCAAGAATACAGGATGTAGTATTCCCCTCCTCCATTGTGCTGGACAGGCCATGCGGTCAAGCAGGAAGTTAATTCTTATTTGTATTGATTGGTCAAGAGAATGTGCGGGTGGAGCTTAATATGGGAGGAGTTATGTGCCTATATAATGAGCCTGCACTATTGTCCGGGGCTCAGAACT
The DNA here is from genome assembly GCF_036172605.1 of Pelobates fuscus. NCBI lineage: Eukaryota > Metazoa > Chordata > Amphibia > Anura > Pelobatidae > Pelobates > Pelobates fuscus. The sequence goes on from NC_086327.1 coordinate 69,352,355, forward strand.
TGCTGTATTTTGGTGACATTAGTCCCTCTGAGTCCCGATCGGTGATCCAATAAAGAATCTCTTCCTTCCTGAAGAAACCTGTGTCCATCGCTCTGTGCTTTGCTTCCGTCAGTTTCTCCGGTATCATATGCAGCCCACTAACTGCGGCAAAGTACTCCAATTAAGGTGGGTTCCTAACTGCCTAGATATGCATGACCAAATAAACAATAATAAAACACACACAGCACTTACCTGCAAAGGAATGAGCAGAGGAAATGAAACCACTGCTGCAGGACCAGACTGAAACAAAAGGATTAATGGGAAAGGAACGGGCGTGGCAACAAAATACAAACATTTAAAGGAATCCAAGAGACTGGGAATTCCAGGAAGGAAATACAGCAATAAACCCAAAAAAAACCAGCATAAAGAAAACCAGACATGGAATAGAAAATGAGAAAAACCAAGAAAAACTAAACAAGAATTGTAAAAAGAGTACTGGATACCAGTAGCCAAGGCCAGACATCTCCGCAGAACAGGACAGGATGTGACAGTGTTACAGATGTGGTAACAAAATCCACATGGCAAATATCTGCAAGAAGAAAAGCACCTGATCTGGTTGTGGGAAGCTTAGTCATACAAAAAAGTATGCAGAATTTTCTTAGGTAGAAATAAAACTAAGAGAGAAGTCATGTTCAACATTCCATTTTAAAGTCGATAAACTGAGGTAGTCTGATGAAGACATACCATTATACAAATATAAAGTCTTAAAAAGTCAATTCCAAAACTAGTAAATACAGGAGCAAAAGTCTCTCTCATCACATCTGCAGATTGGTACTGGGAATAGAATATCCAGTTTTTTCCAACAGCTGTGACCATGGAAAACATATTCAATTGACATAATGAAACATACTGCGTGTGTGTATGGGTTAATATGAGACTGACTAAAATTCCAACACTGAAATGTGAAACGTATAGCCTCCATGACATTTAGTAGTATAACTAAACCACTGTGACTACATTTCACCTAAAGGAAGGCAACCATTATTAGTTTTTTTATTACACTTTATTTATAAAGATCCTTTTTAACAAGCATTGACTTACAAAAAGACTTAAAGGAACACTATAGTCACCTAAATTACTTTAGCTAAATAAAGCAGTTTTAGTGTATAGATCATTCCCCTGCCATTTCACTGCTCAATTCACTGTCATTTAGGAGTTAAATCACTTTGTTTCTGTTTATGCAGCCTAGCCACACCTCCCCTGGCTATGATTGACAGAGCTTGCATGAAGAAAAAAAAACTGGTTTCACTTTCAAACAGATGTAATTTACCTTAAATAATTGTATCTCAATCTCTAAACTGAACTTTAATCACATACAGGAGGCTCTTGCAGGGTCTAGCAAGCTATTAACATAGCAGGGGATAAGAAAATCTTAATTAAACAGAACTTGCAATAAAGAAAGCCTAAATAGGGCTCTCTTTACAGGAAGTGTTTATGGAAGGCTGTGCAAGTCACATGCAGGGAGGTGTGACTAGGGTTCATAAACAAAGGGATTTAACTCCTAACTGGCAGAGGATTGAGCAGTGAGGCTGCAGGAGATGTTCTATACACCAAAACTGCTTCATTAAGCTAAAGTTGTTCAGGTGACTATAGTGTCCCTTTAAAAAATGCAAAAATAAATAAAAACACTAACTTTGGCCAGCGTTTGTGACTAAGTGGCTACTACAAAAGACTAGAAATACCCCATTTTGAATACCCTTGGTTATCTACCTTTGAAAATGGTGTGCCATGATGAGGTTAATTCACATTCCTGGGCTACCATATGGTCTCAAAAGGCAACATAGACCCAGCAAACCAACCCGGTCCATTGGCCTTTGAGAGTGCATGGTAGCCTAGGAATGAGAAATACCCGCATGATGGCATACCATTTGCAATAGTAGAAAACCCAAGGTATTGCAAATAAGGTATGTTTAGTCTTTTTTAGTAGCCACTTAGTCACAAACACTGGCCAAAGTTAGCATTCATAATTGTTTTTTGCATTTTTAACACACAAACAAATATAAATGCTAACTTTGGCCAGTGTTTGTGACTAAGTGGCTACTAAAAAAGACTGGACATATCCCATATTGAATACCCTGTGTTGTCTACTTTAAAAAGATATGTACATTTGAGGTGTGATTCAAAGATTTATGACACAACAGTGTTACAATGTCACTATTGATATTTAAAAATATATATATTTTGAAACAGCAATGTCCTACTTGTACTTATAGCCCTATAACTTGCAATCAAATGCTAAGAGCATGTTAACATTGGGTAGTTCTAAACTCAGGACAAAATGTAGAAACTATTTAACACCTGTGTTTTGCGCCGTTGTAGATGCGTAACAGATTTTGGTGGTCAAAGTTAGAAAGTTTTGTTTGTTTTTTAATCATCTTTTATAATTTTTTACCTATAGTAAATTATATGATGAATATAATGGTATCTTTAGAAAGACCGTTTAATGGCGAGAAAACCAGTATATAATATGTGTGGGTACAGTTAATGAGTAAGAGGAAAATTACAGCTAAACACAAACACCGCAGAAATGTAAAAAGAGCCATGGTCATTAACAGTAAGAAAATTTAAAATCGGTCTGGTCACTAAGGGGTTAAACTCTCTATATTTCATAGCGAAATCCTGCACATATAAATTCCATGCACCATGACCACTTTTAATCACTGAAGTGATCAAGATGCTTGGAGTAATCCTTTAAAGTTGCATGTGGGGAGGAAATGTGTTGTCTGTGCAGAGAAGCTGTTTGTGATGTTGAGTGCGTGTTGTGAATCTGTGTATGAGGAAGCTACGTGTGGTGTTGTTTGTGTGTGGGGAGCCGTTGTGTTGTGGCTGTGTGTGCTCTGTTTGGGTGACTCCACACATTGTGGGAGGTTGTGTTGAGCAGTGTCATCAATAGGGTGAGCGTCATATCCTTCTGTTCCAGACCATACAGAATCCTTAGCAATGTTTTTTTATACTAATTTTACTCACAAAACATAATTGCCATGTACACATATATGACCTCGGTTTACAAATTTAATGCTTTCTCCGGGACGTTTCTCATTGCGAAAAAATTTGTAAACCGAAACGCGTTTTTGCATAGGAATGCATTGAAAACCAATTAATCCATTCTGGAGGTCAGAAAAAAGTCAAAATGAGCTGGCATGGAAACCAACCCACAATGCAGAACACACAATAAAAGGCATGCAAACGACGAAGCTCAGCTCACTACCTTTCCACAGCTTGAGAAATGCACCAAAAAGTCCCAAAACAACTGCAAACAATTTCCAGAATGGCTCCAAAACGCAATGCAAAAGTCGCTCCAACACCTCCACACTCGACGCTACGTGCTACCCACAGGCTTCAGCATGCAGGGGGCAGCGCTATAAACCTCCCAGGTGCAATGCATCATGGGGAAACTTGCTTTGTATTGCAAAAAAAATTTGTAAACCGAGGCATTTGTAAACCGAGGTCCCACTGTATCACTGAATGTAATGGCAGAGACGTAACCTTACATAGGATACATTGTGTGGCATAGCCCCATCTGTTGGTTGGACACTGTACTGGAACCACAATCATCAAAAGGGACATTGTGTGTCAGCACCTTATGTTAGTTGTACATTCCTAGTCACCAAAATGTTTGAATATATAGTTCATATATTTGTATATGTTGGCTATATATATATATATATTTTTTTTTTTATATATATATAAATGTATTACATTCTTTATTTTTACACTGCAGAATTAAGCATACTTGTAAATACATTTTATAAGCTCATAAACAGTAGTAGAAAAATGCTGCACTTTTTTTAAAAGGCAAATCAGACAAGTGTGTGCCAATTAAGGAGTAAAATTAGATTACAAAAAACTTAAGCTGGGCTAACTGACAACACAGGAAGTAACATAGGCTGAAAGGCCCACCAGACAGTCTAACCGTAGGGATCAATTGCCACAGGATTTCTATAATGCAGCTATCACCATCTTGGGGAATTTTGAAGGACCAAGGCCTTCCGAATTCCTCAAGATGAGTCCCAAATGACTGGAAGATCCAAATTCCTCCAGCATCTACCATTTATAAAGGTATATAAAGGTAGAGCTGAGGTTCCTGTTGGGCTATGGGGTCGTCCAGGCTAGATGCCCCACTGTCTTGCCGTTATGTGAACTAAGAATCTTGTGAAGATGAGATCCAACTAACGTCGCAGCTGAGTCTCCGATCACAGACACCATCATCTTGTTAGCCTTGTAGCATTTCAGCGCAGGGCCACGGAAGCTGCGTTGTATATTGTAGGATGGCCACCTGGGACTGGGATAACCCCCCACCGATCCAAAGGCAAGGTGCAGAGAAGTCAGAGTTTGTCAACTGGGTTCAGCGTCCTGAGAGAGCAGCTGTCTCTCCTGCCCCTAACTATAGGTTTATTTTAAAACGTACAGAATAAAAATAAAAAAAACAGCATCCCCCTCTTTTAAATCCCAGTCACCCCATCTATACTAAATCGCAGTCCCACCCTCTATACTAAATCCCAGCACCCTGTTTAAAAACAAAAAAAAGAAATTAGCCAACAAGCAGACTCCACTAACATTGCTGCTTCCAGTATTGCGACTCCGGAGTCCCGCCTCTGGTATAACCCCCAATGGCGCCGTCTGCACCCTGTGCCAAAGTGGATCCTCCCACTACTCCTTGAAACCCTGTGAAGGTGGAGCACGTTGACATTACATCTGAATGTGATGTGGTGTTGCGTCTCTCCGTGCACCTCCAGGTCCTGTCCAGCCGCTGCCATCGCAACAATGACCAACACACACTCACTGACAGACAGCCACACACACACACATTTACGCATTCTTTCACAAAATCACAAATAATTTTATTTATTGCTTCCTACCGTTGGAAGCTGGTGTGGGGCCTCTCCCTGTGGTCTCCCTTCCTGCTCCTCACTGCTCCCTCACACGCGCAGATTAGTGATGCCGGGTCGGAATTACGTCATGCTCCAGCACAGGGCATCAATACAGAGGGTGCACATGAGGGCGTAGTGATGAGCAGGATGAACAGACTGAGCTCCCTCGCTGCTGCCAGCGACCTCTCCTCCCGGCCAGGTAAATTTTAGCAGAGTAGGCACCTGCAATGTGGGAAGAGCAGGTGCCTACTCTGCCTTAACATGTAAAACCTGCGGCTTGCTGGGCTGCAAAGATATTCGTTTTTCCAGGACGTGATGACGTAGACCGGAAGGTGTACGGACCGTAAGGGGGAGGGAGCCGTCGGAGATGATCAGCGCGAGGTAGCTGCTTCTTGAGACCACACTAAGCTAAGCATGATACCGCTCAAAACACTGCCCATGATAAAACCACTTCCAATGGTGTTTGGTTCAACCAACTTCTAAATAATCTCTACTTACCTTTTATCCTGTCTGACTATCCGGCGATACCTGTGTGGCTGTTTCGGTGTGGCTGTTCCGGTGAGACCGCGTGGTAAGGGACGGAGTTTTCTTTTACCACCGACGGAGGAGTAGTGATAAAGCTCCCAGCATAGCCCAGCATATCGGGTCTGATCTGGCTGCATACCGCTTATCTTATTGAGATCGCTGAAGGAAAAATTAAAAGGGCAAGTCATCCTGCAAAGGTATTTAAAAAAAAAAAAAAAAAAAAAAAAAGAGAGGGAGAAATAAAGGGGAGGAGGGGAAGAAAGATATGAAGAAAGGAGGGAGAGAATGTGATAAAGAGAGGAAGTAAAAGGGGAAAAGATAAAATAAAAGAGACCATATCCTCCATACCCCAATAACCAATTATACGGCTCCTCCCAATATAACTCCACATATAACTCTCAAAAGAATTGCTCTGTCAACAAAGAGAGAGCAGGACCAGAAAGAAATTAAGAAATGAATGGGAATGCTACCTAAACTGCTACCTAAACTGTTAAAAAAAACGGGGAATATCACCTAAACTGCTAAAAAAAAAAAGAAAAAAACTGCCAAAAACAAAAAAACAAACTGTAAGTTAGAAAAGCAGCTTGGCTTCAAACAAACAAAGTTCAAACAAACAAATAAAGGGGAAAAAAAAAAAATAAGCGTGGAAAACAAACCCAGAATTTAAAGAATAACCCCTCTATCCCTCTTTTTTGGCCTCCAAACGATCGCAGGATCTCAAAGTAACATCTAAAATGGAAAAAAAAATCTTTAAAACAAGAAAAGAGACTCTCTACATTTTTTTCTCCTCAAAAAACTCAAGGTATCAATGAAGACCTCTCTCCAGACTCCTTTACTGAGACAACTCTGCCACTTACAGAAACATCGACAATCACTATAGAAATTATAAAATCATTACTGGATGATGCTTTAAAACAGATAAAAAAAGAGATCCAGGAAAATTCCATTGACCTTAAAAATGATATCTCTAAAGTATTAACTAGAATACAAACAATAGAAGATAAGCAAGATCACACAGAGTTTCAGATTCAATCCTTTAAAGAGTCCCACAAAGAAATGGAGCTAAAATTGCAGCAACTGGAAGCTAAAATAGCAGACTTAGAAGACCGGGCCCGCAGAACAAACCTAAAATTCAGAAATATTCCAGAAGGTATAACAAACGATAAATTGAAAGACTTTCTGAAGGAGCTGTTCATATCCCTCAAATTATCACTAGGTCCTCATGAATTAATAATGGATCGATGTCATAGAATCTTTAAGCCTACAAGTATCAAGAATGACTCTCCAAGAGATGTAATAGTGGCGTTTCATTCATATGATACGAAAAAACAAATTTTGTCTGCCTTAAAAAACAACAGATCAACAGAAGAAAAATTTAAAGAGATATTCGCTGTTCCTGATATCTCTTATCATACAAGAGCTAAAAGAAGAAATTTGTCACCAATATTTCAAACGTTAATAAATCACAATCTGAGGTTCAGATGGCGACATCCTGCTTCCCTACAAATATATTACCATAATGAATGGATTTCATTCACAACATTTGAGAAAGCCAATGAATGGCTGTCACAACATATAGAAAATTAAAGCGAAACTAAAGTGAAAGACAAGACCAGGAATAAAAGAGCAAGAGGGAAAGGAGGTGAACAAAAAAGGAACAAAGGGCACTGCCTATAGAGTATATATTGGTGTATACCGTTGTATTGATATAGAATGAAAGTAAAATAAAAATAAAAAATATATATTTATTGGTGAACAAGATACAAGGTGATTATTTCGTACATCCACTCCTGAGCCATCTGTATAAATACATACAGGGGCATACAGAGATACTATGCAGAAATAAAAAGGTTTAAAAGGACAGTTAACAGCACCTAGATCACAGCTGTTCTCAGATCTTACACTGTCTCCACCGTTACAGTTAATAGTACTCTTGGCAGTTAGTCCTGCTGCACAAAATTTGTAACTGTAAACAAGGTATGGGAGACTAAAGTCGTCTGAGTTATTCTCAGATCTTACACTGTCTCCACCGTTATAGTTAATGGTACTCTTGGCAGTTAGTCCTGCTGCACAAAATCTGTAACTGTAAAAAAGGTGCAAGAGACTTAAGTCGTCTGAGTGGGGTCTCTACCGTTAAGGTAATAGTATCTCAATATAGTTTTCAAAAGCAAAGGTATCAACTATAATTGGAATTACCACGGGAGACCCGTGCTGCCTGAATGCTGTCTTAGAGTTATAAGGCTGCAAGCTATGGTAGTGGTACGTTCGAATCCTGCAATAGACTCTACTCCGGGTACTAGATAGTGAATTACCCCAAATATAGTGTAGAGAAAAGACAGAGAAAAAGAAGATATATCTCTGTGCCTTCAAGGGCACCTACCAGATAAGAGAGCTAACTGCAGGAAAAAGAAAGGTACAAAAGGAGAGAGGTATTTGAATAAATCACAGAGTAGATAAATAGTAAATACTAACTGTGCCTTCAAGGGCACCTTCCTTTTAAGTCACTAGCTGGCTTGCGTCTAAATAACTAGAATCTCAACACAATAAAGTATATGTGCATGTGTTAAACACATAAATAGTGTTATAACCACAATCAGTGTCAGTGGCTATAACCTTGGTGTCCCTCCCGATACACCCGCAACCTATATAGATATCGTTAATAATCGTAATATTCTTAGGTATTGACTGCTGGTGCAAAGGGTATAATTCTTAGGAGAGACCAGAAAAAACCCCGACGCGCGTTTCGCCGGTAAGGCGGCTTTTCAAGGGGGACGAGATCGTGTACCAGTGGGCTATTAAATAGGGCGCCCAAACCTATTGATTGAAATCACGAGAACGTCGACGTCATCAGTCAGGTCTGACGGGAGAGGGTGGCCTAGAAAGGTCATATCACTCCGTACGAATTCTGTTTGCATTGTATTTTACAGGGAGTGAAACCGATATGTATCTAATAAATAGATACATAATGATGAAGAGCAAGTGGCATGTGCACAATGAGTGACATATCTAAAAAAACCTGTTGCATATATATAGAGTTCATGATGCTCGATCGGTAAATTCTGCTCCCTTACATGATCGGGTAATTGTAATTCATCTACAGGATTAAATATGTTTTGTAAGGCATGAGACGTAAGGGACTTAATTCTGACCCTCATTTTTTACGGTATTCACAAGTTGTGATGCTTACAATATATATATGGCTGTTATATCGGTAATTAACTAGACCCCATCTATATGTAGTGGTAGATAGTATCCCGTTTGAACACATCATAAAGGATCCATATGTACATGTACCTATACTGGGAGGTCATTTGTACCGTGAGAAAACCATGAGAATAATGATAGTAGTACTCATACAGCCAATGTAGAACTCGTAGTGCTCGATCAGTAAATTATAGGGTAGTTGTAATTCATCTACAGAATTAGATATGTTTCGTAAAGCATGAGACATAAGGGGCTTAATTCATACCCTCATTTAATACAGTATTTACAAGTAATGATGCCTCCAAAATATATGGCTGTTTGCATCGGTAAATAGCTAGTTACCATCTATATGTGGTGATAGAGAGTATCCCGTTTGAACACATAATGTATCATCATCTTGTATCATATAAGATCCATATGTACACATACTTATACTGGAAGGTCATTCATATCGTAGAGAATCCATAAGAATAATAATAGTGATGATACAGTCAACAGCCCGTCAAAAAGTTTGTCCTCTTCTCAAAAGGTCGGGAAGATGTTAGGTATTGTTGTACTGATCGATACCGTATTTTCATGTAGAGAGTACCATGTGCATTATTTTATATTAAAATTATTTTAAGGCACACATATATGGGAATCAGTGGCATATAAGCTATATATAAGTGCATAATTCGACGTTCTTGGTTATTGGTAATTTCTGCAAAAGTCTTGTAATTAGAAGAAATTGTGATGCTCACAGGATCATGAAGATAATTGGTAAGATGCTAAATTTATATTTTAATATGACTAGATAATTAGTGATGATCTAAAGTGCCAGTCATAATGGCTGAGAAAGTTATATGAATTGTGATATAAATCTAAATCTGAAAATTGGATATGATTAATGTATGAAGGGTGTATAGTTGAACTCCTCGTTGAGTCCCTGAGGGGCGAGGGTTCTAAAGGAATATATCCATTTAGATTCTTTTTGGAGTAATTGCTGATTAAAATTCCCTTTCCTAGGGTTAGGGATCAGCTTTTCAATAGCCTGGAATTTCAGATTGTCAGTGTTACTCTGGTGAAAATTTATGACATGCCTTGCCACAGGGGTAGGTGTGATGGTGTTCTTTACAGAATTGATATGCTGAAGGATCCTTCGACGAAAAGGTTGAATGGTTTTGCCAATGTACTGGATATTGCATGTGCATGTGATCAGATATACCAGACGAGTGGTACTGCAGTTGACTAGTGCATTGGTCTTAATGATAATTTTGGATTGCGTGGACATAGTTGATTTAGAGGGGGTAATGAATGGGCAGGCTTTACAGTGGCCGCACCTATACGTACCCTTTGTGTTGGTGAGCCAATTGGGTTCAGTTGGAATGGGAGCCAAGAAGCTGTGAACTAAGTAGTCTTTCAGATTTTTTGATCTACGGGCCGTGATCGCTGGATAGCATGGTAAGGATTTCTTTAACACAGGGTTATGTGTAAGGATCGGCCAGTGGTTAGACAGAGTTTGTGTCATCTTTCCCCAGCCACCGTCAAAGGTGGCGATGCATCTCGGGGTTGAAGAGTTAGTTTTTTAAGCGTGTAGTCTTCAAACTTTCCACTCTATTTGTACCACTTGCCCGTTGGTATGCCTTTTTTAGAACCCTGTTTGGATATCCCAATGCCTTGAAACGGAGTTTCAATGATTGGCATTCTTGGTAGTATGCTGAGTCCTCAGAGCAATTTCTTCTTGCCCTTAAGTATTGTCCATATGGGATTGATGCTTTCAACCTATACGGATGGTGGCTCTCCCAATGCAGGAGGCTATTTGTTGAAGTTAGCTTCCTAAAAAGCTCAGTTTGAATAGTACCGTCCTCCATCAGGAGGATCTTTAGGTCGAGGAAGACCAGTTCTTTTTCATCTATGACATGTGTGAGTGATAGGTTAATAGTGTTGTCATTTAGAGTTTTGACAAAGTCTTCAAATGTCTTAATTGAACCTGTCCATAGTATAAACACATCGTCGATATATCTGTACCATTTTAAAATATATTTGTGGTACAGATTATATCGTGGGTCATTCCATATTTTGTCCTCCCACCACCCTAAGAAGAGGTTTGCGTAGGTGGGGGCACAAGTCGTACCCATCGCAGTCCCGGTCTCTTGCAAATAATATTTGCCATTGAATAATATGTAGTTATGCGTCAAGATGAATTCTAGTAACGACATGATAAAGGAGATCTGTGCTTCGTCGTATGCTGCTGATTCAAGATATGAGCGACATGCTTGTATACCTATTTTGTGTGGGATATTGCTGTATAGGGATACAACGTCCAAACTTGCTAATAGGGTATACGGAGGTACCTGCAGTCCTTCCAAAATCAGTAATGTGGACTTGGTGTCTTGTATATAGGATGGTAGGTCTATAACAAATGGGTGCAGAATTTTGTCAACATATTTGCTAGCTCGTTCGGTCAGACAATTATTGCCTGATATGATCGGTCTCCCTGGGGGTGTTCTAATGTCCTTATGCACTTTTGGTAAGCAGTATAGAGTTGCTACCGTTGGGTGCTTGTGTGGTAATAGGTACTTGTATTCGTCTATATTGATAATTTTATTATCCAACGCTTTTTTGAGTAAGGAATCCAAGTCTTTTATGTACCTTTCAGTGGGATCCTCCGGGAGAACGCTATAGTTTAGTTCATTATTCAAATGTGTCATGCACATGTCAATGTACATGTCACGGTTGAGTAGGACGATGTTCCCCCCTTTATCTGCAGGTTTTATGACAGTGTTATTTGACATTGTCAATTCTTTAAGGGCTTTTCGTTCAGTGGTAGATAGATTATTGTCCAGTGGGCGTCCGAATTGCACTTTTTGCAACTCGCTAGTAGTCATTTCTACAAATAGATCTATATGTGGGGTATCTTTCAAATTTGGGGTAAACCAGCTCTGTGGTTTTAAATTTTGTTCCTCCAGTAAGCCTGTCAGTATCTTTGAAAGTTCGAAATCCTCCAAAGTAAGACCCAGATCATTTGCCATTAGTGCATCTTTTTGGGAATGCATCAAGTTTAATGCTAGTTTTCTGCCAAATAAATTAATGTCCTTTGACCATTCAAAGCTATTGTAACCTGGAGTTGGTACGAAAGTGAGACCTTTGCTTAGAAGCGAAATATGATTGGGTTTTAACGGGAAATCAGAGAGATTGATGATCCTATTGCCTGTCAGAATCTCTGACCCCGTCCCTGTCGCTTGTAGGCCCAACGGTCCCTGTCCCTTAGGCGTCCCCTCTGTTCCCGAGGGGGATCCTGACCTAAAAAAGTCTTGGTGACGGTAGAGTTAGTACTATCCGAAGAGATGGGGGCATCTAGAAATGCCACCGATTTGTCAGTGCCCTTAAGGATACCCCTATTTGGTGAGTGACTTGGGACTGGGTCGTTGTTACGTGCACTTTTACTGTATGGTCTTTGTCGGGACCTAGAGGAGCTTATATCAGAGTCTGACCAGTCTGTGTCTGCGGATGTAGAACCTCCCTGGCTGCTGTTATATCTCCGTGTTTTCCGTTTTTTTCGAAATATTTCACCTTGTTTAAAATCGTTATAGTCTCTTTGGAATTTAGTGTGTTTTTTTATTCTCAAGTTCTGTCTGAAATGTTCTATATTTTTTTGGAGCTTTGTTTCCATTGGGGAAAAGAGGTTATCCGTTTTAAACTTTTTAATTTGTACAATCTCATTTTGCAAATTTGTCTTTGTTTCCTCTAAATGTATAGTTTCTAGTTTGACCAAAAAGGTCATTAATCTAGCAGAGCAATCCAACAGTATGGCGTTCCATTCGTTTTGTTGCTCTTCAGTTTGAATTTTATCTGGGAGGAGAATGTCAGGTCGGAGGCCCCTAGGGACCAGCTTTTGTTGAATATATTGATTAAGACTCGTCAATTCCCAGAAACTCCTAATATGTTGTTGGTATAGCTTCTGTATTTCGAAAAAGGCATTATTAATGTCAGTGTTATTAACACAATTCGTCAGAGGATTTATTGAAAAAACGTTCTGAATCTCATCTAGATTTATGACAGGATCTGACAATTTGTCCAGGAGGTCAGTCATTGAAAACTGGCACTTTGGTGGTGGCTATTGGTTAGGATAGGTATTGAAACCTGGGGTTGAAAAGTTTACATAAAATGAAAGCCTGGTGTAAAGGTATCAAGGCAGTGAAGGGGTTAACCCTACGTGAAAATTGGTGAACAAAAAAGGAACAAAGGGCACTGCCTATAGAGTATATATTGGTGTATACCGTTGTATTGATATAGAATGAAAGTAAAATAAAAATAAAAAATATATATTTATTGGTGAACAAGATACAAGGTGATTATTTCGTACATCCACTCCTGAGCCATCTGTATAAATACATACAGGGGCATACAGAGATACTATGCAGAAATAAAAAGGTTTAAAAGGACAGTTAACAGCACCTAGATCACAGCTGTTCTCAGATCTTACACTGTCTCCACCGTTACAGTTAATAGTACTCTTGGCAGTTAGTCCTGCTGCACAAAATTTGTAACTGTAAACAAGGTATGGGAGACTAAAGTCGTCTGAGTTATTCTCAGATCTTACACTGTCTCCACCGTTATAGTTAATGGTACTCTTGGCAGTTAGTCCTGCTGCACAAAATCTGTAACTGTAAAAAAGGTGCAAGAGACTTAAGTCGTCTGAGTGGGGTCTCTACCGTTAAGGTAATAGTATCTCAATATAGTTTTCAAAAGCAAAGGTATCAACTATAATTGGAATTACCACGGGAGACGCGTGCTGCCTGAATGCTGTCTTAGAGTTATAATCCTGCAATAGACTCTACTCCGGGTACTAGATAGTGAATTACCCCAAATATAGTGTAGAGAAAAGACAGAGAAAAAGAAGATATATCTCTGTGCCTTCAAGGGCACCTACCATATAAGAGAGCTAACTGCAGGAAAAAGAAAGGTACAAAAGGAGAGAGGTATTTGAATAAAGGCACAGTTAGTATTTACTATTTATCTACTCTGTGATTTATTCAAATACCTCTCTCCTTTTGTACCTTTCTTTTTCCTGCAGTTAGCTCTCTTATCTGGTAGGTGCCCTTGAAGGCACAGAGATATATCTTCTTTTTCTCTGTCTTTTCTCTACACTATATTTGGGGTAATTCACTATCTAGTACCCGGAGTAGAGTCTATTGCAGGATTCGAACGTACCACTACCATAGCTTGCAGCCTTATAACTCTAAGACAGCATTCAGGCAGCACGGGTCTCCCGTGGTAATTCCAATTATAGTTGATACCTTTGCTTTTGAAAACTATATTGAGATACTATTACCTTAACGGTAGAGACCCCACTCAGACGACTTAAGTCTCTTGCACCTTTTTTACAGTTACAGATTTTGTGCAGCAGGACTAACTGCCAAGAGTACCATTAACTATAACGGTGGAGACAGTGTAAGATCTGAGAATAACTCAGACGACTTTAGTCTCCCATACCTTGTTTACAGTTACAAATTTTGTGCAGCAGGACTAACTGCCAAGAGTACTAGTAACTGTAACGGTGGAGACAGTGTAAGATCTGAGAACAGCTGTGATCTAGGTGCTGTTAACTGTCCTTTTAAACCTTTTTATTTCTGCATAGTATCTCTGTATGCCCCTGTATGTATTTATACAGATGGCTCAGGAGTGGATGTACGAAATAATCACCTTGTATCTTGTTCACCAATAAATATATATTTTTTATTTTTATTTTACTTTCATTCTATAGCAATACAATGGTATACACCAATATATACTCTATAGGCAGTGCCCTTTGTTCCTTTTTTGTTCACCAATTTTCACGTAGGGTTAACCCCTTCACTGCCTTGATATCTTTACACCAGGCTTTCATTTTATGTAAACAAGAGGGAAAGGAGAAAGAAAAAAAGGAAAAGAAGATACATGGTGAAATGAAAAGAAAAAGGGCAAGAAGAGAGAGGGGAAAAAGGAAAATGGAAGGAAAGGGAGAGAGAAGAAAGAAAAAATACAAAAAAGGGAAATAAAATAAGAGAATACAAAATTAGAACATCAGCCATTGACTACAAGTGGTTTACTACTCCACAAGGACTACCAATGCCATAATATATTAATAAGATGGTCTTGGAAAGACACCAAAGAAAAAAAAAAAAGAAAGCATATACCAAAGTCTTTATAGGCCTATTAGACTTAGTGTAATTGATCATTAATTATTAATTACTTCAATTATTGTTTTGTTGAAAATATTCAGGGGGTATCCCCACAGTAAGCACATACTACAGTGGAATGTAATAGTATAAGATATAACACAAGAATTATGCACGGTAAATTAAGCACTGTGAATTGATCACTGCGAATTAGCGGAATATAACACGAGATATTAAGGACTATAAGTGTAGGTAATATAATAGGAGTATATAATATAGTATGAGTAGCAAATACAATGCATATGAGAAATCAAACACGGAACATAGTGTAATTTATCACATGAAATTATGCACAGGAAATGAATGTAAGAAACCACCAGAAAATATGTATGTAAAGAGGAATTATCCATTTCTTAGATATCACGCACTGTAAGTTTAAGAAAAGGGCATCCGAAATTAAGATATGTTAAAGCACTATAGCACAGAATTTATGCACGGTAAGATAAAAATTTAAAAAAATGTTTTGAAGTAATTAGGCACTGGAAGATAATGGGCTATGCCATTGGAAACGTTGTATGATAAGATTACAAAATATAGTTTATGAAAGTATTTTAAGGTAAGGTTACTCCTCTTCTCCCTAGTTCTATATACTGTCCCTCATCATCTCCAATAAGGACTCCCTCCCTGTGGGTATCTATATGATACTTTGATGTTGGAATCTTGTTGTATTCCAATATATAGGTGCTGCATAACCGGCAGGAGCTATACAGGTTTGATGCTTTTTAGCATCTTGAGTTATTCGTTGTTTGTTTTTAAATGTATTTGTACATATACTTGGCTGAAAATGGAAGGGTTCGTGGAAATCGCTAATTTACAGGGGATCGGTTAGAAATGAATTAATAAAAATGCTAAAATTGATATCAATTAATGTCCAGGGACTCAACTCCCCAAATAAAAGAGCTTATCTATATAACACCCTAATAAAGGAAAAAGCTCAAATTTCCTTTATTCAAGAAACCCATTGGAAAAAACAAGATAACCACCATTGGAACTATAAAAAGTTTAAAATTATAGCGGAAGCTTCGGATCAAATAAAAAAAAAAAAGGGGGTTGCAATATTGTTTTCCAGTCTGATCAATTATTTATGTGATTATTCCGAAAGTGATACAGAAGGGAGATTTATTATATGGATAGGTAAGATAAACGAGATCCAATATACTTTACTTAACATCTATTTACCAAATAAAGCTCCAATTAGATATCTATCGAAAATAATGAGAAGAGTAGAAACAATTCGTAAAGGAATATTATTGATAGCGGGTGATTTTAACTGTGTATCAGACCCTAAACTAGATAAACAAGTAAAACTTGGGCAATGTATAGATGGAAACCTAGCTAACCAAGCAGCTTGCTTAAACAATTTGGCAAAAAAAAACGATATTTTTGATCTATGGAGAATTTTTCATCCCAATGAACGTAACTATACCCATACTTCATCGCCACATAAAACCTCAGCAAGGATAGACATGTGTTGGGGAGATTTGGATCTTTTAAAACGATTAGAAACAATCAAAATTGAAATGAATACATGGTCAGATCATGATCTTCTCATATTAGAATTTAAAGAAAATAGGAAGAAAGACTTTTTGCCATGGAAACTGAATGATTTTCTATTAGCAAAAAAACAAAATATTGAATACATAAAGAATCTATCAGAATTGTTTTTTAAGGAAAATCTCCCGGAAACAACATCTAATCAAAATGTATGGTGCACATATAAAGCTGTCACTAGAGGATATTTCATAAAGCTCGCGAGCTATGAAAAAAAAATGAGGGGGGCGCCAATATCTGAACTTTATCTACAACTATATAAATTACAAGCTCAAAATAATAAAAAATCTTCACAAGATACAATTAATCAGATAAAAAAATAAAAAAATATGATAAATCAAAAGATTCTTGAAAGAATAGAACTTAATTTAAAACGACTTAAAACTAAATTTTACTATCGAAGCAATAAAATAAACAAATTACTGACTGATCGACTTAAAAAAACCAAAATGGAAAATAAGATATATAAAATTATCGACGACGGAAAAGTCCTGTTGTCCCCAGAAGATATAGGTAATTCATTTAAGAAATATTATGAAAAATTATATTGTTATGGTACTTTTTGAAAGTAAACCAAAATGTTCAAAGTCTATCTGTTCCTGTCCAAATCAATAAAATTAAATTGCGTATATACGCTGAAGTAATTAAGTCTGACACACGAGGTTCAGGTTAAAATAACTTCGAGAAAGTTTATTGGCAAGTGAAAAAAAAGCGGGCGCGCAGGCCCTTTTAAGAGGCATTTTGCGTCATCATTGATTATTAGAATATCAGCAAATAAACATCATCAATTGGATTAATTGTTAAGTGACGGGGTTAGTGTCTTACCTATTGGTTCGTAAAATTAAGAGGTTAGTCCCGTGCCCACCCATCAGAGGTGGGATTATTCTGGACACGGGTGGGGGACAAGGGGGTCCTAAGCGTCATTTTACACGGTCAATGATATCAGGCTTTATGTCCAGGTGCAAGGTCTCTTATGAATAGAACATTTCATTACTACTGTGTTCTGTGGCCTTCAAACTGTACTATCTTACAAGCTCTAAGGAGTAGCCAGCAAGTCTTAAGGAGTAGCCAGCACCTCCTGGTACTTGTCCTTGAAGGAAACACGGTCTTTGTCTACTGTATTAATTGGGTTGAGAAGTTCAGTCACGTAATGTAGTTTTAAAATGAACAAGTTAAGTCATGAGGACAAAATGGAGGATTGAAGAAGTCAGGTTAGGAGGACAAAATGGAGGACGAAATCACAGTATAAAGTTAAAATGGAGTTAGTACAATAATTCAATGCAAGTACAATAAAGATTTTTAATAATTCCACATCAGTCCCCCCTATGAAATGTTAGATTCTAAGAGATAAAACTTTATTATATTAGTATCAGAAGACGTGTTAACCCAAAGGCACAGAAACCCCGTGGCCGCTAGCTAGGTGTTAATGCAAAGTGCAAGGCTGTCCCTAGATCTGACCCTAATAGGCTAACCATCCGTCAGTATGGCTCTCGAACGCTTCACACCCAAGGGTATCCCATGGCAGCTAACCCACCACTTCTCCACATGGGGCCTTTACCATTCACTGACAGATGCTGTCCCTGAGCTAGTCCCTTCCTAGAATTCCTGCACTTTATCAACAAAAGGGAATGTTTGCAGCGGCAGACAGGGTGAGTTGATGTCTTGGAATTCTTGGTCATCAACTTCGAGATGGGTCAAAGTGGGTGCTGCTTGGTCAACAGTCTTCATGAGGGATTTTCTCAGACATGGGAGGACACAACAAAAGAGAAGAGCAAAAATAAAAAGAAAAATTAGTATAGCCATACCAATCTGCATTAAAGCCTTTTGCCATCCTGTCATCCAACCAAACCATCTTTCCCAGGGATCTTTTATCCCAGAATTCCTTTTTAACTCTTCAGACAGGTCATTTAATTTTTCTATAGCTAGTGTGACTTTACCGTTAGGGCCTGTGTTTTCTGGGATGTAGGTACAACATGTCATAGTGTCGGGCAAAATCTTACAAACCCCTCCTTTTTCGGCTAAGATCATATCTAGGGCCATTCTATTCTGGAAAGTCATTTGGGATGTGGCCTGCAACTGTTCGGCCAATCCCTGGAGGGCGTCTCTGGTGTAATTGACAAAACGCTGTTGATTATAATAAATGTAATTTATCCAATTTAGATTCTTGTTTGCGGTAACTATGGTAAAAATTGATTCAAATCCTGCAGCAACCTCATCTCTTGCTTTAAACTCATTGGGCACCCCCCTGGGCACTCCAATGGCATCAATGTATACATGAGGATCAAAACTTCCTTTCACTGGGGCGTCACGTTTAACCTTAGTGTGGCTGAACTCATGGGTGTTGAGGTGTGTGTCAGAAATAATATGTATAGGCATAATGGCCTTAGTCAAAGTACACTCTCCCCACCATTCTGTGTCCATTCTGGATCTTAGCTGTAAATCCCCACACAACCAATAAATGTCCCCTAGTGACCTAGTGTGATGTTGCAGCAAACGTACAGGTACAGTTCTGTATGTAGCACAATAGCCTTTGGAAAAGTTACCTACAAATTTACCAATACCATCGTACATGGCATAGCAAGTGTAATTACCTTTATATACGGTAATACCATCAGGGGGTTTGACGTCTTTGGCTAGAAGAGGATACTCCTTTGTCCATGCAATACATATGGACCTGTTAAAATTATAATGATAGGCAAAAAGGCTTAAAACACATTCTTCTATATCTACGGGTAGGATTAAAGGTACGGTACCCAGGTGAGGCCGGGCACCTCCACACACATAACATGCGGTTCTATTATGCTTATTAGCATTATATTTCATCCATTCTAACCATAAATTTACATCATTAAAACCTGTTTCAGCGGCCATGGTATCTTCAAAAGTGGGGTTAGCAATGGCCATCATGTCCTGAAAGGTCTGGATATGGGGTTTTAATGGGTTAGGGACCATATGGGTGGCCCCTTGCCACTCAGAAGAGTTGCACATATCTTTGAGGTAGAAATGCCCTAATTTCTGGTAGGAACCCCTTTTCCAGTACATTCCCATCACATACTGGTCTGCATCTGTTGGGCTTGGGTGCTCAATGTTAAGGATTAATTTCATTGGTGTGCTCCCCCCAGGCTTTCTCAAAGTCATTCTCTGGAGAAGCGATCTACCACGGTCATCTACTTTAGCTATGGCACTTTTTGGTTTGTAACCCCAGGCAGGCCCGGCATTCCACCCCGCCGCCCCCCAATGGTCACAATTGTGCCCCCATTGCTTGTCAACTACACAAACATATGGGTCTTTCGAATGAGGGATATCTCTATAGATGCTCTGGATTTGTGGTGTGGGAAATGGGCATTCTACAATATCACAGTAGTCAAAGGTATAAGTAGCCACCTGGGTGCATGATGAATTATACCAGAAGGTGTACCCACTAATGTCTTTGGTAATGGCTACTTGCTGGGCCTTCATAAGGCTAATTAAGGGGAAGATGTACCAGAGATACATGTTTGTGCGATATTCGCCTCCTCTGGGGCAGGAGATTTCTTGCAGTGGGAAGCGTGGATCCAATTTGGCCTACCGGCCAATTTGACGGAGGTTGCGGTAATCAGGAGAACTTGGAATGGACCGTCAAATCTCGGTTCTAGGGTATTTTTCCGCACAAACTTCTTAACCAGGACCCAATCTCCGGGGAGTAGGTTATGGGAACCTGTATCCAATTCGGGATCTGGAATTGAAGAGAAAACTTGGGCATGTATTTTGTTTAGGACATTTGCAAGTTCAGTTACATAGTCTACTAAAACATCTGATTGGAGTTGCAACTGCTGCGGATAATAACAACCTAGTCTGGGTGCTGTCCCAAATAGAACCTCATATGGGGACAGTGAATGCTTCCCTCTAGGTGTGTGCCTAACACTGAATAGAGCTATTGGTAGGCTTTCTGGCCAGGGCATCTTTGTTTCTTGTGACATTTTTAACATTCTGGTTTTCAGAGTGCCATTCATGCGCTCCACTTTACCACTACTTTGTGGGTGGTAAGGGGTATGGAAGGCTAGAGTCACCCCTAGAGCAGTCCAAATTTCTTTAGTCACAGTTGCTGTAAAGGCTGGGCCTTGATCACTCTCAATGACTTCTGGGAGTCCGAATCTGCATACAATATCTGTAATTAGGCGCTTTGCGGTTGTCTTTGCAGTGATATTGGCCACTGGGTAGGCTTCTGGCCAGCCTGAGAACATGTCCACTATTACTAGTGCATATTCATGGGGCCCACTCTTGGGCATTTGGATGTGGTCAATTTGAATTCGTTGGAAGGGATACATGGGCTTTGCCAGGTTCTTTGCAGGCACCTTGACTGGTCTTCCCGGGTTGCATTTTGCACAAATAACACAGGCTTTGCAGAAGTTGCTTATCAATGTTGTGATTCCGGGTGCTTCATAATACTTCTGTATGAGGGCGGCCATCAGTTCTTTTGACAGGTGTGCAGGCCCATGTGCCCATTGGACCACTGCTGGGTATAAATTTCTGGGAAGACAAAATTTGAAGTTGTTGTAATATATTCCGTCCTTTTGGACAGCTCCTTTCTTTTTCCATTTCTGGATTTCCTCAGGAGTGACTGCAGCTTGTTGTTCTTGTAAAATTCGCAAATCAGTAGGAAGAGTTTGCAAAGCAAAAATAGGGACTTCTTCTTCTTCTTCTTCTTGTCCGGACACTTCTTCATCCACTTCCTGCAGATCCCTGGCCGCTAACTTAGCAGCTTGATCAGCCAAATGGTTGCCCTTTGCTTCATCTGTATCCAATTTCCCATGGGCCTTGACTTTCAAAACGGCCACTTCTTTGGGGAGTAGGAGGGCATCCATTAGCTCCTTGATTGCAGTGCTGTGTTTGACTGGTGTACCGGCGGTGGTAAGAAATCCTCTAGTCTTCCAAATTAGGCCGAAGTCATGTGCCACACCCAGAGCATATCTTGAATCTGTATAGATGTTGGCACGTTTTCCTTCGGAAATTTTGCATGCTGAAGTCAGAGCCTGTAATTCAGCTTCTTGCGCAGACATTGCTGGCGGTAAGGATGATGATTTAATGACTTCATCTGTTGTGGTTACGGCATATCCTGTGTGATATGTTCCACCTTCATCGGCATATCTCGATCCGTCCACAAACAGGGTAAAATCCGGATCTGGTAATGGGTTCTCATGCACAGTTGGTAAGTGCACTGTTTCCATTTTCATCTGTTCAAAACAGTCATGAGGTGTTTCTGGGTCATAATCATTCTTTATGACCAGATCTTGGAATTCCTTTTCCAGGAAATGGCGTGGCCATGCTTCTAGAAGGTCAGTTGTTGGGTATTTGACAATACCATTTTCCTGTAGCTGTTCTTCGTTCATGGTGGCCCATAGTTTTGCCATGGGCCCAAGATCATTCCATGACCCTGTCTTCAACTTGGTAACAGGAATATGTGGGATAGCAGTATCCCAATGACGGTAAAGGTAGTTAAGTTGTTGAGGTAGCTGGATCAAGACCATGCTATTGCCTTCAGAGTCACAATAGAAGTCTTGTGCAGTGAGCTTTACATCGGTCCGGTGGTAAAGCTCATCTTCATAGCAAGGTTCAGGAGTAATGTTCGGTTTGTACCACATGGTGCAGAAGGCGTGATCTGGGCCTTCACAGAGAGGTTTTTCGCCTTCATAAAATGTCAAATGTGGATGCATGACTTTCTTGATACATCCACAGAGCAGGTGAATGTAGGTTTCATCCGTGATAAATCCATAATAGATACCCCCCTCAGGGAGTGGAAGAAGAGTGGACGGATTAAGCACTTGACATCTTTGTATGGAAATGTTGTCAGGCAAAAGAAGATGACACTGTAAGCGCAGATGTCTGGCTGGAGACACGTGCTTGAGCTGGACTTGGTTGATGATGGCAGAAATGTCATGAGGGGCCAAAACAACCAGAGGGTGGCCAAGGACCAGGTCTGAGGTTCTTTCTATGAGTTCTCTCGCAGCAAAAACAGCCCTGAGACAGGAAGGAGTCCCTCTGGCCACAATGTCCAGTTGACATGAGAAATATCCAATAGGCCTCTGGCGGCCTCTTGAGTCATTAGTTTGGGTGAGGACTCCTGTAGCATGGCCTTGTCTTTCAGAGACGAATAATTTGAAAGGTTTGGAGTAGTCAGGTAGGCCCAAGGCAGGAGCTGAAGCAATGGCACGTTTTAAAGCATCGAAGTTGTCCAGGGCGTCATTGGTCAGACAAAACGGGTCAGACTTAAGAGCGTCATAGAGAGGTTGCATAAGCAGAGAGGCTTCTGGGATCCATGCTCTGCAGTAGGAAATGAGGCCTAGGAAGGCATGAAGAGACTTTGAAGTCCTCGGAGGTGGAATGTCCAGAACAGCTCTTACCCGGTCCCGAGTAAGATGTCTGGTACCTTGAGATAGGCAATGTCCAAGGAAGATCACTGAAGATTGACAGAATTGTAGCTTGATGAGTGAAGCTTTGCATCCCTGTTCTGCCAAATAGGAAAGAAGACTGATTGAACACCTTTCAGTAGTGGGAATATCATCTCCACACAGCAGTAGATCATCCACATACTGAAGTAGGACAACTTCTGGGTGCTCAGCTTGCCATGGGTCAAGGATGGTGCCCATGGCCTTAGCAAATTGACTTGGAGAATTTTGTGCCCCTTGGGGCATGACAGTCCAGGTATACTGTTGCATTTCATGAGTGAAAGCAAACAGGTATTGACAGGATGGGTCCAGTGGGACACTGAAAAAGGCATTGGCCAGGTCAATAACTGTGAAGAATTTTGCAGATGGTGGGACTCCGGAGAGCAGAGTATGAGGATTTGGTACAAGAGGGGTGTCTAGGACGGTAGCTTCATTAACAGCACGGAGATCCTGAACCATCCTGTACTTCTCTGGCTCACCCTTTGGAGTTTTCTTTTTCACAGGAAATAACGGGGTGTTGCATTCAGATTTACATTTGACAAGGGCACCCTTCCCCAAGAGTGCCTTGATGTGGACAGAAATTGCAGCAGACTGTGCTGGTTTTAATGGATATTGTGGTTTTCTTGGTAACTTAGCTCCTGAAATAAGCTTTACCACCACAGGGGGAACATTTAGGTGACCTATGTCCTCTGGGCCTGAGGACCATAACTTAGCGGGCACCTGTGTTTTTAATTCCTCTGGGAAATTGGACCTTAATTCTGCTGCCTCCTCACGGGGCTTTTCTATATGCAGCATCAGAGGCAAAGAGCATAGGGCTGAAGTGTCTGATACAGACAGAGGTGTAAACATTTCTACCTGCCCATCCGGGGTAAAGGTGATGGATGCTTGCAGGCGTGAGAGAACATCAGCACCTAACAGGTTAATGGGGCATGTGGAGGATACTACAAAGCGAGCAAGCAGGCTAGAGCCAACTCGTAGTGGAGTTGTTAAAGGGCTACGTCTTGGCTGGCCATCCACTCCAACACAAGAGACATCAATACTGGACAGGAAGGATGGGTCTGGCAGGTCTTGTTCTCGTAGAACACTACGGGCTGCACCTGTGTCAACTAGAAATGTAGTAGGATGGTCTTCAATGGGCAAAGTCACTGTGGCAAGTGGCCCTCCCTTATCCCCTGTAGACGCTGCCATTACAGGGGTTACAGACACAGGCTTGCCAGTTTCCTAATCATCTGGTTCTTCAATAATTGGAATCTTTTTCTCGGTCTTGGGGCCTGGGGCAGGTTTAGAGAACTTTCTGGGTGCCCCAGGTTCCTTTTTAGGTTCCGGACAATCACTTCTGTAGTGTCCCTGAGCCCCACAATTAAAACAAGTTACATCCTCTAGCTTGGCACCCTTGGTGCCAGAGGTGATGGGGGTAGCGCGGGCCACCATGAGTGGAGCTGGATTGGGTCTTCTTGGGGTCTGAACAGATTCCAGACCTCTAGCAACTAAAAGCAGGGTATCCAAGGGAACAACCTTGTATTCAGGACGTGCAGCAATGATTCCCTTGCGTATAGAGTCTTTAACACCTTGGACAAACGCACCTGACAGCATTTGTGAATGAATCTTGTCAGTAAGATCAAACCCCAAATCTGTGAACATTTGATACAGCCTTGCATGAAACCTTTCCACTGATTCTCCTTTATCTTGAATAACATCAGTAAGGCCAGCAGCCTGATCCGCAAGTTTGTCCTTAGCCCATTCTCTTAATTGGGTGCAAAAAGTTACTCCGGAGGGGTAATCAACGTCACTGCCGAGCAGATCCGTACTGAGGTGTCGGGCCATGCTTGGCCAATATGCATCCCCTGCTTTTATAGCACAAATGCTCAGTAGATCACGCCATGCTGCGGAATAAGTCTTTTGAATTTGAACTATCCCTCGGTAGAAGGGCATAGGCTGTTTTTCTGGGTCAGGGAGTGATTTCATTAGAGCACTAGCTTGAGTGGGATTGAAAGCAACATATTTAGGAGGGGCCTGTTCTCCCCGACCCTTGTGGCCAAAGGGGTCATCGATAGAACGATGAGTTGGGGCTCCCGCGGCAAGCTCCGATGAGACATGGGACACCCTGTCCATCTCGTCATCATCGAATTCTATGATATTGGCTCTTTTGCGTGGTGCAGGGCCTGAATGAGGTGAAAGGATCGGTGGTTGGGAACGAGCCCCAGATGCAGGGGTGGCTAGCGAGTCATAACCTGGGGATAGGTAGTCACCGGGAATTACCGGCATCAGGGCCGAACTGGGGGCCGCCATATTGGTGGCCGGAGAAGGTACTACATTAGGGTTAAGGGAAGAAGTGGCGGCCATGTTGGAAGAGGGCACATCCGGGGCAGACTGTGCCGGACTGGGCATGACCGGAACCTGGGGCGTGGCTTGGGGAGTGGGGAGTGGATATCCGGGATAGGGCAGGGCCATGGGATATGGGAAGGGGTAGGGCCAGGCTGGGGAGGGGAAGGAGGTGGGGTATTGAGCTGGGGTGGAGATGGGAGGGAACGGAGAGGGATTGGTAGGGGTGGGTGTAGAGGGAGGAGCCGGGGCAAGGGCGGAGGAGGTGGTTAGTTGGGTGGAAGAAGAGGGGAGGGGGTCATGAATAGAGAGAGAGTGTAGGGCAGGAATGGCAGATGAAATGTTAGGGGAAGGTATAGCAGGTAGCGTAGGGATGGATGAGGATGATGGGAATGTTAAAGATGG
The DNA here is from genome assembly GCF_036172605.1 of Pelobates fuscus. Classification (NCBI taxonomy): domain Eukaryota; kingdom Metazoa; phylum Chordata; class Amphibia; order Anura; family Pelobatidae; genus Pelobates; species Pelobates fuscus. The sequence goes on from NC_086327.1 coordinate 69,377,897, forward strand.
GGCAGGGGAAAAGAAAGATCCATCAGAATTCAGGACCGGGCAGACAGGGGAGGTGATGGGATGGGTATTGGGAGTGGGGAACATAGTCAGCTGGCTATCACTAATTGCTGACTGAACCTTGGGGATAGACATTCCCTGGGCGCCGGTTTTGGGCGCTGGCTGAGGATAGACCCCAGCAACACAATTATTATGATACACAAACAATTTCACACCTTTGTGATTTATCTCTTCCTCAACCCAACCTTCTAGCTGAATAGCCTTCGCTACTCTATACCATGCTTCAGCAGTCTTTAATAAACCATTATCTGTAAGTTTGCCTTTCTTTTCTGTCAGTAACCTACGCCAACTTTCTGGTTGCAATCTTCCACATGTCGGTACAGCAATTCTACATACTTTTGCAATCTTTTCAACACCTTTAACCATTTCCTCACCCTCTCTGTCTTCGACTAAATCACATGCTAACCAGCCCTTACTGGGCTTGCTTAAATCCTGTCCCATAATCCCTTTACCCCTATACCAGCGTCCTAGATATAGGGAGAGAGAAGGAAAACTGAACAAGAACGTCTACAATGCTCGACTGCCACCCGAGAATCGTGGGACTTTCTCAGGTGCGTCTTCCCAAAACGTAGACTAGTCACTGAATCCGCCTACCCGGGGTGGTAGACACGGATTGGAGCGAGGTGAGAAGTGTGTGACCAATCACTTCTCTTTCAAGAGAAATGGGAGTGGATAGTATAATAATATAGGAAGTTTAGAAAAGATGAAAGGCAAGGAAAAATCCTTAGAGACAGACACAGGAGTTCATGAGACTCCTAATAAAACAGACAAGACAACAATACAATTGAAATACAGTGCATGCATTACAGTTCAAATAAAATCAACAATAATCCCTTTCCTTCTACATGTGCTTACTCCAAAGTCACCTTTCTCAACCTCGTAGTGTCCCCGCTCGGAGAACGACTTTCATAAGTCTCACTACCAGCGGCCAAGGATAACAGCTAACACCGGTCCGAAATCCTTTCCAGCCTCCCTCTACTCTGCAGTCCACAAGAATGTGGCCACGTCTATCCTCACTCCCGTAGTGCCCCTATAAAACCCACTTATAAGTCTCACTACCACGTGATGCGAAAAACAAGCAATACCTGCCTGAATTCCCCCAGGAAACAAAGTCCCCTGCCACAAGGCTAAGTCTCCTACCACGATTAAATAATCAGTGGACCTTCAGCTCAACTAGAGCCGACGGGTCCGGGTCAGGACGTCCCCAACTCAACTAGAGCTGGATGGTCCGGGTCAGGACGTCCCCAACTCAACTAGAGCTGGATAGTCCGAACGCGCACAGTGAAGCTAGCTAGGCTATCAAAGTGACACAAACTTGGATCACAGGAAACTATGATTCTACACAGATCCCACAGTTCCACAAACTTCTTTTTCCTTACAGCCACAGCCACGAGGCTCCTAAAAGAAGTAAACAGGCAAAGAAGACCCCCCAGGAACACATCCACGGGTCAACCCCTCTTTTTCCTTACAACCACAGCACCGTGGTTCCTAAAAGAGGTAAAACAGGCAACAGAAGACCCCCCAGGAACACATCCACGGGTCAACCCCCCTTTATCCCAAAAGGGGTAAAATACAAACAGATAGACAGACACACAGAAGACCCAGGCAAATCCCCTCAGGTCCACCCCCCTTTATCCCAAAAAGGGGAAAACAAGCAAGACAGAACCCCAGGCAAATCCCCTGCAGGTCCACCCCCCCTTTATCTCAAAATGGGGAAACAGGCAAACAATTCAAACACAATTCAAACACGCCCAGGCAACAGATAGACTAAAATGCAGGTAAACAAGTGAGTAACGAGACACCGGGCAAGATATTACCTGTCTTTGATGTCCTCCCGGGAAGCAGTCACAGACACGTGGACGGGTCAATCAAAGGGGCCGGAACGTACCGGTGGCTCTGCAGAAGTCTCTACCGTGTATCTGGAGGTGATCAATCTCCCTTCCTTCCCCCTGGATTCCTCCGTCCACCCTTGTCTTCCTTAGGACGGCTCACCGGCCGGACATAGCCCGATGCCCCACGTTGGGCGCCAAGTTGTTATGGTACTTTTTGAAAGTAAACCAAAATGTTCAAAGTCTATCTGTTCCTGTCCAAATCAATAAAATTAAATTGCGTATATACGCTGAAGTAATTAAGTCTGACACACGAGGTTCAGGTTAAAATAACTTCGAGAAAGTTTATTGGCAAGTGAAAAAAAAGCGGGCGCGCAGGCCCTTTTAAGAGGCATTTTGCGTCATCATTGATTATTAGAATATCAGCAAATAAACATCATCAATTGGATTAATTGTTAAGTGACGGGGTTAGTGTCTTACCTATTGGTTCGTAAAATTAAGAGGTTAGTCCCGTGCCCACCCATCAGAGGTGGGATTATTCTGGACACGGGTGGGGGACAAGGGGGTCCTAAGCGTCATTTTACACGGTCAATGATATCAGGCTTTATGTCCAGGTGCAAGGTCTCTTATGAATAGAACATTTCATTACTACTGTGTTCTGTGGCCTTCAAACTGTACTATCTTACAAGCTCTAAGGAGTAGCCAGCAAGTCTTAAGGAGTAGCCAGCACCTCCTGGTACTTGTCCTTGAAGGAAACACGGTCTTTGTCTACTGTATTAATTGGGTTGAGAAGTTCAGTCACGTAATGTAGTTTTAAAATGAACAAGTTAAGTCATGAGGACAAAATGGAGGATTGAAGAAGTCAGGTTAGGAGGACAAAATGGAGGACGAAATCACAGTATAAAGTTAAAATGGAGTTAGTACAATAATTCAATGCAAGTACAATAAAGATTTTTAATAATTCCACATCAATATAACCTCCAACATACACCTACAGAGCAGGCAATAGAAAACTATTTAAATAAAATAAAAATTCCTAAAATTACTTTGACTCAAAAAGAAAAATTAAATAAAAAAATAACACAGTTAGAAGTAGAAGAAGCTATAAATAATTTACAATCATCAAAAGCTCCGGGTCCGGATGGATTCTCAAATCTGTTTTTTAAATTATTTAAAAAAACTATAGTTCTTAACATGACTGCAACGTTTAATGAGATGGCCTTTTCTGGCAAAATAACCCAGGAATTATTGAGAGCCAATATAAAACCTATTTTGAAACCTAATAAATCACCAACATAAATAACAAACTACAGGCCTATCTCTCTGATAAACATAGATATTAAATTGTATGCAGCAATATTAGCTAATAGAATTAATCTAATACTCCCTGAATTAATACACATAGATCAAATAGGGTTTGTTAGAGGTCGTCATGCAAGTGATAATTCTCGCAGAATTATTGATTTATTTGAATATGCTCATTTAACGGGCACGCCCCTTCTGACCCTGTCGATTGACGCAGAAAAGGCTTGGATGGGGATACATGAATAGGGTTTTGAGTGCATTTGGCTTTGAGGGATGGATCGCATTGGCGATCAAGGCTTTATATAGAGGTCCATCTGCGAGAATAATAGGTTATGATATATGCTCAGAATGGTTCGATATCAACAATGGAACAAGACAGGGATGCCCATTGTCACCCCTGTTGTACGTTCTCTCAATCGAACCGCTAGCTTTATCTATCAGAGAAAATCATGGAATAAGAGGCGTGATAATTGAAGACGTAGAAGCTAAGATATGCCTATACGCAGATGATGTATTGATCTCAATAACAGACCCAAAGATTTCTCTCTTTAACTTAATGAAGGAAATTAAGAAATATGAGGACGTCTCTAACTATAAGATAAATCTCCATAAAACAATAGCTTTAACAATCAACATAAATCTCCGTGTTTTAGCCTCTCTCCAAGAAAAATATAATTTTCATTGGACTAAAAAAGAATTTCAATATTTGGGAATTGTGATTACGGCGAATCCTAAGAATATATTAGAAACTAATTTTCTAAAACTACTTAAACATACCAATATGATTCTAAGGGGTTGGCGCCCCTTAGAAATTTCTTGGTGGGGAAGAGTTAACACAGTAAAAGCATATGTTATTCCCAAATGGACTTATTTGTTCAACATGATCCCACTGAAAGTTCCTAAACCTTGGTTGGACATGCTCCAACACTCTTTTTCTAATTTCATTTGGAAAGGGAAAACACCAAGGATAAAATCCCAAATTTTAACAAAAAAAATTAATCAAGGAGGAATGGCCCTCCCACTAATAAAAGACATATATGCTGCTAATATAATTTCCCATATACACAAGTTTCAGAGCTCTGATTCAAGAAAACAACCATGGTATCAGATAGAATCGACAAGGATAAATGAGAAAGACCTTTCGCTTATGATTTGGGACGATAGAACTAATTATAATACACATTTAATGCAAGCTAATTCTATGATTGTATCCCACTTGATCGGAGAATGGCAACGAATTAAAAAATTACTCAAGATATCAACCAAGATAATTGAAGGAGTAAACATAAGAGTTATTGAAAGGACTATCCCCGATATGAATCTCCCTAAATGGAGATCTGAAAGAGAGATTTATGTCAAAGATCTCCTTCAAAATAAAAAGCTGATGCCATTTAACAATCTTAAATTAAAATTAAACCTCCCTGATACAGAGATATTCTCTTATTTTAGAGCTAGAGGATTTATAAAAGAATCTCTATTAAAAAGAGATAGCGATTTAAACAACTTAGTGTACAAGATTTTTGAGAAAGAAACAACAAAATCGATATGCTCCCTGGCTACAGATCTGATCAGACAAGTTTATTCAGACATCTACCCTACGGCGAAAAAACAATGGGAGAAAGATCTCAACATAGTTTTGTCTGATAAGGTCTGGTGCACACCCATGAAAGTACTGAGAAAATATATACATTGTTTAAACTTAATAGAAACTTTTTTTAAAGTTTATCATAGGTGGTACTTAGTACCAACGAGATTAGCCAAAATATCTACATTAAATTTGTCTCTATGTTGGAGATGTCAAAAGTATGAGGGGGAAATGTTACATATATGGTGGAATTCCCCCAAAATTTCGAACTTATGGGATTCAATCTACTCTTTTCTAGAGTTCTTTAATATTAAAGTTAAAAAGTACCCATATACGGGTTTACTCCACCTGAGATGGAATAGATTCCCAAAAGACCAGCTAATATTAATTATACATTCTTTTATAGCGGCGAAGATATTAATAGCAAGATCTTGGAAACAAACTCATACACCCGATAATAGACAGTTTATAACCCAATTATTATACCAGCTTGAAATGGAAAGAGGGGTTGCTTTCTCTAACAATGACAGAAAGCACATACACCACCTAGAAAAGTGGTTATCGAAAATCAAAAACTGTTTCACTTGATCTGATTGCCTTTTTTTTTTTTTTTTCTTTCTTGTCGTATCTAAATATTGTTTAACGCTATCTACCGGGGTATAGGATATAGCTCCCATATAATAACTAGAAGTCGAATTGTAAAGTCGAGTTGAGTTTTATATTAATGATAGAAAATACATTTAGTATTGTAATAATATGATAGCTAAGTTTAAGATCGTCCTAGACAACTCGCAAATTTCTACTGCTTCCTGCTCCCAAGTATTGTAATGTTTGTTATGTTATGTTAAAATCTGGATGCCATCTGGGTAAGGTATATGATGTAGGTTACCTAGATTATATCATAATCTTTTGTAGAAGTATGTATACATTTGTATGAAATATCCGATGGTACTGTCTTTGTATGTTTATAAAAAAGTGTAATTGAAAAGGAATTTTTCCAACAATAAAGAAACATTAAATATAAATCACTTTGTTTCTGTTTATGCAGCCCTAGCCACACCTCCCCTGGCTATGATTGACAGAGCCTGCATGAAAAAAAAAATGGTTTCACTTTCAAACAGATGTAATTTACCTTAAATAATTGTATCTCAATCTCTAAATTGAACTTTAATCACATACAGGAGGCTCTTGCAGGGTCTAGCAAGCTATTAACATAGCAGGGGATAAGAAAATCTTAATTAAACAGAACTTGCAATAAAGAAAGCCTAAATAGGGCTCTCTTTACAGGAAGTGTTTATGGAAGGCTGTGCAAGTCACATGCAGGGAGGTGTGACTAGGGTTCATAAACAAAGGGATTTAACTCCTAACTGGCAGAGGATTGAGCAGTGAGGCTGCAGGAGATGTTCTATACACCAAAACTGCTTCATTAAGTAAAGTTGTTCAGGTGACTATAGTGTCCCTTTAAAGCTGGATGCACATCCAGACTCGAGACACTTGTTAACTATCAACACTCATAAAGGACTTTTTCAGTATACTAGGACGGTAATGGCCCCAGCGCCTGCAGTATCGCAATGGGTAATGGATTAGATCCTCATGTATTTCACACACCCGTTGCATATTAGATAACATGTTTACCAAAGGTGAAAATTATGCTGCTCATGAAGCGAATTATGAAGCTGTTTTACAATGCATATAGAATTTCGTACTGAAAGTAAAAATGCAGAAGTGTGAGTTCTAACGCAATAGTTTGCAGTATTGTACACAGTGGACAAGACAGGTGTACACACGACTCAGAAAAAAAAGGTGGAAGCATGATCCCACTCCTGTGAATGTTTTCAAGAAAAGTTATTTTTTGGATTTGTTTAATTATTAGATTAGATTTTTACCGAATTTGCACATTTACTATATCCATTATACCTTCTTTTACATACCGTAATACAAAAATGTGGGCCTGTACTGAGTTGTGTACAAAGACTTGAATGCTCCAAACAACTTTTTTCTAGAATCAAGTCTCCTTGCCTACTATGACATTAAAGGGACAGGCCACTGCTCAATTAAAAAATAATTAAATAAATCAAAATTATTGTTTTGTGGACAAAAACCCCAATAAAGACATGCATGCATTTAATTATACATGTATTTGTATATAGCAAATACAAAGAGAAAGGTTGCGCCAAGTAACAAACTATGTAATTAGATACTAGAAAACGATTGCAAATATATATAAAGAGTAGTGATGTACCGAACTGTTCGCCGGCGAATAGTTCCCGGCGAACTTAGCGTGTTCGCGTTCGCCACGGAGGGCGGACACATGCGCGGTTCGATCCGCCCCCTATTCGTCATCATTGAGCAAACTTTGACCCTGTGCCTCTCGGTCAGCAGACACATTCCAGCCAATCAGCAGCACTCCCTCCCTTCCACACCCTCCCACCTCCCTCCCAGCATCCATTTTCGATTCATTCTGAAGCTGCATGCTTAGTGTGAGGAGGGAAAGTGTAGCTGCTGCTGATTAGATAGGGAAATTGATAGCTAGGCTAGGGTATTCAGTGTCCACTACAATCCTGAAGGACTCATCTGATCTCTGCTGTAAGGACAGCACCCCAAAAAGCCCTTTTTAGGGCTAGAACATCAGGCTGCTTTTTTTTTTTTTGTCCTTCAATTGCAGGTGCCTGCCTGCCAGCTTCTGTGTGAGGCTCACAGTGGATACTGTGCCCACTTGCCCAGTGCCACCACTCCTATCTGTTTTTACAATAGCTTAAGCTTTAGATTTAAAAAAAAATATTTTTTTTTCACTGTAATAGAAGAGCAGTTGCCTGCCTGCCATCTTCTGTGTCAGGCTGTATGCTGTGCCCATTTGCACAGTCAGTGCCGCCACTCATATCTGTTGTGACAATAGCTTAAGCTTTAGATTTAAAAAATAATAATTTTTTTTCACTGTAATAGAAGAGCAGTTGCCTGCCTGCCATCTTCTGTGTCAGGCTGTATGCTGTACCCATTTGCACAGTCAGTGCCACCACTCATATCTGTTGTGACAATAGCTTAAGCTTTAGATTTAAAAAATAATAATTTTTTTTCACTGTAATAGAAGAGCAGTTGCCTGCCTGCCATCTTCTGTGTCAGGCTGTATGCTGTACCCATTTGCACAGTCAGTGCCACCACTCATATATGTTGTGACAATAGCTTAAGCTTTAGATTTAAAAAAAAAATATTTTGTTTCACTGTAATAGAAGAGCAGTTGCCTGCCTGCCATCTTCTGTGTCAGGCTGTATGCTGTGCCCATTTGCACAGTCAGTGCCACCACTCATATCTGTTGTGACAATAGCTTAAGTATAGATTTAAAAAAAATATATATTTTTTTCACTGTAATAGAAGAGCAGACCTGTGCCAGCGTACTTTGACAGTTGCCACTCATATCTGGTGTCTCTGTAGTGTGCTTTTACAAAGAAAAAAGATTTCCAGTGTAAGCTAATAGCAGCCAGTCAGTGTCCTTCAAGCGGCTCTGTCAGGCCTACAGTGTGTGCTCTGCAGAACTGTTCCAGTGTACATTGCCAATCATATCTGGTATCTCTATAGCGTGCTTTTACAAATAAAAATGGTTTCCAGTGTAAGCTAATAGCAGCCAGTCAGTGTCCTTCAAGCGGCTCTGTCAGGCCTACAGTGTGTGCTCTGCAGACCGGTGCCAGTGCACATTGCCACTCATATCTGGTGTCTCTACAGCGTGCTTTTACAAAGAAAAAAGGTTTCCAGTGTAAGCTAATAGAAGCCAGTCAGTGTCCTTCAAGCGGCTCTGTCAGGCCTACAGTGTGTGCTCTGCAGAACTGTTCCAGTGCACATTGCCAATCATATCTGGTATCTCTATAGCGTGCTTTTACAAAGAAAAAAGATTTCCAGTGTAAGCTAATAGCAGCCAGTCAGTGTCCTTCAAGCGGCTCTGTCAGGCCTACAGTGTGTGCTCTGCAGAACTGTTCCAGTGTACATTGCCAATCATATCTGGTATCTCTATAGCGTGCTTTTACAAATAAAAATGGTTTCCAGTGTAAGCTAATAGCAGCCAGTCAGTGTCCTTCAAGCGGCTCTGTCAGGCCTACAGTGTGTGCTCTGCAGACCGGTGCCAGTGCACATTGCCACTCATATCTGGTGTCTCTATAGTGTGCTTTTACAAAGAAAAAAGGTTTCCAGTGTAAGCTAATAGAAGCCAGTCAGTGTCCTTCAAGCGGCTCTGTCAGGCCTACAGTGTGTGCTCTGCAGAACTGTTCCAGTGCACATTGCCAATCATATCTGGTATCTCTATAGCGTGCTTTTACAAATAAAAAAGGTTTCCAGTGTAAGCTAATAGCAGTCAGTCAGTGTCCTTCAAGCGGCTCTGTCAGGCCTACAGTGTGTGCTCTGCAGAACTGTTCCAGTGCACATTGCCAATCATATCTGGTATCTCTATAGCGTGCTTTTACAAATAAAAAAGGTTTCCAGTGTAAGCTAATAGCAGCCAGTCAGTGTCCTTCAAGCGGCTCTGTCAGGCCTACACTGTGTGCTCTGCAGACCGGTGCCAGTGCACATTGCCACTCATATCTGGTGTCTCTATAGCGTGCTTTTACAAAGAAAAAAGGTTTCCAGTGTCAGCTAATAGCAGCCAGTCAGTGTCCTTCAAGCGGCTCTGTCAGGCCAACAGTGTGTGCTCTGCAGAACTGTTCCAGTGCACATTGCCAATCATATCTGGTATCTCTATAGCGTGCTTTTACAAATAAAAAAGGTTTCCAGTGTAAGCTAATAGCAGCCAGTCAGTGTCCTTCAAGCGGCTCTGTCAGGCCTACAGTGTGTGCTCTGCAGAACTGTTCCAGTGTACATTGCCAATCATATCTGGTATCTCTATAGCGTGCTTTTACAAATAAAAATGGTTTCCAGTGTAAGCTTATAGCAGCCAGTCAGTGTCCTTCAAGCGGCTCTGTCAGGCCTACAGTGTGTGCTCTGCAGACCGGTGCCAGTGCACATTGCCACTCATATCTGGTGTCTCTATAGCGTGCGTTTACAAAGAAAAAAGGTTTTCAGTGTAAGCTAATAGCAGCCAGTCAGTGTCCTTCAAGCGGCTCTGTCAGGCCTACAGTGTGTGCTCTGCAGAACTGTTCCAGTGCACATTGCCAATCATATCTGGTATCTCTATAGCGTGCTTTTACAAATAAAAAAGGTTTCCAGTGTAAGCTAATAGCAGCCAGTCAGTGTCCTTCAAGCGGCTCTGTTAGGCCTATAGTGTGTGCTCTGCAGACCGGTGCCAGTGCACATTGCCACTCATATCTGGTGTCTCTATAGCATGCTTTTACAAAGAAAAAAGGTTTCCAGTGTCAGCTAATAGCAGCCAGTCAGTGTCCTTCAAGCGGCTCTGTCAGGCCAACAGTGTGTGCTCTGCAGAACTGTTCCAGTGCACATTGCCAATCATATCTGGTATCTCTATGGCGTGCTTTTTCACATAAAAAAGGTTTCCAGTGTAAGCTAATAGCAGCCAGTCAGTGTCCTTCAAGCGGCTCTGTCAGGCCTACAGTGTGTGCTCTGCAGAACTGTTCCAGTGCACATTGCCAATCATATCTGGTATCTCTGTAGCGTGCTTTTACAAATAAAAACGGTTTCCAGTGTAAGCTAATAGCAGCCAGTCAGTGTCCTTCAAGCGGCTCTGTCAGGCCTACAGTGTGTGCTCTGCAGACCGGTGCCAGTGCACATTGCCACTAATATCTGGTGTCTCTATAGCATGCTTTTACAAAGAAAAAAGGTTTCCAGTGTAAGTTAATAGCTGCCAGTTAGTGTCCTTCAAGCGGCTCTGTCAGGCCTACAGTGTGTGCTCTGCAGAACTGTTCCAGTGCACATTGCCAGTTATCTGGTGTCTCTGTAGCGTGCTTTTACAAAGAAAAAAGGTTTCCAGTGTAAGCTAATAGCAGCCAGTCAGTGTCCTTCAAGCGGCTCTGTCAGGCCTTCCTTCAGCGTGTGCTCTGCAGAACTGTTCCAGTGCACATTGCCACTCATATCTGGTGTCTCTATAGCGTGCTTTTACAAAGAAAAAAGGTTTCCAGTGTAAGCTAATAGAAGCCAGTCAGTGTCCTTCAAGCGGCTCTGTCAGGCCTACAGTGTGTGCTCTGCAGAACTGTTCCAGTGCACATTGCCAATCATATCTGGTATCTCTATAGCGTGCTTTTACAAATAAAAAAGGTTTCCAGTGTAAGCTAATAGCAGTCAGTCAGTGTCCTTCAAGCGGCTCTGTCAGGCCTACAGTGTGTGCTCTGCAGAACTGTTCCAGTGCACATTGCCAATCATATCTGGTATCTCTATAGCGTGCTTTTACAAATAAAAAAGGTTTCCAGTGTAAGCTAATAGCAGCCAGTCAGTGTCCTTCAAGCGGCTCTGTCAGGCCTACACTGTGTGCTCTGCAGACCGGTGCCAGTGCACATTGCCACTCATATCTGGTGTCTCTATAGCGTGCTTTTACAAAGAAAAAGGTTTCCAGTGTCAGCTAATAGCAGCCAGTCAGTGTCCTTCAAGCGGCTCTGTCAGGCCAACAGTGTGTGCTCTGCAGAACTGTTCCAGTGCACATTGCCAATCATATCTGGTATCTCTATAGCGTGCTTTTACAAATAAAAAAGGTTTCCAGTGTAAGCTAATAGCAGCCAGTCAGTGTCCTTCAAGCGGCTCTGTCAGGCCTACAGTGTGTGCTCTGCAGAACTGTTCCAGTGCACATTGCCAATCATATCTGGTATCTCTGTAGCGTGCTTTTACAAATAAAAAAGGTTTCCAGTGTAAGCTAATAGCAGCCAGTCAGTGTCCTTCAAGCGGCTCTGTCAGGCCTACACTGTGTGCTCTGCAGACCGGTGCCAGTGCACATTGCCACTCATATCTGGTGTCTCTATAGCATGCTTTTACAAAGAAAAAAGATTTCCAGTGTAAGCTAATAGCAGCCAGTCAGTGTCCTTCAAGCGGCTCTGTCAGGCATACAGTGTGTGCTATGCAGACCGGTGCCAGTGCACATTGCCACTCATATCTGGTGTCTCTATAGCGTGCTTTTACAAAGAAAAAAGGTTTTCAGTGTAAGCTAATAGCAGCCAGTCAGTGTCCTTCAAGCGGCTCTGTCAGGCCTACAGTGTGTGCTCTGCAGAACTGTTCCAGTGCACATTGCCAATCATATCTGGTATCTCTATAGCGTGCTTTTACAAATAAAAAAGGTTTCCAGTGTAAGCTAATAGCAGCCAGTCAGTGTCCTTCAAGCGGCTCTGTCAGGCCTACAGTGTGTGCTCTGCAGAACTGTTCCAGTGCACATTGCCAATCATATCTGGTATCTCTATAGCGTGCTTTTACAAATAAAAAAGGTTTCCAGTGTAAGCTAATAGCAGCCAGTCAGTGTCCTTCAAGCGGCTCTGTCAGGCCTACAGTGTGTGCTCTGCAGACCGGTGCCAGTGCACATTGCCACTCATATCTGGTGTCTCTATAGCATGCTTTTACAAAGAAAAAAGGTTTCCAGTGTCAGCTAATAGCAGCCAGTCAGTGTCCTTCAAGCGGCTCTGTCAGGCCAACAGTGTGTGCTCTGCAGAACTGTTCCAGTGCACATTGCCAATCATATCTGGTATCTCTATAGCGTGCTTTTACAAATAAAAAAGGTTTCCAGTGTAAGCTAATAGCAGCCAGTCAGTGTCCTTCAAGCGGCTCTGTCAGGCCTACAGTGTGTGCTCTGCAGAACTGTTCCAGTGCACATTGCCAATCATATCTGGTATCTCTGTAGCGTGCTTTTACAAATAAAAAAGGTTTCCAGTGTAAGCTAATAGCAGCCAGTCAGTGTCCTTCAAGCGGCTCTGTCAGGCCTACAGTGTGTGCTCTGCAGACCGGTGCCAGTGCACATTGCCACTCATATCTGGTGTCTCTATAGCATGCTTTTACAAAGAAAAAAGGTTTCCAGTGTAAGCTAATAGCAGCCAGTCAGTGTCCTTCAAGCGGCTCTGTCAGGCCTTCCTTCAGCGTGTGCTCTGCAGAACTGTTCCAGTGCACATTGCCACTCATATCTGGTGTCTCTATAGCATGCTTTTACAAAGAAAAAAGGTTTCCAGTGTAAGCTAATAGCAGCCAGTCAGTGTCCTTCAAGCGGCTCTGTCAGGCCTACAGTGTGTGCTCTGCAGAACTGTTCCAGTGTGCATTGCCAATCATATCTGGTATCTCTATAGCGTGCTTTTACAAATAAAAAAGGTTTCCAGTGTAAGCTAATAGCAGCCAGTCAGTGTCCTTCAAGCGGATCTGTCAGGCCTTCCTTCAGCGTGTGCTCTGCAGAACTGTTCCAGTGCACATTGCCACTCATATCTGGTCTCACAGTAGCTTGCACGCATAGTACCACTAACCATCCCATGTGTTCCCTGTTAAGGGTTAATAAGTATAGGGGTGTATATAAAAATACCCCTTTCTGTCTCATTAGAGATATCTTTGCCAGAAGCTCAAGGAAGCAGGCGGAAGGGTCAGTGTTAGGACCCGCTTAGGGGGGTCTGCCTTGACGTTGGCAGGCGGGCATTCCCTCCAATGGCCATTGGAGCAACTAAATGACCTCCATTTGTCTAAATATACATAAGGATTAAGGAGAAAGCGCAAGTAACATTTTCTTTTCTTTGGTTTTTACTATATATTGGGGCTGATGTGTATTGTAGTCATTGCTGCTGGTCCCAGTAGTAATGGGACTAAGCGCAGGACTTCTCTTTTTGTATTTGTATTTACTTTGTATCACACAGCCTGGTTACAATGCTGCTGCCCATCCCATGTGTTCCCTGTTAAGGGTTAATAAGTATAGGGGTGTATATAAAAAATACCCCTTTCTGTCTCATTAGAGATATCTTTGCCAGAAGCTCAAGGAAGCAGGCGGAAGGGTCAGTGTTAGGACCTGCTTAGGGGGGTCTGCCTTGACGTTGGCAGGCGGGCATTCCCTCCAATGGCCATTGGAGCAACTAAATGACCTCCATTTGTAAATATACATAGGGATTAAGGAGAAAGCGCAAGTAACATTTTCTTTTCTATAGTACCACTAATGCCAAAAAAATGACAGGCAGAGGCAGGCCACCCCGCAGGGGCCGTCGTGGTCGTGGTGCTGTGATTCCCTGTCGCCCTAGAATAATGCCCAGTTTTCAGAAGCCACGTACCCTGAACTTGAAAAGTTCTGAGGACATAGTTGACTGGCTAACACAGGACACCCAATCTTCTACAGCCTCCGCTCGGAACCTTGACGCACCATCCTCCTCCAGCTTAGCTTCAGGCACCTCTCAAGATTCCACTCACCCGCCTGCCGCCACCACCAAAACTAGCACCACAGACGCTTTACTTGGTATGTCAGAGGAGTTATTCACACATCCGTTTGAAGAAATGAGTGATGCACAACCATTATTGACAGAGGATGTAGATAACAGGGATATGTCTCAGGCAGGCAGCATTAAACACATGGAGGTACGGTGTGATGATGATGATGTTGTACCCGCTGCTGCTTCCTTTTCTGAGTTGTCAGATACAAGTGAAGCGGTGATGATGATGATGCGTCCATGGATGTCACATGGGTGCCCGCTTGGCAAGAAGAAGAACAGGGCGAAAGTTCAGATGGGGAGACAGAGAGGAGGAGGAGACGAGTTGGAAGCAGGGGGGGGTCGTCGCAAGGAGCTAGTGGCACAGTCAGACAGCATGCATCGGCACCCGGGGTCAGCCCAACAGCACGCCAATCAACGCATGCTGTGTCCACCACCAGAATGCCGTCATTGCAGAGCTCAGCAGTGTGGAATTTTTTTTGTGTGTCTGCCTCTGACAACAGCGATGCCATTTGCAACCTGTACCAAAGGAAACTGAGTCGTGGGAGGTCCAACACCCACCTAGGTACAACTGCTTTGCGTAGGCACATGTTCTCACATCACAAACGCCTATGGGATCAACACATGAGTACAAGCAGCACGCCTACTCTAAGCCGCCATCCTCCTCCTGGTCCAGCATCTTCAGCCACGTCAACCACTGCTGTCCTCCTTGCCCCCTCTCAACCATCCGCCACTCCGTCTCCCGCCTTGAGCAGTTCCCGCTCATCTGCCCACAGTCATGTGTCTGTCAAGGACATGTTTGAGCGTAAGAAGCCAATGTCAGAAAGTCACCCCCTTGCCCAGCGTCTGACAGCTGGCTTGTCCGAACTATTAGCCCGCCAGCTTTTACCATACAAGCTGGTGGAGTCTGAGGCGTTCAAAAAATTTGTAGCTATTGGGACACCGCAGTGGAAGGTACCCGGACGAAATTTCTTTTCACAAAAGGCAATCCCCAACCTGTACTCGATTGTGCAAAAGGAAGTAATGGCATGTCTGGCACACAGTGTTGGGGCAAGGGTCCATCTGACCACTGATACCTGGTCTGCAAAGCATGGTCAGGGCAGGTATATCACCTACACTGTGCATTGGGTAAACCTGCTGATGGCTGACAAGCATGGAATGCGTGGCATTGCAGAGGAGTTGGTGACACCGCCACGACTTGCAGGCAGTCCTGCTGCCACCTCCTCTACTCCTCCTACTCCATCCTCTTCCATAACCTCCTCGGCTGAGTCCTCTTGTGCTGCTGCGTCTTGCTCCACATCAACGGCACCCCCCCAGCTCCCCAGGTACTATTCCACATCCCGGATACGGCAGTGTCACGCCGTCTTGAGTTTGACTTGCTTGAAAGCAGAGAGTCACACCGGACAAGCACTCCTGTCTGCCCTGAACGCACAGGTGGAAAAGTGGCTGACTCCGCAGCAACTGGATATCGGCAAAGTGGTGTGTGACAACGGAAAAAATTTGATAGCGGCATTGAATTTGGGCAAGTTGACACATGTGCCGTGCAGCGCACATGTGTGTAATCTGATCGTACAACGCTTTGTGCATAAGTACACAGGCTTACAGGACGTCCTGAAGCAGGCCAGGAAGGTGTGTGGCCATTTCAGGCGTTCCTACACGCCCATGGCTCACTTTGCCGATATCCAGCGGCGAAACAACATGCCAGTGAGGCGCTTGATTTGCGACAGCCCTACACGTTTTGAGGAGGTGACAAATTTAGTCAGTCGCACCGAAGGCACCATCAGCGACATCATACCATTTGTTTTCTTCCTGTAGCGTGCCCTGCGAAGACTGCTGGATCAGGCCGTAGATGAGCGTGAAGAGGAAGAGGAAGAGTTGTGGTCACCATCACCAGCAGAAACAGCCTTATCAGCATCGCTTGCTGGACCTGCGGCAACGCTGGAAGAGGATTGTGAGGAAGAGGAGTCAGAGGAGGAATGTGACTTTGAGGTGGAGGAGGAGCAAGACCAACCACAACAGGCATCCCGGGGTGCTCGTTGTCACCTATCTGGTACCCGTGGTGTTGTACGTGGCTGGGGGGAAGAACATACCTTCAATGACATCAGTGAGGAGGAGGAACGGGAAATGAGTAGCTCGGCATCCAACCTTGTGCAAATGGGGTCTTTCATGCCATGCTGTCGTGCCTGTTGAGGGACCCTCGTATAAAAAGGCTGAAGGAAAACGACCTGTTCTGGGTGTCCACGCTACTAGACCCCCGGTATAAGCAGAAAGTGGCGGAAATGTTACCGAATTACAAGTCGGAAAGGATGCAGCATTTGCAAAATAAATTAAAAAGTATGCTTTACCCAGCGTACAAGGGTGATGTCACAGCACAACGGGAATCTAAGAGGGGAAGAGGTGAAAGTGATCCTCCGCCTCCTCCCACGACCACGCCATATCTGCCAAGTGACCCTATGTAGGGGGAACAGTCTCTATTCTGCTCTGTGTCAGTGTGTATCAGAGTCCCTAAGGACAGGTGTCAATCCATATCTGCCAAGTGACCCTATGTAGGGGGAACAGTCCCTATTCTGCTCTGTGTCAGTGTGTATCAGGGATCCTTAGGACAGGTGTCAATCCATATCTTCCAAGTGACCCTATGTAGGGGGAACAGTCCCCATTCTGCTCTTTCAGTGTGTATCAGGGTCTCTGAGGACAGGTGTCAATCCATATCTGCCAAGTGACCCTATGTACAGGGAACAGTCCCTATTCTGCTCTGTGTCAGTGTGTATCAGGATCCATGAGGACAGGTGTCAATCCATACCTGCCAAGTGACCCTATGTAGGGGGAACAGTCCCTATTCTGCTCTGTGTCCGTGTGCATCAGGGGCTCTGAGGACAGGTGTCAATCCATATGCCAAGGTGTCAATATGTCATATGTCAGGTGTCAATCTATATCCATTGTGATTTAGTAAAGTTAGGTGATTTCTGCCCTTTATGGATTAAAAGCAGACTCTACATCAACTGTGTAATTTTCCATGGGAGTTTTGCCATGGATCCCCCTCCGGCATGCCACAGTCCAGGTGTTAGTCCCCTTGAAACAACTTTTCCATCACTTTTGTGGCCAGAAAGAGTCCCTGTTGGTTTTAAAACTCGCCTGCCCATTGAAGTCAATGGCGGTTCGCGCTGTTCGCCGGTTCGCGAACATTTGAGGAAGTTCGCGTTCGGCGTTCGCAAACTGAAAATTTCGGGTTCGCGACATCACTAATAAAGAGTCCACAACAGTTATGATAATCAAATATCCCAATAAAATAGCAGAAAGCAAGAGTTCTGATGTACAACTTGCCAGGAAGATAATTAACAGTCTGTGGAGAAGCATGTTCTTAAGAGGAGCCAGATGGGGACAACTTTTAGGAATCCGTATGTGGATCAGAAACAGGATAACAGTGCAATAAGTCCTATAAAAATCAGTATATAAAAGTATAGAGTCTGATGTGGTCATATTCACATGTATTAGATCTTGAAACCAGCTCTAGTATGAATGGCGTACAGCGGTACAATCCCCTCTTAAAGGATACGTAAAGAGATGTAAATATCACGGCAGTGTGAAACCATAAAAGGGTTAAAAAGGAGACATGGAGTAAACATGTTGTGTACTGTAAATAGGTAAAAGGTTATTAGTTAAAGAAACAGTTGCAGTTTATAGAAATACAATTTAGCAATGTGTATTATACCTACAATTGCCCATCACAAAATGTTTACTCACATTTAATTGAGCAGGTGGACTGCTCAATGAATCAGGCGTGAGTGGTATAATCCCCACCTAGGATTTCTTTGGAGTAAATACCTTTATTCAACACAATAATAAAATATCCACAATGCGTTTCGCCTATATGGCTTTCTCAAGTGTTGATAAAAATACATGCCTGGTAGGGTAGGGTACAGTCAGGTCCATAAATATTGGGACATTGACACAATTCTAATCTGTTGGCGCTATATAAATGGCAATAATAATATTCTTTTTGGCTCTATACACCAACACAATGGGTTTGAAATGAAACAAACAAGATGTGCTTTAACTGCAGGCTTTCAGCTTTAATTTGAGGGTATTTACATTCCAAATCAGGTGAACGGTGTATGAATTACAACAGTTTGTATATGTGCCTCCCACTTTTTCAGGGACCAAAAGTAATGGGACAGATTAACAGTCAGAAATTCCCAGATTTTACTAGTAACATGACGTAAAGTCATGATTTTATTAAAGACACGGAGGCGAGTATTATGCATAACTCTTTCTTTATTTCCTCAGCAGCAAAGATAGAGGAATATAAATATTGTCAAAATGAAAGAAAAAACTGAACAGGCATAACAGTCAGCCAATCACATAACAGAGGAAGTAGCTATATAAGTCCTGTGTCTCCCACAATCCCCCTCTTTCTTGCGAAAACCGAAGACCAGGTAAGATAACGATGTCCCACTTGATCCAAACAGGAAACGGGAAACAATACGAAAACTTCAAGCTAAAAAAGATAGAAAAATATGGTAATTTCCAAACTCAAAACTGTAGACTTACCAAACATAACCGTGAGGAGCCATACAAAAAAACTGTATTCTGAAATAGAAAATATATAAAATTAGGATCCAGCATAAAATGGTCAAGATCATCCAAAACATGATGCAAATACATGATATAAATACATGATATAAATACAGACCTAATTGAAAAGCATACCTGAATAGCACCGAAGCATCTCCTTTCCCAGAATCCACACCGGGAGGGTGGGCGGGAATAATACTCGCCTCCGTGTCTTTAATAAAATCATGACTTTACGTCATGTTACTAGTAAAATCTGGGAATTTTATTAAAGACACGGAGGCTCATATTATGCAAGTTCAAAGCTGTGCCACTACTCGAGATGCGATGTGTTCAATTGGTCTGAAATAGAAATCTCGAAAGGTCGATTCCCTGGACCAGTCCGCCGCTCGCATAATGTCTTCTAGACGACATCCGACTGAGGATGCTTTCGAAGCCATCACGCCCCGCACAGAATGAGGCGTAAAAACAGAGGTGTCTATACCTGCAGAATATAGTAGCCAACGCACCCAACGTGCCAGAGTAGGTGTCGAAACTGGCCGGTGAGGTGACTTAAAAGATAAGAACAAATCATGTAGATCAGCGGAGCGAAGGGAATGTGTAGCATCCAGATAAACTTTGACGCAATCCACTGGGCAGAGTGCCGGACAACCAGAAAACCTCGGGTAAGTAAACGACTTGGATGCAGACTTCGTCCTCCTGGATATGTCAAAAGTAACACCTTCTGGGGTGAATGCAACGGCGTCCCAATCCAGGGCCCTGACGTCAGAGACCCTCTTGCAAGAGATCAAACAGAGTAACATCACCAGCTTGGATGACAACCGTTTCAAAGTCAATTCATGGTTAGGGTACCACGATGAGAGGAACTGCAACATCACGTTGACATCCCAAAAGGCAGAGAAACGAGGCCGAGGAGGACGTGCAAGGCGAATACCCTTGAGAAGGCGACATACTAAAGGATGTCTGCCGACAGGCGAACCATCCAAACCCCTGTGTCCGGCCGAAATAGCCGAGCGGGATAGGTTGATCGTGCGGTACGCCTTGCCCGAGTCAAACAGGAACGTGAGGAACTCCAGGATCAGATGTAGAGGGGCAGATACGGGATCCACTGCCCGTTCCATGCACCAACCAGACCACGATCTCCATGAAGCTCGATAAGCCGTTCGTGTGCCTGGGGCCCAGGCGTTATCGAGGAGCAGGAGAGTTGTTTGCGGAACGTCTGAGACAACCCAAGGTCCCCTGAAAGGAACCATGCTATCAGGGGCAACTGGTGTTGAATCACCAGGTCGTGCGAGTTCCCATCCGGATCCAGAAGGAGGTCCTGGAAGACTGGTATCAACCGGGGAAAATCTATTGACAACTCCATCAAGCGAGGGAACCATGGTCGAGATCTCCAGAGAGGGGTGACCAACGCCACACAACAGTCGTGGCGAACCAGTTTCGAGATCGTGCGTGCGATCATGTTGAACGGGGGAAAAGCGTACAGGTGACCCTGCGGCCAGTCTTGGAGGAAGGCATCCGTCGCCACCGCTGCCGGGTCCGGCCTCCAACTGTAGAACCTCGGCAGCTGAGTGTTCAGCCGTGATGCGAACAGATCCATCTGGAACTTTCCCCATAACATGTCCAGGCCCTGGAACACCGAGGCGTGCAAATGCCAATCGCCAGAGTCTCGTAAGTGTCTGGAATTCCAATCCGCTCCCGAATTGTCCAGACCCGGAATGTGTTCCGCCGTCACCGAGACGTTGTTGTAGAGGCAGAACTGCCAGAAATCCTTCGCTAGAATCGCCAACATTTTGGACTTCGTGCCGCCCAGGTGATTTATGCAACGGACCGCCGACACGTTGTCCATCTTGAGCAGAACGCAGCAATTCGCCCGTCCTGGGGTAAGGCTGCGGATCGCGAATGCCCCCGCCAGAAGTTCCAAGCAGTTGATGTGTAACGACTTCTCCATGTCGGACCATCTGCCTCCTGTGGAAACGTCTCCACAACGAGCACCCCAGCCGTGCAAGCTGGCATCGGACTCTATCACTACGTCTGGGACGGAGCCGAAAATGGCTCTCCCGTTCCATGCCTCCATGTGTGCCAACCACCATTCTAACTCGTCTCTGGACTCCGCGTCCAAGCGTATCCGAGATTCGTAGGAGTGGCCCAGTCGAAGGTGCGACCCTTTGAGCCGTTGAAGGGCTCTGTAATGTAGTGGGCCCGGGAAGATCGCCTGAATAGAGGCTGCGAGGAGGCCAATAATTCTCGCCAATTGTCTTACTGACAAGTCTGAGACACGAAGAGCCCTCCGGATTTCCTTCCGAATGGCTTTCATCTTGGAATCCGGTAGAAACAAAAACTGTTGGACGGAATCCACTTTGAAGCCCAGGAATTCTATTGACTGGGCGGGGGTCAGGACCGATTTGTCCCAATTGATCAGAAATCCCAGACCTTGTAAAAGGTCGGTCGTCCAGTCCAAGTGTAGTAGGAGGTCCGCCCTCGACTGGGATAGGATCAGAATGTCGTCCAGGTAAATAATGAGGCGGACCCCTCGGGTTCGGAGGAATGCCACCACCGGCTTCAGGAGCTTGGTGAAGCACCAAGGAGCCGAAGAGAGACCGAAAGGCAGGCAGGTGAAGCGCCATCGTCGGCCATGCCAAGTGAAATGCAGGTAGTCCCTGCAGTCTGCGGCAATGGGAACCGTGAAGTAAGCGTCCTTCAGGTCCAGTTTGGCCAGCCAGTCCGCTTGGCGTAGAAGGTCTCTGAGGCAGTGTATGCCCTCCATCTGGAAATGTTGGTAACGTAGGAAAGCATTGAGAGGGCGAAGATTTATCACGGGGCGAACTCCGCCTCCTTTCTTCGGTACAAGGAACAAGTTGCTCGTAAAGCCTCGTGCGGCGAACGGCAGTTCCTCTATTGCGCCCTTGGACAACATTTCCACGACTTCCGCGGAAATCATCTCGTCCTGATCTGGTGGAAGAGACAGTTCTCTGGGGGGATAAAACTGGACAGGCATAGAAACGAACTCTAGGCGATATCCCCTTACACACTGTAGTACCCAAGCATCTGAGGTCAGTGCCACCCACCTGTGATAAAACAAGGCCAACCTCCCCGCTACCTGAGCGGGAGGGGAAGAAGGGGTACTCACCGTAAGGACGTCTGTTAGGAGCGCCACTGCGGGGGTATCTGGAGCCCCAAGCCCTGCCTCTGGCTGGGAAGAAGGTGGGTGCTCTCGGGTCTTGGAAGCCTCGTGATGGAAAAAAGGAACCTCTGGGTGCTCGGAACGAGCCTCTGTAACCGCGGCCAGGCGGACAGTTCCTGCTACGCCCGGCCCCTCCAAAAACCTTGGGCGCGAACATGCGTTTCATGTTCGCTTGCGCCTTATCAATTGCGGTAAAGGTCTTCACATAGGAGCCCATGTCTTTGACAAAGGAGGAGCCGAACAGCAAGCCCTCCTCAGTCGGGTCAGGTTCTGTCACCGTCATAGCGGCCAGCTTAGGGTTGATCTTTAGGAGGATCGCCTTACGCCTCTCAGAGGACATAGCCGTATTAGCATTGCCCAGCAGGCATATAGCTCGCTGGACCCACCCGATGGCCACATCCATATCCAAAACTGAGTCTCCAGATTTGGCAGCTTCAAGAAGCTCGTATAACTTCGATAGGGGCCCCAGAGTATCCAGGATCTTGTCCTGGCACCCTTTCAGGGAGTGGTCAAGGCCCTTCTTGGGCTTCCAGCCCGACTTATTGAGGGATTGGGCAATTTGGGGGTCAATATCCGGTGTTTTGCCGGCGGCGCCGGGGAGGGAAGGCCTCGGGCATTCGGCTCGCAGTTTATTGCGGCCTTCTTTAGAAAGCGGGGTGCGAATACGCTTAGCCACGTATTGGGCAATATGGTCTGGGGGAACCCACTCAGCGGACCTGGGGTGCCGCAAGTCGTCAGGGTCGAACAGGGGGTTACCCTGCGGGTCAAGAATCGCCTTGGTATCCCCAGAGGCGTCTAATAAGTGGCCACTGGCCTTGGCAGAGGAGCCCGAGGGGGTCACGCCCGTAAGGGGCAAATCCTCGCCAGATTCACCTTCGTCAAAGGAGTCATATCCCATATGGTCGGACTCATCCTCCACACTCCGGTCGGTATCCGACCCATCATCTAGGGCTCTGGCCCTTTTCCATAGTCTAGCCTTTTTAGCCCGGCCAGGGGCTCTTTTGCGCGTGGGGTGCGCGCTATCAGTGACCGCTTCCAGCGTGTCATTCATGGCAGGTAGCACCTGCATCGAGGAGTGGGAGCCGACATTTTTGGATTTGGCCTTAGCCTTACGTGCCCCAGGCACTGTCTGGGCAGGGGAAGGGGACCCCCCACCCTGGGAAGTTGGGGTGGTTACTGCAGGTACAACCATAGAGTGCAGGGAGTGGGTAAATGAGGAGGAGACAGCCCCCATGGCCGAGGCAATAGCCTTCTGCAGGGAGGAAGCCATAGTGGCTTCAAGCAATGCTTGAAATTCCTGAGAGGCCATAGCACTTTCAGTAGTCTCCATGGTAAAGTCCCCAGAGGGATCTGCAGGCCCATCATCCCTATCCTGCATGCTGGCTATAGTTTGTAAGAGCAAACTTTTAAACTAACGAAATGGGGCAGGAGAGAACTAAAAGGGTTGAGTAACCCACAGAGAAAAAGCAATAAGAAATAGTCAGACCGTTAGTGTGCCCGGGAGGGATCGAGGCGACCGACTGCACGGCAACTAGGAGGCAGACCGCATGGAGGTCCGTCCAAAATGGCCGCCGCACGCGAGGGAAGTGCTCGCGGCCGTGCACCCGTCGGGGGAAGGGGCGCGTGCACTCTGCCCGCGCGGTAAGACCGTGGGCGGGCAGGGAAGTGCACGTAGCCGCGGTCGTGAAGAAAGGACCGGCCGCGGCAAAAATCACTGTTTGCACCCGCGAGGGAGCAAGGGAAAGGCAGGGAGAGAAAAAATCTCCCGGTAAAGGGGAAAAAACCCCAGGGATCCCCAAGGCACACTAAGAGCACAACAAATAAAAACGATGCATATACATTTAAACAAGGGGTGCATCAATAAACACAACACCAAAGTAAAATCAGTAAATGGCAATAATAACAAGAAATACCACAATCAAAGTACAACAAGTAAGAGAGCTAAACATGGATACTTAGCTGTCTGAGGAAGCAGCAAAGAAAGAGGGGGATTGTGGGAGACACAGGACTTATATAGCTACTTCCTCTGTTATGTGATTGGCTGACTGTTATGCCTGTTCAGTTTTTTCTTTCATTTTGACAATATTTATATTCCTCTATCTTTGCTGCTGAGGAAATAAAGAAAGAGTTATGCATAATATGAGCCTCCGTGTCTTTAATAAAATCAAACTTTCACTTTTTAATACATGGTTGCAAATAGTGCTCACTGTATAAATGACTAGGAGTATGGATATTAAATTGTAACCGCTAGCACTCCTATTTACCACTATAACATCTTAAAACCTAGAATTTAGCTGGGCTAACCATACAGGTATCTTAGCTAAAATTTTGTATAGTCGGTATAGAGTTTCTCTATTTCAAATACATAAATAATTGAGAATACAATAAAAATAGGAGTTGGAAGCAATAACGTTTGTCTTTTAATATAGTTTATTGAATATAAATGAATAATCCATTAATATATCATAAAGCAGAGTATATAAAATGAAATTAATAAATGCTTGCAAAAGTATTAGTATAACAAACCCTCCTGCTTATACAGGTAATCTCTCAGTATGTCACCTCCAGAGTCGGTCAGTAAGTCTCTACCTAGCATTGATTATGCATGTATATATATAGTATAGCATTTCTAATTACTACTGGTAATGTATGGGTTAATTCATCTTAGGGTTAAAAGCATATATTAAAATAAAGGAAAAACACCCGTATCAATCTTATGTCATAACCCAGACATCTTTAATCTGTATTTGGACTAGAAGTTAGGTTGACATACACCTTAGGGTTGAAATCAGCCTTGAATTGTTATTGCATTAGTCTAAGACAAGATGGAGTAAACATGTTGTGTACTGTAAATAGGTAAAAGGTTATTAGTTAAAGAAACAGTTGCAGTTTAACCCCTTAAGACCGCAAGACGTACTATGCCGTCCTATGCCGTACTATGACGCCCCCACCCCCCCCCCCTTTTTTGTTCTTTTATATATACATTTTGTGTTTTCTTTTTCATACTAATTTTCATTGGTGGCCTAACTATAATGTATGGAATTTTATTTTATTTTTTAATTTATATATACATTTAAATATATATATATATATATAATATATAAGAAATATAAAAAACAAATGGTTGAGCATTTAAGTTTTAGTTTTATTTTTCAACCAGACACTTATATACCTATTTATTATGGAATAAAAGTTTTTCTTTTTCTGTTAACATGTTATTGTTTTTTATTAATAAGTTTTTTTTATGGATCCAGTCCAGGGTTTACCCTTTACTTATGTAATTTGGGTTATTCCTGGGTGTGGCGAAACCAACCTCGCCACTGGGCCCTGGAGAAGCCTGTTTGCTAGCCTCCTACCTGCTGACTATGGCCCCTGGGTTATTTGGGGCATATTGTACTTTATATTGCTGCTGCTGGCCCTTTTAAAAGCATCGGTGGACATATTGGGACTTTTGGGACTACTGTCCCTTTAAGACTGTGGAGCATATTACAGTAATACTGCCTTTAGTCCTTTAATATCATGTATGCATTTATGTGTTCAGTTAACCTGGGTTATAAGTATGCAGCATTCATCTGATTGTTTGGTAGAATCACTCCATTCAGTATATTGAGTGAAACTACCGAACAACCAGACCACCCAGGAATAAGTGTGCCTCCAATTACCGTTTGCAACAATGTTGCAAACGGGTAATTGGCAATCAGTGTAATGTCTTCTTTGTCCTCTGGGTGGCCGCCATTCGGGAAACGAACACGTGGCGGCGGCCATCTTAAACTCCCGAACAGCGGTGTTTTGCCGTCGAGTGTCTGGAACTAAAATCGGACACTCGACTAGGCAAACACCGCTGAGACCTCCATACTTCCAGAAATTCGTATAGAAACTACCGAATGGCCTGCCGTTCGGTAGAAAGAACCCCACAAACAAGGGAATTCATTCAAACCCTCTCCAGGCTCTATAACACAGGCAATTCGTCTGTTTTCATTCCCTTGTTTGTGACCGACCACAGGGACAAAATGCATGGAACTGTTTTCGGATACTTTACCCATGCGGTCGGTCAAATCTTTGGAACCCCATATCTCCCGAACCGTTTATCCGAATGAACTGATTTTTGGATATGTTGTCCCCCTGAATAAGGGCTATCCAGTGATGCTGGATTTAAAGGTGTACCCCCTGAACCTTGTATGTGATTGGTTATTTTATGCCTCCCCCTGGGTGTGACCTGTAAGTGTACAAGTGTAATAAAAGCCAGGCTGGATGAGCCAGTCCAGAGATCCTGTTTTACCCTCAAAGTGAAGTGTCGTCTCATTATTGGGGGAGGATTTATTGTATGCTGTTCCAGTTTGACTGCTAGGAGTGTAAACCTATTCGTATGTTTTTTCCTATTCGGCTGTATACAGCATTCATATGCTAGAGAGGATTCCTATGCTTCTCTGAGTCGGTGGTTGTGGTGTCTGCTGCAGTGCTTGAAGTCCTCAGGAGCGCTAGGAGCATCCTTTAACGGAGGTACCCAGTCGGGGTGCCAGGCGATCCGTTACACTGGGCTATTTAAATCGTGATCTGTGGCAATTACCTTGTCTTGAGAAAGTCCCGTGGGCGGGACGAAACGCGTCGATGAGTCACAGCTGATTACGTGACGTTCTGTTCTGTTGCTGTGGGGAGATATAGTTTTAGTTTCCCTTACGAGATAGCCGGTTTCTGTCGGGAGTTTGTTTTCCGACACTGCGGTCTTTTTTGAAGACACCGACTGTGGTGCAACACGTTACATCTAACCTTCGGGTGATCAATTGCCTTATTGGAAGAGTGTTTTCCCTTACACCGCGGTCTTTTTTGAAGATCCCGACCGCGGTGCAACAGTTTATCCTCCCTTGACGGATTCTATTTGGCCACTACTATCTCTCTCCATTGTACCTCGGTGGGGGCCCCCACCGAGGCAAGGTACTTTTATTCCATAATTTTGTTGCGTATGTTAGCTTTATTACATTGCAAGCATTTGTTATACCTCTAGACACTTTGTTTTCTACATTGTATCTTTAGTGTCTGTTAGGTGTTTATTCTGGCATTTACATTTGTCAGGATTCATATATCTATTGATTTTTCATTTATTTGTTTTTTATTACTGTGTACCTTCTAGCAACAGATCAATTTAGTCATGTTTTTATTCGTGATCCGATTGATTTATAGATTTTTTACTAAATACACATTTGTACTTTAAGTGTCACTTCAGAATTTCCAGGAGCGCACATACTTTTTTAATCTTTGAGCTCACACTCAATTTAGGACGCTTGTGGATGTATGTTGTAGCCCACCTAATTGTTTGACACTGATTACACCTTTTTACTAGTTTTCTAACATAGTAGTAATCGTCTTATTTTTTTAGATTTAGACATTTTTATAAAAGATGGCATTAATTATACAAACACTTTTTTTCAAAAAGGCCTGCACAAATACAGTGATTGAACAATCTAGTTGTCATAGATGAGGCAATTCCTACGCCTCCGTAGAAATTGTACGAACACTAAAGACATTGAAGAACAGGCCCAGACACTAAAAAATACATTCACAGAAAAAAGTACACACCAACAAATCTTAAGTAGTGATGTACCGAACTGTTCGCCGGTGAATAGTTCCCGGCGGACATAGCATGTTCGCGTTCGCCACCGCGGGCGATCACATGGGCGGTTCGATCCGCCCCCTATTCGTCATCATTGAGCAAACTTTGACCCTGTGCCTCACGGTCAGCAGACACATTCCAGCCAATCAGCAGCACACCCTCCCTAGCAGACCCGCCCACCTCCCTCCCAGCATCCATTTTAGATTCATTCTGAAGCTGCATGCTTAGTGAGAGGAGGGAAAGTGTAGCTGCTGCTGATTAGATAGGGAAATTGATAGCTAGGCTAGGGTATTCAGTGTCCACTACAATCCTGAAGGACTCATCTGATCTCTGCTGTAAGGACAGCACCCCAAAAAGCCCTTTTTAGGGCTAGAACATCAGGCTGCTTTTTTTTTTTTTGTCCTTCAATTGCAGGTGCCTGCCTGCCAGCTTCTGTGTGAGGCTCACAGTGGATGATGTGCCCACTTGCCCAGTGCCACCACTCATATCTGTTTTTACAATAGCTTAAGCTTTAGATTTAAAAAAAAAAAACATTTTCACTGTAATAGAAGAGCAGTTGCCTGCCTGCCATCTTCTGTGTCAGGCTGTATGCTGTGCCCATTTGCACAGTCAGTGCCACCACTCATATCTGTTGTGACAATAGCTTAAGCTTTAAATTTAAAAAAAATAAAAAAAATTCACTGTAATAGAAGAGCAGTTGCCTGCCTGCCATCTTCTGTGTCAAGCTGTATGCTGTGCCCATTTGCACAGTCAGTGTCGCCACTCATATCTGTTTTGACAATAGCTTAAGCTTTAGATTTAAAAAATAATAATTTTTTTTCACTGTAATAGAAGAGCAGTTGCCTGCCTGCCATCTTCTGTGTCAGGCTGTATGCTGTGCCCATTTGCACAGTCAGTGCCACCACTCATATCTGTTGTGACAATAGCTTAAGTTTAGATTTAAAAAAAATATATTTTTTTTCACTGTAATAGAAGAGCAGACCTGTGCCAGCGTACTTTGACAGTTGCCACTCATATCTGGTGTCTCTGTAGCGTGCTTTTACAAAGAAAAAAGATTTCCAGTGTAAGCTAATAGCAGCCAGTCAGTGTCCTTCAAGCGGCTCTGTCAGGCCTACAGTGTGTGCTCTGCAGAACTGTTCCAGTGTACATTGCCAATCATATCTGGTATCTCTATAGCGTGCTTTTACAAATAAAAATGATTTCCAGTGTAAGCTAATAGCAGCCAGTAAGTTTCCTTCAAGCGGCTCTGTCAGGCCTACAGTGTGTGCTCTGCAGACCGGTGCCAGTGCACATTGCCACTCATATCTGGTGTCTCTATAGCGTGCTTTTACAAAGAAAAAAGGTTTCCAGTGTAAGCTAATAGCAGCCAGTCAGTGTCCTTCAAGCGGCTCTGTCAGGCCTACAGTGTGTGCTCTGCAGAACTGTTCCAGTGCACATTGCCAATCATATCTGGTATCTCTATAGCGTGCTTTTACAAATAAAAAAGGTTTCCAGTGTAAGTTAATAGCAGCCAGTCAATGTCCTTCAAGCGGCTCTGTCAGGCCTACAGTGTGTGCTCTGCAGAACTGTTCCAGTGCACATTGCCAATCATATCTGGTATCTCTATAGCGTGCTTTTACAAAGAAAAAAGGTTTCCAGTGTAAGCTAATAGCAGCCAGTCAGTGTCCTTCAAGCGGCTCTGTCAGGCCAACAGTGTGTGCTCTGCAGAACTGTTCCAGTGCACATTGCCAATCATATCTGGTATCTCTATAGCGTGCTTTTACAAATAAAAAAGGTTTCCAGTGTAAGCTAATAGCAGCCAGTCAGTGTCCTTCAAGCGGCTCTGTCAGGCCTACAGTGTGTGCTCTGCAGAACTGTTCCAGTGCACATTGCCAATCATATCTGGTATCTCTGTAGCGTGCTTTTACAAATAAAAAAGGTTTCCAGTGTAAGCTAATAGCAGCCAGTCAGTGTCCTTCAAGCGGCTCTGTCAGGTCTACAGTGTGTGCTCTGCAGACCGGTGCCAGTGCACATTGCCACTCATATCTGGTGTCTCTATAGCATGCTTTTACAAAGAAAAAAGGTTTCCAGTGTAAGCTTATAGCTGCCAGACAGTGTCCTTCAAGCGGCTCTGTCAGGCCTACAGTGTGTGCTCTGCAGAACTGTTCCAGTGCACATTGCCAGTTATCTGGTGTCTCTATAGCGTGCTTTTACAAAGAAAAAAAGGTTTCCAGTGTAAGCTAATAGCAGCCAGTCAGTGTCCTTCAAGCGGCTCTGTCAGGCCTTCTTTCAGCGTGTGCTCTGCAGAACTGTTCCAGTGCACATTGCCACTCATATCTGGTGTCTCTATAGCGTGCTTTTACAAATAAAAAAGGTTTCCAGTGTAAGCTAATAGCAGCCAGTCAGTGTCCTTCAAGCGGCTCTGTCAGGCCTACAGTGTGTGCTCTGCAGACCGGTGCCAGTGCACATTGCCACTCATATCTGGTGTCTCTATAGCGTGCTTTTACAAAGAAAAAAGGTTTCCAGTGTAAGCTAATAGCAGCCAGTCAGTATCCTTAAAGCGGCTCTGTCAGGCCAACAGTGTGTGCTCTGCAGAACTGTTCCAGTGCACATTGCCAATCATATCTGGTATCTCTAAAGCGTGCTTTTACAAATAAAAAAGGTTTCCAGTGTAAACTAATAGCAGCCAGTCAGTGTCCTTCAAGCGGCTCTGTCAGGCCTACAGTGTGTGCTCTGCAGAACTGTTCCAGTGCACATTGCCAATCATATCTGGTATCTCTGTAGCGTGCTTTTACAAATAAAAAAGGTTTCCAGTGTAAGCTAATAGCAGCCAGTCAGTGTCCTTCAAGCGGCTCTGTCAGGCCTACAGTGTGTGCTCTGCAGACCGGTGCCAGTGCACATTGCCACTCATATCTGGTGTCTCTATAGCATGCTTTTACAAAGAAAAAAGGTTTCCAGTGTAAGCTAATAGCTGCCAGTCAGTGTCCTTCAAGCGGCTCTGTCAGGCCTACAGTGTGTGCTCTGCAGAACTGTTCCAGTGCACATTGCCAGTTATCTGGTGTCTCTGTAGCGTGCTTTTACAAAGAAAAAAGGTTTCCAGTGTAAGCTAATAGCAGCCAGTCAGTGTCCTTCAAGCGGCTCTGTCTGGCCTTCCTTCAGCGTGTGCTCTGCAGAACTGTTCCAGTGCACATTGCCACTCATATCTGGTGTCTCTATAGCGTGCTTTTACAAAGAAAAAAGGTTTCCAGTGTAAGCTAATAGCAGCCAGTCAGTGTCCTTCAAGCGGCTCTGTCAGGCCTACAGTGTGTGCTCTGCAGAACTGTTCCAGTGCGCATTGCCAATCATATCTGGTATCATTATAGCGTGCTTTTACAAATAAAAAAGGTTTCCAGTGTAAGCTAATAGCAGCCAGTCAGTGTCCTTCAAGCGGATCTGTCAGGCCTTCCTTCAGCGTGTGCTCTGCAGAACTGTTCCAGTGCACATTGCCACTCATATCTGGTCTCACAGTAGCTTGCACGCATAGTACCACTAATGCCAAAAAAAATGACAGGCAGAGGCAGGCCACCCCGCAGGGGCCGTCGTGGTCGTGGTGCTGTGATTCCCTTTTGCCCTAGAATAATGCCCAGTTTTCAGAAGCCACGTACCCTGAACTTGAAAAGTTATGAGGACATAGTTGACTGGCTAACACAGGACACCCAATCTTCTACAGCCTCCGCTCGGAACCTTGACGCACCATCCTCCTCCAGCTTAGCTTCAGGATCCTCTCAAGATTCCACTCACCCGCCCACCGCCACCACCAAAACTAGCACCACAGACGCTTTACTTGGTATGTCAGAGGAGTTATTCACACATCCGTTTGAAGAAATGAGTGATGCACAACCATTATTGACAGAGGATGTAGATAACAGGGATATGTCTCAGGCAGGCAGCATTAAACACATGGAGGTACGGTGTGAGGATGATGATGTTGTACCCGCTGCTGCTTCCTTTTCTGAGTTGTCAGATACAAGTGAAGCGGTGATGATGACGATGCGTCCATGGATGTCACATGGGTGCCCGCTCGGCAAGAAGAAGAACAGGGCGAAAGTTCAGATGGGGAGACAGAGAGGAGGAGGAGACGAGTTGGAAGCAGGGGGGGGTCGTTGCAAGGAGCTAGTTGCACAGTCAGACAGCATGCATCGGCACCCGGGGTCAGCCCGACAGCACGCCAATCAACGCATGCTGTGTCCACCACCAGAATGCCATCATTGCAGAGCTCAGCAGTGTGGAATTTTTTTTGTGTGTCTGCCTCTGACAACAGCGATGCCATTTGCAACCTGTGCCACAGGAAACTGAGTCGTGGGAGGTCCAACACCCACCTAGGTACAACTGCTTTGCGTAGGCACATGATCTCACATCACAAACGCCTATGGGATCAACACATGAGTACAAGCAGCACGCCTACTCTAATCCTCCTCCTGGTCCAGCATCTTCAGCCACGTCAACCACTGCTGTCCTCCTTGCCCCCTCTCAACCATCCGCCACTCCGTCTCCCGCCTTGAGCAGTTCCCGCTCATCTGCCCACAGTCATGTGTCTGTCAAGGACATGTTTGAGCGTAAGAAGCCAATGTCAGAAAGTCACCCCCTTGCCCAGCGTCTGACAGCTGGCTTGTCCAAACTATTAGCCCGCCAGCTTTTACCATACAAGCTGGTGGAGTCTGAGGCGTTCAAAAAATTTGTAGCTATTGGGACACCGCAGTGGAAGGTACCCGGACGAAATTTCTTTTCACAAAAGGCAATCCCCAACCTGTACTCGATTGTGCAAAAGGAAGTCATGGCATGTCTGGCACACAGTGTTGGGCAAGGGTCCATCTGACCACTGATACCTGGTCTGCAAAGCATGGTCAGGGCAGGTATATCACCTACACTGTGCATTGGGTAAACCTGCTGACGGCTGACAAGCATGGAATGCGTGGCATTGCAGAGGAGTTGGTGACACCGCCACGACTTGCAGGCAGTCCTGCTGCCACCTCCTCTACTCCTCCTACTCCATCCTCTTCCATAACCTCCTCGGCTGAGTCCTCTTGTGCTGCTGCGTCTTGCTCCACATCAACGGCACCCCCCCAGCTCCCCAGGTACTATTCCACATCCCGGATACGGCAGTGTCACGCCGTCTTGGGTTTGACTTGCTTGAAAGCAGAGAGTCACACCGGACAAGCACTCCTGTCCACCCTGAACGCACAGGTGGAAAAGTGGCTGACTCCGCAGCAACTGGATATCGGCAAAGTGGTGTGTGACAACGGAAAAAATTTGATAGCGGCATTGAAGTTGGGCAAGTTGACACATGTGCCGTGCATGGCACATGTGTGTAATCTGATCGTACAACGCTTTGTGCATAAGTACACAGGCTTACAGGACGTCCTGAAGCAGGCCAGGAAGGTGTGTGGCCATTTCAGGCGTTCCAACACGGCCATGGCTCACTTTGCCGATATCCAGCGGCGAAACAACATGCCAGTGAGGCGCTTGATTTGCGACAGCCCTACACGTTTTGAGGAGGTGACAAATTTAGTCAGTCGCACCGAAGGCACCATCAGCGACATCATACCATTTGTTTTCTTCCTGGAGCGTGCCCTGCGAAGAGTGCTGGATCAGGCCGTAGATGAGCGTGAAGAGGAAGAGGAAGAGTTGTGGTCACCATCACCACCAGAAACAGCCTTATCAGCATCGCTTGCTGGACCTGCGGCAACGCTGGAAGAGGATTGTGAGGAAGAGGAGTCAGAGGAGGAATGTGGCTTTGAGGAGGAGGATGAGCAAGACCAACCACAACAGGCATCCCGGGGTGCTCGTTGTCACCTATCTGGTACCCGTGGTGTTGTACGTGGCTGGGGGGAAGAACATACCTTCAATGACATCAGTGAGGAGGAGGAACGGGAAATGAGTAGCTCGGCATCCAACCTTGTGCAAATGGGGTCTTTCATGCCATGCTGTCGTGCCTGTTGAGGGACCCTCGTATAAAAAGGCTGAAGGAAAACGACCTGTTCTGGGTGTCCACGCTACTAGACCCCCGGTATAAGCAGAAAGTGGCGGAAATGTTACCGAATTACAAGTCGGAAAGGATGCAGCATTTGCAAAATAAATTAAAAAGTATGCTTTACCCAGCGTACAAGGGTGATGTCACAGCACAACGGGAATCTAAGAGGGGAAGAGGTGAAAGTGATCCTCCGCCTCCTCCCACGACCACGCCATATCTGCCAAGTGACCCTATGTAGGGGGAACAGTCTCTATTCTGCTCTGTGTCAGTGTGTATCAGAGTCCCTAAGGACAGGTGTCAATCCATATCTGCCAAGTGACCCTATGAAGGGGGAACAGTCCCTATTCTGCTCTGTCAGTGTGTATCAGGGTCTCTGAGGACAGGTGTCAATCCATATCTGCCAAGTGACCCTATGTACGGGGAACAGTCCCTATTCTGCTCTGTGTCAGTGTGTATCAGGATCCATGAGGACAGGTGTCAATCCATACCTGCCAAGTGACCCTATGTAGGGGGAACAGTCCCTATTCTGCTCTGTGTCCGTGTGCATCAGGGGCTCTGAGGACAGGTGTCAATCCATATGTCAAGGTGTCAATATATCATATGTCAGGTGTCAATCTATATCCATTGTGATTTAGTAAAGTTAGGTGATTTCTGCCCTTTATGGATTAAAAGCAGACTCTACATCAACTGTGTAATTTTCCATGGGAGTTTTGCCATGGATCCCCCTCCGGCATGCCACAGTCCAGGTGTTAGTCCCCTTAAAACAACTTTTCCATCACTTTTGTGGCCAGAAAGAGTCCCTGTTGGTTTTAAAACTCGCCTGCCCATTGAAGTCAATGGCGGTTCGCGCGGTTCGCCGGTTCGCGAACATTTGAGGAAGTTCGCGTTCGGCGTTCGCAAACTGAAAATTTTGGGTTCGCGACATCACTAATAAAGAGTCCACAACAGTTATGATAATCAAATATCCCAATAAAATAGCAGAAAGCAAGAGTTCTGATGTACAACTTGCCAGGAAGATAATTAACAGTCTGTGGAGAAGCATGTTCTTAAGAGGAGCC
Source organism: Pelobates fuscus (assembly GCF_036172605.1). Lineage (NCBI taxonomy): Eukaryota > Metazoa > Chordata > Amphibia > Anura > Pelobatidae > Pelobates > Pelobates fuscus. The sequence continues at coordinate 69,412,377 of NC_086327.1, forward strand.
AGATGGGGACAACTTTTAGGAATCCGTATGTGGATCAGAAACAGGATAACAGTGCAATAAGTCCTATAAAAATCAGTATATAAAAGTATAGAGTCTGATGTGGTCATATACACATGTATTAGATCTTGAAACCAGCTCTAGTATGAATGGCGTACAGCGGTACAATCCCCTCTTAAAGGATACGTAAAGAGATGTAAATATCACGGCAGTGTGAAACCATAAAAGGGTTAAAAAGGAGACATGGAGTAAACATGTTATGTACTGTAAATAGGTAAAAGGTTATTAGTTAAAGAAACAGTTGCAGTTTATAGAAATACAATTTAGCAATGTGTATTATACCTACAATTGCCCATCACAAAATGTTTACTCACATTTAATTGAGCAGGTGGACTGCTCAATGAATCAGGCGTGAGTGGTATAATCCCCACCTAGGATTTCTTTGGAGTAAATACCTTTATTCAACACAATAATAAAATATCCACAATGCGTTTCGCCTATATGGCTTTCTCAAGTGTTGATAAAAATACATGCCTGGTAGGGTAGGGTACAGTCAGGTCCATAAATATTGGGACATTGACACAATTCTAATCTGTTGGCGCTATATAAATGGCAATAATAATATTCTTTTTGGCTCTATACACCAACACAATGGGTTTGAAATGAAACAAACAAGATGTGCTTTAACTGCAGGCTTTCAGCTTTAATTTGAGGGTATTTACATTCCAAATCAGGTGAACGGTGTATGAATTACAACAGTTTGTATATGTGCCTCCCACTTTTTCAGGGACCAAAAGTAATGGGACAGATTAACAGTCATAAATCAAACTTTCACTTTTTAATACATGGTTGCAAATAGTGCTCACTGTATAAATGACTAGGAGTATGGATATTAAATTGTAACCGCTAGCACTCCTATTTACCACTATAACATCTTAAAACCTAGAATTTAGCTGGGCTAACCATACAGGTATCTTAGCTAAAATTTTGTATAGTCGGTATAGAGTTTATCTATTTAAAATACATAAATAATTGAGAATACAATAAAAATAGGAGTTGGAAGCAATAACTTTTGTCTTTTAATATAGTTTATTAAATATAAATGAATAATCCATTAATATATCATAAAGCAGAGTATATAAAATGAAATTAATAAATGCTTGCAAAAGTATTAGTATAACAAACCCTCCTGCTTATACAGGTAATCTCTCAGTATGTCACCTCCAGAGTCGGTCAGTAAGTCTCTACCTAGCATTGATTATGCATGTATATATATAGTATAGCATTTCTAATTACTACTGGTAATGTATGGGTTAATTCATCTTAGGGTTAAAAGCAGTTCATATATTAAAATAAAGGAAAAACACCCTTATCAATCTTATGTCATAACCCAGACATCTTTAATCTGTATTTGGACTAGAAGTTAGGTTGACATACACCTTAGGGTTAAAAGCAGTACAGCCTTGAATTGTTATTGCATTAGTCTAAGACAAGATGGAGTAAACATGTTGTGTACTGTAAATAGGTAAAAGGTTATTAGTTAAAGAAACAGTTGCAGTTTAACCCCTTAAGACCGCAGGACGTACTATGCCGTCCTTATTTGGGCGGCTCTAAACGCCCCCACCCCCCCTTTTTTGTTCTTTTAGATATACATTTTGTGTTTTCTTTTTCATACTAATTTTCATTGGTGGCCTAACTATAATGTATGGAATTTTATTTTATTTTTTAATTTATATATACATTTAAATATCTATATATAATATATAAGAAATATAAAAAACAAATGGTTGAGCATTTAAGTTTTAGTTTTATTTTTATTTTTCAACCAGACACTTATATACCTATTTATTATGGAATAAAAGTTTTTCTTTTTCTGTTAACATGTTATTGTTTTTTAATAATAAGTTTTTTTTTATGGATCCAGTCCAGGGTTTACCCTTTACTTATGTAATTTGGGTTATTCCTGGGCTATTTAAATCGTGATCTGTGGCAATTACCTTGTCTTGAGAAAGTCCCGTGGGCGGGACGAAACGCGTCGATGAGTCACAGCTGATTACGTGACATTCTGTTCTGTTGCTGTGGGGAGATATAGTTTTAGTTTCCCTTACGAGATAGCCGGTTTCTGTCGGGAGATTGTTTTCCGACACTGCGGTCTTTTTTGAAGACACCGACTGTGGTGCAACGCGTTACATCTAACCTTCGGGTGATCAATTGCCTTATTGGAAGAGTGTTTTCCCTTACACCGCGGTCTTTTTTGAAGATCCCGACCGCGGTGCAACAGTTTATCCTCCCTTGACGGATTCTATTTGGCCACTACTATCTCTCTCCATTGTACCTCGGTGGGGGCCCCCACCGAGGCAAGGTACTTTTATTCCATATTTTTGTTGCGTATGTTAGCTTTATTACATTGCAAGCATTTGTTATACCTCTAGACACTTTGTTTTCTACATTGTATCTTTAGTGTCTGTTAGGTGTTTATTCTGGCATTTACATTTGTCAGGATTCATATATCTATTGATTTTTCATTTATTTGTTTTTTATTACTGTGTACCTTCTAGCAACAGATCAATTTAGTCATGTTTTTATTCGTGATCCGATTGATTTATAGATTTTTTACTAAATACACATTTGTACTTTAAGTGTCACTTCAGAATTTCCAGGAGCGCACATACTTTTTTAATCTTTGAGCTCACACTCAATTTAGGACGCTTGTGGATGTATGTTGTAGCCCACCTAATTGTTTGACACTGATTACACCTTTTTACTAGTTTTCTAACATAGTAGTAATCGTCTTATTTTTTTAGATTTAGACATTTTTATAAAAGATGGCATTAATTATACAAACACTTTTTTTCAAAAAGGCCTGCACAAATACAGTGATTGAACAATCTAGTTGTCATAGATGAGGCAATTCCTACGCCTCCGTAGAAATTGTACGAACACTAAAGACATTGAAGAACAGGCCCAGACACTAAAAAATAAATTCACAGAAAAAAGTACACACCAACAAATCTTAAGTAGTGATGTACCGAACTGTTCGCCGGTGAATAGTTCCCGGCGGACATAGCATGTTCGCGTTCGCCACCGCGGGCGATCACATGGGCGGTTTGATCCGCCCCCTATTCGTCATCATTGAGCAAACTTTGACCCTGTGCCTCACGGTCAGCAGACACATTCCAGCCAATCAGCAGCACACCCTCCCTAGCAGACCCGCCCACCTCCCTCCCAGCATCCATTTTAGATTCATTCTGAAGCTGCATGCTTAGTGAGAGGAGGGAAAGTGTAGCTGCTGCTGATTAGATAGGGAAATTGATAGCTAGGCTAGGGTATTCAGTGTCCACTACAATCCTGAAGGACTCATCTGATCTCTGCTGTAAGGACAGCACCCCAAAAAGCCCTTTTTAGGGCTAGAACATCAGGCTGCTTTTTTTTTTTTTGTCCTTCAATTGCAGGTGCCTGCCTGCCCGCTTCTGTGTGAGGCTCACAGTGGATGATGTGCCCACTTGCCCAGTGCCACCACTCATATCTGTTTTTACAATAGCTTAAGCTTTAGATTTAAAAAAAAAAAAACATTTTCACTGTAATAGAAGAGCAGTTGCCTGCCTGCCATCTTCTGTGTCAGGCTGTATGCTGTGCCCATTTGCACAGTCAGTGCCACCACTCATATCTGTTGTGACAATAGCTTAAGCTTTAAATTTAAAAAAAAAAAAAAAAAATTCACTGTAATAGAAGAGCAGTTGCCTGCCTGCCATCTTCTGTGTCAGGCTGTATGCTGTGCCCATTTGCACAGTCAGTGCCGCCACTCATATCTGTTGTGACAATAGCTTAAGCTTTAGATTTAAAAAATAATAATTTGTTTTCACTGTAATAGAAGAGCAGTTGCCTGCCTGCCATCTTCTGTGTCAGGCTGTATGCTGTACCCATTTGCACAGTCAGTGCCACCACTCATATCTGTTGTGACAATAGCTTAAGCTTTAGATTAAAAAAATATATATATTTTGTTTCACTGGAATAGAAGAGCAGTTGCCTGCCTGCCATCTTCTGTGTCAGGCTGTATGCTGTGCCCATTTGCACAGTCAGTGCCACCACTCATATCTGTTGTGACAAGAGCTTAAGTTTAGATTTAAAAAATATATATATTTTTTTCACTGTAATAGAAGAGCAGCCTGTGCCAGCGTACTTTGACAGTTGCCACTCATATCTGGTGTCTCTGTAGCGTGCTTTTACAAAGAAAAAAGATTTCCAGTGTAAGCTAATAGCAGCCAGTCAGTGTCCTTCAAGCGGCTCTGTCAGGCCTACAGTGTGTGCTCTGCAGACCGGTGCCAGTGCACATTGCCACTCATATCTGGTGTCTCTATAGCATGCTTTTACAAAGAAAAAAGGTTTCCAGTGTAAGCTAATAGCTGCCAGTCAGTGTCCTTCAAGCGGCTCTGTCAGGCCTACAGTGTGTGCTCTGCAGAACTGTTCCAGTGCACATTGCCACTCATATCTGGTGTCTCTATAGCGTGCTTTTACAAAGAAAAAAGGTTTCCAGTGTAAGCTAATAGCAGCCAGTCAGTGTCCTTCAAGCGGCTCTGTCAGGCCTACAGTGTGTGCTCTGCAGAACTGTTCCAGTGCACATTGCCAATCATATCTGGTATCTCTATAGCGTGCTTTTACAAATAAAAAAGGTTTCCAGTGTAAGCTAATAGCAGCCAGTCAGTGTCCTTCAAGCGGCTCTGTCAGGCCTACAGTGTGTGCTCTGCAGAACTGTTCCAGTGCACATTGCCAATCATATCTGGTATCTCTATAGCGTGCTTTTACAAATAAAAAAGGTTTCCAGTGTAAACTAATAGCAGCCAGTCAGTGTCCTTCAAGCGGCTCTGTCAGGCCTACAGTGTGTGCTCTGCAGAACTGTTCCAGTGCACATTGCCAATCATATCTGGTATCTCTGTAGCGTGCTTTTACAAAGAAAAAAGGTTTCCAGTGTAAGCTAATAGCAGCCAGTCAGTGTCCTTCAAGCGGCTCTGTCAGGCCTACAGTGTGTGCTCTGCAGAACTGTTCCAGTGCACATTGCCACTCATATCTGGTGTCTCTATAGCGTGCTTTTACAAAGAAAAAAGGTTTCCAGTGTAAGCTAATAGCAGCCAGTCAGTGTCCTTCAAGCGGCTCTGTCAGGCCTACAGTGTGTGCTCTGCAGAACTGTTCCAGTGCGCATTGCCAATCATATCTGGTATCTCTATAGCGTGCTTTTACAAATAAAAAAGGTTTCCAGTGTAAGCTAATAACAGCCAGTCAGTGTCCTTCAAGCGGATCTGTCAGGCCTTCATTCAGCGTGTGCTCTGCAGAACTGTTCCAGTGCACATTGCCACTCATATCTGGTCTCACAGTAGCTTGCACGCATAGTACCACTAATCCCAAAAAAAATGACAGGCAGAGGCAGGCCACCCCGCAGGGGCCGTCGTGGTGGTGGTGCTGTGATTCCCTTTTGCCCTAGAATAATGCCCATTTTTCAGAAGCCACGTAACCTGAACTTGAAAAGTTATGAGGACATAGTTGACTGGCTAACACAGGACACCCAAACTTCTACAGCCTCCGCTCGGAACCTTGACGCACCATCCTCCTCCAGCTTAGCTTCAGGCACCTCTCAAGATTCCACTCACCCGCCTGCCGCCACCACCAAAACTAGCACCACAGACGCTTTACTTGGTATGTCAGAGCAGTTATTCACACATCCGTTTGAAGAAATGAGTGATGCACAACCATTATTGACAGAGGATGTAGATTACAGGGATATGTCTCAGGCAGGCAGCATTAAACACATGGAGGTACGGTGTGATGATGATGATGTTGTACCCGCTGCTGCTTCCTTTTCTGAGTTGTCAGATACAAGTGAAGCGGTGATGATGACGATGCGTCCATGGATGTCACATGGGTGCCCGCTCGGCAAGAAGAAGAACAGGGCGAAAGTTCAGATGGGGAGACAGAGAGGAGGAGGAGACGAGTTGGAAGCAGGGGGGGGTCGTCGCAAGGAGCTAGTGGCACAGTCAGACAGCATGCATCGGCACCCGGGGTCAGCCCGACAGCACGCCAATCAACGCATGCTGTGTCCACCACCAGAATGCCGTCATTGCAGAGCTCAGCAGTGAGGAATTTTTTTTGTGTGTCTGCCTCTGACAACAGCGATGCCATTTGCAACCTGTGCCAAAGGAAACTGAGTCGTGGGAGGTCCAACACCCACCTAGGTACAACTGCTTTGCGTAGGCACATGATCTCACATCACAAACGCCTATGGGATCAACACATGAGTACAAGCAGCACGCCTACTCTAAGCCGCCATCCTCCTCCTGGTCCAGCATCTTCAGCCACGTCAACCACTGCTGTCCTCCTTGCCCCCTCTCAACCATCCGCCACTCCGTCTCCCGCCTTGAGCAGTTCCCGCTCATCTGCCCACAGTCATGTGTCTGTCAAGGACATGTTTGAGCGTAAGAAGCCAATGTCAGAAAGTCACCCCCTTGCCCAGCGTCTGACAGCTGGCTTGTCCGAACTATTAGCCCGCCAGCTTTTACCATACAAGCTGGTGGAGTCTGAGGCGTTCAAAAAATTTGTAGCTATTGGGACACCGCAGTGGAAGGTACCCAGACGAAATTTCTTTTCACAAAAGGCAATCCCCAACCTGTACTCGATTGTGCAAAAGGAAGTAATGGCATGTCTGGCACACAGTGTTGGAGCAAGGGTCCATCTGACCACTCATACCTGGTCTGCAAAGCATGGTCAGGGCAGGTATATCACCTACACTGTGCATTGGGTAAACCTGCTGACGGCTGACAAGCATGGAATGCGTGGCATTGCAGAGGAGTTGGTGACAACGCCACGACTTGCAGGCAGTCCTGCTGCCACCTCCTCTACTCCTCCTACTCCATCCTCTTCCATAACCTCCTCGGCTGAGTCCTCTTGTGCTGCTGCGTCTTGCTCCACATCAACGGCACCCCCCCAGCTCCCCAGGTACTATTCCACATCCCGGATACGGCAGTGTCACGCCGTCTTGGGTTTGACTTGCTTGAAAGCAGAGAGTCACACCGGACAAGCACTCCTGTCCGCCCTGAACGCACAGGTGGAAAAGTGGCTGACTCCGCAGCAACTGGATATCGGCAAATTGGTGTGTGACAACGGAAAAAATTTGATAGCGGCATTGAAGTTGGGCAAGTTGACACATGTGCCGTGCATGGCACATGTGTGTAATCTGATCGTACAACGCTTTGTGCATAAGTACACAGGCTTACAGGACGTCCTGAAGCAGGCCAGGAAGGTGTGTGGCCATTTCAGGCGTTCCTACACGGCCATGGCTCACTTTGCCGATATCCAGCGGCGAAACAACATGCCAGTGAGGCGCTTGATTTGCGACAGCCCTACACGTTGGAAATCAACACTCCTAATGTTCGACCGCCTGCTCCAACAAGAAAACGCTGTTAATGAATATTTGTATGACCGGGGTGCTAGGACAGCCTCTGGGGAGCTGGGAATTAGTTTGCCACGTTACTGGACGCTCATGCGCAATGCATGTAGGCTCATGCGTCCTTTTGAGGAGGTGACAAATTTAGTCAGTCGCACCGAAGGCACCATCAGCGACATCATACCATTTGTTTTCTTCCTGGAGCGTGCCCTGCGAAGAGTGCTGGATCAGGCCGTAGATGAGCCTGAAGAGGAAGAGGAAGAGTTGTGGTCACCATCACCACCAGAAACAGCCTTATCAGCATCGCTTGCTGGACCTGCGGCAACGGATTGTGAGGAAGAGGAGTCAGAGGAGGAATGTGGCTTTGAATGTGGCTTTGAGGAGGAGGAGGAGCAAGACCAACCACAACAGGCATCCCAGGGTGCTCGTTGTCACCTATCTGGTACCCGTGGTGTTGTACGTGGCTGGGGGGGGAAGAACATACCTTCAATGACATCAGTGAGGAGGAGGAACGGGAAATGAGTAGCTCGGCATCCAACCTTGTGCAAATGGGGTCTTTCATGCTGTCGTGCCTGTTGAGGGACCCTCGTATAAAAAGGCTGAAGGAAAACGACCTGTTCTGGGTGTCCACGCTACTAGACCCCCGGTATAAGCAGAAAGTGGCGGAAATGTTACCGAATTACAAGTCGGAAAGGATGCAGCATTTGCAAAATAAATTAAAAAGTATGCTTTACCCAGCGTATAAGGGTGATGTCACAGCACAACGGGAATCTAACAGGGGAAGAGGTGAAAGTGATCCTCCGCCTCCTCCCACGACCACGCCATATCTGCCAAGTGACCCTATGTAGGGGGAACAGTCTCTATTCTGCTCTGTGTCAGTGTGTATCAGAGTCCCTAAGGACAGGTGTCAATCCATATCTGCCAAGTGACCCTATGTAGGGGGAACAGTCCCTATTCTGCTCTGTGTCAGTGTGTATCAGGATCCATGAGGACAGGTGTCAATCCATACCTGCCAAGTGACCCTATGTAGGGGGAACAGTCCCTATTCTGCTCTGTGTCAGTGTGTATCAGGGTCTCTGAGGACAGGTGTCAATCCATATCTGCCAAGTGACCCTATGTACGGGGAACAGTCCCTATTCTGCTCTGTGTCAGTGTGTATCAGGATCCATGAGGACAGGTGTCAATCCATACCTGCCAAGTGACCCTATGTAGGGGGAACAGTCCCTATTCTGCTCTGTGTCCGTGTGCATCAGGGGCTCTGAGGACAGGTGTCAATCCATATGTCAAGGTGTCAATATGTCATATGTCAGGTGTCAATCTATATCCATTGTGATTTAGTAAAGTTAGGTGATTTCTGCCCTTTATGGATTAAAAGCAGACTCTACATCAACTGTGTAATTTTCCATGGGAGTTTTGCCATGGATCCCCCTCCGGCATGCCACAGTCCAGGTGTTAGTCCCCTTGAAACAACTTTTCCATCACTTTTGTGGCCAGAAAGAGTCCCTGTTGGTTTTAAAACTCGCCTGCCCATTGAAGTCAATGGCGGTTCGCGCGGTTCGCCGGTTCGCGAACATTTGAGGAAGTTCGCGTTCGGCGTTCGCAAACTGAAAATTTCGGGTTCGCGACATCACTAATAAAGAGTCCACAACAGTTATGATAATCAAATATCCCAATAAAATAGCAGAAAGCAAGAGTTCTGATGTACAACTTGAAAGGAAGATAATTAACAGTCTGTGGAGAAGCATGTTCTTAAGAGGAGCCAAATGGGGACAACTAGTAAATACCTTTATTCAACACAATAATAAAATATCCACAATGCGTTTCGCCTATATGGCTTTCTGAAGTGTTGATAAAAATACATGCCTGGTAGGGTAGGGTACAGTCAGGTCCATAAATATTGGGACATCGACCCAATTCTAATCTGTTGGCGCTATATAAATGGCAATAATAATATTCTTTTTGGCTCTATACACCAACACAATGGGTTTGAAATGAAACAAACAAGATGTGCTTTAACTGCAGACTTTCAGCTTTAATTTGAGGGTATTTACATTCCAAATCAGGTGAACGGTGTATGAATTACAACAGTTTGTATATGTGCCTCCCACTTTTTCAGGGACCAAAAGTAATGGGACAGATTAACAGTCATAAATCAAACTCTCACTTTTTAATACATGGTTGCAAATAGTGCTCACTGTATAAATGACTAGGAGTATGGATATTAAATTGTAACCGCTAGCACTCCTATTTACCACTATAACATCTTAAAACCTAGAATTTAGCTGGGCTAACCATACAGGTATCTTAGCTAAAATTTTGTATAGTCGGTATAGAGTTTCTCTATTTCAAATACATAAATAATTGACAATACAATAAAAATAGGAGTTGGAAGCAATATCTTTTGTCTTTTAATATAGTTTATTGAATATAAATGAATAATCCATTAATATATCATAAAGCAGAGTATATAAAATGAAATTAATAAATGCTTGCAAAAGTATTAGTATAACAAACCCTCCTGCTTATACAGGTAATCTCTCAGTATGTCACCTCCAGAGTCGGTCAGTAAGTCTCTACCTAGCATTGATTATGCATGTATATATATAGTATAGCATTTCTAATTACTACTGGTAATGTATGGGTTAATTCATCTTAGGGTTAAAAGCAGTTCATATATTAAAATAAAGGAAAAACACCCTTATCAATCTCATGTCATAACCCAGACATCTTTAATCTGTATTTGGACTAGAAGTTAGGTTGACATACACCTTAGGGTTGAAAGCAGTACAGCCTTGAATTGTTATTGCATTAGTCTAAGACAAGATGGAGTAAACATGTTGTGTACTGTAAATAGGTAAAAGGTTATTAGTTAAAGAAACAGTTGCAGTTTAACCCCTTAAGACCGCAGGACGTACTATGCCGTCCTTATTTGGGCGGCTCTAAACGCCGCAGGACGGCATAGTACGTCCTGGGCGGTCTTACCCCCCACGAGGCCGGCGGCACATGGCCGCTGCAGATCGCGGTCGGGGGGCATGCCTGGCCCCCCAGGCAGCCCCCCTGTGCCTGGGGACCGCGGTCTGCAGCATCCGATCGCAGTGACAGGCTGTCACTGCGATCGGTATTTACCATGTGTCAGCCGATTTTAAAATCGGCTGACACATGGAGCCGCGGCATTTTCAATCTGCAGATCGCGGTCGGGGGACATGCCTGGCCCCCCAGGCAGTCCCCCTGCGGTCAGTGACAGCGATCTGCAGAGTCTGATCGCAGTGAGAGGCTGTCACTGCGATCTGAATGCAGAGACAGCCTCTCCCTGCGATCTGATCGCAGTGACAGCCTGTCACTGCGATCAGAGTTACTATGTGTCAGCCTATTGGCTGACCCATAGTAACTGCAGGCAGAATCCCCCTGCAGATCACGGTGGGGGGCATGCCTGGCCACCCAGGCACTCCCCCTGTGGCCAATTACCGTGATCTGCAGGAGGTAATCACAGTGACAACCAGGGGCGGACTGAGAACCCTCAGGGCCCCCGGGCAAAATAAATCAAGGGCCCCCTTACAGGCCCCACCCATACTCCGCAGCAAGCGCCACGCATGTCCCGCCTCCATGCACCGCCTCCAGCCACACCCTACACAATCTTTAGACACAAGGAACAAAAGTGCAATAATCCCTTCAAGGCCCCAGTAGAGACTACAATTGAGGGCTAATGGGCCATGGAGGGGGGTCTTTCTAGCAGAGGCTATCTCAGTGTCCTTTAGAGAGTGTGTTAGAAAGAATCCCCTCCAGGCCCTATTAGAGACTACAATGGAGTCTAATAGGCTCGAAGGGGGTCTTTCTAACAGAGGCCATCTCAGTGTCCCTGCTGGAAACAGTCGCCTCCAGGCCCCAGTAGAGACTACAATTGAGGGCTAATGGGCCATGGAGGGGGGGAGCATTCTAGCAGAGGCTATCTCAGTGTCCTTTAGAGAGTGTGTTAGAAAGAATTTCCTCCAGGTCCCATTAGAGACTACAATGGAGTCTAATGGGGCCTGGAGGGGGGTCTCTCCAACACTCTGGTTCCTATTCACAATATAGCAACACAACATAGCTGATACCTAGGCCAAGTTGGCTCCTCTTACCTTAATTACTGTTGCTGGCTGGCAGGCTGTGGGCTTGCTGGCAGGCTGTGGGCTTGCTGGCTACTGCCGGCAGGCTGTGGGCTTGCTGGCTGCGGCTGGCAGGCTGTGGGCTTGCTGGAAGGCTGTGGGCTTACTGGCTGCGGCTGGAAGGCTGTGGGCTTGCTGGCAGGCTGTGGGCTTGCTGGCTACTGCCGGCAGGCTGTGGGCTTGCTGGCTGCGGCTGGCAGGTTGTGGGCTTGCTGGCTGCGGCTGGCAGGCTGTGGCTTGCTGGCTGCGGTTGGCAGGCTGTGGGTTTGCTGGCTTTAAGCCTAACTGGTGGCCTGTAGGCTGGCTGGCTGTCTACTGGCCAGCCTGTGGGCTGGCTGGCCTGTGGGTTGGCTGGCTTGCTGGCTACTGGGGCACTCGTAGATTATTTAAAGAAATAATCCATGCACAATAACCACTACTACTCTGTGTAGTCGTTATGGTGCCAGGAGGGCCGGCCCCCCCTCCCAGAGTAAGTAGTCAAACCGTTTAAGAACAGTTTGACAACTTACCTGGGGTCTGCTGGGATATGAGGCTGTAGTAGGGTATAGGAGCAGTGGTGCAATGTGTAAGGGGTGCAGAGTGTGTGAAAGGATCAGTGTGTGTGAGGGGGTGTAGTGTGTGAATGTGTAGGGTGTGTGGGGCAATGTGTGTACGAGGGGGCTGTGTATGTGTGTGGCAATGTTAGTATGGGGGGCTGTGTGTGTATGGGTGGGCAGTGTATGTGTGTGTGTGAGGCAATGTGTGTAAATGTGTATGGTGTGTGTGGGGGCAGTGTGTGTGTATGGGGGGCAGTGTGTGAATGTGTATCGTGTGTGGGGGCAGTGTGTTTATGGGGCTAAAGTTCACTCTCACCACTGCGACCACCAGGAATACCTGGTGGTCACAGTGTTGAGAGTGAACTCTAGCCCGTAGCTCCAGGGCTAGAGTTTACTCTCGCAAGAGCCGTAACGTTGCCGTGGTAACCGCGGCAACGATCTGTGCTCGCGCAAGAAGGACCCAGAGGAGCTGCAGGCTGAGTTCCCGGGTCCTCTCTTCCTCCCTCCCCTGCCGGCTGCCCGCACGGTGCCTGCGGACAGGGGAGGGGGCAATTGCCCTCCTCTTACTCCCCCCTCCCCCTCTTCTTACCCCCCTCCCCCTCTTCTTACCCCCTTCTTACTCCCACTCTCTTCTTACCCCCCTTCTTACTCTCTCCCTCTTCTTACTTCCCCCTTCCCCTCTCCTTACTCCCCCCTCCCCCTCTTCTTACTCCCAGCTCTTCTTACTCCTCCCTCTTCTTACTCATCCCTCTTCTTACCCCCAGCTCTTCTTACTCCTCCCTCTTCTTACTCACCCCTCTTCTTACCCCCCTCTCTCTTCTTACCCCCCTCCCTCTCTCTTCTTACCCCCTCTCTTCTTACCCCCCTCCCTCTCTCTTTTTACCCCCCTACTCCCCTCTCTCTTTTTACCCCCCTCCCTCTCTCTTTTTACCCCCCTCCCTCTCTCTTTTAACCCCCCCTCTCTCTCTCTTTTAACCCCCTCCCTCTTTTAAACCCCCCTCTTTTAAACCCCCCTCCCTCTCTCTTTTAACCCATCTCTTTTAACAACCCCCCCTCTCTCTTTTAACCCCCCTCCCTCTCTCTTTTAACCCCCCTCCCTCTCTCTTTTAACCCCCCTCCCTCTCTCTTTTAACCCCCCCTCCCTCTCTCTTTTAACACCCCCCCTCCCCCCTCCCTCCCTCTCTCTTTTTACCCCCTCCCCGTAGCGTGGCCGAGCTGCTCTGCGTCCGCGGTGCCGGCCGGATTGATAGGAAGGGGCACACACACTGAGTGTGCACCTTCCTGTCAGTCCGGCCGGGTACAGGAAACAGAAACTCCTGTTCCGCGCGGAACAGGAGTTTCTGTTTCCTGTACCCGGCCGGACTGACAGGAAGGTGCACACTCAGTGTGTGTGCACTTTCCTATCACTCCGGCCGGCACCGCGGACGCAGAGCAGCTCGGCCACGCTACGGGGAGTGGAGGTGAGAAGCTGCAGCCGCCTAAGCGCTCTTAAGAGAGCGCTCAGGCGGCTGCAGCATTTAAAGGGCGGGCCCATGTCCGAAGTGCCCGACCGGTCAGTCCGCCCCTGGTGACAACCTGTCACTGTGATCACTGATCCTGTGTGTCAGCCAGTGATGTAAAATCACTGGCTGACACTGTCTCTGCCCCCTCTGCTCCCCTCTTAACCCCTTAATGTTACAAAATAAAATAAATTACAGTTACACATCAAATATACTTAGATCATTTATATATATATATATATTATATATATGATCTAAGTATATATATATATATAGACACACACATTTACACATACACTAAGTGTATTTTAATATTTATATATATATATATATATATATATATAATTATATATATATATTAATATCAAAATACACGTAGAAGGATATTGATTAAATAGATACATAATTATAATTATATATATATATATATATATATTTTATAATAAAAAAATATAAATACGTTAAAAAAATAAATAAAAAAATTTAAAAAAAATAATTAAAAATATATATGTGTGTAATTTTGTTCTAACTGTATTTTGATATTAATATATATATATTGATATAAAATACACGTAGAACGAAATAATATATATATATACCTAAGTATATACGTATACATCACTATATGTATACCTATATATAAATAAAAATAATTGTAAAAAAATTATATACATATATATATACATATATATATATATATCCACACACGTGTATATATAATAATTTTACATATATATTTATGTAATAATTTTACATAATTAGGTATCCTAATTAATTACAATTAGCGGGACCTGCCTAACAACCCAGGCCGAAAGTATAGGGAATTTAATTTGCTAGCACTATATTTAACCCTATAACTTTCCAAGACACTATAAAACCTGTACATGGGGGGTACTGTTTTACTCGGGAGACATCGCTGAACACAAATATTTGTGTTTCAAAACCGTAAAATGTATTACAACAATGATATCGTCAGGGAAAGTGAAATTTATTGCATTTTTCGCACACAAACGGCACTTACACTGACGATATTTTTGCTGTAATACTTTTTACTGTTTTGAAACACAAATATTTGTGTTTAGCAAAGTCTCCTGAGTATAACAGTACCCCTCATGTACAGGTTTTAGGGCGTTTTCAAAAGTTACAGAGTCAAACATAAGGCTTGCGTTTCAGTTTTTTCACAATGAAATTTGCCAGATTGGTTACGTTGGCTTTGAGACCGTATAGTAGCCCAGAAATAAGAATTACCTCCATAATGGCATACCATTTGCAAAAGTAGACAACCCAAGGTATTGCAAATGGGGTATGTTCAGTCTTTTTTAGTAGCCACTTAGTCACAAACACTGGCCAAAATTGGCTTTCAAATTAGTTTTTTGCATTTTTCACACACAAACAAATATTAACGTTAACTTTGGCTAGTGTTTGTGACCAAGTGGCTACTAAAAAAGACTGGACATACCCCATTTGCAATACCTTGGGTTGTCTACTTTTGCAAATGGTATGCCATCATGGGGGTAATTCTCATTCCTGGGCTACCATACAGTCTCAAAGGCAACGTAACCAAACTGGCAAATTTCAATGTGAAAAAACTGAAAAGTGTAACATGCTTTATTTGACCCTGCAACTTCCCAAAACACCATAAAACCTGTACATAAGGGGTACTGTTTTACATGTGAGACATCGCTGAATACAAATATGTGTATTTTATTGCAGTAAAAGCAAACAGTATTATGACATTCACAGTTAGAATGTCACATAGAACTAAGAAAATTTAAAAAAAATCTTATTTTCTCTCATTTTTTTATATTGTATTCATATTAAGTTATGTTCCATACCTAAATAGTTGATGTTAAATGAAAGCCCTGTTTCCCCTGAATAAAATGATATATAATAAGTGTGGGTGCATTTAATATGAAAGAGGTGAATTACGGTTGGACAGACATATAGCACAAATGCCAGGTTTTGTTTACGTTTTTTGGGGATCACAACTTGTACATTTGGCTGCGGTCTTAAGGGGTTAAAGAAATACAATTTAGCAATGTGTATTATACCTACAATTGCCCATCACAAAATGTTTACTCACATTTAATTGAGCAGGTGGACTGCTCAATGAATCAGGCGTGAGTGGTATAATCCCCACCTAGGATTTCTTTGGAGTAAATACCTTTATTCAACACAATAATAAAATATCCACAATGCGTTTCGCCTATATGGCTTTCTCAAGTGTTGATAAAAATACATGCCTGGTAGGGTAGGGTACAGTCAGGTCCATAAATATTGGGACATCGACACAATTCTAATCTGTTGCCGCTATATAAATGGCAATAATAATAATCTTTCGGGCTCTATACACCAACACAATGGGTTTGAAATGAAACAAACAAGATGTGCTTTAACTGCAGACTTTCAGCTTTAATTTGAGGGTATTTACATTCCAAATCAGGTGAACGGTGTATGAATTACAACAGTTTGTATATGTGCCTCCCACTTTTTCAGGGACTAAAAGTAATGGGACAGATTAACAGTCATAAATCAAACTTTCACTTTTTAATACATGGTTGCAAATCCTTTGCAGTCAATTACAGCCTGAAGTCTGGAACGCATAGACATCACCAGACGCTGGGTTTCATCCCTGGTGATGCTCTGCCAGGCCTCTACTGCAACTGTCTTCAGTTCCTGCTTGGTCTTGGGGCATTTTCCCTTCAGTTTTGTCTTCATCAAGTGAAATGCATGCTCAATCGGATTCAGGTCAGGTGATTGACTTGGCCATTGCATAACATTCCACTTATTTCCCTTAAAAAACTCTTTGGTTGCTTTTGCAGTATGCTTCGGGTCATTGTCCATCTGCACTGTGAAGCGCCGTCCAATGAGTTCTGAAGCATTTGGCTGAATATGAGCAGATAATATTGCCTGAAACACTTCAGAATTCATCCTGCTGCTTTTGTCAGCAGTCACATCATCAATAAATAGAAGAGAACCAGTTCCATTGGCAGCCATACATGCCCACGCCATGACACTACCACCACCACGATTCACTGATGAGGTGGTATGCTTTGGATCATGAGCAGATCCTTTCCTTCTCCATACTCTTCTCTTCCCATCACTCTGGTACAAGTTAATCTTGGTCTCATCTGTCCATAGGATGTTTTTCCAGAACTGTGAAGGCTTTTTTAGATATTGTTTGGCAAACTCTAATCTGGCCTTCCTGTTTTTGAGGCTCACCAATGGTTTACATCTTGTGGTGAACCCTCTGTATTCACTCTGGTGAAGTCTTCTCTTGATTGTTGACTTTGACACACATACACCTACCTCCTGGAGAGTGTTCTTGATCTGGCCAACTGTTGTGAAGGGTGTTTTCTTCACCAGTGAAAGAATTTTACGGTCATCCACCACAGTTATTTTCCGTGGTCTTCCGGGTCCTTTGGTGTTGCTGAGCTCACCGGTGCGTTCTTACTTTTTAAGGATGTTCCAAACAGTTAATTTTTGCTATCTCTCTGATGGGTTTGTTTTGTTTTTTCAGCCTAATGATGGCTTGCTTCACTGATAGTGACAGCTCTTTGTATCTCATATTGAGAGTTGACAGCAACAGATTCCAAATGCAAATAGCACACTTGAAATGAACTCTGGACCTTTTATCTGCTCCTTGTAAATAGGATAATGAGGGAATAACACACACCTGGCCATGGAACAGCTGAGCAGCCAATTGTCCCATTACTTTTGGTCCCTTGAAAAGTGGGAGGCACATATACAAACTGTTGTAATTCCTACACCATTCACCTGATTTGGATGTAAATACCCTCAAATTAAAGCTGAAAATCTGCAGTTAAAGCACATCTTGTTCATTTCATTTCAAATCCATTGTGGTGGTGTATAGAGCCAAAAAGATTACAATTGTGTCGATGTCCCAATATGTATGGACCTGACTGTATATATGCAATGACATCCAAACTGGCATGGAACAAGGAGACCTAACTGGAGCTATTTTCCTTGATTTTGCAAAGGCCTTTGACACAGCAGACCACGACATTCTACTAAACAAACTCAAAAAGTCAGGGATTGGTGATCATTCGCTAAACTGGTTTCGATCGTATGTATCGGAACGCTCACAATATGTGTCCATTTCTGACAGCGACTCCCTCCCTCTCCCAGTCACGTGTGGTGTTCCCCAAGGTTCCATTCTCGGCCCCCTACTATTTTCATTATTTATAAATGATCTGCCAAATGTCTGCAAATCCTCAAACATACACATGTACGCAGATGACACGGTAATCTATGTGAACAATTCCGATCTACCGCAGCTTGAGGCTGTGCTCCAAGACCAGTTTACAAAGGTAGAAAAGTGGATCGCAAAAAACAAACTCTTCCTGAACACTGACAAAACTGTCACAATGATCTTTGGAACAGTACCTAAATTACACAAATTACACAATTCCCACCTATCCATCAAAACCATTTCAAATGGCACACTGACCGCAGTCCACTCTTTCAAATACTTGGGTATGATGTTAGACCCCAATCTATCTTTTGGCCTGCACATAGAAAAGCTTGCATCTAAACTTTATCCAAAACTAGGTGCCCTGTACAGAAACAAATCCTGCCTAAGCCCTTCAGTAAAGGAAAAGATTGTACAGCAAATGCTGATGCCAATCATTGATTATGGGGATGTAGTATATGCATCTGCATCGCAATCCCACATTAATAAACTCAACACATTGTATAACTCATTCTGCCGATTTGTGCTACAATGTAATTACAGGACCCACCATTGTGACATGCTAAAAGAACTAAACTGGCTGTCGCTGGAATCCAGACGCACCCTTCATCTTTCCAGCCTTGTGTTTAAGAGCTTTTCGGGGAAACTCCCACCCTACCTGAACGCAATGCTTTCCCCGGCTGTTCCCACTTCCTATAACCTCCGATCCAGTACCAACAATTTACTTAGTCTACCTCAATATAAAAAGAAAGCAGCCCGATCCTCCTTCTCCTACAGAGCACCGCATTTGTGGAACGACCTCCCGCACAAATTAAAATCTTCCCTAAGCTTAAAGTCCTTTAAGAGATCCCTCTCTACATACTTGAAAAGAGAATGTACCTGTCATTGTTGATTATATATTTCCTACCTGTTCTATGTTAAATTTTGTATATATTGTATATTAATATTGTATTTGTATTTATTGTACTCTAACTGTAACAATGCAATGATTTGTGGACCCAGGACATACTTGAAAACGAGAGAAATCTCAATGTATCTTTCCTGGTAAAATATTTTATAAATAAATAAATAATAGGGGACTGATGGTAACATAACTTCAAATTTTGGTGTCCAAATGACATCACAGATAAAAATTTAACATATATTCAAATTATAAAGAGAGTTACACATATAAATAGTGTAAATTATGTGAGACTTGTAGTAATCAGTGTTAAAATTTATGCTAAATTGAATCACGAGATCGGCGGCCATGTTGGGGATCGGAATGTGCCGCTGAGGAGTACCGGATATGTAGTTAAAATGATGTGATTTTCGGCTGTCTTTTTTAGCCGTGTGTAAGGATTAGGATAAGGATTCTACCTAGAGCAGACCTTGCTGCTCGGGTAGAGAAAGGAAAGGGGCATGTTTTGCGACTGTGGGTCATTGGTGGATTATGGGAAATCTAGTAATTTTTAGAGCAGACCAAGCTGCTTGGGAGAAGAGGAGTGGTTATAGACCTATTTTAGTCAACAGTGACATACAATCACTATGCACTATCATCCCCCACCAAAAAGATTGTGAAGCAGGTTTTAATATCTTGAAGAAAGACAAATCTATCCCACGAGAACAGATCAATTTTATTATACAAGGAATCAATTTAATTTTAGACAACTAATTTTGTTTTTTAGATTCTTTTTATATCCAAAAACAAGGCACGGCTATGGGCACTAGGTTTGCCTCCAGCTATGCTAACCTGTTCATGGCAGAATGGGAGTCAAAAGCCATTTGGAGGGAACATACCTGGTCACCTATTTTAGACACATAGACAATCTCTTTTTTATCTGTAAAGGTTCAGAGACCTCCCTCACACATTTTTTTTAAGATCATCTTAATACTAATATCCAAGGCATAACTTTGGAACATAGTAGTGATCGGCAGTATGTGGGACAAACTATCAGGCCCTTGAAATGCAGGTTTCGCGAACATAGAACAGCTATAATTCGCAATAATAACAAGTCTTCAGTAGCTCGACACTTTGCCATGTATCATGAGAAGAACCCATCAGGTATTAAATTAATGGGGTTAACACATATTCCCCCACATCAGGATGGGGCATTAAGGAAAAGGGAACTAATCAAGTCTGAGTCCATGTGGATTTTTAAGCTAAACACTATGACACCTAACGGCTTGAATGAAGAGCTTGATCTGTTCTAAATAATTTATTATCGGCCTGTTTTGTGTTATAGCACACCCTGTAGTATTGCTTGTATCTTTATGTCATCCTTTGGGTTTACCTTGTATATGCCTCTGTGTTTGTGTATATGCATTTATCTTGGTTACCCTAAATGGACTCCTTGATAGCATACACAGTTTCACTCTAAGATCTGTTTTTGGTCCTTTCAAATATTCTCAAATATTCTCTAACTTGTTTCCCCCTACCCCACCCCCCCTTTTTTGTTCTTTTAGATATACATTTTGTGTTTTCTTTTTCATACTAATTTTCATTGGTGGCATAACTATAATGTATGGAATTTTATTTTATTTTTTAATTTATATATACATTTAAATATCTATATATAATATATAAGAAATATAAAAAAACAAATGGTTGAGCATTTAAGTTTTAGTTTTATTTTTATTTTTCAACCAGACACTTATATACATATTTATTATGGAATAAAAGTTTTTCTTTTTCTGTTAACATGTTATTGTTTTTTATTAATAAGTTTTTTTTATGGATCCAGATCAGGGTTTACCCTTTACTTATGTAATTTGGGTTATTCCTGGGCTATTTAAATCGTGATCTGTGGCAATTACCTTGTCTTGAGAAAGTCCCGTGGGCGGGACGAAATGCGTCGATGAGTCACAGCTGATTACGTGACGTTCTGTTCTGTTGCTGTGGGGAGATATAGTTTTAGTTTCCCTTACGAGATAGCCGGTTTCTGTCGGGAGTTTGTTTTCCGACACTGCGGTCTTTTTTGAAGACACCGACTGTGGTGCAACGCGTTACATCTAACCTTCGGGTGATCAATTGCCTTATTGGAAGAGTGTTTTCCCTTACACCGCGGTCTTTTTTGAAGATCCCAACCGCGGTGCAACAGTTTATCCTCCCTTGACGGATTCTATTTGGCCACTACTATCTCTCTCCATTGTACCTCGGTGGGGGCCCCCACCGAGGCAAGGTACTTTTATTCCATATTTTTGTTGCGTATGTTAGCTTTATTACATTGCAAGCATTTGTTATACCTCTAGACACTTTGTTTTCTACATTGTATCTTTAGTGTCTGTTAGGTGTTTATTCTGGCATTTACATTTGTCAGGATTCATATATCTATTGATTTTTCATTTATTTGTTTTTTATTACTGTGTACCTTCTAGCAACAGATCAATTTAGTCATGTTTTTATTCGTGATCCGATTGATTTATAGATTTTTTACTAAATACACATTTGTACTTTAAGTGTCACTTCAGAATTTCCAGGAGCGCACATACTTTTTTAATCTTTGAGCTCACACTCAATTTAGGACGCTTGTGGATGTATGATGTAGCCCACCTAATTGTTTGACACTGATTACACCTTTTTACTAGTTTTCTAACGTAGTAATCGTCTTATTTTTTTAGATTTAGACATTTTTATAAAAGATGGCATTAATTATACAAACACTTTTTTTCAAAAAGGCCTGCACAAATACAGTGATTGAACAATCTAGTTGTCATAGATGAAGCCAATTCCTACGCCTCCGTAGAAATTGTACGAACACTAAAGACATTGAAGAACAGGCCCAGACACTAAAAAATAAATTCACTGAAAAAAGTACACACCAACAAATCTTAAGTAGTGATGTACCGAACTGTTCGCCGGTGAATAGTTCCCGGCGGACATAGCATGTTCGCGTTCGCCACCGCGGGCGAACACATGGGCGGTTCGATCCGCCCCCTATTCGTCATCATTGAGCAAACTTTGACCCTGTGCCTCACGGTCAGCAGACACATTCCAGCCAATCAGCAGCACACCCTCCCTAGCAGACCCGCCCACCTCCCTCCCAGCATCCATTTTAGATTCATTCTGAAGCTGCATGCTTAGTGAGAGGAGGGAAAGTGTAGCTGCTGCTGATTAGATAGGGAAATTGATGGCTAGGCTAGGGTATTCAGTGTCCACTACAGTCCTGAAGGACTCATCTGATCTCTGCTGTAAGAACAGCACCCCAAAAAGCCATTTTTAGGGCTAGAACATCAGTCTGCTTTATTTATTTTTTTTCTGTGTAATGTAATTGCAGTTGCCTGCCTGCCAGCTTCTGTGTCAGGCTGGATGCTGTGCCCATTTGCACAGTCAGTGCCACCACTCATATCTGTTGTCACAATAGCTTAAGCTTTACATTTAAAAAAAAAAAATCACTGTAATAGAAGAGCAGTTGCCTGCCTGCCAGCTTCTGTGTCAGGCTGGATGCTGTGCCCATTTGCACAGTCAGTGCCACCACTCATATCTGTTGTCACAATAGCTTAAGCTTTACATTTAAAACAAAAAAAAAAAATTTCACTGTAATAGAAGAGCAGTTAGTTGTCTGCCAGCTTCTGTGTCAGGCTGGATGCTGTGCCCATTTGCACAGTCAGTGCCACCACTCATATCTGGTGTCACAATAGCTTAAGCTTTACATTTAATTTTTTTTTCACTGTAATAGATTGAATACCAGTTGCCTGCCTGCCAGCTTCTGTGTCAGGCTCACAGTGGATGATTTGCCCAGGCAGTGCCACCACTCATATCTGGTGTCACAATAGCTTAAGCTTGACATTTAATTTTTTTTTTTCACTGTAATAGATTGAAAAGCAGTTAGTTGTCTGCCAGCTTCTGTGTCAGACTCAGTGGATACTGTGCCCATTTGCCCAGTGCCACAACTCATATCTGGTGTCACAATAGCTTAAGCTTTACATTTAAAGCAGACCTGTGCCAGTGTACTTTGACAGTTGCCACTCATATCTGGTGTCTCTGTAGCGTGCTTTTACAAAGAAAAAAAGTTTTCCAGTGTAAGCTAATAGCAGTCAGTGTCCTTCAAGCGTGTGTGTCAGGCCTACAGCCTGTGCTCTGCAGACCTGTGCCAGTGTACTTTGACAGTTGCCACTCATATCTGGTGTCTCTGTAGCGTGCTTTTACAAAGAAAAAAGTTTTCCAGTGTAAGCTAATAGCAGTCAGTGTCCTTCAAGCGTGTGTGTCAGGACTACAGCCTGTGCTCTGCAGACCTGTGCCAGTGTACTTTGACAGTTGCCACTCATATCTGGTGTCTCTATAGCGTGCTTTTACAAAGAAAAAAAGTTTTCCAGTGTAAGCTAATAGCAGTCAGTGTCCTTCAAGCGGGTGTGTCAGGCCTACAGCCTGTGCTCTGCAGACCTGTGCCAGTGTACTTTGACAGTTGCCACTCATATCTGGTGTCTCTGTAGCGTGCTTTTACAAAGAAAAAAAGTTTTCCAGTGTAAGCTAATAGCAGTCAGTGTCCTTCAAGCGGGTGTGTCAGGCCTACAGCCTGTGCTCTGCAGAAATGTGCCAGTGTACTTTGACAGTTGCCACTCATATATGGTGTCTCTGTAGCGTGCTTTTACGAAGAAAAAAAGTTTTCCAGTGTAAGCTAATAGCAGTCAGTGTCCTTCAAGCGTGTGTGTCAGGCCTACAGCCTGTGCTCTGCAGACCTGTGCCAGTGTACTTTGACAGTTGCCACTCATATCTGGTGTCTCTGTAGCGTGCTTTTACAAAGAAAAAAAGTTTTCCAGTGTAAGCTAATAGCAGTCAGTGTCCTTCAAGCGTGTGTGTCAGGCCTACAGCCTGTGCTCTGCAGACCTGTGCCAGTGTACTTTGACAGTTGCCACTCATATCTGGTGTCTCTGTAGTGTGCTTTTACAAAGAAAAAAAGTTTTCCAGTGTAAGCTAATAGCAGTCAGTGTCCTTCAAGCGTGTGTGTCAGGCCTACAGCCTGTGCTCTGCAGACCTGTGCCAGTGTACTTTGACAGTTGCCACTCATATCTGGTGTCTCTGTAGCGTGCTTTTACAAAGAAAAAAAGGTTTCCAGTGTAAGCTAATAGCAGCCAGTCAGTGTCCTTCAAGCGGCTGTGTCAGGCCTTCAGCGTGTGCTCTGCAGACCTCTGCCATTGCACATTGTCACCCATATCTAGTCTCACAGTAGTGCAAACGCATAGTACCACTAATCCTAAAAAAAATGACAGGCAGAGGCAGGCCACCCCGCAGGGGCCATCGTGGTCGTGGTGCTGTCCTCCTTGCCCCCTCTCAACCATCCGCCACTCCGTCTCCCGCCTTGAGCAGTTCCCGCTCATCTGCCCACAGTCATGTGTCTGTCAAGGACATGTTTGAGCGTAAGAAGCCAATGTCAGAAAGTCACCCCCTTGCCCAGCGTCTGACAGCTGGCTTGTCCGAACTATTAGCCCGCCAGCTTTTACCATACAAGCTGGTGGAGTCTGAGGCATTCAAATTTTTTTTAGCTATTGGGACACCGCAGTGGAAGGTACCTGGCCGAAATTTCTTTTCACAAAAGGCAATCCCCAACCTGTACTCGATTGTGCAAAAGGAAGTAATGGCATGTCTGGCACACAGTGTTGGGGCAAGGGTCCATCTGACCACTGATACCTCGTCTGCAAAACATGGTCAGGGCAGGTATATCACCTACACTGCGCATTGGGTAAACCTGCTGACTGCTGCCAAGCATGGAATGCATGGCTCTGCAGAGGAGTTGGTGACACCGCCACAACTTGCAGGCAGTCCTGCTGCCACCTCCTCTACTCCTCCTACTCCATCCTCTTCCATAACCTCCTCGGCTGAGTCCTCTTCTGCTGCTGCGTCTTGCTCCACATCAACGGCACCCCCCCAGCTCCCCAGGTACTATTTCACATCCCGGATACGGCAGTGTCACGCTGTCTTGGGTTTGACTTGCTTGAAAGCAGAGAGTCACACCGGACAAGCACTCCTGTCCGCCCAAACGCACAGGTGGAAAAGTGTCTGACTCCGCAGCGACTGGATATCGGCAAAGTGGTTTGTGACAACGGAACAAATTTGTTAGCGGCATTGAAGTTGGGCAAGTTGACACATGTGCCGTGCATGGCACATGTGTGTAATCTGATCGTACAACGCTTTGTGCATAAGTACACAGGCTTACAGGACGTCCTGAAGCAGGCCAGGAAGGTGTGTGGCCATTTCAGGCGTTCCTACACGGCCATGGCTCACTTTGCCGATATCCAGCGGCGAAACAACATGCCAGTGAGGTGCTTGATTTGCGACAGCCCGACACGTTGGAATTCAACACTCCTAATGTTCGACCGCCTGCTCCAACAAGAAAAAGCCGTTAATGAATATTTGTATGACCGGGGTGCTAGGACAGCCTCTGGGGAGCTGGGAATTTTTTTGCCACGTTACTAGACACTCATGCACAATGCCTGTAGGCTCATGCGTCCTTTTGAGGAGGTGACAAATTTAGTCAGTCGCACTGAAGGCACCATCAGCGACATCATACCATTTGTTTTCTTCCTGGAGCGTGCCCTGCGAAGAGTTGTGGTCACCATCACCACCAGAAACAGCCTGATCAGCATCGCTTGCTGGACCTGCGGCAACGCTGGAAGAGGATTGTGAGGAAGAGGAGTCAGAGGAGGAATGTGGCTTTGAGGAGGAGGAGGAGGAGCAAGAACTGCTCGTTGTCACCTATCTGGTACCCGTGGTGTTGTACGTGGCTGGGGGGAAGAACATACCTTCATTGACATCAGTGAGGAGGAGGAACGGGAAATGAGTAGCTGTCGTGCCTGTTGAGGGACCCTCGTATAAAAAGGCTGAAGGAGAACAACCTGTACTGGGTGTCCACGCTACTAGACCCCCGGTATAAGCAGAAAGTGGCAGAAATGTTACGAATTACAACAAGTCGGAAAGGATGCAGCATTTGCAAAATAAATTAAAAAGTATGCTTTACACAGCGTATAAGGGTGATGTCACAGCACAATGGGAATCTAACAGGGGGAGATGTGGAAGTCATCCTCCTCCTCCCACGACCATGCCGGCAAGGGCAGGATGCTTTAAAGACGTGTTGTTGATGGAGGACATGCGGACCTTTTTAAGTCCTATGCATCGCCACAGCCCTTCGGGATCCACCCTCAGAGAGCGACTCGACCGACAGGTAGCAGACTACCTCGCCTTAACTGCAGATATCGACACTCTGAGGCGCGATTAACCCCTTGACTACTGGGTGTGCAGGCTTCACCTGTGGCCTGAGCTATCCCAATTTGCGATAGAACTTCTGGCCTGCCCCGCTTCAAGTGTCCTGTCAGAAAGGACCTTCAGTGCAGCAGGAGGTATTGTCAATGAGAAGAGAAGTCGCCTAGGTCAAAAAAGTCTAGATTACCTCACCTTTATTAAGATGAATGAGGGATGGATCCCGAAGGGACTTACACTGGGCGATACATTAATATATTATGGCATTGGTAGTCCTTGTGGAGTAGTAAACCACTTGTAGTCAATGGCTGATGTTCTAATTTTGTATTCTCTTATTTTATTTCCCTTTTTTGTATTTTTTCTTTCTTCTCTCTCCCTTTCCTTCCATTTTCCTTTTTCCCCTCTCTCTTCTTGCCCTTTTTCTTTTCATTTCACCATGTATCTTCTTTTCCTTTTTTTCTTTCTCCTTTCCCTCTTGTTTACATAAAATGAAAGCCTGGTGTAAAGGTATCAAGGCAGTGAAGGGGTTAACCCTACGTGAAAATTGGTGAACAAAAAAGGAACAAAGGGCACTGCCTATAGAGTATATATTGGTGTATACCGTTGTATTGATATAGAATGAAAGTAAAATAAAAATAAAAAATATATATTTATTGGTGAACAAGATACAAGGTGATTATTTCGTACATCCACTCCTGAGCCATCTGTATAAATACATACAGGGGCATACAGAGATACTATGCAGAAATAAAAAGGTTTAAAAGGACAGTTAACAGCACCTAGATCACAGCTGTTCTCAGATCTTACACTGTCTCCACCGTTACAGTTAATAGTACTCTTGGCAGTTAGTCCTGCTGCACAAAATTTGTAACTGTAAACAAGGTATGGGAGACTAAAGTCGTCTGAGTTATTCTCAGATCTTACACTGTCTCCACCGTTATAGTTAATGGTACTCTTGGCAGTTAGTCCTGCTGCACAAAATCTGTAACTGTAAAAAAGGTGCAAGAGACTTAAGTCGTCTGAGTGGGGTCTCTACCGTTAAGGTAATAGTATCTCAATATAGTTTTCAAAAGCAAAGGTATCAACTATAATTGGAATTACCACGGGAGACCCGTGCTGCCTGAATGCTGTCTTAGAGTTATAAGGCTGCAAGCTATGGTAGTGGTACGTTCGAATCCTGCAATAGACTCTACTCCGGGTACTAGATAGTGAATTACCCCAAATATAGTGTAGAGAAAAGACAGAGAAAAAGACGATATATCTCTGTGCCTTCAAGGGCACCTACCAGATAGGAGAGCTAACTGCAGGAAAAAGAAAGGTACAAAAGGAGAGAGGTATTTGAATAAATCACAGAGTAGATAAATAGTAAATACTAACTGTGCCTTCAAGGGCACCTTCCTTTTAAGTCACTAGCTGGCTTGCTTCTAAATAACTAGAATCTCAACACAATAAAGTATATGTGCATGTGTTAAACACATAAATAGTGTTATAACCACAATCAGTGTCAGTGGCTATAACCTTGGTGTCCCTCCGATACACCCGCAACCTATATAGATATCGTTAATAATCGTAATATTCTTAGGTATTGACTGCTGGTGCAGAGGGTATAATTCTTAGGAGAGACCAGAAAAAACCCCGACGCGCGTTTCGCCGGTAAGGCGGCTTTTCAAGGGGGACGAGATCGTGTACCAGTTGAAGTCGAGCCCCCAAGAGGAACACCCCAACTAAATGGACGCGGGGGTGAAAAAACGCATCTCCGAGAACCAAACCGGGGAGGAGGCCGAACAATCCCAGGGACGGAACAGTACTCCCAACGAAAACAGGCAAATGACGGAACCCTGCACCGCCCCCGATCGGAACGGTACACTACAGACCATCCTGGAAACCCATAACAGCACGGTAGGAGCCCAACCATTTTTCCCGTGCATCCCCCTACCCCAGGAGGATGCAGAAAGTCAACCCCGCAACAACCAAGAATTGCACAGATCCTATCGATGAAACAGCCAACCATAACCAACTTACCCTTCCCAACGACAACAGCCATCGAGCTGCTAAACCTGAAGGAAGTCCGTTCCAACGCTTTCTCAACTCCACCAAAACACCCTCCCATTTGCCGACGATCGTAACATGAACGGGAAGCCGAGCCCCGCTAATCGCAGAAATCGCCCCCAATGCCCGCAATAGACGGAACCAAACATGCAGATGAGCAGTCCAATCCCGGAACCCAAAAGGAAACGTCCCCATCCGTCCCGAACACTCAAACCTTACTGGAGCGGGCCCCACGCCACCCCAGAGATCGCCCACAGACCAGCTTCAGCAGACCGTTGGACCAAGTGACCACCCCTCCACTGCCTTAAAAAAAAAATCGACCCCGTGACACCTCCACCCGAAGTACGCTCTATAATGAACAAGACAGAGCATCGGCCATCATATCGGTAATAACCGGACAAAACCCTGACCAGCCGCCCCTAGACTCAAACAGCACCGAACCAGAGTACCAGAGTACCACCGGGGTATAGGGTACTGTCACATGTGAAAGACAGCCAGCATCACCCCACGATGGTCCCCAAGGAAAACCCACCCACCTGTTCGTGAGCAGGGTACCACATGCCTACCATGCCACCAGAAAGGGGGACCCCCAAGAACACCAGAGTCCGCCATAGCCAGCGTATTGGGCAAGAGGCAGCACACCCCCGAGAGCCCAAATGGCCCAAAACCCCAAAACCTGCTGCGGCGGCAAAACAGTTGGAAGCCAGCGGAAAAAGACACAGGGGGCCAGATTGCACAAGCCAGCATTAGAGGAGGCCCAGCAGGAACCCCATACAGTCCCAAGGGCAACCCCAACAGGCAAAGCCCAGCGTACCCAGGAGAGCCCACGGGTAGCGCAGCCGAAACCCACAACGCCCCTCCAAACCACCGACGCCTCCTGCCTGATGCCCCAAACCGCAGCCAGGGGCACCGGCGTTCCCCTTACAGGAATTGATCCCACTATCCAGGAGACAAGAGCACACATCCCGACCCACGGATAAGGCCTTGGCCACGGAACTCAGAAACTCCACAACACTATCCCAAGAAAAAACACTGCAACAGCAGAGTGCGTACATGCGACACTGACGGCCCCACACATAAGCGACATCGGGAGCAACTTACATGGAGGCACATAGCCACCTAATCCTGACTGTCAGAAACACAGCCCAGAAACAACAACTCGACGGGCGTACCGGCAGCAGCCGGAAGACCGATTCCACCGCCACCTTCGTCAGCAAGGCCCCAGGGCCCCGCAGCCCTACCCACGCAGACCGCTGCGCCGAGCCACCAACTCAAACCCAGCCCCCGGAAGGAAACGACAGACGAGTATATAAGGAATCAGGCGATATCAACCCCGCTCCTCCATGGGTACCACATCCCAAAGGGGGGGACCCGCAGAGCGAACTCCAGGGGCACCTGTAACGATTGGGAAGTAAGCTAATCGAGCGTTCTTGGGAAACTGGACCCACACCACCCGAAGGCAATCTCACATGGACTGAGGGTCCAGCACCGAGAGCACCCACGTCCCCATCCCGACAGATCGCAGAGAGGACGAAAAATGCACCGTGCTGAGGCACCAGGCGGGTCCTAAGTAAAACCAGAGGCCGAAGCCCATCCGGCCCCAGGCCAAGAAGGGTTGCACCGCCAACTAAAGTGCAAAACGTACCTCCACCAACCCAGCTCTTCCCAGGGACGATACGCGTCCCGAAAGTGTCCTGACCGCAGAACCACGCAGCCCTCTCCCCGACCATGCTATCCAGAACACAGGGTGCATTCGAATATGTGCCATGGGGCGTAACCGACCAGAGCATGCTCCCCACGACCCTCCCGGAGCCCCTAATGTCCCTCTTAGTCAAGGGACCCCCCGTGGCAGGAGGGAACGTCCCTGCAATAAAAGCCCCTCCCCCCCATCTGCTCCCTAGCATTGCGCGCAAGCCAAGCGGGCCATATAAGCTCAGCAACACCCAGAGTCACGCGAACCCGGGACGCAGCAGGAAAGCGCACTTAAACATACGATGCATACTGAAAATTAAGGGGGAGGGGGAAGCGGCGTCCATGCACCAAAGTACTTGTATTCTATTTCAGTTATTTTCTTCCGTTTTCGTTCTTTTTTTTTTTTTATTATTATTGTTGTTTTGCTTTTTCTTTTTTTTATTTATTTATTTATTTATTTATTTTATGTTAACGTTTAATCTTCTTGTATATGTCATAGTATGCACTTTTCTTTTCTTTTTATTTATTTTTTTGTAATTTACTCCATTTGGCAATTTACAGTGTATTTTTTTTTGTTTGTGTGTGCAAGAGGACTAGACTGAAGAAAGGAAGGAACAACGTATGCACGCGAAGCGCGAAAAGGAGGGGGGAAGTGTACTCACCGGTCGCAGCCTGGCGATCCAACCCCGGCACTGCGCTCACAGAAGGCTGAGGCGAAGAAACAGCAGTCCCAGCATCTACAGAAGACATCAGCTGTGATCCAGGCGCCACCTGCTGGAAGGTCCATGAACTGCAGCAGTATCCTGAGAAGAAGCAGCAGAGAAGATGAGAGCCCACGCCCCAGAGGAGATGGCCGAGGTAAGTGACCTACACAGGGCGGGGGGAGGGGGCCAGGCTAGGAAGAGGGGGTGGGGAGAACCGAGGGGAGGCAGACAGGGAGGGACAGAGGGGGGGGGGGGGGGATAGCAGAAAAGGGGAAACAGGAGGGGAGAGGGAGGAAAATTAGAGCAGGAGGGGGGGGACCACCAGAGAGGGGGAGGGCGGGGGAGAGGAAACCAGGCAAGAGGAGGGGGGACCAGCCAAGGGTAAGCTGGGCCCCCTAGCGGAACGGACAGCACCAACAGGGGAAAGAGGGGGGGGGGACTTGTGAGACAGCCCTGGGAGCCTTCCTCACTGGCAGAGGAGGCTCCCGACGGGCAAGGGGACCCCCCCTGGACTCCCAATGGCGGTACCAAGGTACCCTGCGCGGCCCGCGAGGGCCTACTCACCACCACATCTCCCCGTGGGCCGCGGGGGGACCCGGACCGTTGCCGGGCGGCCGCCCGGATGGCTGTAACCGCCGCCCACCGCCCCCGGACCGCAATCCAGCACAGGCGGCCGGGGCGGATGGTGAAGGAGGGAGACCAACGTGTAGGCCGCGCGGCAGCCGCACCAGGAGGCCGCGTGTGGAAGCAGCAGGCCGCGTGGCGGTACTAGGCCGCATCCCCGGCCTGGGAGCACCAGGCTGTGCGGCAATGAAGGCGGCTGGCCGCGCGGCAGTGGCAGGCCTCGTGGCAGAAGGCCGTGCCACGCGCGCGGCCGCAGAAGGCCGCAAATCACAGCCACTGGAGGTAGGCTGCGTGTCTGGAGCCCCAGACACGCGGTCCTGTTGATGCCTCGGGCACCACCTCATCAACCGGGCCCGAGGAGTGGGATCAGGGGAGAGCCTGGCAGGTGGGTGGGAACGCCTGCCAGTGCTGGTGCGGCCCCCAGGGGCAGGGACCGCATGGGAGGCAGCAGGGGAGACCACAGTGGGTGCTCCAGGGGGAGGTAGGCCGCGGGGGGGGGCCCACACCGGTAGCCATGCCTCATTAATGCTTGCCAAATGTTCCCACAGGTGCCGGCCACCATCCACGCTGCAGCAGCCCTGAGGGAAGCCAGAAAGCCTCAACCATCAAGCTGTGTAAACCTGCAGGCCCAGGCAAACAGGAGCAGGAGGACAGGAAGCTGTTTGCTGGCCCGAATCCCAAGTGGCACTGTGGTAAGACCTCCCCCACACTGTTTTACACAGAACATAATCACACCCACAGACTCTTGCCAACCAATCCCATGCATCTATCCCCACACTCCTACATGTGCCCTTGTCCGCTTAGCTGCGCTTTCTCCCCAGGGCCTTGTTCGGGATACAGAAAGGAAAAAAGGGAGGGTAAGCGGTTAAGGTACATCGATCTTATTCACATCTTATACATTCAAGAGCAAACTGGCTATTCATTCTCGTGGGAGTTTTTCCGCTGCCCTTGTGACTTCGGTCTAGTACCATGTCAGGGTTGTCTTTCTCTCCTAAACCTGGGTTTGGTCCGGGGTATGGGAAGGGGTAAACCTGGGGACAGGCTACGGTAGGGGAAGAAGAACGGGGGAAATAGACGTCGGAAGCCCCTCATCTCCCTTTGTCTCCTTCTTAGTTAACACGCTGTGTGCGGTCACCGGGTCTATTCCCTTACCTAACTACTTAACTATGTACAATGTGGGTGTTTGTTCCGTTATGCCCTGTAGATTGTTTAACCTCAGCTTGGTATACCTCAATGTTGGCTGTTGTACCATGGTGTTTGGAGTCGTTGTCTCTCTGCGTCAGAACACTTAGGTCTTAGGAGTGGTACTATTCATCCTTTGTGTATATATATATATATATATATATATATATAGGGGGATGGTTGCACTCACCTAAACATGCTTAAATGGGGTGCTGCTGGGGGCCATATTATACAATAAATAACAAGATCCAGCGCACTCTCCTATCTACTAAACAGCAACTTCAATGTTGACAGATTTGATTAGTTTGTAAACGTTTTTTTTAAAAACACCTAATCTAGGCAAAAAAATGGGGATTTAGTTACATTATATGATCATACATTGCATAAGCCTGCCACAACATCAATGTACCCCATCTTTGGCAGGTCCTACTCTCACAGTCTAATGTCTGCTCTTATGAGATTAACCACTTACTTGGGAAAAAATTCCATCTGAGGCTCTCTGCAGTACAAGGCTAAATAGGGACCTGAGATGAGGCACCTGTAACAGGGAGGGGTGCAGAACCAAGGAGTTGGCTAGACTCCGAAATATATATAGGAAACATGGGGGGATGGTTGCACTCACCTAAACATGCTTAAATGGGGTGCTGCTGGGGGCCATATTATACAATAAATACACAAGATCCAGCGCACTCTCCTATCTACTAAACAGCAACTTCAATGTTGACAGATTTGATTAGTTTGTAAACGTTTTTTTTTAAAAACACCTAATCTAGGCAAAAAAATGGGGATTTAGTTACATTATATGATCATACATTGCATAAGCCTGCCACAACGTCAATGTACCCCATCTTTGGCAGGTCCTACTCTCACAGTCTAATGTCTGCTCTTATGAGATTAACCACTTACTTGGGAAAAAATTCCATCTGAGGCTCTCTGCAGTACAAGGCTAAATAGGGACCTGAGATGAGGCACCTGTAACAGGGAGGGGTGCAGAACCAAGGAGTTGGCTAGACTCCGAAATATATATAGGAAACATGGGGGGATGGTTGCACTCACCTAAACATGCTTAAATGGGGTGCTGCTGGGGGCCATATTATACAATAAATACACAAGATCCAGCGCACTCTCCTATCTACTAAACAGCAACTTCAATGTTGACAGATTTGATTAGTTTGTAAACGTTTTTTTTTAAAAACACCTAATCTAGGCAAAAAAATGGGGATTTAGTTACATTATATGATCATACATTGCATAAGCCTGCCACAACGTCAATGTACCCCATCTTTGGCAGGTCCTACTCTCACAGTCTAATGTCTGCTCTTATGAGATTAACCACTTACTTGGGAAAAAATTCCATCTGAGGCTCTCTGCAGTACAAGGCTAAATAGGGACCTGAGATGAGGCACCTGTAACAGGGAGGGGTGCAGAACCAAGGAGTTGGCTAGACTCCGAAATATATATAGGAAACATGGGGGGATGGTTGCACTCACCTAAACATGCTTAAATGGGGTGCTGCTGGGGGCCATATTATACAATAAATACACAAGATCCAGCGCACTCTCCTATCTACTAAACAGCAACTTCAATGTTGACAGATTTGATTAGTTTGTAAACGTTTTTTTAAAAACACCTAATCTAGGCAAAAAAATGGGGATTTAGTTACATTATATGATCATACATTGCATAAGCCTGCCACAACGTCAATGTACCCCATCTTTGGCAGGTCCTACTCTCACAGTCTAATGTCTGCTCTTATGAGATTAACCACTTACTTGGGAAAAAATTCCATCTGAGGCTCTCTGCAGTACAAGGCTAAATAGGGACCTGAGATGAGGCACCTGTAACAGGGAGGGGGGCAGAACCAAGGAGTTGGCTAGACTCCGAAATATATATAGGAAACATGGGGGGATGGTTGCACTCACCTAAACATGCTTAAATGGGGTGCTGCTGGGGGCCATATTATACAATAAATACACAAGATCCAGCGCACTCTCCTATCTACTAAACAGCAACTTCAATGTTGACAGATTTGATTAGTTTGTAAACGTTTTTTTTAAAAACACCTAATCTAGGCAAAAAAATGGGGATTTAGTTACATTATATGATCATACATTGCATAAGCCTGCCACAACGTCAAAAAACGTTTACAAACTAATCAAATCTGTCAACATTGAAGTTGCTGTTTAGTAGATAGGAGAGTGCGCTGGATCTTGTGTATTTATTGTATAATATGGCCCCCAGCAGCACCCCATTTAAGCATGTTTAGGTGAGTGCAACCATCCCCCCATGTTTCCTATATATATTTCGGAGTCTAGCCAACTCCTTGGTTCTGCACCCCTCCCTGTTACAGGTGCCTCATCTCAGGTCCCTATTTAGCCTTGTACTGCAGAGAGCCTCAGATGGAATTTTTTCCCAAGTAAGTGGTTAATCTCATAAGAGCAGACATTAGACTGTGAGAGTAGGACCTGCCAAAGATGGGGTACATTGACGTTGTGGCAGGCTTATGCAATGTATGATCATATAATGTAACTAAATCCCCATTTTTTTGCCTAGATTAGGTGTTTTTAAAAAAAAACGTTTACAAACTAATCAAATCTGTCAACATTGAAGTTGCTGTTTAGTAGATAGGAGAGTGCGCTGGATCTTGTGTATTTATTATATATATATATATATATATATATATATATATATGTGATATATGTTATTGTTCTAACACGACCCCCTCCTCCTCCTTCCTCAGATACGCCTCCCATATGTTCCTGGCTTCCACTATGTGGTGTGGGGGGTGTAGCCGCTGGCAGGTTTTTGTTTCATATGCTAGGTTTAGGGAGATCTGTTGGAGAAGGCTAGATCTCTCCGGTGGCTGTTGTTGTTTCCACCCTCTGGCTATTAATAAGTTGGCAGCAATCAAAATATGATATGTTAGGTCGGCATGTGCTTTTGGGAATGGGTCAATCGAGATGAAGAGTAGGGCATTTTCTGGTCTCAGGTTGGTTCTCGTGACCAGTGCCCCTTGCATCACCCCCTCAACTGCCTTCCAGTATCCTCTGATGGCCGAGCAGGCCCACCAGATGTGGAGCATTGTGCCCTACTCTATTAAACATCTCCAGCAAAGTCTCAAGGTGTTGGGATATATGGTCGCTAGTCTAGTCGGTACCAAGTACCACCTATATTGTATCTTGCGCATTAGCTCTAGGTGGGATGCGCATCTGTATCTACCTTTATGGGCTATGAAGGCTTGGTTCCATTGTTCTTCTGAGAAGACTGTACTCAAATCCTTATGCCATGCTGCCATATACACGTCCAGACTCTGCATCAACTGTGTAATTTTCCATGGGAGTTTTGCCATGGATCCCCCTCCGGCATGCCACAGTCAAGGTGTTAGTCCCCTTCAAAACAACTTTTCCATCACTTTTGTGGCCAGAAACAGTCCCTGTGGGTTTTAAAATTCACCTGCCTATTGAAGTCAATGGCGGTTCACCCGGTTCGCGAACGTTTGCGGAAGTTCCCGTTCGCCGTTCGCGAACTGAAAATTTCGGGTTCGCGACATCACTAATCTTAAGACATTAGAAATAGTTACCAATAAAGACAGAAAAGACCTCTTAGAATACAAATCAAAAAACAAGGAAGATTCTCCATTTATGCCTGTCATATTCAATATGAATAATAAAAGTAAACCTGTCAAAAGAATTATTAACAAATCTTGGCACATTTTAAAACAAGATATTTTAAAAGATTACACCCCACATAAGCCTAGTATCGTTTTTAGAGGTGCTCCGAATTTCTTACAAAAAACTACACAAAAGAGCACATAAATAAAAATTTTACTTTTTTTACCCCAATCCAAATTTACAAATGCAATAGCTGCATAGTCTGCAAAAACACAGATCCCAATATGAAATCAAAAACTACTCACTTTATATTCAACAATACCAAAACATCTTACCCTATAAAAGACCTCATATGCTGTAATACTAAATATTTGATATATTTACTTGAGTGCCCATGCGGCTTGCAATATGTGGGAATGACTTCAAGATGTTTAAAAACTAGACTGGCGGAGCATTGTCGTAATATTGTAAAAGGATACTCTAATCACTCTGAATCTAAACATTTTTCCCAAATACCTAAAGTGTATAGGGATCCAGAAATGTAAACTCCTTTGGAGAGGCAGATATAGAAAAAAAAACACCTCCATGTTGAAACCATCACCTTACATTCTCTAATTATAAGCCCCCTACGGTCTATAACCATACCCCTCAGACCCTTAGTCATTTCAACAACGTTTCTCATAATCCCCTTAACGGACGATAACCATGCCCCTTCTCGCAGGCAGCTTTGTCTGCTCTAAAAATTACTAAATTTCCCATAATTCCACCAATGACCCACGGCCGCAAAACACGCCCCTTAAATTTCTCTACCTGAGCAGCTCTAGGTAGAATCTCACTCCTAATAGTCCTTACACATGACTAAAAAATAAAAAAAATCACATAATTTACATGTCGCATACTCCTCAGCGGCACATTCCGATCCCCAATATGGCCACCAATGAGGTATGCAATCTAACACTGTTAACGCCCTTGTTTTTATGCTAATAATTAACCACAAGTTTCACATAATTTACACTATTTATATGTATAACGCTCTTTATAATTTGAATATATGTTACATTTTTTATCTGTGATGTCATTTGGGTGCCAAAATTTAAAAATTTTGTTACTATCAGTCCCCTATATATATATATATATAGCCTACCAGACATGTATTTTTAATCTCCACTTGAGAAAGCCATATAGGCGAAACGCGTTGTGGATATTTTTATTATTGTGTTGAATAAAGGTATTTTGGCTACTTTTAAACGATTTGATTGTGCCATTTTACTTTTTATTTTTAAATTATTTTATACTTTTATTACTATTACTGCCTGGTGTCCAGATTTTACTATTCCAGTTGAGTACTTACTCCAAAGAAATCCTAGGTGGGGATTATACCACTCACGCCTGATTTATTGAGCAGTCTGTCTGCTCAATTAAATGTAAGTAAACATTTATTATACATACTTCTATTCTTTTATGCAGTGAGCACTATTTGTTGTCTTCTTTTATGGTCTACACAGTGCCTTGATATTTACAACTTATCCTTTAGGTGGGGATTGTACTGCTGTACGCCATACATACTAGAGCTGGTTTTAAGCTCGATTACTCGTGAGTAGGACCACATTAGACCCTATATTTTTATATGATTTTTATAGGACTACTTGCACTATTATCCTTTTTCTGTTTCCACACGGATTCCTAAAAGTTGTCCCCATCCGGTTTCTATTAAAAAAACATTCTTCTCAACAGACTGTTTCTTTATTTCTGCTTTTATTGGGATATTTGATTATCATTACTGTTGTGGACTCTATATATTTGCAATTGTTTTCTAGTATCTATTTACATAGTTTGTTACTTGGCGCAACCTTTCTCTTAGAGGGAGCCCTACTTCAGGTTGACTGCCTCTTACATACTATCTTTATAGTTTATTTTATTTTTTTTGCGCTGTTTCCCTACCCTGTATATGTTGGAAGGCCATTTGGCCTGAATTTGTGGGAGGAGTTATGATCCTATATAAACCCTACCCCCCTACTTACCTTTGTTGTGCAAGCTGTTTGTCTTCACTATAGCAACCAGCACTTCCGGTCCGTTGTTCCTGCCAAAGTCAGTCTCCAGTAAACAGTCCGTCACCAGCAGCTCCTACCTCCGTCTTCCGTGCCCATCCACTGGCTTCTACCCGACTTCCCTACTCGCTACCCGGCTTCTGGTCACGAGACCGGCACGTCCACATAAGCATAACGTGGGAAATAGTGTTCGGCTATTTCCCACGTTCGGGCCTAAAAACGCAGGGATAGGCTCCCTTCATGACTTACCTATTCGTGCTATTACGATGTTCGTGTACTTCCGCGTTCATGCAGCTAACAGCCGAATGCGGAATACACACGCTCTCATTTACTTTCGTTTAATTCTATGTACCGTACGTGCACACTTACCCTACGTTCGTCTGTTCTTTCGTACATCTGTCCAGCCGAACACGTTCAAACTTTTTTTTCATGCAACCTTTCATTAATTTACACGTTACAGCCTGCAGATGATTATTCAATTGGCTTTCATTTAAATCCTTTCATGTGTTCCATTTACCGAATACGGGAGTTCTTTCTATTTATAGTACTCTTGTTCATTCGGTTAACTGAACGAAAGGGGCTACAATGTTTAAATTTACTAATGTACTATAATTATCTAGTTATGTCTCTTTACTTATACCAAGCACTCACATAATTTCTTTCCTATATCATGTTAAGTTTATTATATTAAAGTCACCACTGGGTGAAATATATGTGTTTTACTAATTTTTAGTCCATGGTCACATAATTGTGGGACATCTATTTTTCACAGGGTAATCTTCTTAAAGGCACAGTTTGGCCACTTTCTTTTATAATTTACGTATATAATACACCTCCACTTTCCTCCAATCAGTCTTCAAGAAGTGGTATCCCAGTACCCTGTATTACTGTATCAGGTAAGTAGGTTTACCAGATCTCTTTTCCCTCGAGGCCTCATTCAGCCTCCATGGCCTCATTTAGCCTCCCCACCTCCCAAAGTGGGTTCTAAACTTTTAACAGGCCAGTTCTGAGATTCCTCACGGCATTTAAAACATCAATCACACAAACTTAAACCACCTTGCTACTACTTATACTTTTCTTCAAACAGAGCTCCAAGAAGAGGTACCCAGTATCCTGCATTTCGGTAACAAGTAAGAAGGTTTACCATTTTACTTTTTCTCTTGAGGCCTCATACAGCCCCCCACCTCCCAAAGTGGTCTCTACACTTCAAAACGTACCTGGGCTAAGATTCCTCTCAAAATGTCAACAACAATCTCATAATCATAATCCACCATATTACTACTATATTTAACGGTACATGTTTTGTCATTTATTTCTACATATCATTACTTAGACCTGTGTCTTTGCCGCAGCTCACCAAGTCGACAACCTACAGGCTACCTGGTTCCCTGCATTACAGTATCAGGTATTGGTAATCTCACTTGCTACGATTAAGTTTCTCCTTAAGGCCTCACTTTGCCTTCGTATCATTCAAAAAATTCACATTTATGGGAAACCAGGGGCTTGTCTCTAATTCACGGACCAACGTTCAGGTCCCTCAGCTTACCACATTCGTAAGTTACAGTTTCTCTGATACACACCTTCTCATAAGTTCAACATTTTTACACTCATTATATTAGTGGCACGCCTCAGGCCCACTAGCATCTTTTTCCCCCTAAGGTTTCCAGGACCGGGCCCGTTTCCTGCAGTAGCAAGAATATATTGTAATCTTCCGGCGCGTGGACCAAATAAAGAGGTCATACACTCAAGGTTAAGTATCTACATACGTTATATCACACCATTCTAAGAGACAAGTCCCATTAGGCTAGAGAACTGACCTTAGCTATCCTAAGTAATACTAGGTTCCCGCGAGGTCTACACCCCACCATGGAGGTACAGCACCACGACCAAATTATAGTTAGCCACCTCGCTCGTCCTTCTTTAGGGCTACAGTTAGGGCTTCCCATGTCACGGCCACACGTTTTGAATCTCTTACTGTCACCGAGAGGCCGACATCCTGCCACCACGTTCAATTGGCCACAAAATCCCCTCTGCCCAAATCATAGGTAGAGCCTCTCTCCGCCACTTGGTTCTAGGTAAATTCTTCGCCTCGGCACTAGCTAGCAGGCCAGTTCTCCGAAGGTCTCATCCATACCTCTAAGACACATTAGTTATCCAAATCATTATTTCTTTTTCAGAATGTCCCAAGTATCCATCTCGATAATCGGTCTGCTGTTGGGACGAAATACCCAGCACGCCAGTCTGCCCAGGGTCTCCATAGGAACCCCCTCACCCCTTCTACTCTCAGTTACCTGGGATTCTGGTACATTCCAAAAAATTTCAACAGAGCTCTGACACAGGGGTATTCCCTCCCCAGCCACTGCCAGTAAGGCAGAACTACACTGGCTCACAACGGCACAGCCCAATGTTCCCAGGCCCGGGACTAGTTCACAAGGGCCGTCAGCTTACTCCTCAGATTCCAATCAGGAGACCCCAGTCGCTATCCTGGCCAGCCTCCAAATGATTAACAGGCTGATAAATGGAATCGGCTAAAGCCATACCAGGTGTCTCGTTAAGCCCGGCAGGCGCTCACCTGGTGATGTCGGTCATACAGTCTGGCTTACCCCTCATTTCCCTCCCCGTCCCCCACCACCCACTATCACTACTCCATACTTGTGATGTCGCGAACACAAAATTTTCGGTTCGCGAACGGCGAACGGGAACTTCCGCAAACGGAAACTTCCGCAAACTTCAATGGGCAGGCGAATTTTAAAACCCACAGGGACTCTTTCTGGCCACAAAAGTGATGGAAAAGTTGTTTCAAGGGGACTAACACCTGGACTGTGGTATGCCGGAGGGGGATCCATGGCAAAACTCCCATGGAAAATGACACAGTTGATGCAGAGTCTGGTTTTAATCCATAAAGGGCAGAAATCACCTAAGATTCCTAAATCACAATGAATATGGATTGACACCTGACATATGACATCTTGACACCTTGACATATGAATTGACACCTGTCCTCAGAGCCCCTGATGCACACAGACACAGAGCAGAATAGGGACTGTTCCCCCTACATAGGGTCACTTGGCAGATATGGATTGACACCTATCCTACGGATCCCTGATACACACTGACAAAGAGCAGAATAGAGACTGTTCCCCCTACATAGGATCACTTGGCAGATATGGATTGACACCTGTCCTCAAAGCCCCTGATACACACTGACACAGAGCAGAATAGAGACTGTTCCCCCTACATAGTTTCACTTGGCAGATATGGATTGACACCTGTCCTCAGAGACCATGATACACACTGACACAGAGCAGAATAGAGACTGTTCCCCCTACATAGGGTCACTTGGCAGATATGGATTGACACCTGTCCTCAGAGCCCTTGAAACACACTGACACAGAGCAGAATAGGGACTGTTACCCCTACATAGGGTCACTTGGCAGATATGGCGTGGTCGTGAGAGGAGGAGGATGACTTTCACCTCTTCCCCTGTTAGATTCCCGTTGTGCTGTGACATCACCCTTATACGCTGTGTAAAGCATACTTTTTAATTTATTTTGCAAATGCTGCATCCTTTCCGACTTGTAATTCGGTAACATTTCCACCACTGTCTGCTTATACCGGGGGTCTAGTAGCGTGGACACCCAGCACAGGTCGTTCTCCTTCAGCCTTTTTATACGAGGGTCTCTCAATAGGCACGACAGCATGAAAGACCCCATTTGCACAAGGTTGGATGCCGAGCTACTCATTTCCCGTTCCTCCTCCTCACACAGAGCAGAATAGGGACTGTTCCCCCTACATAGGGTCACTTGGCAGATATGGATTGACACCTGTCCTAAGGATCCCTGATACACACTGACACAGAGCAGAATAGAGACTGTTCCCCCTACATAGGGTCACTTGGCAGATATGGATTGACACCTGTCCTCAGAGACCATGATGCACACGGACACAGAGCAGAATAGGGACTGTTCCCCCTACATAGGGTCACTTGGCATGTATGGACTGAAACCTGTCCTCAGAGACCATGATACACACTGACACAGAGCAGAATAGATACTGTTCCCCCTACATAGGGTCACTTGGCAGATATGGATTGACACCTGTCCTCAGAGCCCCTAATACACACTGACACAGACCAGAATAGGGACTGTTAGCCCTACATAGGGTCACTTGGCAGATATGGCTTGGTCGTGGGAGGAGGAGGATGACTTTCACCTCTTCCCCTGTTAGATTCCCGTTGTGCTGTGACATCACCCTTATACGCTGTGTAAAGCATACTTTTTAATTTATTTTGCAAATGCTGCATCCTTTCCGACTTGTAATTCGGTAACATTTCCACCACTGTCTGCTTATACCGGGGGTCTAGTAACGTGGACACCCAGCACAGGTCGTTCTCCTTCAGCCTTTTTATACGAGGGTCCCTCAACAGGCACGACAGCATGAAAGACCCCATTTGCACAAGGTTGGATGCCGAGCTACTCATTTCCCGTTCCTCCTCCTCACACAGAGCAGAATAGGGACTGTTCCCCCTACATTGGGTCACTTGGAAGATATGGATTGACACCTGTCCTAAGGATCCCTGATACACACTGACACAGAGCAGAATAGAGACTGTTCCGTGATAGCGAGACTGGGTATACTCAGGCCTTCCGGGTGTACGAGGGAAAGGATAGCCACCTTGACCCTTCAGGTTGCCCAGAACATATGGGAACCAGTGGCAAGATTGTCTGGGACCTGATATTCCCCCTGATGAACAAAGGGTACCACTTGTATACTGACAATTTTTATACAAGTGTCCCTTTGTTCAAGCTACTGTACTGTTTTGATACAGTAGCTTGCGGCACAATTAAAAAGAACAGAACAGGTTTCCCAGGACAACTTGCACGCACCCGGCTACGAAGGGGGGAGACCTCAGCTCTGCGCCAAGAGGAGCTGTTGGCAGTTAAGTACAGAGACAAGAAGGACGTCCTGTAAGCCTGTGTACTTATGCACAAAGCGTTGTACGATCAGATTACACACATGTGCCATGCACGGCACATGTGTCAACTTGCCCAACTTCAATGCCGCCAACAAATTTGTTCCGTTGTCACAAACCACTTTGACGATCTCCAGTTGCTGCGGAGTCAGCCACTTTTCCACCTGTGCGTTCAGGGCGGACAGGAGTGCTTGTCCGGTGTGACTCTCTGCTTTCAAGCAAGTCAAACACAAGACGGCGTGACACATCCGGGATGTGGAATAGTACCTGGGGAGCAGGTTGGGGATTGCCTTTTGTGAAAAGAAATTTCGGCCGCGTACCTTCCACTGCGGTGTCCCAATAGCTACAAATTTTTTGAACGCCTCAGACTCCACCAGCTCGTATGGTAAAAGCTGGCGGGCTAATAGTACAGACAAGCCAGCTGTCAGACGCCGGGCAAGGGGGTGACTTTCTGACATTGGCTTCTTACGCTCAAACATGTCCTTGACAGACACCTGACTGTGGGCAGATGAGCAGGCCTGACACACAGACGCTTGGAGACAACTAACTGCTATTCAATCTATAACAGTGAAAAAAGTTTTTTGGTTTTTAAATGCAAGCTATTGGGACACCAGATATGAGTGGCACTGTGAACTGGCAAAAGTTGGCAGAGTACACGTTGTAGGCCTGACACACAGACACTTGGAGACAACTAACTGCTATTCAATCTATAATCTAGAACAGTGAAAAACCCTGACACCCGCTTTAAGGACACTGACTGCTATTAGCTTACACTGAAAAACTTTTTTTCTTTGTAAAAGCACGCTATAGAGACACCAGATATGAGTGGCAAAGTACACGGGCAGAGGTCTGCAGAGCACACGCTGAAGGAGGCCTGACACCCAATTTAAGGACACTGAGTGCTATTAACTTACACTGAAAAACTTTTATTTGTAAAAGCACGCTTTAGAGACACCAGATATGAGTGGCAACTGGCAAAGTACACTGGCAGAGGTCTGCAGAGCACACGCTGAAGGAGGCCTGACACCCAGACGCTTGCAGACAACCAACTGCTATTCAATCTATTACAGTGAAAAAATTTTTTTTTCCTTTTAAATGTCAAGCTTAAGCTATTGTGACACCAGATATGAATGGTGGCACTGACTGGGCAAATGGGCACAGTATCCACTGTGAGCCTGACACAGAAGCTGGCAGGCAGGCAACTGCAATTACATTACACAGAAAAAAAAAAAAGCAGCCTGATGTTCTAGCCCTAAAAAGGGCTTTTTGGGGTGCTGTTCTTACAGCAGAGATCAGATGAGTCCTTCAGGACTGTAGTGGACACTGAATACCCTAGCTATCAATTTCCCTATCTAATGAGCAGCAGCTACACTTTCCCTCCTCTCACTAAGCATGCAGCTTCAGAATGAATCTAAAATGGATGCTGGGAGGGAGGTGGGAGGGTCTGCTGCTAATTTGCAGGAATGTGTCTGCTGACCGTGAGGCACAAGGTCAAAGTTTGCTCAATGATGACGAATAGGGGGCGGATCGAACTGCGCATGTGTTCGCCCACGGCGGCAAACGCGAACACGCT
Organism: Pelobates fuscus; assembly: GCF_036172605.1. NCBI lineage: Eukaryota > Metazoa > Chordata > Amphibia > Anura > Pelobatidae > Pelobates > Pelobates fuscus. The sequence continues at coordinate 69,456,824 of NC_086327.1, forward strand.
ATGTTCGCCAGGAACTATTCGCCGGCGAACAGTTCGGTAGACCACTACTCCATACGTCTCACCGGCCCACCCTGTTCCAATTTCCATGGAGAAAGTTATTCTAGATGGAAAGGACGTTAAACTAACATCACTACTTAACTTCACAAAACTCCCTACAGTACAAAGGTTATATTCTTGGTAACATTTCAGTAGTCCGAAGAGTGACACCCACGACTTAAAGCTTTCCATTCCTCTGTTTATCATTGCCTCTCGCATAGAGACAGCTACTTCCACTTCTCACCACCCCTTCACCCCACGCACTAGTCAGGGAGGCGGCCAGAGGGACAAGCTGGGCTGACCATTTCATTTCTGGGGAAGACAGCAACTAGAGGTGGAGTTAACCCTGCAAGGTAATTATTGCAGTTTATGCCAAACTGCAATAATTACACTTGCAGGGTTAGGAGTTGGCACCCAGACCACTCCAACGAGCAGAAGTGGTCTGGGTGCCTGGAGTGTCCCTTTAAGGTCTTTACATCATGGCTTCCTTCGCTGGTCTCTCTTTTTCGCAGAAGTGCTGCTTCAGCGGTTCCAGCTCTTACACCCCAGTCCACATCACTAAGTGATGGGGCCACAGGTAATCCTCAGCTTAGTTACATTGGTTTCGGCACACCTCAATCAACTTTGCTTCTCCTTCTACATTCCATTACGTATTAGATAAATTCCGAGCACAAGTTAGAAAGCCATTTTGCCTGAATTTGTGGGAGGAGTTACGATCCTATATAAACCCTACTTACCTTTGTTGTGCAAGCTGTTTGTCCCCACCCACCTATATTAACAATTCACCTTTGTGGGCCCTCTTTTACAGGCCTACTCGTACATTGGTTTCGGCACACCTCAACCAACTTTGCTTCTCCTTCTACATTCCATTATGTATTGGATAAATTCTGAGCACAAATAAAACTCTCCCAACAGAGGATCTTGCAGTTTCACAGAAGACTCCATAGACTTAACTGTTGTGCATACACAAGAGTACTACAGTACTGCCATCTGATGATCAAACAGAAGAATGACAGAACCCATATATGACTCCTCCACCAGACACGCAGCTGGGATGTCACCATTGGGGCTCTTTGCATATTCTACAAAAACCCCAGATGGTGACAACTACTTTAATCTTTGTAATCCTGTGGTTTCTGACCCTTTTGAATTAAGGAACACTGTAACGGAACCGCTGGCACCCCGACCGGGTACCCTCCGCTGACGGATGCTCCTAGTGCTTTCCGAGGTCTCCAAGCACTCCACCAGACACCATAACCACTGTAGACTCCCACGAACCGCCGCAGCTTGGTTGGGGTCTCGCCACGCTACCCACTCTGGACCCAAGACCAGGGTCTAGCTTCCAGTAGATGGACCTCTCCGAATTCCAGAGAGCAGGAACAGGAACAAGCTCTTAGCAGAGCTCAGCGATTATACCCTGGGGAGTATAGTGATTATAGCAATCCCCAGAGTGTAGTTCTCCAATCCCCCAAACATGAGCCGAAACTTCATGAAGGTACAAGATGATCTGAGGTGCTAGCACACCCAGTCTGCTTTTATTTCCATCTTACACATACAAGACCGCCCATAGGGGAGGGGTAAAATAGCCAATAGCACAACGGTTGCAACCCACAGGTTCCCTCCCCTCAGATAACCAGTTCACAATTATTACAGCCAGGAAAACTACAGTTTTTATACATGTGCTATAACTTTAAATCCATACATCCAATCTTCAATTACATATTTGGAATCAGCACATTTTAAACATAAACACTTCCAAAAATCAGCCAAATCCCTGCAGTGGATCAAAAGTTAGCTGGAGGTGCCTTTATGATCGACCGCAAGCACATTTTCCTGCCCAAAACAGTTCCATAGATTTGGGCTGTGCGGTCGGTCAATTTCATGCCGAAAAACAACTAAGTCCCATTTCGAACGGGACTTAGTCTCTGGAGCTGAAAAACGAAGTGTAGGAGAAGGTAAGGGTCAGCGGTGTTCGGCAAAATGTGTAGCCGATTTCAGTTCCACAGAATCTTTAGCATACACCGCTGACCGCGTTCGACTGAACAAAGATGGCCGCCGCCACGTGCAATTAACCTGCAGTAACCTCACAGCCTGGGAGGTAAATTGCCTGCATACTTTAACTCCTGGGTGGTCCGCCTGTGTAATACTTGGTTCAGTAAGCCCTATTTACTGAACCAAGTGGGAGAAAGCCAGGGGCAAGTTATTTTACAGGTCTGGGGACAGTCTTAAAGGGGCATTGTTCACCACAGTTATAAGATGTCCCCAGACGGTTCTTAAAGGGCCATACACACACAATAAAAGTTCATAATTTTCAGGGGCCATAGTCTTAAAGGGTATTGTTACCCAAAGTCTCAATATGTCCCCAGACAGTTCTTCAAGGGCCAGCAGCAGTACAATAAAATACCATTCACTGTGCTTAAAGGGCCAGCAGTCGCACAATAAAATACAATATGCCCAAATATAGTTCTCTAAACGTACCAATTTTCAAGGGGCCATAGTCAGCAGGTAGGAGGCGGGCAAACAGGCTTCTCCAATGCCCAGTGGCAAGGTTGGTTTCGTGACAAACACGTAACAAGAATGTTTGTTTTTTTGGGGGGGAGGGGGGGGGCTTCAGCAGTAGCTTAAACATTCATTTTTTTTAGAATCATTCTGGACTAGAGAAGAAATCATTTCTAAGTAAAAACTTGCTCGATCTACTTGTGAGATGGGAATTGTAATGCAGACCTTTATACAGAAGATACTTAACTGCATTTATCCAATTCCAGACCAAAAATCAATGTTCATGGCACACACTAAGGATGCTTGATGAACCAATGTGTCATAGCACACTATTAAAATAATAGATCTACACTACAGTCAGGGTTGGCCCAAGACATTGTGCTGCCCCCTCAACAAACCACACCCAGTAAATCACACACACACACACACACACACACACACACCCCCATCCATGTTAGGCTCTTTTGTGTGCTCTTCTCTCATCCCCCATTGTGCCTCTGCTTATCTTCCTTCATGTAATGTGGCATAGAGGACCGCTGTAGGGGAGCTTCTGTTTCTTCTACCAGACTGACAGGAAGCTGTTCAGCTCCCTCAATGAGCATCTCCTGTCAAACCAGGAAGAGGATAAAGAACAGAAGAGGATAAAGAACAGGAGTGGCAAAAGTGCCGCCTGGAGCCATGGCCTATGGACATGTTAAATCATATTAATACCACCAATCCCCTTCTCATATTACAGCTAATCACACCTGTGGTTTCCGTTTTTTCTTTACAGGATATACAGAAAGAAATGGGAAGGATGGCATTCTTATGGTTTAAAAAAATAAAAACAGTGCTTATATTACAGACCTATTGCTCAAAGATATTTACTAACATAATAAAGATATAAAAAGTGTCAAAAGTCAATGGGATTCTATTTTCTTGCAAGAGTTTGATTTGTCTTTCATTATATGACTACACAGCCACCAACAAGGACTTACCCTTGCCCATTACCCTATAAAATAATTGCACCTAGTACTCATTTCAAAGACTGACAAATTACTAGTGTAGATTTGTACTAGATGGAGAGGTTCCATTCAGAGACTATGACTTGTATCAGCTATGTTCTGTTATATTTTGTAGGGATTAGAAAAATATAATACAAACATAAGCCTCACTATGTCAATTATAGATATTGTCCATGAGTTCTTGATTATCTATCAAATTTTTCTAAAAAACTAAATTTGAATAATTCTACTGAAGGATGCCATGACATACTTTCTCTTCACTCTTCAATTGAGCAGGTGCACCCACAAGGAACATGATACATTTAACAGAAGGATTTAGTGAGAAATAAGATACGGAATTGCATAACTAACATTTACATATGCAAGTGTTTGAGATTCCATTGACCAAAGCAATAATCATTTTGCATTTTTAAAATTCTAAGTGCTCAATAAATAGGTGTTAACTGCACTTATCTTCTATAATTTAAATTGGCTCAGAAAAGAATGAACAAGTATTTTTTTTTTTTTTTTTTTTTTTAAATATAAAGACTCCAAGCATTAATCTTGCTTTGGAAATCCAGTTAGCCAACAGACAATCTCACTAAGCAGGAGTAGCACAAAACACTAAGCAGCTTGTCTTTAATAAGCAGTGACCTCTAGAGTAACAGATTGTACCAAAATAAGTAGACAATACTGCAGAACTTATTCCTTTATAGCGTCACAAATTTAAAAGTGAGAAATTACTGGCACAAAGACTATAAACCACAAAGGGAAAAAAAAAACACCCACTCCCATGTTCAGGTTTGTAGAAGCATTTTTATTATGCATTCGGCAGAACAAATTATGCAGTCTTGGTAGTTCGGGTGCGCTTCTTTTTCACCACAACAGGTTTCTGACTTTTTAGGATAGCACTTGCACGTCTGAGAGCAGCCTAGAGGAATGAAAAAGGTGGAACTTTATTTTGCATCAGATTACATGAGAACATCTTAAAAAGTTTACAATGGTAATCACATGTATTTAAAAATAATAATTTGTTTTATTCCACAGATCCAAGCTCCCAACTACTACCTTAACAAGCACACACAAAAAAAGCCAAGTAAAGACAATGACAAGAAACAATTTGACCTTACAATTAAAATATATATTATCTTTACAGTAGCATTGTGGTCAGTAATTTTAGAACACAGACTGCCACCTTGTGTTGGCAAGATTAATCTGCTGAGAGATGTGTAGAGATCTCTCTCTCTTTTCCTCCTTAAACTGAACTTGACACCTAAAGTCGTGGAGATGCTGAATGTCAGTGTTGCACACTGCAGAGAGATTACTAAGCAATAATGTAAACACTTCCTTTTCTCCAAACAAAAGGCTTGCAGGGACATACTATACATTCCAAACTACTCTAGAGATGTAGTTCTGGCGACTATATGCAGATCTAGACAAATTAGTTTCTCTCCCTGCACAGACTTCCAATAACTAGGTTTGCTGCAGTGAGTTAAAGGATCACTATAGGGTCAGTAACACAAACTTATTCCTGACCCTATAGTGAAAACCCACTATTTAGGTGGCTTGCCCCGCCCTTAGCCACCTCAGAATGGGTGAAAACAACTTATTTTCAGCTCTTCATGGGTCTGCCGGCGCTGGCCACACCCCCCTTTCCCGTGGGGAAAGCATTGGATTGGCTAAAAACAGCAAGGGGGCAGGACCAAACACCATTATGGCCAATCAGCACCTTCTAAGAGATGCATTAAATCAATGCATCTCTATGAGGAAAATTCAGCGTCCCCATGCAGAGTGTGGGGACGCTGAACGGCAGGGCTGCCTACTGTGCAGCCCTGAGCCAGGAAGCCCCTCTCCAGAGGCCATCTGAGGAGTGTCCACTTGGAGGGGTCCCTAGGGGCAATGAAAACACCTGAAGGGAGCCAATATACTCACCAGAAAAACTGCATTAAGCTGTAGTTCTGGTGACTGTAGGGTCCCTTTAAATGTATGTGCCCAACCCATTTAAAGGGATACACTTTAGGGTTAGAAATACAATGCATTCCAAACTACAGGGTTCTTCTGCCCCTGCGTCACCACCCCCCAAAAAAAGAGATAAGCTTGTCTGGGTGCTTACTGTCCCTTTAATCCTAGCAATGTTAAGAATTCAGTCACTCCCTGTGCAATTCTCAACAGGCTTTTGCCAAGGCTGCTGCAATGAGGTTAGCTTACCGAGGGATAACACATGACCCTTTAAACCTTGCTGACTTGAAATGAATGCAGGTTATGTAAAATCACATGTACCGTATTTATTCGAGTATAACGCGCATTTTTTTTAACCGATTTTTAATTTAAAATTAAGGGTGCGCGTTATACTCTAATAAATATACCTTCCAGGACCGCCGGGCTCATTAGTCAGAGCTGGCCGCGGGTCTCGCGAGATTTACACTGGGAAGCTGGAGGAGCTGCACGGAGGTGAGTAAACGCTTGCTGCCCACCCCCCCAGGACCGCCGGGCTTGTTATCGATATTATCGAGCACCCACTCGAATATTTATTCGAGTATAACAAGCACCCTAATTTTAGATTAAAAAAATCGGCATAAAATTTTATACCGATTTTTAATCGAAAATTAGGGGTGCGCGTCATACACATGTGTGCGTTATACTCGAATAAATACGGTAGTTTTCTTACATAGACTTGGAATGACCCCCACGAGAATAAAGCATGAGATCTTAGAAAAAGTAAGCATTTCAATAACAAAGCCCTCTCAGCCCAACAGACTTTCTGTGGCTTCCGACAAGGTGATAATTCAGGCACGCTGTATCCCAGCGAGCTCTAGACTGCTTTAGCATCCAGTAAAAAAAATTGCCGATTTCTACTGTAACCACAATTGTATAAGCGATTTACAAAATAAGTTCTGTTCTTGTTTTTACATTGTGATAGCACATTCCAGTGCTTTAAAATTATAACATTGTTATATTCTGTAGGTAAATGACTTGTCAAATATCTCAGACAAGAGGTTAAAAAGGCCCTGCTCAAACAAGTTTACAATCTTAATGTGCTATGTAGTTTAAATCCCATTTATCACTGCCGAATATGAGGTTACACCAAGTTTATGATTCTCAGCCTATTTCATTCATAGAATCATGGGAGTTGTAGTTCAGCAACATCTGGAGGGCCGGAGTTTGGGGAAGCCTGATCTATACAATATTTAGAACACCTTGAGATGTGGTAATCGAAGAGCAGGTTTCTAACTAGTGAGTGTATATATGTTGCAGGAATATGCCATTCTGGGATAACAGGGTACTCATACTATTTTTCTATTATCATAACATTGTAATGATGCAAAGTAGATTCTTAGAGTGACCATTAAATGTACCAGAAGTAAAAAAAAAAGGTCATGGAATCAGCAAGGTATGACATTGATGGGAAAAAAATAAATAAAAAAAAGACCCAATCGGGGCAGAAAAAGCAGATTGTGTTAACTAGTCTGAATTCAAACTGAAGACTAAGGTAACACCACATGCAATTAGCATAAATTTACAAGATTATGAAACCTCTTATGGTGTGTCTGAAGTCACAATTTGCATACTCAACTACAGCTACAGAAAAACCAGAAGATCTCCAAGCCAAGGATTCATTCATGTGAGCCAAAGAAAGCTACTTAAACAGGAGCTTCGGCTCTCCTGCAGCTGTGGCAGGGCAGGGAGTGGCTCGAATAGTTATGGTATTTAGAGTTTCCTTAAGGCAATAACTATATTTTCTTGACAGAGCATCCTCCTTAAAAATAGTAAAAAATAGTGATGCATTGAAAGATTTTTCTTCTTTGCAGTGTTGAGAAGGATAACATGCATTTTCTCACTCACCATGCGGAGGTCCTTCCTGTAGTTATTCTTGCGGATAATGTGGCGCAAGCTGCTTAAAGTAGCGCGGGAGTTCTTGTTGATGGTTATTTTTTCATAGGATGTAGCAGGTTTGCGTTGACCTACAAAAGTTAATCATTCTTGTTACCAAAACAAAAGCGTTCTATTACAGATTACATTTTTATTTATTGCACTTTTAAAAAAGTTTATTGCTGCAGTCAGCAAATTTAAAAATAAGATCTGACGGTATCTGAAGGTATATTAAGTGCACAAGTTATACAGCAGATTTGTGAAGTAAAATCTTGGCACTCAATTTAATGCACAAGTTATGTTTAGATCTTAATGACACTTATTAATCAAGGGCTTCATTATATATTTCTGCGTGGCTTGGAAGTTGTAAGAAGAATGAGGCTTGGTGAATGACAGTTGTAGAAAAGTCTAGAAATCGGGCAGCAAGTAATAGACCGCAGTTGAGGTTACATGGTCAGAGGAGTAAATTGTAGGGATCGACTGATTATTGGTTTTACCGATATCAGCCGATATTCAGTATTTTCTGCAATATGATACCTCCTAAGATCGTCGGGCTCATTACAAGCCCGGCGGTCCTGGGAGCAAGCCGTTACTAACCTCCCAGCAGCTCCCATGTCAAATCTCGCGAGTCCTGCGGGTTACCATGGCAACGCTCCGTGTGGTACGCAGGACGCGAGATTTACGCAGAGAGATGAAGGGAGCTGCTGGAAAGGCAAGTAACAGCTTACTGTCGACCCCCCCACTGCACATCCATGCCACTGGACCACCAGGGAATGCCATATTCCCCCTCCCTGGCCAGGTAACAAGCAGGGAAGGGGGAACAAAATTTTTTTAAATCAAATAAATATTAAAAATAAAATTGGTAACAAGTGCGGAGATTACATTTTCTGAAAATTCAAAGAGATAAGGGCAGCATAGTTTCAATCAGATTCCAGGCAGGGTAAACATTTGCTAGCATTCTCAGCAAATCTTGCTTTGTGCTTTATTTTGTCTTTTGCAAAATGAGTACTACATTTAAATAGACACAAATTACACCCACTCTACACACACATCCACTACACACACACACACACACTGCATCCACTACACACACACACACACACTGCATCCACTACACACACACACACACACTGCATCCACTACACACACACACACACACTGCATCCACTACACACACACACACACTGCATCCACTACACACACACACACACTGCATCCACTACACACACACACACACTGCATCCACTACACACACACACACACTGCATCCACTACACACACACACACACTGCATCCACTACACACACACACACTGCATCCACTACACACACACACTGCATCCACTACACACACACACTGCATCCACTACACACACACACTGCATCCACTACACACACACACTGCATCCACTACACACACACACTGCATCCACTACACACACACACTGCATCCACTACACACACACACTGCATCCACTACACACACACACTGCATCCACTACACACACACACTGCATCCACTACACACACACACTGCATCCACTACACACACACACACTGCATCCACTACACACACACACTGCATCCACTACACACACACACTGCATCCACTACACACACACACTGCATCCACTACACACACACACTGCATCCACTACACACACACACTGCATCCACTACACACACACACTGCATCCACTACACACACACACTGCATCCACTACACACACACTGCATCCACTACACACACACTGCATCCACTACACACACACTGCATCCACTACACACACACTGCATCCACTACACACACACTGCATCCACTACACACACACTGCATCCACTACACACACACTGCATCCACTACACACACACTGCATCCACTACACACACACTGCATCCACTACACACACACTGCATCCACTACACACACACTGCATCCACTACACACACACTGCATCCACTACACACACACTGCATCCACTACACACACACTGCATCCACTACACACACACTGCATCCACTACACACACACTGCATCCACTACACACACACTGCATCCACTACACACACACTGCATCCACTACACACACACTGCATCCACTACACACACACTGCATCCACTACACACACACTGCATCCACTATACACACACTGCATCCACTATACACACACTGCATCCACAAACACACACTACACAAACACACACTGCATCCACTATACACACTACACAAACACACACAGCTCACCTGTCTAAACACACTGCATCCACTACATGTGGCATGTATAATTTGTGCATTTACCTTAAGAAATTTTTTATTTTTTCAAAATGGTAAATGTACAGAATATCAGCAAGTCATCGACTATCGGCCTGAAAGTTCAGATTATTGATATCAGCTCTTAAAAAAATAAATAAAGAAAATAAAACTCAATATCGGTCGAACCCTAGTAAATTGCCTTGTTATTGACACAGGGCAGTGATTCCCAACACAACATAAGCCCATGATGACCATTTTTTTTGCCAATGATCCAAAAGCTATTAAGTTTAAAATATTTTCCCAGACTAGTTTACCATTTTAAGATTTTTAAAATGGAAGTCATGTCCCAGCATTTTCGATATTGTTCCCCTATATTTAACAAAAAGGTTTGAGTACGAATGAAAAAAACACACTGTCCTATATTTAGATAGATATTAATCTTAAAACATAACTTTGAATAATGAAATATCTAAAAATAGAAAGCTAAATGTTTAAATGAAAAGTTATTGAAATAATTATTTTCATTTCAGCCTCTCGAGCAATTCTCCTTACTTTGCTTACTTTAGCAGTTACTATTGGACACACTTATCCAATTTATTTAAAATACTTTGGGTGGCTGGGGCTTCAAGCTGTCTAGCCCGCTGCAAATCAAGGCGGATTATTTATTGCCGAGAAATACAGGCAAGCTAGTGGATTCCCAATTGCAGTTTGTTTTTCATAGGGGGCTAGTTTAGAAATGTATAGGTGCCCTCGAAGGCACAGATGAATAGAAGCATATCTATTAGATAATATTCAATCATATTTCAACGCATACTAGCACTAACGTAATCTAAATCTCCAACATCTTTTCAATTTTGTAAAAAGATTGGAGTTTTTAGCAGACCTTTGGGATGGGAGAATATCTTGGAAAATGTCTTTCTAGTGAATTCGGTATTTCACATTGCATGCAGTTTTGACAACTCAGTTATAACGGTTAGGTGATATGCATTCACTGCTAGGCTTATCTCTTTGATCTTAGTACTTGGTAACAGTTGCAAAAAAAAAAAAAAACCTTTCAGTTCAGACAATTTGTATTTATGCTCTTCATGGTGTTATTAGCATCTCTATACTTTCTTGCAACATTATTCAGTTACATAGTCTAGTTCTAATCTGAAGATCCATCTACAACACAAAACTTCAATTTACTGTGAAGATGTCCAATTCCAAAGTCTGTCTACATTGACATTAGTCTACCTATTTTATGATAGATACACACAGAATTCCCCCCCCCCCCCTATTCCATTATAACATATTTAGGTTTATTTAAATAAATAACTTTCATTTTAACATTTAGCTTTCTACTTTTGTATATTTCATTATTAAAAGTTATGTTTAAGATTAAAGGGACACCAATCACCTAGTTCTAACTACAGCTATTGAATTTGTTCTGGTGAGTAGAATCATTACCTTCAGGCTTTTGCAGTAAACACAGTGTTTACATTACAGCGTAGAGATAACTTCACTGGCCACTCCTTAGATACCTGTTAGAGATCCTTCCTGGGTCATGGCTGCCTAAAATGCATTCCATTAAGTATCTCCTCCCTCTGCATGCAGACCCTGAACTTTCCTCATAGAGATTCATTGATCCGATTCATCTCTATGAAGAGATGCCGATTGGCCAGGGCTGTGTTTGAATTGTGCTGGCTCTGCCCCTGATCTGCCTCCTCGTCAGTCTCAGCCAATCCTATGGAGAAGCATTGTGATTGGATCTGATGGTCAGCAGACTGCTTGTTTTTCTGAGGAAAGCAGCATGCAGAGCTACAGCTTCAGGCTTGAATACAGTAAGATTTTGGAGGCATGAGGGGCCCAGATGGCAGTTTTAACCCTGTAGTGCTCCTTTAATCTCTATCTAAATATAGGACAGTGTTTCTTTTTCATCCGTATTCGTCAACTAGGGTTAACCCCTTCACTGCCCTACGATTAATTTTTGGATTCATACTAGCTTCCACTTAATCTAATTTTGTAAAAATAGGTTTGTGTATACTTAAAACACAAAGTTAAAAATGGAAATATTCAAAATATTTAGGTTTAACCTGCAACTGGGCATATCCATCATGGCTGTTTATTATAACAAGCTCTTCCCTTTCAATCTGTCAGTCAGCATTGAGAGAGGAAGAGAAACCGATGTGATGAATAATAAAAAACACTTCATAAATTTCCAAATGGGGGTAACAGAAGATTAAAGTGTAAGTGCAAATAGAAAATGGTCTCAAGAAGTTGGGTGTGACAAATTGAAAAATGCAACTATCTACACAAGCTACCTCAAATGGCCACTACTCAGCTAGCCATTGGAGGTGCTTTCTGGGGCAGTGCTGCACAGTGTCACCATCCTCTGCATGCAAACACTGAACGTTTCTCATATAGATACATTGATTTGACGCATCTCTATGTGAAGATGCTGATTGGCAATGGAGTGTTTAGCTCCGCCCCGACACATCATTGAATTAGATTGTCAGAATTGACAATCTCAGGCAATCTAATGCTTTCCTAACAGCCAAGGAGGGAGAGTCAGCACCAGCAAACTGGAATAAAGGAAATATTTTACTATATTTCAAGGGTTAAGGGGGGAGATAGTTCTTTTAACACTATAGGATGAGGAGGACTACATGTTCCTGACCCTCTAGTTTTCCTTTAAAAATGTAAAGCACCATGAGAAAGAAGAGGAAAAGATGAATTGTGGTGAGTAAAATCAAAGAAGTGCTCAGACAGATGAGTGGGCAAGAGTTTACATAAAGAGCTGTAGGTAGAGACCTAGGCATGGAGGATCATTTAAAAACAGCAATAGGGAACAGTTTAGAATATCTGGATCTATAACAGGGTATGTGCAGTTATGAGATCCCACTACAACAATAACAGGTCCCCAAACATCAATGATCAATCACAGCAAATAGGATAGACTAGTTGTCTTGCAGTGTAGGGTTTTAATGTGTGGTCTGCATGAGGATGAAGACAAAATGTAAAAAATAAAACACACATTACCTGCACGCTTTTTCAGAATGACAACTACTCCCTTTCCATCAGCAGCAGGTTCTACACCAACAGTTTTCCTGTGGATTAGGCCATTGTACCTGAATGAGTTCCGAGCCTTAAGGTTGTTCGGTTCCTAGTGGCACAGAACAAAAAAGTGGAGAATGAAACTTACCAAAATTAGGTGCAGGTGTTGGATTAAAATAATTTTATGTTGTAAATCAAACTGCCCTTAGCACAGTGATGAATGCAAAGGTAAAGATTTAGAAATATATTTTCCTTTTTAATAAGTAGAGAGATCATTAGAGTCCAAAATGGGTGGTCTATGGGAGATCCAACAAGAACTCTACGGCGAGGAGATGCCCTAGATATCTATCACTTACCATTCTCCCATTAGGCATCACTCAAGGCAGGAAGCAGCACACTTAATGTGTACGAAAGGCAAATTTAAACTATTGGCATAAAAATAACTAGCAGTTTGGTCATGTAGATAATGCCCCTGCAGGCTCACTGCTCAATATTCCACCATTTATGTTTGAAATCACTTGTTTCTGGCCATGCAGCCCTAGCCACCCCTCCCATTGCTGTGAGACACAGCTTGCATGAAAAGAATGGTTAATTTAAATTAGGTGTTAACTTTCTTTAGAAGTTTGTATCTCCTGCTCTGTAAATTGAAATTTAAACAGGAGGCTCCTGCAGGGTCTAGAAGGCTATTTTCAGAGCAGGAGAAAAAATATAATTAAACAGAATGTGCAATCATGGAAGTTTATGAGTCCTCTCTTTACAGGAAGTGTTTAGGAAAGCAAATCTTGTCACATGTAGGGAAGTGTAAAGGGTTGCATAAATAAATTGCATTGTTTTGACCAGCGAGACTGCAAATGCATTACCTATACACCAAAAACTGCTTCATTAAGCTAAAGTTGTTTTGGTGCCTATAGTGTCCCTTTAATCGATCTCTGAACAAACATCTTTTAGCCCCGCTGACTGAAATTTCAATTCAAAATGTAGACAGTTTTTCATAGACAAAGAAGATGGCTAGAAAGAGAATCTAACACATGTAGAGCGATGGGTACAGATGAAAAAAGAAACAGAAGTATCAATGAACAACAAATATAGATCAGAAGCAGCAGGATGACAGTAATTTAAAGGGTTACTTCAATCCCTTTGACCATTTCTGCTTTTTAAAGTAGTCATGGTGATAGTGATATGCAGCATTCAACACAGATATGTTGATATAGATTGGAGAAACCCTTCAAGAAAGAGATTAAAATTGTGAGTATGCTTAGTTATTAATTCACAGACACAATAGCCGAATTGCTAGTGAATACATGGAAAATGGGTTATGAATTAGACTAACAATTTCCAGCAGAAAACACATTTCAAATAAATAGTATTTTGCTAAACAAAACATTTACTTCACAAAAATACAGTTGTTAAGACAACTCAGAATTGTGTAAGCAATGTTTGGGCACCTAAGCCAGCAACATGTTAATGCAGCTCTTAACTAAAGTTATAGCAATTCTAGAAAACTCCACATGAAGCTTAAGTGACACCATCGTCACCAAAACAACTACAGCCTGACCCTACAGGCATTTTCATAGAATGTTTACATTAATAGCTAGGGACACCCCAGTGGCAGTCACTAGAGGTGCTTCCTGAGGTGCTTCCTGTGCTGCACAACCACTGGCGTTCAGCGTTGCCACGCTATAAACAGACACTGAATTTTCCCCATAGAGATGCACTGAGTCACTGCATCTCTATAAGTAGATGTTGAATGGTGCAGCGTTTTGCCACCAATAGGAAAGCATTAGATTAGCCAAGATCATCAAGAGTGACGATCCAAGCAAAGGGGGCAGGGATTATCCACAACCAGGCCCACACAGCACTAAGAAAAGGGGAGTGAATCACCTTTTTAACCTGAAGTATAAGGTGTGTTTAAACCGTTATGAAGACCTATAGTGCCAGGAATACATATTTGTTTATTGAATATCACTATTCAGTTTTTAAATGAAGATATTGCATCTGCTTACCGTGCTATAAACTTGATTATTCCTCTTGATAAGGAAACTTGAGGAGTTTCGAATAACCATCCATTGCAAATGAGCAGACATTTTGGGACACTAAAATAAGTAAAAAAGAAATTGTGTAGTGATTTAACAGAAGGTTCAGGGTTACGATTTCTGAAAGCAATTTAATATTCTGAAAGACCTAATTTACAGAGTTCACGATTCTTTGCAACTATTAACGCTAAATTTTATCCAACTTCAAAACAATGATTCAGTAACATCTTGCAGACTACTCCTTTAAAAAGGGACACAAGCCTGAAATTGTAACACTCCTTAAAGATAAGAAACCTTACATGCTGGTCTTTATGTCTTAATACTTTTTATAGCAATTTTGTTGCATCTAAGACTATTAAAGTAACCTGGGTGCAGATATTCTGCCATTTTAAGCCTGCAATGTAAAGCATTGCATATTCTTTTTCTTTACAGAAACTGCAATATTTACATTGCAGGGTTAAATTAACTTCTGGTGGCTTTCTTACTGACTGCCACTTGATGCGTTTTAGCTGCACTAACAGAAATATGTGAAAGCACAGGATTCAAAGTTTCCCTATGAAGCATTGAATGTGTAGCATCAGATCACCAATGCTCTTCTATCATGAGCTTTGAATAGGACCATTGCTGGAGGAAGCGATGAAAAGTGAGCAGTGCCAAGGAATAAAGGTGAGAAAAATAAGCTATTTAAAAAAATAAAAAAAATAAAATGTATTGGAAAAGGGGGGTAACCTATACACAGCTAGGGACAGATTTGTATTCCCAATACTAGTGTTCTTTAAAAGGAACACAAAGCACCATAATCACTACAAAATTATGTAGTGGTTATTGTGCCAGGAGAGCTCTGGAAACCTCAACGTTAACAGTCAAACTGTTTGCCAACGTTTTAGGTATATTTGGTCATTGAGATTATGCATAAATTCCATATATAACAAGACAATTTCTGATTAAAAAAACAAAAAAAAATTACACTGTTTGCCAACTTTTTGACTACTTATCTGGTGCACACGCCACCACCTCCAGGAAAGCCTAAAGCTCTCTGCATTGAGCAAAGCAATGCAGACACTGCCAATGAGCTGGCCTGCACAAGAGGGCTTAGCTCACAAGAGCTGATGGACGTTTCTTGCAAAACCTTCCAGCTCTCATTGGAGATAGTGACTGGTGCCCTCGAGGTACATAGTCCAACAGTTTGCAAACAATTTGATCAGTTACACATGGGTTTGTGTGTTTACACAACCACTACAGTGGGCTGTAGTAGTTATGGTTCTTGGAGAGTTTCTGTAAAGGTATTCTATAGTGCCAGGAAAACAGCAGTTTTCCTGGCACTATAGACTCCTACAGTGCCTTAAAACCCCATTCAGTCCCTTACCTGAATCCAACGCCAATGTCACTCAGCGGGAGAGACCTAATGGGCATGCGCACTAATGGCCACGCTCGAATTAGGTTTACCCATAAAAAATAAATTAAAAAAAAAAAAAACTGACACTGGAGGTACTCATTCAGAGACTGAAGACGTCCAGTGTTAGATACCGGACCAAATGTCCATTTCCACACAGGAAGGACTAGTTGCTTTCTGGAAGACAGCCACTGTGGGTAGACAGAACTGCAATGTAAACATTTTAAGTGCAATGAGCTGAAGTGGTCTGGGTGCCTACAGGGTCCCTTTAGTTTACATGCCCTGATTGTCAAGGTCTGACACGCAAAATAAAGGATCAGTTAGGGTTTTAAAATGGTCATGTGCCTTGAGTATGTGAATTATTGCAGAGTTCCGCTACATAGTTGAATCCTTTTTAACTTCTCCTGCAGCGTCATTAGGGTATCATAAGGCGGCTCAAAAATATTTCTAAGCACAAAGTGTCATTCATTCAACCAACACTCTCAGCTAATGAATAACTAGTACAGCATCTGGCTTTTGCAGATACCAGATATGTACTGGCAGTTAGAGGACCCTCAGCACCCATCAGGGACCAAGGTAAGACTTGTAAAACTTTTCTCCATTAGCAGGAAATGGCACCAGGGTACAACAAGCATAAGCACAACAACGGCTTGCAGTGAATGTACGGCTTTCAGCAACCAAATACAATGCATATCACACTCAAAGAACATAAGAGTTTAATTGTTCGTACACCATTTTATTATAGACCCAGAGATACTGAGGGACACCATTCCACAGTACACCCCCGTCTCCTCCTTAAATGCAAGTGCATTGTACATCTGACCTAAAATGGATTTCTCAAACTCATCCAAATGTTGGAAGATGGCTAAATGTTCGCTCGCGCTTCTTACAAAATTCTGTCACCATTTTACTAACACGCACACAAAAAGTTCGAGATAAACGCGTCCACAACACTTTACTAGTTTCCCATAAAGCTACAAGAGAAAAACGTGTCCAGATACATTTAATTGATCAAAGCGTTAAGAGATTAAGTTTGCAGACACTTCAAAGTGAAAATTAATGCCCGCAAATATCAGCCACCCATTCCACCCCACAAGCCTGCTTCATAGAGAGTCACCAGGCCTGAAGCTTAATCCGAAACTCCCTCATGTAAATTAAACATGTCTAATCCAGCAGCACCGGCCAGTTAGACTACGGACAATTAGTTAACAGACCAGCATGTTTCAGTGAGGCTTAGCTTTACCCACGCTAGGTCGGTATCCGAATTTCGAGAGCAAGGCCCCAACACGTTACCTTTCTCCGCGCTGCCAGAGGAAGGAAAGGAAGTAAAAGGGGCGGTCTGTGCCTTATTTCCTTTTCGTTCACGCGACTACTGCCCAGGATATGACATCATATGGACGCCATTTCAATAAATGGCAAGTGCGCTAAAAACGCCATTTTGATTAGGGGTTGGTGAGTCAAATTAGAGTGTCGTCTTGCTCCCTTATGCCACCTACAGGTCTTCCGTAGAAACGCTAGTAATCACTCGAGATTACATACTAAACAGAAATATTGGGATAATGGGACGATTGGCTGGCTGTAATGTTTAGCACTATTCATTAGGCGTCAGTATACCTTTTTTTTTGTAATTATATTTCAAATTAAAATATTTTTTTTTCAAGAATTTACATTGTGGGACTCGCATGTTCCAGGTGAAGATGTGAATAAACCGAGACACACAGGTCTCTAAGCAAAGCAAACAGTAAGATAAGGCAGGCGCACGGAAAACAAAATCAGAAATAGTTAAAAGCATAATAAATTATAAAAGTCTTCAGTGTTTAACCCCTTGAGGATGAAGCCAATTGTAGAAGTTCTAATCAAAACTAAACCTGGAATTTGCGCTATATGTCTGTTCAATCTTAATCGACCTATTTCATATTAAGTGTAACCACACTTATTATATATCATTTTGTTCAGGAGATATAGGGCTTTCATTTCACATCAAATATTTATATATAAAATGTAATTTAATATGAATACAATCTGAAAAATTAAGAAATATTACGTTCTGCATGAAACGTTAACCATGATTGTCATAATACTGTTAGCATAGGCGTGCGCACGGGGTGTGCCGGGTGTGCCTGGGCACACCCTAATCCCCGCGGCACGCCTATGCATTGAGACCGGCAGGGGAGATCTCAGGATCTCCCCTGCCGGCTCATGCAGAGCCGGCGCTATCCGAGCGCCGGCTCTGCTCTCAGCCTCCCCTCACCGGCTCACAGGCAGGAGGGAGGCCGGAGAGGACCCGGGGAGCTATTGCCAGCAGCTCCGCCGGGTTCCTCTCGTGAGATCTGAGCGTTGCCGCGGCAACGCTCAGATCTCGCGTGAGTGAACTCTAGCCCTGCGGGGCTAGAGTTCACTCTCCTCTGGACCACCAGGGATGGATGGCAGCAGCAGGATCCCCCCTCCCAGGCATAAGGTAAGAAGGGAGGGGGGATAACTGATCTGCCCCCACCTCCACTGGACCACCAGGGACAAGGAACAAGAATCCCCCCTCCCCACATAAAGTAAGAAGGGAGGGGGGATATTAAGTAATGTACCCCCACCTCCTTCCCCCACAATCACCCACACACACACACACACACACACACATACACAGCACACACACATACACAGCACCCACAGACATACACAGCACCCACACACAGCACCCACAGACATACACTGCACCCACAGACATACACAGCACCCACAGACATACACAGCACCCACACACAGCACCCACAGACATACACAGCACCCACAGACATACACAGCACCCACACACATACACAGCACACCCAAAGACATACACAGCACACCCACAGACATACACAGCACCCACAGACATACACAGCACCCACAGACATACACAGCACCCACACACATACAGCACCCACAGACATACAACACCTACACACATACAGCACCTACACACATACAGCACCCACAGACACACAGCACCCACACACATACAGCACCCACACACATACAGCACCCACACACACATACAGCACCCACACACACATACAGCACCCACACACACAGCACCCTCACAAACACAAACAGGACCCTAACAAACACACACACACAAAACACTACCAGTACCCTCACACACAAACAGCACCCTGACACACAGTACATTTACAGCACCCTCACAAGTGCACACACACACACACACACACACAAACAGCACCCTGACACACAGTACATTCACAGCACCCTCACAAGCACGCACACACAAACACCCTCACCCACATAGTACATCACCAGCACACACACATCACACTAACAGCACCCTCACACAGCACACACACAGCTTTGTGTGTGTGTGTGTGTATATATGTGTATATATATACATACATATACATATATATATATATATATATATAAAAATATATATATATATACACGCTGCGTGTGCTTGTGCTTGAGGGTGCACACCCTAATGCAATAGGCTGCGCACGCCTATGTTAGCTTTTACTGCAATAAAATACACGTATTTGGGTTCAGCGATGTCTCATGAATATAACAGTGCCCACCATATACAGGTTTAATGGGGTATTGAAAAGTTACAGGGTCAGGGTGTGGTGGAAGCTCGGTAACCCCTTAAGGACTGGACTGTTTTTGCGATGTTGTACATTTGCGACCAGGCCTCTTTTTACACTTTTGTGGTGTTTGTGTTTAGCTGTAATTTTCCGCGCTCTCATTTACTGTTCCTATACAAATTATATATTGTTTTTTTCAGGACAAAAAAAGGCTTTCTTTACATACCATTATTTATATAATCTCATGTAATTTAATTTTAAAAAACAAACAAATATGATGAAAAATTTAAAAAAATAAATTTTTTTTACTTTTACTTGAAAAATCTTTTACTCATCTACAAAAGCGAATAAAAAAAACTGCTAAATAGATTAAAAATATTGTCATGAGTTTTAAAATACCCAGTGTTTACATGCTTTTTTGCTTTTTTTTGCAACTTATAGGGTTATAGGTAC
Source organism: Pelobates fuscus (assembly GCF_036172605.1). Lineage (NCBI taxonomy): Eukaryota > Metazoa > Chordata > Amphibia > Anura > Pelobatidae > Pelobates > Pelobates fuscus. The sequence continues at coordinate 69,476,944 of NC_086327.1, forward strand.
AAGTAGGATATTGCGATTTCAAAACATATATTCTTTCAAATTTATCAATAGTGACATTGTAACACTATTATCTGCCAAAAGTCTCTGAATAACACCCCACATGTACATATTTTTTTTAAAGTAGACAAACCAGGGTATTCAATATAGGGTATGTCCAGTCTTTTTTAGTAGCCACCTAGTCGCAAACACTGGCCAAAGTTAGCGTTCATATTTGTTTTCTGTGTGAAAAAACAAAAAAACTAAATTGAACGCTAATTTTGGCCAGTGTTTGTGACTAAGTGGCTACTAAAAAAGACTGGACATACCCCATTTGCAATACCTTTTGTTGTCTTCTTTTGCAAATGGTATGCCATCATGGGGGTAATTCTCATTCCTGGGCTACCATACGCTCTCAAAGGCAACATAACCAACCTGGCCATTTTCAATGTAAAAATATTTGACCCATATATTTGACCCTGTACCTTTCAAAAACGCTATAAAATCTGTACATGGGGGTTACTGTTATACTCGGGAGACTTTCTTGAACACAAATATTAGTGTTTCAAAACAGGAAAACATATCACAACAATTATATCATCAGTAAAAGTGCTGTTTGTGTGTGAAAAATGCGAAACAAAGTCACTTTCACTGACAATATCATCGCTGTGATAGGTTTTGCTGTTTTGAATCACTAATATTTGTGTTCAGTGAAGTCTCCCGAGTAAAACGGTACCCCCCATGTACAGGTTTTAGGGTGTCATAGAAAGTTACAGGGTAAAATACAGTGCTAGCAAATTAAATTCTCTGGAATTCCGGCCTGGGTTGGCAGGCAGGTCCCTCAAATTGCAATTAATAAAATTGCTTAATTATGTAAAAATATTACATAAATATGCACGTAGAATTTAAATATATATGCATATTTATATATTTGAAGTCTACGTGTATATTTATATAATTATTTATGTAATTTTGTAGATGGACATATGTATATTTCGTATTATTTTATTTATTTATATATACATAGATATATATACAATTTCATTCTAAGTGTATTTTGATATAAATATATATATTTTAATATCAAAATACAGTTAGAATAAAATTTCATATAGATATGTAATTTTTTTTTAAATTCTTATTATTATTTTTTTTTATTTAATTTAATTTACTTATTATTTGTATTTTATAATATATATAGAATATCCAACAAGGTAGCAGCACTCACGGAGTAATTAAAAAATCCAAACTTTATTAGAGCATTTTAAAATTGAGATCGACGTTTCAGTCCAACATCTAGGACTTTCCTCAGGATCAAATACATTGATACATACAATAAAATCGACTTATATAACAGAATACATTACATAATTGAGCTTACCCTCAGGTGAAGTGCATTCCTGATCGGCGTCCTGTGCCACCCCGTGCGCATGTGCAAAGAGGCTCCGCCCATATGACGTGATGACGTCATCGCGCCCGTTTCCATGACGACCGGATACAAACGCGGTCGCCCCGGGAACGGAGCTAAAGCTGCCGAAAACAGTGAAGAATGTCACCCAAACCGTGGGGGGACAATAAACTATTGGTGAATAACTATACAATAAGTGCATAAAGGATATACAGTATATGGATTACTAAGGAGTGCTCAGATGAATGAGGCAACCTATGTTACTGATTTAGAAGTGAATTGCTTAATAAAGTGCTGATAGCCGATGTGTATATATATATACATAAGTGCAAGATAAGTATTAATAAATCTATTAATGCAGTGCAAAACAGCAAAAAAGTGCAAATTAGTGCAAAATGTGCCAAGTGTAATAATAAATATATATACTGTGCTATGAGAATATATTATCAGGGACTGATCAACATCACATAATGTATATACCATAATTTTTAGAATAAATTAAAAAGATTAAAAAACATATATGTTTAACAATAGTGACTTTGTGCCTATATATATATATATCTCTTTCCCTTCAATCTAATGCACATGATATATGCTTAAAGTATTTATTGTAGATTATACTCTTTTTCTATATAAATCAGTGCTACATAGGGACAATTAATAAACTGCAATAGAGTTTATACTAGAGAATTTTTATTTTTATATACCATTATATTTTCTATGATATATATTATATATTGTGCACTCCACTATAACCATTTACCCAAAAACGCATTATTTGAGTAAAATAACCATAAAAATTCAATTTGAAAACATTACAAGCTGGAGCTCATAAGAATGAAAGGAATGATATGGTTTCATTCAGTCCTTTTGGAGACACAGTATCTAATTCCGAGATCCAGAATGTTTCCCGGTTCAACAACGTTTTCCCACGATCACCAGCCCTGCGTGACACGGGTACATGGTCTATACCCAAAAATTTCAACGAAGCCAATGGGTGTTGGAATTGTAAAAAATGCTTGGCCACCGGCTTGTCTGACTGACCGTCCCTATAGGCCAAACTAATGCTTGAACGGTGGCCTCTAATCCTCTCACACAGGGCGGTCTTACCCACATATGCCAATCCACAAGGGCATGTGAGTTGATAAATAACATGCGTCGTTTTGCATGTGATGGTATGTTGTATAGTGTACTTCTTAGTTGTATGTGGGTGGTTGAAGTTTTTGGAAGGTGTCATGTGCCCACATGTTACACATCCCAAGCAACGTACCGACCCCCGTTTTTGGGTGTCATTTTCCTTGGAGTAACTTTTAAGTGGGTCTGTGTGTACCAAAATGTCCTTTAGATTCTTGTTCCTCTTGTGACAAATGAGTGGCTTTTCACGAAACACCTTGGGGAGCGTGTCATCCGTAGCCAAGATTCTCCAATTTTTCCGAACCACAGACGAAATTTGAGGACTTAGAGTATGGTAAGTCATCGGGAGGACCAACTGCTGAGGTGGATTCGTCTCCTTATTAGCTCGTGGTACTTTAGCACCTTCCAGAGCATTACTCAGGACTTCACTGTGATATCCACGCTGCAAAAATTTGTCAGTCATTTCCCTTAGCTGTGTTTCCTTTGTTGTCTCGTCAGAGTTGTTCCTCATGACCCTGAGGTACTGTGCCTTTGGTAACGATCTCTTTAATGGCTCCGGGTGTGCACTTCGCGCATGGAGTAGAGTGTTCCGATCTGTATCTTTAGTATACAAACTGTATTCAATGTTGTGTTCACCAACAATCAATTCAACGTCCAAGAATTGTACTTTGATGGGGCTGATGTTCGCCGTTAGTCTGATCGGTGTTGGTAGTGAATTCAACTGCTCAACCATGTGGTGTGCCTCAATAAGTGTGCCACTCCAAATTACCAGCAAATCGTCAATAAAACGATAGTATCCTTGGATCAAATGGGCATACGTTGATAGGATGTTTTCTCGCTCATAGACATACATGTACGCGTTGGCGTACATGGGGGCCATGGCCGCCCCCATAGATGTGCCTGATATTTGCAAGAACCACTCTGTCTCAAAGCGAAAATAGTTTTGTTCCAACGCTAATGTCAAGACTTCCAAAACAAATTCTATAGGGGGACCCTTATACACTGGAGATTGGGTTAGGACCGTTCTCATGGCTTCCACCCTGTAGCGGTACTTACCTTATCCGGGGGCCGGACGCGGTCCTCTCTTCAAGCCGCGCGCGGTCCTGCGGCTGCACGAGCCGCGCGCGGCTCGTCCGACTGTTCAGACAGGAAAGCGGGCAGTGACCGCGAGAAGCGGTCACGTGTCCCGCCTGCAGCTAAGAGCGCGCCGCGAATCTCGGGCGCGCTCTTAAAGAGACAGTGGGAGCCTAAATTGCAAAAAGGCTCCCATTGGCTCATGTCATGCCAATCACCCCATACACTTACCTGTTGGGGGAGTGGAAGTGACAGGAGCCAATCACATTAGTTTGAAGGCTACTTATACTTACCCTTTTCCCTTAGTTCCTTGCCCTATCGTGGTTTCTGCTACAGTTCCCTTTAGTGCTTGTTGTGTTCAGTTGTGTTTCTCCGTATTTGACCTTGGCTTTGTATTCTGACTTCGTTTTCGCTTTATCCTATTCTGTACTGTTTGCCGGCTTGCTGATTCCTGTGTACCAGTCCCCGGCTAGTTTTCGTTTACGCTGTCTCTTTGTGCCCTTGACCTCGGATCGTTCCTGACTCTGTCTTATCCTTTTACGTCGAGTCCGGCCACTCTAAGGTCCGGTAGACGTATCTCTCCTCTGTACTGTCTTCTGTTAGGCTGGATCCTGCGTGTAGGGGTATATACTCGTTACATTACGATAGGGCCATGGACCCCGCAGATTTAGCTCAACAGATGGCGACCCATGAGGCTAGATTTGTAGAGCAGGATCACCGTATGGATCAAATAGCTCAGGCTCTCCAGACGCTCTTAGCTAGAACCATTCCAGCAACCGCACCTAACCCTCCTGCACCCCTGCTTCCTGAAGTATCGACTATGCCTAACGCTACAGCACATTTAACGCCTCCTCCTAGGTATGGAGGGGATTCTAAGACATGCAGAGGGTTCATTAACCAAATAGAGTTTCATTTTGAAATGTATCCACGTTCATTTCCCACAGAGAGGTCTAAAGTTGGGTTCTTTATGCACCAACTTACCGACAAAGCACTTGAATGGGCAAACCCTATTTGGGAGGCTAATGGACCTATGGTGCATAACTTTCACAGTTTCCTAACAGCTTTTCGCAGAACTTTTGATACTATGAAAAGGTCTAAGAATGCCGCTAGAGCATTAATGAGGGTTAAACAGGGTTCTAGGTCTGTGGCTGATTACGCTATACAGTTTCGTACCCTTGCCTCACAGGTCGATTGGACCAATAATGGGTTAACTACGGCCTTCATGGAAGGTTTATCAGACTCTATATTGCATGAGGTAGCAGCTAAGGAGCTTCCTATTGCCTTAGAGGACCTTATTGACTACCTCATCGATATAGATAATAGGATTCGTGACAGGCTCTATACTAAGAACAGGAATAGACGTTTTGTTACACCTATTCAACCCAGAGTTAATATACCGGAGAGTGTTAAAGTATCTGAAGAGGAACCTATGCAATTAGGGGTTGCCAAACTCTCAGATACTGAGAAATTACATAGGAGAAGGGAGGGACTCTGCCTATATTGTGGTAAGAGAGACCATATGGTAAAGGAGTGTCCTCTGCTCCCGGAAAACTCTCGCACCTAAGACCTTATAGGGGACTGGCCTTGGGTGTGATTTCTAAGTCTCCTACATTGCCTCCTAACCGACTGCTTCTCCCTGTTTCTTTACATATGGGAGAGAGTTGTATAGTTGAAAACATAGACGCCCTGGTTGATTCTGGGGCAGCCGAGAACTTTATAGACTCTGGTTTTGTAAAGAGAAACAATATTCCCATCAGAGAGAAGGAGATACCCTTGGCCGTTGAGGCCATAGATGGTAGACCATTGATATCTCCTGTTGTTACTCACGAAACTGCACCGCTACACATGTACACAGGGGTTCTACACTATGAAACCATTCGGTTCCAGGTCATCACCTCTCCCTCTTCACAGTTGGTGTTAGGGTATCCATGGTTACGTGCCCACAATCCCATTTTTGACTGGGAGACAGGGCAGATAAAATCATGGAGTGAAGCCTGCCATGAGTCATGTACTATTGAAGTCACGCCTGTGAATTCTATTAACGTTCCTACTGTTCCTCCTTTATCTACGACAATACCCTCTCAGTATTTAACTTTAAAGACTGTCTTTGATAAAAGAGAGGCTGACAAATTACCTCACAGACCCTACGATTGTGCTATTGATTTGTTGCCTGGTACTATACCTCCTAAGGGCAGGGTGTACCCCCTATCGGTTCAAGAAAACCGTGTCATGGAGGAGTACATTAAAGAGTCATTAGACAAGGGATTTATTAGAAGATCCTCTTCTCCGGCTGGAGCGGGGTTCTTCTTTGTATCAAAGAAAGAAGGTGATTTAAGACCTTGCATTGATTATAGAGGTCTTAACAAGATCACCATCAAAAATGCTTACCCTATACCTCTAATAACAGAATTGTATGACAGGCTCAAACATGCTACGGTATTCACCAAATTAGATCTTAGAGGAGCATACAATTTGATACGTATTAAAAAGGACCACGAATGGAAGACAGCCTTTAACACTCGGTCAGGTCATTATGAGTATACCGTCATGCCATTTGGGCTTTGCAATGCCCCAGCAGTGTTCCAAGAATTTATTAATGATGTCTTAAGGGACTTTATTCACTCATTTGTTATTGTGTACTTGGATGACATTTTAATATATTCTACTGACATTCACGCTCATCACAGACATGTTACAACAGTTCTGAAGACCCTTCTTGCTAATGGTCTTTATTGCAAATTAGAAAAATGTCTATTCGACCAGTCCGAGGTCCAGTTTTTAGGGTATTTGATTTCCGCCGAAGGTTTTCGGATGGATCCCCAGAAGCTCGCTGCAGTCATAGAATGGCCTCTGCCGCAAGGTCTGAAAGCCATCCAGCGTTTTCTGGGTTTCTCTAATTATTATAGACGTTTTATCAAAGGTTTTTCGTCTATAGTAGCGCCTATTACTCGTATGACTAAAAAGGATGGCAATACACGTGTCTGGTCTACTGAGGCACTTCAGGCTTTTGACTTTCTTAAAACTACGTTCGCCTCTGCCCCTATTTTACAGCATCCTGTCCCCTCATTGCCATATATACTTGAGGTTGATGCTTCCGATATAGGGGTAGGTGCTGTCTTATCCCAAAGAGAGTCTCCTGACAAGCCATTGCATCCTTGTGGCTTCTTTTCTAAACAAATGTCCAAGGCAGAGAGGAATTATGATGTGGGTAATCGCGAACTCCTTGCTATCATTTTAGCACTCAAAGAATGGAGACATTTGCTAGAAGGAACTAAGGATCCTATTCTCATATTTACAGATCATAAGAACCTATCCTACCTTAGCGAAGCTAAAAGATTGTCTTCAAGGCAGGCTAGGTGGTCACTGTTCTTGTCTCATTTTAATTATATAATCACCTATAGGCCAGGTGACCGGAACACCAAAGCGGACGCTCTGTCCAGACAATTCGAGACTATTGACAAACAGGAGATTGATGTCACTCCTGTCATTCCCCCAGACAGGATAATAGCAACTACTATATTGTCTATTTCCTCGTCCCTCTTGCAGGCCATACAAGCGAAACAAGGCATGGCACCCAGCGAGAGGCCTAATGATAAATTGTTCGTTGACATTTCCGAGAGACGGGATATTCTGTCACTTTATCACGATACTAAGACTGCTGGACATCCTGGTATTTCCAAAACAGTGTCAGCCGTTTCTCGGTATTTCTGGTGGGATACCTTACGTAAGGATGTTACTGACTATATAAGTGCTTGTACTACTTGTGCATGTATGAAAACCTCTCGTAGAGTTCCTTGTGGGCTGTTGCATCCGTTGCCCGTTCCCGAGAGACCTTGGTCTAATCTATCAATGGATTTTATTGTTGAATTACCCCCTTCGAATGGTAACACAGTCATCCTAATGATAGTAGATCGGTTTTCCAAAATGGCTCACTTTGTGTCTCTTCGCAAGTTGCCCACTTCCAAGGAATTGGCTCTTATCTTCGCTAGAGAAGTGTTTCGATTACATGGTATTCCCTTATCTATTGTATCCGATAGGGGTAGCCAATTTATTTCCAGGTTCTGGAAAGCCTTTTGTTCGGAGATGGGTATTTCCCTCTCATTTTCTTCCGCTTACCATCCCCAGTCTAATGGAGCTGCTGAACGTGCCAACCAGTCTCTTGAGCAGTACCTCCGTTGTTTTGTGTCTCACCATCAGGACAATTGGTCTGACCTGCTTCCTTGGGCTGAATTTGCTCGGAATAATGCCACTCATGATTCTTCCGGCAAAAGCCCTTTTTACGTTGTCTATGGCCAGCATCCCGTTGTTCTTCCGGCTGCATTCTCCTCTCAGGGCATGCCAGTTCTGGATGAGCATTTGTCTGGTTTGCGTAATACTTGGGAGCAGGTTCAGCGTTCTTTGGTGGACTCTGCTGCCCGCCAGAAGGCTCAGGCTGACAAGCATCGCAGAGCGGCTCCTTCCTATGTTGTGGGGGACAGGGTTTTGCTTTCCACACGGAATATTCGCCTCCGGGTGCCTTCTATGAAATTGGCTCCCCGCTTCATTGGTCCTTATCGCATTATACATAAGGTTAATCCCGTTTCTTATGCCTTGGGTCTGCCTAAGAATCTGCGTATACCCAATGTATTTCACACCTCTTTGTTGAAGCCTTACGTACGCAACCGCTATACCCGGCATACTCCCCCTCCTGTCTCTGTGGAGGGTCATGAGGAGTTCGAAGTATCTGCTGTTATTGACTCTCGTTTTCTTAGGGGTCGGCTTCAGTACTTGGTACATTGGAAGGGTTATGGGCCTGAGGAGCGCAGTTGGATTTCTGCGGATGCTGTTCATGCTCCCCGCCTTGTACGTTCTTTCCATTCGCGTTTTCCTGCCAGGCCTGGTCCTGCCCGCCCGGAGGGCGTGTCCTCAGGGGGGGGTACTGTAGCGGTACTTACCTTATCCGGGGGCCGGACGCGGTCCTCTCTTCAAGCCGCGCGCGGTCCTGCGGCTGCACGAGCCGCGCGCGGCTCGTCCGACTGTTCAGACAGGAAAGCGGGCAGTGACCGCGAGAAGCGGTCACGTGTCCCGCCTGCAGCTAAGAGCGCGCCGCGAATCTCGGGCGCGCTCTTAAAGAGACAGTGGGAGCCTAAATTGCAAAAAGGCTCCCATTGGCTCCTGTCATGCCAATCACCCCATACACTTACCTGTTGGGGGAGTGGAAGTGACAGGAGCCAATCACATTAGTTTGAAGGCTACTTATACTTACCCTTTTCCCTTAGTTCCTTGCCCTATCGTGGTTTCTGCTACAGTTCCCTTTAGTGCTTGTTGTGTTCAGTTGTGTTTCTCCGTATTTGACCTTGGCTTTGTATTCTGACTTCGTTTTCGCTTTATGCTATTCTGTACTGTTTGCCGGCTTGCTGATTCCTGTGTACCAGTCCCCGGCTAGTTTTCGTTTACGCTGTCTCTTTGTGCCCTTGACCTCGGATCGTTCCTGACTCTGTCTTATCCTTTTACGTCGAGTCCGGCCACTCTAAGGTCCGGTAGACGTATCTCTCCTCTGTACTGTCTTCTGTTAGGCTGGATCCTGCGTGTAGGGGTATATACTCGTTACACACCCCTTCTGTAAGTGGGATCACTGTATATAAACTCTTTACATCCATAGTGATTAGGATGGGTTTATTTTCTTGAAACCTGATTTTACTGATTTTTTGTAAAAGTGTCGGCGTATCCTTTATACAAGTCTCCAGTGCTTCAATTGGTTCTTTGAAAAGTGCATCTAGCCATTTGGCCAGTGGTTCGATTACTCCCTTGATTGCAGACACTATAGGGCGTCCTGGGTTTTTTTTTTGAATCTTTGTGGATCTTTGGGATGCTGTATATGATCGGGCTCCGTGGGTGTTGCTCATATAGATATTGGTACAGTTCCACATCTATATAGCCCGCTCTTAAGCCCATTGATAGTGTGTCTTGTATAATATTCTGGATCCTTGTGGTGGGATCTCCATTGAGTCTCCTGTACATGTTGCTGTCATACAGTTGTTGCTTCAACTCCTCAGAGTAGTACTGGTAATCCATCAGGACTATCCCACCTCCCTTATCTGCAGACCGGATCACTATTGAGGAATCCTCACCGAGATTCTTAAGTAGTCGTCGTTGATTTGTGGTTATATTGTGCTGTGTGCTACCTTGTTTGGACATAATTTCATGTGTTTCCTTATTTGTCATAGTTAGGAAAGTCTTAATTGATGGCTTATTTGTTTTCGGGTCAAACATAGATCTTGGACGGAATTTCTCTATTGCCTGGGTTCCATTGCCTGGTGTAATTCTTTCAATTTGATTGAAATATTCCTTCAATCGCATATTTCTGCCAAACTTATACCATTCGACATTCCATTTGAATTTATTGGGTGTTGCTGTTGGCACAAACGATAATCCTCGGCTCAATAGGTCAATCTCATCCTGAATCAGAGGTCTATGTGATAAATTAAATATTGGAACTATTTCTTGTGAGGCGGTTTGCCCTTCAGTATGTTTCTTGTTCCCGTGGCCTCTTCTGGTCCTGCGTGTTCTTTTCTTCGGTTCCTGGTAGTTGTACCTATTTCTGGTACCCCTAAAAAAGGCATCGCTGTAGGTGTGGTAATGGGTTCAATATTGTCATTATCTGAGGCTGACTCTCCTGATGTATTGTCAATGGTTGGTATTCTAGGTTTCACAATCCTTCTCCGTTGTCGTCTCGGTCTATTGGGGTTATTTCCAGATAGCCATCTGTACACCCTGTGATCTAAATAATCCTACTGGACTTTCTCAAATTTTTGTTTTTTAAAAGTAATTAATTCATTTTTGTACCTGAGTAGGTCTTCTTTCAGCTTCTGTTGTAACTTTAACCCTTCCGTGGATGCAAGTAGTAGTGCATGTTCCATTTCAATCTCTAGGATTTTGTGATTAACCCCGACCAAATCTTCCTTAACGTCCTTAATAATAATTAGCATCATGTCCATCGATGCTTTATTTAGTACCATAGTCCATTCCCTGCACACCTTGGCTTTGCCTCTTCCAATAGTTGGAACGTTTAATATCCTAAACCCTCTAGGTATTCTTCGTGCTTTATAATAATCAGATAAGAAGACACCATGCAGGTCTAGATCAATGCTTTTCCTATGCAATTTAGACAATTTAAAATACACTTCCTTAGCAGTAACATTATAAGGTAACTCCAATCCAGTTTGTGCCCATAAAATATTTTGAGCCTCCTCCTGGGAAAATTGTAATGTTTCGGCATGTTCTGCCAGAGCTCCAGCTTGAAGTAAAAATTCATCCATTTTCAATAGTTTAGTAGATATGTCTCTAATATGCAATGTATCTATTGCCCTCAATGTGCAAGGCTTGCACAGAGTATAATTTTAACAAACAAAGTGCTGGTGCATAGATAGAGGGCTAAAAGCCCAAATTGCCCCCAAAATACAAAGAAAAAGGAGAAAGATCTTGCACTCACGCTATAAGTTGCCTTGAGAACCGGGTGCTATAGCCAGGGCTTGATTATCCAGAATATCCAACAAGGTAGCAGCACTCACGGAGTAATTAAAAAATCCAAACTTTATTAGAGCAGTTTAAAATTGAGATCGACGTTTCAGTCCAACATCTAGGACTTTCCTCAGGATCAAATACATTGATACATACAATAAAATCGACTTATATAACAGAATACATTACATAATTGAGCTTACCCTCAGGTGAAGTGCATTCCCGATCGGCGTCCTGTGCCACCCCGTGCGCATGTGCAAAGAGGCTCCGCCCATATGACGTGATGACGTCATCGCGCCCGTTTCCATGATGACCGGATACAAACGCGGTCGCCCCGGGAACGGAGCTAAAGCTGCCGAAAACAGTGAAGAATGTCACCCAAACCGTGGGGGGACAATAAACTATTGGTGAATAACTATACAATAAGTGCATAAAGGATATACAGTATATGGATTACTAAGGAGTGCTCAGATGAATGAGGCAACCTAACTAAGAAGGTTCCACTTGTGAGAATGGGTCCAGAAAATTGGAACCACTACACTGGTGGAACAACACCTTGGTGGACACTCCAGGGGTGTCCTGGGGCTTGACCCCTAGTAATAAAGATAGAAAAAGATACTCAAAAAGCTGGAGTAATCCAGACTGGCTGAGTATAGTACTGGAAAAAATAATAAATGAATGGATAGATAAATAAATAACCATACGATATGGGTACTGAGTAATCTGAATTAAGTAGATAAATAGATATTAACCCAACCTAGTGTAATCCAGCCTTAATGGCTCACCTCCAGATGGATCCAGTAATACCTTGGTACCTATTCGCTCCAGAAATCACCACTGGATACTGACTTTATTAGACAATTAGGCACGGTCAAGTCCAGTGGCTAGAGCGTGTGGAATAGGTGACTGTCAGGCGGCTGACATAGGTATCTGGAATAGGTCACTAAAAAAGTCTGGGTAATAGTTAGCGCCGAATGGTTACTGATTAACTCTACTATACACCAAACCTATGGTAGTATGGTTGTAAGTGACTGGTTAAATCAGAAGCCTGTGTCGGCGTCAGGGGTGGCATGCAGCCTCACCACTGTAGATTAACCGTTAGCATCTAGGTATTCATATAACACTAGAAATAACTGCTAAGTACCTGTGACGTTACTCTTGTAGTAGTCACAAAATCTACTGGGATGGGTACTGCATACTTATCAGGATAACCCCATAGTACTTGAGGAGAGATCCTCTACAGACTATAATATGTAAAAAACTGTGACCCAGCAAAAGGAGGTGAAAGAAATAGTTAGAGTGACTCTATGTGCAGAACCATACTTAGGATGTTGGTTGCCTGCACATAGTGATAGATAGCCCTAGTGAGAAGAAATAGTGAGTGAAAATGAGCCCATAGAGCCCGACGCGCGTTTTGGTGCTTGCTTAGATGCACCTTCGTCAGGGGCTGACTGGAGACTGGTCCCTTGTCTCCTTTTATACGTAGTCAGATAGCTGTGTCTCTGAGAATTGTCCAATCATTAAGCCGGTATTCTGAGTATTCCGGCGCCAAACTCCCCCACGCGATGGTATGCAAATGAATAGGTTCAGCCATCCAATCATATGTGTTCTACTCCGTGTGGTTGTCTAAACGTATTAACCACCTCAGTGCCGTGAAAATCCACAGGCATCTAGGTGTATAAGGGGATCAGTATCGCTTTAGCCATTAAATTCCGAAGTTTCGGATCACTTCACATGGACTAACAACGGCCTGGTTGTCACTGTGTGTGCCGATCAAGATTTATGGCTGATTCTTTCTGTTTCTTTATTGTATAGCAGAGAGAAGCCGGGCTTTAAAAGTCTCTCCGTCTCAATATGTGACCTACAACCAGAGCGGCATTACACTGCACAGTCCTCACAGCGTATTAACCACCTCAGTGCCGGTGAATTCCACCGGCAACTAGGTGTGTGCGAGGAGCTGTATCAATGTAGCCGTTAAGCTGCGCTACAGTGTATTACACGGTTGCAGGTTACCAAAACGGCATGATTAACACTGTATGCCATTTATGGTGATAGTGTGTTGAACGAGGCTAACGTTGCAAATTGTGTTGCTGACAGTTATGGGGCGATATTGCTACATGTTTATACTTGAATATAGCTGATTCGTTATGTTTATTTATCATATGGCAAAGGGAAACCAGATTAACCGTCCATATGCGTTAGAGGATTAAACATCTCTCCTGATGGACAAATACTGTTCAAAAATCCCTCTACCTTCAGATATAGCATGTAGCCAGAATGGTATTACACTACGTAGTCCTCTAAGGTGAGGGTATGAATTCTGGTTATCTTTGCATATTTACGTCAGTGTCTAAAGTCACACGGAGTAGAACACATATGATTGGATGGCTGAACCTACTCATTTGCATACCATCACGTGGGGGAGTTTGGCGCCGGAATACTCAGAATACCGGCTTAATGATTGGACAATTCTCAGAGACACAGCTATCTGACTACGTATAAAAGGAGACAAGGGACCAGTCTCCAGTCAGCCCCTGATGAAGGTGCATCTAAGCAAGCACCGAAACGCGCGTCGGGCTCTATGGGCTCATTTTCACTCACTATTTCTTCTCACTAGGGCTATCTATCACTATGTGCAGGCAACCAACATCCTAAGTATGGTTCTGCACATAGAGTCACTCTAACTATTTCTTTCACCTCCTTTTGCTGGGTCACAGTTTTTTACATATTATAGTCTGTAGAGGATCTCTCCTCAAGTACTATGGGGTTATCCTGATAAGTATGCAGTACCCATCCCAGTAGATTTTGTGACTACTACAAGAGTAACGTCACAGGTACTTAGCAGTTATTTCTAGTGTTATATGAATACCTAGATGCTAACGGTTAATCTACAGTGGTGAGGCTGCATGCCACCCCTGACGCCGACACAGGCTTCTGATTTAACCAGTCACTTACAACCATACTACCATAGGTTTGGTGTATAGTAGAGTTAATCAGTAACCATTCGGCGCTAACTATTACCCAGACTTTTTTAGTGACCTATTCCAGATACCTATGTCAGCCGCCTGACAGTCACCTATTCCACACGCTCTAGCCACTGGACTTGACCGTGCCTAATTGTCTAATAAAGTCAGTATCCAGTGGTGATTTCTGGAGCGAATAGGTACCAAGGTATTACTGGATCCATCTGGAGGTGAGCCATTAAGGCTGGATTACACTAGGTTGGGTTAATATCTATTTATCTACTTAATTCAGATTACTCAGTACCCATATCGTATGGTTATTTATTTATCTATCCATTCATTTATTATTTTTTCCAGTACTATACTCAGCCAGTCTGGATTACTCCAGCTTTTTGAGTATCTTTTTCGAATGAGGCAACCTATGTTGCTGATTTAGAAGTGAATTGCTTAATAAAGTGCTGATAGCCAATGTGTATATATATACATAAGTGCAAGATAAGTATTAATAAATCTATTAATGCAGTGCAAAACAGCAAAAAAGTGCAAATTAGTGCAAAATGTGCCAAGTGTAATAATAAATATATATATACTGTGCTATGAGAATATATTATCAGGGACTGATCAACATCACATAATGTATATACCATAATTTTTAGAATAAATTAAAAAGATTAAAAAACATATATGTTTAACAATAGTGACTTTGTGCCTATATATATATTTCTCTTTCCCTTCAATCTAATGCACATGATATATGCTTAAAGTATTTATTGTAGATTATACTCTTTTTCTATATAAATCAGTGCTACATAGGGACAATTAATAAACTGCAATAGAGTTTATACTAGAGAATTTTTCTTTTTATATACCATTATATTTTCTATGATATATATTATATATTGTGCACTCCACTATAACCATTTACCCAAAAACGCATTATTTGATCTTTGCCCACACTCTCTACGGCTGCACCCCTGAACTTCTGTGTGGACCTCCTTTCGTCTCGGCGCCACTGGTCTGTTGTCCAGGAGATCATCGGCCTCTACGTAGTAAGTGCTGGGGTTCCCCCGTCGATGAGTGTGAACCCAGGTTCAGGAACGAGGAGGTAAGATGACCACTGTTTTAGACGGTGGACCCACTAGGGGTATTGGATACCGATTGTGCGGTAGGCCCATAAGGGGTTATTTGTGTATGGAATCTGCCCCCTCCAGTGGAGGGAAGGAGCGAAGGCGCACCGCTCGTAATTAAACGCCCTGTAGTCAGCCCGTTTAATTTTGGTTTGGAGTCAGGCTGGGTTCTGTGTAAATAGCCCAAGCCGGACACCGGTGTCTTGTCTAGACTAGCGTTCTAGGGTGTATATTACGTTCGCTAGGTCGGAGGGACCGGGAGACTAAGCAGCGTCTGTGTAAATTCGGTCCGCTAGATCTAAACCTATCTTGGCTAAGTGGGAAGGCGTGTAAATTTGGAACCCACTAGATTTTTTTGTTCAGCTGATTGGGTAAAGAGTATATGTGGGTAGAGTTAACTATAGGAGGAGCTATAGGTCTATATCATGCATCTACACTGTTGTTCGGGACTCAGATCTTCTTGTATTTTGGTGACATTAGTCCCTCTGAGTCCCGGTCAGTGAGTCGAATAAAGATCTCTTCCTTCCTGAAGAAACCTGTGTCCACTTCTCTGTGCTTGGATTCCGTCAGTTTCTCCGGTATCAAGGGGGTTGGAGCGATGACGTAGGGGCATGCGTCTGACGCTCCAGGAACCAGGGACTGAGGGGCCAAAAATCGACACAAACCTCTGGCGTGATTGAGATATACTGATCTTCGAGACGGACCGATAGACTGACAAACACAAGTGGATTCCAACTAATTTTGCAGAGGAGAAAGTGGCTGCTTACCTCTTCCTGAAAAAAGTTAGAACGGGTGCCGACATTCTCCAGACACAAAGATGAGCAGCATAAGAGTATTTTGAGAGCATAACATACCAATTATTTGACCACAAGGCACCATCTCAAAGCAGATTCCAGCAGGGCCACGAAGCTCCCTTATAGGGATTCTGTGAGTAATATACTCCTGAAGCTTTTTTTTCTTTTTGGGTTTTTTTCTCTTCTATTTTTGCTCCTATTGTTTTTGCCCTGTAGATTTTTATGATCCCTGGACATAATTTAAAATATAACAGGCTTTCCAGTGAAATATACCTAATTTAGGAAACCTGGCATTGAATATAGAGCCTAATGATTAGTGCACATATTGCATTTACTACAGGTCTCTGACACCTCATTTAAAACAACGATAATTTAATGAAGAAAAGGAGAGGAGGGAGAAAGGGTAAAAGAAAAGGAGAGAGGAGGAGAAAGGAGATCTCTCAATCTCTTCTCAATCTCTCTCTCTCTCCTCTGGTATATTTCCATCGCCCTTGAAACATGCAACTGTAACCCCAATTCTAAAGAAGCCCAATCTTGACCCTTACTCCCCATCCAACTATCGTCCTATCTCACTACTGCCTTTTGCATCAAAGATCCTTGAAAGAATTGTGTATGCGAGATTGACAGACTTCTTCGAGTCCAACTCTCTGCTAGACCCGCATCAGTCTGGTTTCTGCGCTAAGCACTCTGTGGAAACGGCACTGACCAAAGTATCCAATGATCTACTCTCTGCAAAATCTCGTGGTCACTACTCTATCCTAATTCTCCTTGACCTGTCTGCGGCTTTTGACACTGTTGATCATCAACAGCTTCTTCTCATCCTCTGCAATATCGGTCTACAAGATATTGCTCTCTCCTGGTGCTCCTCCTACCTCTCCCAGTGCTCTTTCCGTGTTTCTTTCTCTGGTTCTGCTTCTTCTCCCCAACTCCTCTCTGTTGGTGTCCCCCAAGGTTCAGTCCTTGGCCCCCTACTGTTCTCCATCTATACTGCCTCCCTTGGTAAACTCAGCTCCTTTGGCTTTCAATATAATTTCTATGCAGATGACACACAAATCTACCTGTCCTCTCCTGATCTCTCCCCATCCCTCTTGACTAGTGTCTCTGACTGCTTCTCTGCTATTTCTAACTGGATGGCTGCCCACTTCCTTAACCCCTAAAGGACACATGACATCTGTGATATGTCATGATTCCCTTTTATTCCAGAAGTTTGGTCCTTAAGGGGTTAAACTAAACTTGACCAAAACTGAAATTCTGGTCTTTCCTCCCTCAAGTGTTGTTACTCCTGTGTTTGACTCTGAAGTCAACGGTGCTACCATCAGCTCCACCACGCAGGCTCGCTGCCTAGGTGTTCTCTTTGACTCCGACCTCTCCTTCAAGCCTCATGTTTAATCTATCGCCAAATCCTGTCATTTCCATCTCAAAAACATTGCGTGCATCCGCCCCTACTTAACGCCAAATGCGACTAAGGTATTGGTCCATTCCACTGTCCTTTCTCGCCTTGACTACTGTAATCCGCTTCTCAGTGGTCTTAGGTGCTCCCAACTTGCGCTGTTACAGTCCATAATGAATGCGGCAGCGAGGCTCATCTTCCTGTCCACCTGCACCTCCCATGCCTCACCCTTCTGTCAGTCCTTACATTGGCTTCCTATAAAATATAGAGCTCAATTTAAAATTCTGGTTCTTGCTTTCAAATCGCTACATAATGCTGCTCCCACCTATCTACCCTCCCTTATACACAAGTATGTCTCGTCTAGGCCCTTACGATCTGCTTAAGACTTACGTCTATCTTCTGTCCGTTCTCCAACCTCTGATGCTTGCCTTCAAGATTTCCCAAGGGCTGCACTGTTCGAGGGCTGGAACTCACTTCCCTCCTCCGTTAGATGCTCACCCAGTCTCCACAAAATCGTTAAAAACCCACTTCTTTATAAAAGCGTATCGATTAAACTGTTACTAGCTCCTGACTGTTTCCTCTTCTGCAACTGTCACTAGTCTAATACTATCCTTACCTTTTTGTGTCATTTTACCCCACTCCCTCTAGCATGTAAGCTTATTGAGCAGGGCCCTCAACCCCTCTGTTCCTGTGTGTCAAACTTGTCTGGTTACAACTACATGCCTGTTTGTCCACCCATTGTAAAGCACTGCGGAATTTGATGGCGCTATAAAAATAACATAATAATAATAATAATAATAATAATAAGAGAGAGTGGTGGGAAAAAAGAAAGAGGGAAGAACGGGAAAAATAAATAAAAGGTGAAAGAAAAAAACAACTTTCTGGCTATATCTGATAGAAGCAGTCAAATCTAATCAAAATGGCTAATAGAAAACTACCTGAGAAACATATAAAAAAAAAGATAAAAAAAAATAAAGAAGGAGCAAGATCAAAAAAAGAGAAAGAAGAAAAGAGCATAACAATATTTTTTTCTCCAACAATATACCGAACAATATTGAATAATACTGCAGACTCTTACTGCAGAACTTAGCATTACAGATCCTACAAATATGGAGGAGTCACAGATAGATTCGCCAGAAAGACATATGCAAGGAGGAGTTACCCCACAGCAGCTGGAGAAAGCACTATCACAACTCCTGGAACAACTAAAAACAGAGATCCAAATAATTTCCAGGGGAATTATAAATGACATCACAGAATTAAGCATGCAAGTTGAAAAGATTGAAGAAAAAAATTGATTCATACCTGCAAACAAATAAAGAGAATGCAGAGCAAATTACTAAATTGGATAACAAAGTGGCTACGCTGGAATTAAAAAATCTCAGATCTGGAAGACTGATCTAGATGCTTGAATTTACACTCCCGAAACATCACAGAGGATAAACCCCAAGACAAATTGAAGGAATTTCTACTAGATTTCTTCGAAAATATGGGAGCAAAATTTGAAAGAAAAGACCAAGTATTATAGCCTCTGCATCGTATTTTCAAACCGAAAACGGTTTCTCCATCGGCTCCAAGAGATGTAGTCGCTCTTTTCCAGTCTTCTAAAGATAAAGAAGCAGTCCTAAGAGCAAATAGAATGAATCTGGAAAGACATAAGAGATTTGAGAATTTACAGATCTTTCAAGACCTATCCTTCCATACAAGGCAATTCAGGAAATCCTTTTCTATAATTACAAAAAGTCTGAGAGAGAAAAACATCCCCTATAATTGGGGTTTCCTAGCTTGCCTGATAATCCAACAGGAGCGCAAAAGGAAATCTTTTCAAAAGCCAGAAGACGTTAAAGCATGGATGGAAAAACATGAGGCCTGAAAGAGACAAGAAGAAGAATGAAGAAAAGGGAGGAGGAAGAGGGGGAAACATTTGTAATTTAAATTGCTGGAACTCACACGAGACTCAAAGAGAAAGGGGAAGGAGAAGGAAAAAGAAAGGCAAAATGGAGAAGAATTTGTACTTATTTTTTTGCCTGGAAGGAATGAAAAGAAACTTCCAGAACTTGCACAGGACTTATAGAAAGAACTATCTCTACTAAAGAGAGGAAGAGGAAGAATAAAAATGGAAAATAAAAATTAAAGTAATTATTTTTTTCTTTTTCCAGTTTTTTATATATAAATTTTATTTTTGTAGTTAAATCTGACCGCAGATTCACACAGTTTGAAAGGAAGTAATGATATATAAAGATTGTACACTCCATTATACCGTAATTGTATTTTTAACAAGTTGAATACTAGATAAAATATGAAGGCACGAGGTATATTATGTTGAAGCGGGGTAATGGTATGAGACAGTGATACTCTCTCTTTCTATTAGATACCAAAAATATATGATACACACTTTATTTAAATTATATGGGAATATTGGAATAAGTAGAACAAAAAAGAAGGGAAAATCACAGGGAGGACTGACTCTCTCCCTCACAGCACTCATTTGAATTGATAACCACAATGTAAATATGTATGATTATAGTATACTGAAGGGAATCATCATTGGAAAGAGATAGATAAAAAGGGAAGAGGTGGTCTTTTTTTTCCGGCTCCCCTGCCTATTTAGAATTATGTTTAAAGACACATTATACACAATTTATTTATACTATATTGGCTTATTAGAGCAATGCTTTCCGAATGATAAAGGGAATTGTTTAGGAAGATTGTACACTGATATAATTTTAATCTTAATATGCTAAGTAGGCATGTGCATGGGGAAAATTTTCGGTTCGGTTCGGCATTCCGAAATTCGGGACTTCGGCACTTCAACACTTCGGGACTTCAGCACTTCGGAACTTCGGCAATTCGACACTTCGGAAATTCGGTAATTTCGGAATTTCGGGACTTCAACCATTTGGCAATTCAGCAATTCATCTATTCGGACATTCAGAAGTACCGGAATGTCCGAATTGCCCGAAATTCGTCCAAATTCACATTTGGACCGAAACTAATTGCACATGTCTAATGCTAAGCATTAGATAAAATATGAAGGCATGATTTACACTATTTTTGAATAGAGCTAGTAGACATAAGAGAGGGATACTCTCACTTTCACTTAATTATTATGAAATTAGAATTACATTAAAAGCTATATGATACACAGTATATTTAAAGTATACGAGAATAGTAGATTATGAAGGTAACGGGAAGATAACTATGAGGATAGACCTCTTCAACACAGCACTTATTTGAATAGATAATCAAAATGTATAATAGGAGGTTATGACTACACTAAATTGAAGAGAACTAGAAATGTTTTTGTTTGTTTGTTACTTTTTTCTTCTCTCTTGCGGCCCGTACTGAAAGAGTGTCAGTATAAAAACATATAAAATAGAAAAGAGATGTTCTATAAGACAAATAAAATGTTTCTGGTCGATAGAGAGGAGCCTCAGTCCCATGGTATTTACTCCAAGTGAGTCTAAAAAACATGCTTTAATGTTGAGTACAAGAGGGGGTGGGGTGGATATCACTACCTCATGTACATTATATGTTATGTGTTGTTTATTGTAAGTGGGTACAAGAGGGTGGTCCTTTACCTTATGTACTATATATGTTATTTGTTGTTTATTGTAAGTGTGAGATGCCATGCTGGTTAGAAGGGGAGCACATAAAAATATTGAGTGACACCCACCCATGGTTAGGTGGATGATTATCAATGTTCGGGGGTTGAATACTATTTTCAAAATAAATGTTTTATCTAAAACATTATACAAAGTGCACATAGATATTTGTCCAATTCAAGAATCTCATTGGTCCAGAGAAACAAAGCAAAAACAAAGAAATCAAACATAAAGGGTTATATAATGTCAGCAGAATCCTCTTTGGTTTAAAAAAAAAAAGAGAGGGGTAGTTGTCTTGATTTCTGAGAAATGTAATTATGAAGAAGTAATGTTACAATTGACGACGAAGCGAGGGCTATTATTTTTGTATGTCAGTTGAATGAAAATCTATATACAATTGTAAATTTATATGCCCCCAATAAGTCCCCACAAATCTTTCTGAGGAAAATACTGAATAGATTGGATGTAGTAAAGCAAGTTAAATTGATAATGACAAGCGACTTTAATATGATCCTCAACGTAGATATGGACAAAAGACTCTCCAAAGAAGCTAGATGCTCCAAGGAACTAGTTAACCAATCTATAAAGTTTCCTAAATATTTCCTAAATTCTGTTTTCCCTCAAGTTTCATAATATGTCTAAAATCACTAATAAAGTAGCTGAAGTCAACCCTGGCATAAGTCCTGCACAAGATCATGACAAGTACTCTTGTACATCTGCAGTTGTTCAGCATGTGCCAGAACAATGTTTCTGCGAAGATGTTGAATAACATAGGACCAGGGCCGGACTGGCCCACCGGGATACCGGGAAATTTCCCGGTGGGCCGTCGGCAACTGGGGCCGGGGTGACCTGCGGCCGCAGGGAGAACTTGAAAGGCGGCCGCAGGGGAAGCTTTTCATGAGGCCGGGAGCAGGCTCTTCTGGGGGAGCAGGCTGTTCTGTCTCTGCTCCCCCTCCCTCGCGCGCAGCTTAATGAGACCGGAGCCGGAATATGACGTCATATTCCGGCCCCGGTCTTTCTAGCGCGCAAGGGAGGGGGAGCAGAGACAGAACAGCCTGCTCCCCCAGAAGAGCCTGCTCCCGGCCTCATGAAAAGCTTCCCCTGCGGCCGCCTTTCAAGTTCTTCCTGCAGCCGCCAGCACAGCTACCAGTCTGCCCACCCACAGGCAGTGGCGTACTACTTCAATAAAATGTAAGTAGTCATTTTATGTGATGGGGCTAAATTAATTAAAGGGGGGGGTGGATAATGGATTAATTAAATAATTAAAGGGGAGGGAGGTTTAATTAAGGGGGGGTGTATTAATTAAGGGGGGGTGTATTAATTAAGGGGGGAGTGAGTATTAATTAAGGGGGGTGTATTAATTAAGGAGGGTGTATTAATTAAGGGGGGAGTGAGTATTAATTAAGGGGGTGTATTAATTAAGGGGGTGTATTAATTAAGGGGGGAGTGAGTATTAATTAAGGGGGTGTATTAATTAAGGGGGGAGTGAGTATTAATTAAGGGGGGAGTGAGTATTAATTATGGGGGGTGTATTAATTAAGGAGGGTGTATTAATTAAGGGGGTGTGAGTATTAATTAAGGGGGTGTATTAATTAAGGGGGTGTATTAATTAAGGGGGGTGTATTAATTAAGGGGGGTGTAATAATTAAGGGGGTGTATTAATTAAAGGGGGTGTATTGATTAATTAAGGGGGTGTATTAATTAAGGGGGAGTGTGTATTAATTAAGGGGGTGTATTAATTAAGGGGGAGTGAGTATTAATTAAGGGGGGTGTATTAATTAAGGGGTGTATTAATTAAGGGGGGAGTGAGTATTAATTAAGGGGGGAGTGAGTATTAATTAAGGGGGGGTATTAATTAAGGGGGTGTATTAATTAAGGGGGGTGTTAATTAAGGGGGGTGTATTAATTAAGGGGGGTGTATTAATTAAGGGGGGAGTATTAATTAAGGGGGGAGTGAGTATTAATTAAGGGGGGTGTATTAATTAAGGGGGGTGTGGATTAATTAAGGGGGGAGTGAGTATTAATTAAGGGGGTGTATTAATTAAGGGTGTGTTAATTAAGGGGGGTGTATTCATTAAGTGGGTGTATTAATTAAGGGTGAGTGAGTGTTAATTAAGGGGAGTGTATTAATTAAGGGGGTGTATTAATTAAGGGGGGAGTGAGTATTAATTAAGGGGGGTGTATTAATTAAGGGGGTGTATTAACTAAGGGGGGTGTATTAATTAAGGGGGGTGTGTTAATTAAGTGGGTGTATTAATTAAGGGTGAGTGAGTGTTAATTAAGGGGGGTGTATTAATTAAGGGGGTGTATTAATTAAGGGGGGTGGATTAATTAAGGGGGGAGTATTAATTAAGGGGGGAGTGAGTATTAATTAAGGGGGGTGTATTAATTAAGTGGGTGTATTAATTAAGGGGGGTGTATTGATTAATTAAGGCGGGAGTGAGTATTAATTAAGGGGGGTGTGGATTAATTAAGGGGGTTGTATTAAGGGGGTGTATTAATTAAGGGGTTTGTGTATTAATTAAGGGGGGTGTATTAATTAAGGGGGGAGTGAGTATTAATTAAGTGTGGTGTATTAAGGGGGAGTGAGGATTAATTAAGGGGTGAGTGGATTAATTAAGGGGGGTGTATTAATGGGGGTGTGGGTTAATTAAGGGGGGTCTATTCATTAAGGGGGGTGTATTAAGGGGGAGTGAGGATTAATTAAGGGGTGAGTGGATTAATTAAGGGGTGAGTGGATTAATTAAGGGGGATGTATTAATTAAGGGGTGTGGATTAATTAAGGGGTGTGTGGATTAATTAAGGGGGGTGTATTAAGGGGGAGTGAGGATTAATTAAGGGGGTGTAATAATTAAGGGGTGTGTGGATTAATCAAGGGGGGTGTATTAATTAAGGGGTGTGTTGATTAATTAAGGGGGTGTATTAATTAAGGGGGAGTGAGGATTAATTAAGGGGGGTGTATTAATTAAGGGGGGTGAGGATTTATTAAGGGGGGTGTATTAATTAAGGGGTGTGTGGATTAATTAAAGGGGGCTGTGGATTAAAGAATTAAAGGGGGAGGTTTACATAATGGGGGTGCAGGTTTTTTTTATTAAGGGGGTTGCAGTATTCTATTTATTAAGGGAGGATGTGCACTGCAGATTTTTGTTTTTTTGTTAAGGGGGTGTGCAGGGTTTTTATAAGGGGGTGTGCAGGTTTTTTGTTATTAAGAGGGGTTGTGCACGTTTTTGTTTTTTATTAAGGGGGTGTGCAGGGTTTTTTATTAAGGGGGTGTGCAGGATTTTTATGTGTAGGGAGTGAATGAAATTTATGCGATCGGGGTGCAGGGTTTTTATGTGTAGGGAGTGTCTGAAATTTATGTGATTGGGGTGCAGGGTTTTTATATGAAGGGCGAGACAAGGGGCTTTGTAGAAAGGGGCAGGGCAGGAGTTTTCTAGAAGGTTCTCACCAGCCCCTTTCTACAAAAGCACTGGTCTTCCCCCTTCTACAAAACTGGCGCATTTTACAAATTTTACAAGCAGTTTACAAATTTGTGCAATGTGGGTGTTTTCTTACATTTTTATTATGGGGGGGTTGCCACACTCAGGGTCCGCCCCGGGTGCCAAATGCTCTAGGTACGCCCCTGCCCACAGGTACTAAAAAATATGTATGTCAGTGGAAGTGTGTGTGTGTGTGTGTCATGCTGTGTGTGTTTGTGTCTGTCTGTCATGGTGTGTGTGTATGTGTCTGTGTCATGCTGTGTGTGTGTGTCTGTATCATGCTGTGTGTGTGTGTGTGTGTGTCTGTCTGTCTGTGTCATGCTGTGTGTGTCTGCGTCATGCTGTGTGTGTGTGTCTGTGTCATGCTGTGTGTGTCTGTGTCATGCTGTGTATCTGTCTGTGTCATGCTGTGTGTGTGTGTCTGTATCATGCTGTGTGTCTGTCTGTGTCATGCTGTGTCTGTATCATGGTGTGTGTCTGTCATGGTGTGTGTGTATGTCTGTCATGGTGTGTGTGTGTGTGTGTGTCTGTCTGTGTCATGCTGTTTGTGTGTCTGTGTCATGCGGTGTGTGTGTGTCTGTATCATGCTGTGTGTCTGTCTGTGTCATGCTGTGTCTGTATCATGGTGTGTGTCTGTCATGGTGTGTGTGTGTCTGTCATGGTGTGTGTGTGTCTGTGTCATGCGGTGTGTGTGTGTCTGTATCATGCTGTGTGTCTGTCTGTGTCATGCTGTGTCTGTATCATGGTCTTTGTCTGTCATGGTGTGTGTCTGTGTGTCAGTCGTGGTGTGTGTGTGTGTGTGTGTGTCAGTCGTGGTGTCTGTGTGTGTTTTTAAAAATAGTGTTTTACTCACCTTTTTTTTTTTTTTCCAACGTCGTGCTGGTCTCTGCCTCTATGACTGAGATCATCAAGCTTGATGATCTCAGCCAATCCGCACTGACACAGGAAGCGCCTCTAGTGACCGTCTGAGTGTCTGTCACTAGAGGTGTCACTAGGAAGCAATGTAAACACTGCCTTTTCTCTGCAAAGTCAGTGTTTACATTCAAAAGCCTGCAGGGACATGCTATAGACACCAGAACCACTACATTAAGCTGTGTGTGTGTGCGCCTGCTAGTGAGCTTGCTTGCATGTGTATGTGTGTGTGTGTGTGTGTGTGTGTGTGTGCCTGCTAGTGAGTGAGCTTGTGTTTTTATGTCAATGAGCTTATGTATATTAGTGAAATTGTTTGTCTATGAGCCTGTGTATCAATGAGCTTGTGTGTGTCAGTGAGATTGTCTGTGTCTGCATGTGAGTATGCTTACTGTATAATTAAATGTTTTACTCTGAAAGGACCAATATATTATATATATATGGCGCAATGACTTATGGGGCTGGCATAGATTTTTTTCTCCAGGGCTGCTTTGTATCCCCAGTCCGGCCCTGCATAGGACTACCTTTAGTGAGCTTAGTAGTAAAATAATACTGGTCTTCCCACTTAACCTCGTGCAGACGCCAAAGAGAGGGATGAATTGGTAAGAGTTTGAATGCATTAGCTATGTCGGTTTTACACAGCCATGCTCCTCTGCCAGCATTGATGATAGCAGCAATGGCATCTCCACTTTAGCGTATTGAAGAGAAAAATCCTCAGAAGGCATTAGTGAGATTAGGTGTGGTGGAGGAATAAGGAGCTGAACAATCAATTATCAAACAAAGTTTATTTGAGAATTTTGCAGTAGCGATGCCCAGTGGGCAGAAAAAGGTAGAAGATTGAAAGGGCCAATCATGAAGCCTAGCTCGAGTTCTTTGGCAATTAGTGAAGACACAGCCTGTGGGTTGTGCAAAGCGAATTGAAGATTAGGACTATCGAATGTCCCTGGGGGAATTATGACTAATCCTGTGTAAAAACCCGTGAGTGAAACCATCTGGGAGAAATTCAATTATGTAAAGTACAGGGTAATGTAACAAACAGTGCTACAAAGCTGTGAAATGAACTGGTGACAGTCATTGCTTTGGGAACAATCAATTAGGGCTATGTGGCTGTCATTGCTGGGAAGACAGGGAAATAGATTGACGAGTTTCAAAATAAATGACCTGATTTAAGGGATAATCCTCACTGCAAAATACAGGGGGCCTAGCAGACATTGTAGTTCTTGCGACTACATAAACCTAGTTGGTTAACGTGAGATAAAATGTGTTTACGTTTATATCTGGGGAGGCAGGATTCCATGGCCACTGAGCCCAGCTGGATAACCAAAAATGTATTATTGTATCTGGGCCCTCTGTCTTCGATGGGAATATTGGGACGCCAAACTGGTCGATTAGTGTAATAGCGTCTTGTATTGCTAGGAAGACAGGGAAATAGATTGAGGAGTTTCGAAATAAATGACCTGACTTAAGGGATAATCCTCACTGGATAACCAAAATGTATTATTGTATCTGGGCCCTCTGTCTTCGATGGGAATATTGGGACGCCAAACTGGTCGATTAGTGTAATCGCGTCTTGTATTGCTAGGAAGACAGGGAAATCTATTTGAGGAGTTTCAAAATAAATGACCTGACTTAAGGGATAATCCTCACGACAAAATACAGGGGGCCTAGCAGACATTGTAGTTCTTGCGACTACATAAACCTAGCTGGTTATAGATAGAGATAAAATGTGGTTAAGTTTATATCTGGGGAGGCAGGATTCCATGGCCACTGAGCCCAGCTGGATAACCAAAAATGTATTATTGTATCTGGGCCCTCTGTCTTCAATGGGAATATTGGGACGCCAAACTGGTCGATTAG
The DNA here is from genome assembly GCF_036172605.1 of Pelobates fuscus. Taxonomy (NCBI): domain Eukaryota; kingdom Metazoa; phylum Chordata; class Amphibia; order Anura; family Pelobatidae; genus Pelobates; species Pelobates fuscus. The sequence goes on from NC_086327.1 coordinate 69,504,160, forward strand.
TGTAATAGCGTCTTGTATATTACATGGGGGTAGGTGTTGCTTTCAACGGTGATGACATCATCCAAGTACTTAATGACTGAAGGGTATTTACATGCTATAAGCAATAAACAGCACAAGATTTCTGCAAAGATACAAAAAAAAAAAAAGTTTTGTCTGCTTTTAGAACCAAAAGTAAATTGGGAGAAAATATAATATACCGTATATACTCGAGTCGAGACCCCTAATTTTACCCCCCAAAAATGGGAAAATTATTGACCTGAGTATAAGACTAGGGTGGGAAATGCAGCAGCTACTGGTAAATTTCTAAATTAAAATTTCTAAATTAAAATATCCCAAAAAAAATTATATTAATTGAATATTTATTTACAGTGTGTGTATATAATGAATGCAGTGTGTGTGTGTGTGTACGAATGCAGTGTGTGTATGAATGCAGTGTGTATGAATGCAGTGTGTGTGTATGAATGCAGTGTGTATGTGTGATGCAGAGTGTGTTTGTGCATGTGATGCAGAGCCTTGGTGGGGGGTGGGCATTTTTATATATTTTTTAAATTATTATTATTTTAATATTATTTTTTTATATTATTAATATTTCTTTTAAATATTATTAATATTTTATTTTATTATTATATACATTTTTATTTATTTATTTTCGTCCCCCCTCCCTGCTTGTTAGCTGGCCAGGAAGGGGGGCTCTCATTCCCTGGTGGTCCTGTGGCATGGGCTGTGTAGGAGGGGGCTGTGTAGGAGGGGGCTGGCAGGAAGCTGTTGCTTTCCTTTACGTCAGCTCCCTTCTCTCTCCTCCGGTCCAGTCAGCTCCCCTGTCAACTCCCACTGTAAGTCTCGCGGCCATGCGGACGCTCTGACCCCGCGGCTCTTGCAAGACTTACACTTGAGGAGAAGGGAGCTGACCGGACCGGAGGAGAGAGAAGCACTTCAATACAGTCACACAACCAATTCATACACCGTGTGGATTTATTTATCCAATTATGCAGGACCAAATCTATTGCTTGATCAGTACTAGGCTGAGCTTAACATAGAAGAGCATGCATGTGAATGGGACTGAACACTCTATATGCGTTTGTGCTTCCGCAGCTACAGTAATATAACATCAATCTGTTACTTGTTTTTTTGTGCATGCGCGTACTGATCCCTGATTGGGACGAGCGCAGCCGCATTTGGAACGCATGGTGCATATACCAATTTTCATACTTGTGGGTGGACACATGCGTGGTTAGCACTCCCACCTTACTTCCGGCGCATGTATGCCACAGTGGGGAGTTCTTCGGATCAATGCGGCTCTGGATTAAGGTACTGTGACGATGTCTGTATGCCTTGGCTTTAAATTTTGATGAATTCTTTCCTTCACTCCTATCTTATTGTGAGACATTATTCATTGCAGAGAAAGTGTGTAGGCGTTCCACATGAAATTAGGATCATCCCTGTGCACTTTTGGATTCTGTGACATTTTTTCACATACTTAAGCTGACAGAACCTGCTTTGAATTTAAATCCATACTACATCTTCATTCCATTATTTATCATTTTGCTTGGGCTCAATGGAGTTTATTTTATGTACATTATAATGTGATGAGTTAATTTCGTATTTATTGGTTGCCTTGCCAACCATAGTCATGTGACTGTGATTGTGAGGTTTCCAAAAATTTGTGGGTGGCCACCCATTTCACTCAGGTGTCATTTATTTTGTTATTAAGTCTTGGTATATAAAGGGGATATTGTTTCTTTCACCACACGCTCCCTTGATAAAGGTGTACAGCGCCAAAAAGTTGGGGGCTATTTTGTGACTTCTTCACCCTCCTCTCATCTGCTTTAACAGCTTCTATTGGCTCTGGTATGTACTTTTTAGCTAACACTCCTTTATATGTATTCATTCTTTTTTTGCATTTGTGGTAATACCACTTAGTCTGCATATTCTAGATTATGTATACCTCATCTCTCAGAGCTTGCATATTGATTGTATATGTATGACTATCTTTATACTTACTTGTAGAGTAAAGTGTTTTGTATTTTAGTTGGTTGTGCTCCTCTTTCAGTATTATAGTCAAACACTCACTGACAGACACACACACACACATACACACACACACACAGGCAGACACTCACTGACATACATACACTCACTAACTGACAGATACACACTCACACTCACACTCACACTGACAAACAGACTCAGATATCCTGCCTCCTTACTTCCCTGGGGTGTAGTGTGGGGCAGCTCCTCACTCCTCCAGCGTTTTTTACTATGCCGGAGCCAGAATGACATCATATTCCGGCTCCTGGCATCACAGAGGGCACGCACGGGAGGAGTGGGAAGCCTCCCTCGCCACCCACACTGCCGCCTACCTGCCTCCTCTCCTCTGGCATTTATTGGCAGAGCAAGCACCTGCCATTAGGGTAAGCAGGTGCCTGCTCTGCCATAACGATTTAAGGACAGCTTTGGGGGTGCCATGAGGTGGCCATATCCTCCTGGGCCTCCTGTGACAAGGCTCCTCTGGGTGCCCCCATTTCCGGGTGCCGGGAGGATCGGCCCAGTGCTGAGGGGGAGCGACTCTAGAACCGCTTGCCCAGCGCTGCGGCTCAGGACATGGGGAGCCCACCAGGAAAGATCCCGGTGGGCGCCCCAGCAAGCCGGTGCCCTAGGCGAATGTTTAGGTTGCCTAAGGGTGGCGCAAGCCCTGTGTGTTTGTGCAATAAATGACACCGATGCAAATTGAGTTTGAACACAAACAGCAAAAAATGCAAAAATGGCTTGTGTCCTTAAGGGTAAGGCAAGCTTTTGAAGCTGTGTCCTTAAGGTTTTTTTTGCTGTTTGTGTTCAGCTGCAATTTGCATCTCTCATTTATTGACACATATTATATACCGGTTTTTAGATGACAAAAATGGCTTTAATTTGATGTGATATATACATTGTGAGCGAAAAAGTGGAATAGTGGTTGATGGAAGATACATCAGGCCTGATTTGCTAAACAGCAACTAGAGAATTCTCAGTTAAATGCCCCAGGGAGAGATGTTAAAGTTTGCAATATACATTGCTGATGCTCTGCAAAACACGGTATGGGTCCCTGGGGCGGAGCATTTGGAGAGCAGGGTGGGCCAGTGCTCCAACAGCACTAGTTGCTGTGTAATAGACCAGAATTTGGATTTGACTTAAGAGTTAACTAATTCACATTCACCTGTAGCTGGTCAATTAGCAGACAGGCCTTTAAAAGAAGAGATCAGCCTGCTGCAGAGTGAGGGAGAAAAAGCCAGCTAGGAGAGAGAACAACTATTGTGTTTATTGCAAAGCTATTTTGTTTTGGGGGAAAATTGGTAAGTGGGAAAGTCACCCAATTACAGATAGTGATTTCTGTCTAGTAAGAGCAAGGAATTTTGTTTTGATTATTATTTAAAGCAGATGTTTTTTTTCCTATCACATAAAAAGGAAAACCGAACTGAATGTGTCCTGGACTTTGTATACCCTAGAAGGCTGTGGTTTATTGTAAGATCTGTGACAAAACCCTACCTGTAAAAGAGGTGGTTTGTTACAACATATATAAATGTTCATACAGAACAAACAGAAACAAATGCTGAAGGTCTCAAACTTAAGAAAGTAATGAGACCCTAGGCATGCCTGGATATATGTATAGAATTTGGAAAAATAAAATAAAAAATATACACAGATACTGTAAGCTGGATCTCCCCAGTAGGGAGGACAGTGCTACGAAAAAAATAATAAATAAATAACTAAATCAAATGAAATAAGGTATATACAACCAATACAATCTCTACTGTCTAATGGATCTGGGAAATAGTCAAAAGACAGGCCTATTATGGGATAGAGGGACAAAAATAAAAAATCCTTTAATATAGCTTAATCAATGAATATATCCGTATCCCTGCCCCTAGTGCTTACCCAGCCATATATACATAACCATTGCCTGCTCAAACATAGGGCTTTAGACCCAATTCGTAATGAAATGGTATAGGTCCTCAGCTCTCAGGTACAGATACAGTTGAACAAAAAATCAGAAAGTCATCAAACTGTATCACAGAGGTGATGCAAGCAGGAAATACTGGAGTCTCCCTGCGGTACAATAGGATAAGCGGGGCCAGACTGTGACTGTCCCATTTGGTTCAGTACTTGTGACTGTTCCATCTGGTTTAGCTACCTGGTCTGTCACCCGCTACCTATTTCTTTGTTTTGTTTTTTATATATAAATGTTCATGTATAAAAATGGGAAAAAAATGCATTTATTCCAAATTTTGGCAATAACATGTGCATAATATGTCCAGCTTAGGAAAAGTAATTCAAAATCAATTAATTCATGTGTCTTGATTTACAGAATTTCAGTTTATTTTGAAAGTTACAGGTCACAAACTAAAGGACTAAAATAACATTTTAATGTGATTGAATTTTTTTTAGAAGTTGGTATGTTTGTGTTGTAGGTTTAGTAGCCATTACAGAAAACAAAATTGCCACACAAAAGTATATATTTATATAATGTAGACATCACAGGCTATTTACCTAAGGTTATTTTGACATGTTTTACGTAGCCATTTCACCGCCAGTCTCTGATAAATATTGGAGTAAAATTGTGTGTGTGCTATTCCTGTACAGAAACCCATATTTTGTTTAGCTATAATAATAATAATAATAATAATAATAATAATAATAGCTACATCTACTGAGTAGTGTTGTCGCGAACCCGAAATTTTCGGTTCGCGAACGGCGAACGCGAACTTCCGCAAATGTTCGCGAACCGCCATTGACTTCAATGGGCAGGCGAATTTTAAAAACAACAGGGACTCTTTCTGGCCACAATAGTGATGGAAAAGTTGTTTCAAGGGGACTAACACCTGGACTGTGGCATGCCAGAGGGGGATCCATGGCAAAACTCCCATGGAAAATTGCACAGTTGATGCAGAGTCTGCTTTTAATCCATAAAGGGCAGAAATCACCTAACATTGACACCTGTCCTCAAAGCCCAGCCCTGATACACACTGACACAGAGCAGAATAGAGACTGTTCCCTGTCCACAGAGACCATGATACACACTGACACAGAGCAGAATAGGGACTGTTACCCCTACATAGGGTCACTTGGCAGATATGGATTGACACCTGTCCTCAAAACTCCTGATACACACTGACACAGAGCAGAATAGGGACTGTTCCTCCTACATAGGGTCACTTGGCAGATAGGGATTGACACCTGTCCTCAAAACCCCTGATACACACTGACACAGAGCAGAATAGGGACTGTTCCCCCTACATAGGGTCACTTGGCAGATATGGATTGACACCTATCCTAATGATCCCTGATACACACTCACACAGAGCAGAATAGAGACTGTTCCCCCTACATAGGGTCACTTGGCAGATATGGATTGACACCTGTCCTCAAAACCCCTGATACACACTGACACAGAGCAGAATAGGGACTGTTCCCCCTACATAGGGTCACTTGGCAGATATGGATTGACACCTGTCCTCAAAACCCCTGATACACACTGACACAGAGCAGAATAGAGTCTGTTCCCCCTACATAGGGTCACTTGGCAGATATGGATTGACACCTGTCCTCAAAACCCCTGATACACACTGACACAGAGCAGAATAGAGACTGTTCCCCCTACATAGGGTCACTTGGCAGATATGGATTGACACCTGTCCTCAAAACCCCTGATACACACTGACACAGAGCAGAATAGAGACTGTTCCCCCTACATAGGGTCACTTGGCAGATATGGATTGACACCTGTCCTCAAAATCCCTGATACACACTGACACAGAGCAGAATAGAGACTGTTCCCTGTCCACAGAGACCATGATACACACTGACACAGAGCAGAATAGGGACTGTTACCCCTACATAGGGTCACTTGGCAGATATGGATTGACAAATCCCTGACAAACAGCTACCACATGCAAGGAAGGCAGCAGGGGCGCAAATGACCCACTCCCGACGCGGGAAGGTAGTGACGACAAATAACAATACAGGACTCTTTAGAGGACCTGTAATTGTAATCAGTCCACTTGAAATCCTTTAACTTTGATCAATTGGAGGGAAGTCTGGTGCAGAGCCACTGACCCATGCGCAGGGCCAGCCTTAGGCCTTTGGGCGCCCTGTGCAAGAAATCTTCACCCTATCACACCCAGGTGCAAGAAATCTTCACCCTGTGTCACACACACACACACACACAGGCAGACAGCCATACACACGCACACACACAACTGCGACTGACTAGGTTTGTCACCTCCTCAAAAGGACGCATGAGCCTACAGGCATTGCGCATGAGCGTCCAGTAACGTGGCAAAAAAATTCCCAGCTCCCCAGAGGCTGTCCTAGCACCCCGGTCATACAAATATTCATTAACAGCTTTTTCTTGTTGGAGCAGGCGGTCGAACATTAGGAGTGTTGAATTCCAACGTGTAGGGCTGTCGCAAATCAAGCGCCTCACTGGCATGTTGTTTCGCCGCTGGATATCGGCAAAGTGAGCCATGGCCGTGTAGGAACGCCTGAAATGGCCACACACCTTCCTGGCCTGCTTCAGGACGTCCTGTAAGCCTGTGTACTTATGCACAAAGCGTTGTACGATCAGATTACACACATGTGCCATGCACGGCACATGTGTCAACTTGCCCAACTTCAATGCCGCTATCAAATTTTTTCCGTTGTCACACACCACTTTGCCGATATCCAGTTGCTGCGGAGTCAGCCACTTTTCCACCTGTGTGTTCAGGGCGGACAGGAGTGCTTGTCCGGTGTGACTCTCTGCTTTCAAGCAAGTCAAACCCAAGACGGCGTGACACTGCCGTATCCGGGATGTGGAATAGTACCTGGGAAGCTGGGGGGGTGCCGTTGATGTGGAGCAAGAAGCAGCGGCACAAGAGGACTCAGCCGAGGAGGTTATGGAAGAGGATGGAGTAGGAGGAGTAGAGGAGGTGGTAGCAGGACTGCCTGCAATTCGTGGCGGTGTCACCAACTCCTCTGCAATGCCACGCATTCCTTGCTTGTCAGCCGTCAGCAGGTTTACCCAATGCGCAGTGTAGGTGATATACCTGCCCTGAACATGCTTTGCAGACCAGGTATCAGTGGTCAGATGGACCCTTGCCCCAACACTGTGTGCTAGACATGCCATGACTTCCTTTTGCACAATCGAGTACAAGTTGGGGATTGCCTTTTGTGAAAAGAAATTCCGGCCGGGTACCTTCCACTGCGGTGTCCCAATAGCTACAAATTTTTTGAATGCCTCAGACTCAACCAGATTGTATGGTAAAAGCTGGCGGGCTAATAGTTCGGACAAGCCAGCTGTCAGACGCTGGGCAAGGGGGTGACTTGGTGACATTGGCTTCTTACGCTCAAACATGTCCTTGACAGAAACACATGACTGTGGGCAGATGAGTGGGAACTGCTCAAGGCGGGAGACGGAGTGGCGGATGGTTGAGAGGGGGCAAGAAGGACAGCAGTGGTTGACGTGGCTGAAGATGCTGGACCAGGAGGAGGATGGCGGCTTAGAGTAGGCGTGCTGCTTGTACTCATGTGTTGATCCCATAGGCGTTTGTGATGTGAGATCATGTGCCTACGCAAAGCAGTTGTACCTAGGTGGGTGTTGGTCCTCCCACGACTCAGTTTCCTTTGGCACAGGTTGCAAATGGCATCGCTGTTGTCAGAGGCAGATACACAAAAAAAATGCCACACTGCTGAGCTCTGCAATGACGGCATTCTGGTGGTGGACACAGCATGCGTTGATTGGCGTGCTGTCGGGCTGACCCCGGGTGCCGATGCATGCTGTCTGACTGTGCCACTAGCTCCTTGCGACGACCCCCCCCCCTGCTTCCAACTCGTCTCCTCCTCCTCCTCTCTGTCTCCCCATCTGAACTTTCGCCCTGTTCTTCTTCTTGCCGAGCGGGCACCCACGTGACATCCATGGACGCATCGTCATCATCACCGCTTCGCTTGTATCTGACAACTCAGAAAAGGAAGCAGCAGCGGGTACAACATCATCATCATCATCACACCGTACCTCCATGTGTTTAATGCTGCCTGCCTGAGACATATCCCTGTTATCTACATCCTCTAGCAATAATGGTTGCGCATCACTCATTTCTTCAAACGGGTGTGTGAATAACTCCTCTGACATACCAAGTAAAGCGGCTGTGGTGCTAGTTTTGGTGGTGGCGGCAGGCGGGTGAGTGCTATCTTGAGAGGTGCCTGAAGCTAAGCTGGAGGAGGATGGTGCGTCAAGGTTCCGAGCGGAGGCTGCACAAGATTGGGTGTCCTGTGTTAGCCAGTCAACTAAGTCCTCAGAACTTTTCAAGTTCAGGGTACCTGGCTTCTGAAAACTGGGCATTATTCTAGGGCAAAAGGGAATCACAGCACCACGACCACGACGGCCCCTGCGGGGTGGCCTGCCTCTGCCTGTCATTTTATGGGGATTAGTGGTACTATGCGTGCAAGCTACTGTGAGACCAGAGATGATTGGCAATGTGCACTGGAACAGTTCTGCAGAGCACACACTGTAGGCCTGACACACCCGCTTGAAGACAAGTAACTGCTATTCAATCTATAACAGTGAAAAACAAATTTTGGTTTTAAAAGCACGCTATAGAGACACCAGATATGATTGGCAATGTGCACTGGAACAGTTCTGCAGAGCACACACTGTAGGCCTGAGACACCCGCTTGAAGACAAGTAACTGCTATTCAATCTATAACAGTGAAAAACTAATTTTGGTTTTAAAAGCACGCTATAGAGACACCAAATATGATTGGCAACTGTCAAAGCACGCTGGAACAGGTCTACAGAGCACACGCTGAAGTAGGCCTGACACCCAGACGCTTGCAGACAACTAACTGATCTTCTATTACAGTGAAAAAAAATTATTTCTTTAAAATCTAAAGCTTAAGCTATTGTTAAAACAGATATGAGTGGTGGCACTGGGCTAGTGGGCACAGTATCCAATGTGAACCTCACACAGAAGCTGGCAGGCAGGCAACTGCTCTTCTATTACAGTGGAAACAAAATTTTGGTTGTAAAAGCACGCTATAGAGACACCAGATATGATTGGCAACTGTCAAAGCACGCTGGCGCAGGTCTGCAGAGCACACGCTGAAGTAGGCCTGACACCCAGACGCGTGCAGACAACTAACTGATCTTCTATTACAGTGAAAAAAAATGATTTCTTTAAAATCTAAAGCTTAAGCTTTTGTTAAAACAGATATGAGTGGTGGCACTGACTGTGCAAATGGGCAAGGCATCCAACCTGACACAGAAGCTGGCAGGCAGGCAACTGCTCTTCTATTACAGTGAAAAAAAATTATTTATTTTAAATCTAAAGCTTAACCAATTGTTAAAACAGATATGAGTGGTGGCACTGGGCTAGTGGGCACAGTATCCAATGTGAACCTCACACAGAAGCTGGCAGGCAGGCAACTGCTCTTCTTTTACAGTGTAAACAAAATTTTGGTTGTAAAAGCACGCTATAGAGACACAAGATATGAGTGGCAACTGTCAAAGCACGCTGGCACAGGTCTGCAGAGCACACGCTGAAGTAGGCCTGAAACACAGACGCTTGCAGACAACTAACTGCTCTTCTATTACAGTGAAAAAAAAATATTTATTTTAAATGTTAAGCTTAACCAATTGTTAAAAGATATGAGTGGTGGCACTGGGCAAGTAGGCACAGTATCCAATGTGAACCTCACACAGAAGCTGGCAGGCAGGCAACTGCTCTTCTATTACAGTGGAAACAAAATTTTGGTTGTAAAAGCACGCTATAGAGACACCAGATATGATTGGCAACTGTCAAAGCACGCTGGCACAGGTCTGCAGAGCACACGCTGAAGTAGGCCTGACACCCAGATGCTTGCAGACAACTAACTGATCTTCTATTACAGTGAAAAAAAATGATTTCTTTTAAATCTAAAGCTTAACCAATTGTTAAAACAGATATGAGTGGTGGCACTGGGCTAGTGGGCACAGTATCCAATGTGAACCTCACACAGAAGCTGGCAGGCAGGCAACTGCTCTATTACAGTGGAAACAAAATTTTGGTTGTAAAAGCACGCTATAGAGACACCAGATATGATTGGCAACTGTCAAAGCACGCTGGCACAGGTCTGCAGAGCACACGCTGAAGTAGGCCTGAAACACAGACGCTTGCAGACAACTAACTGCTCTTCTATTACAGTGAAAAAAAATGATTTCTTTAAAATCTAAAGCTTAAGCTATTGTTAAAACAGATATGAGTGGTGGCACTGACTGTGCAAATGGGCAAGGCATCCAACCTGACACAGAAGCTGGCAGGCAGGCAACTGCTCTTCTATTACAGTGAAAAAAAATTATTTATTTTAAATCTAAAGCTTAACCAATTGTTAAAACAGATATGAGTGGTGGCACTGGGCTAGTGGGCACAGTATCCAATGTGAACCTCACACAGAAGCTGGCAGGCAGGCAACTGCTCTTCTATTACAGTGAAAAAAATATATTTATTTTAAATGTAAAGCTTAACCTATTGTTAAAACAGATATGAGTGGTGGCACTGGGCAAATAGGCACAGTATCCAATGTGAACCTCACACAGAAGCTGGCAGGCAGGCACCTGCAATTACATTACACAGGAAAATAAAAAGCAGCCTGATGTTCTAGCCCTTAAAAGGGCTTTTTGGGGTGCTGTCCTTACAGCAGAGATCAGATGAGTCCTTCAGGATTGTAGTGGACACTGAATACCCTAGCCTAGCTATCAATTTCCCTATCTAATCAGCAGCAGCTAAACTTTCCCTCCTCTCACTAAGCATGCATCTTCCGAATGAATCGAAAATGGATGCTGGGAGGGAGGTTGGAGGGTGTGGAAGGGAGGGAGTGCTGCTGATTGGCTGGAATGTGTCTGCTGACCGAGAGGCACAGGGTCAAAGTTTGCCCAATGATGACGAATAGGGGGCGGGTCGAACTGCGCATGTGTCCGCCCGCCGCGGCGAACGCGAACAAGCTAATTTCGCCAGGAACTGTTCGCCGGCGGACAGTTCGGTACATCACTACTACTAAGTGTAACAATACCCCCATTGTATGCCTTTGCCACTATTATGTAAAGCGACAATGCCATATAGGAGACCATACCACATACACAGCTGGCACGCCATGCCCTCTCTGTGGGCACGCAGCCATAGGTCGCTGGGGGCACGCCTATTCTGCTTTCGTATCGTTGGTGGGTGGGATGCAGTGGCGGATCCAATTGCCCCCCACCCAAGAAAATATGCCGCCAAACGATTTCACTTGTAAGGGGCCTAGCATGCTCAGACCCCTTACAAACACACAGACCCGGTGAGGGTCTTTGCAGAGCTGTGTAGCAGGAAGGGGGCAAGTAGGCTGTCTGCCTTCTCCTCTACATCTGCCACGAGTCCTGGCTTTCAGAGCATTGCTATGGTTACCATGGCAACACTCGATTCCACGTGAAACTGGGACTCGCATTCTCTTTAAATGCATTCACCTGGCAGTGCCACAGAAGTGAAGATTGAGACCCCCTACCGAGTGCCACGGGACCACCAGGGAATACAGTACCAGCAGACCACCAGGAAAAAAGCTGCCCCCCTCCTTGGAAGCAGGTAAGAAACAGGGAGGGGAAGCACTAAAAAAATATTAAATTCAAATATAAAAAAATATATTTGTAGTCGGGGCCATTTCAGTATAGTATGAAATAGCTAGTGAGTATACTTATCACAATAATAAAAAGTCGGTAGATGTGTGCCGGAACCGACGTGTGTGTGTGGTAGGCCTGTAAATAAGTGGGCAAAAGGAATACCTATATAGTGTAATCACAGATGTTTATTACGAAAACACAAGACATGGAGTTAGCATCTTACGATGACATATCACAAATGCATTCCTTAATTCCTGTGTCAGCTGAGGTATGCGTTGTTGGAGGGGTAGTACTGAATCAGTACCTCGTGACCCCTCTGGTCTTTGGTTGATGGTAAGTTAATACGTAGTGATCATGTATTTGTATAGGTTAGAATATCGTAGGCAAAGCTTGGAATCGTGTTGCCCTGTGATGGTAAATTCTCTGGTCGTGGGAACCATAATAAGCCAAGTAAATGATGGCTTTGAGAATGGTGTTTGTAACTGGGAACCTGTGGTGTTGCATGCCTGGGAGATATAACTTAATAGTGTTGTGTGACATTTATTTTGATGTGGCGAAAGCCCCCATCGTTTATTCTTGAACCAGTTTGTAAGGTGGTGATCTGACATGAACTTCGATATATGCTGTAAGCTCTGTCATATCAGTGTGTGTATTCTTTGAGGGCCAACCGTGTGAATTCCTGCTGTAACTTAGGAACTCTTCTATTCGATAGGTATGCTTGGAGCTGGGGAGCAATCGTGGCTATCGGTGAGGTAGTTGTTAGGAACCTCTTGAACGCCTGAACCTGACGACTAGATAACTGGTCAGTAGCTGTATTGTAAATGCATGGTACGCCTGGTACGCCTTGTACGTGATAACATACCAGCTAAAATCGTGACAGGCTTCCCCAACGTTAGTCTTGTGATGAATGCATAATAAGGCATACAAGACCGACTTTGTTTATGATGTGGCCAATTGACTAATTGTCAGAGACCTCGAACCGGTCTGCTTGCCCATAAATGACCCCATGTTGCTGCGGCGATGATGGGTAGGCGTGCAGAGTTCTTTAAGGAACCTTCGATCTGCTTACTTCCCCGGCCACCTACCCCATAGCCAACTATCCCCGGAGCTTGCAGCAAGCCCTGTGTAAGCCGCTGCATCGGGGTGATTACATATGTAGATGACCCTAGTTAAAGACATATATCTATATCTATATATGTGTGTGTATAGGGAAGAGACACCTAAATATATTGTGCCTGGTGAGTTTCAGCTAGGCATCCTTCCGCTAGAAGAACCTGAAATATGTATGAAGTACGTGGAACGTTACTAGTTTACCAGTGGGAACTAATATTGGAGATCACGTAAGTGTCACGTAAGTGTCTGTGACTGAAGTTGTAAATGCCGAAAAAAGAGGGACCGTATAGGGAGGACTTGAGTAGTCTAACGTGACCATGGTCGTATGTAATTGCCCACTGTGGGAGAGAATTGCGTCGTAGTGGATTGCTCGCGGTGGGTCATACGTAACGTGAGAGTGATGGCCTAGTGAGGGCCACGTGTAGAGGCCTGCTGTGGTAGGGTGTGACAAAATTGCAAACTTATGTCAAAATTGTAACTCCTATGCTGTATGTACTAGCCCAAATGAGAGGCTGCCAGTATACTATAGTGGGTAGCCCTTGGTGGGTCGTTTGCCACGTATGAAGAGTGTGGTTGTGAATAACTTTGGTCGTAGTATGCTAAGGTCATGGTTGTCCTTGTAAGCTGGAATTACTTAAAAACCTAGAAGCTGTGTAAGGCAGTACGATACAATGAACTGGTTTAATTCGCAGCCGTGATGTGGGAATAGTCCAATCTGGAATTGACAATGTAAGTCCAATGGCGGCTGGCTCGTAAGGACGATCCCGGGAAACTTAAATGACCCACATGATAACTCAGGACGAATCATAATGTATGTGGCATGTTGTATGCGTCGTAAATTGACAATATGCTAGACTGAAGTAGTACCATGAGAGGTAAGGAGAACGTCTGTTATGAGGGAATTATTACCTTATGCACGTTTGGCCAGGAGTAGGCCGTGTAGATAGGGTCGTGAGGAGAGCTACCGTATGGCCGTATGTGGACAGTGCCAGATATAGCAGAACTATAATAGTATAAGACGTGTTGATTTACAAGTAGAAAGCTGTGATATAGCTGCACTTTATGCATACATTCCTATCCAGCTGATATGTTAACTTAGTGCCCAAATGAGGGGTTGCAAATAAGACGGATTTGTCCCCTAGGGTTACCTGAATTATGTTGCCAAAAGCCCATAGCTGGCTTTGTGTGAAGACTATGCATAAGAGGTTGAGAGAGGCCCAATGTAGTTCCAGTGTTACTGGGAGGTAACGTAAGTCTGAGTGGAATTTAATGGGGTGGGGTTGGTGGTTTATTGTCAGCTGTAGATCAGTCGAAAGTTACTGGTTATGACAGCATAGCCCTAATTGAAATATGGTCACACTGACATCGAACAACCACCGCGTAACATATGATCGTTGTAGGGTCTACACAGGGAACATAATAGAGGTGCCGAAATGCCATGACTAAATATACTATATACCTGCTGAGTCAACTGACCTGAGGGTAGACGTACAGGACCCAATTTGCCCGGAATATAGGCTGAGACATGTGGAATGCAGTACTGTCTGTACTAACACAATACCAGGAAGATTATAACCATACTGATGAATAATCTTTCCAGTCTTGTGTTTCTGGTCTCGAATGACCACTGAGATGTCGCCCTAGGTGTCTGAGCGGTGTACTGTGCCATCCTGGGAGGCAATGATAAGTGATACGAAATTAACGTCCTTGCCCTCCAGGATGTCCTTTGCGGTACCATATGGATGGGGTAATGACTTGAGGGCCTAAGAAGATCGGCGTGTTAGAATTACTGGGTTGGGAATGGGGAGGGCCCGGAATATCATTGCGAGTGGTTTCTGGTGTCACGACTGGACAGCTACGGACTTCCAATCTCTCTAGTCTATCGGTCATCTGCCTCCTGGATGTTACTATAGTGGCGATCCTGGTATATCGGTTGGCATTGCACGTGCCACTTGCCTGCCCCGTGTCTGATTTGTTAGTATTGGCTTGCATTAGCCTGCATAGTTCTGCTTTGTGGGCAGTAGGTGTAAAGGGTATGTTGTCCTGTGTAATTTGGCCGTGATTTGTGGGATGGTCCATGATCTAATTGAAGATGGACTGCCAGAATTCCTTTTATTTGTAGGGGTGGCAGTCTTGGATTACTTGGAATAGAAATGTCAGTCCCTTCTTCTGGAACTTGGGACATACTGAAAAAAAAAAAAAAAAAATATATATATATATATATATATATATATATATATATGTATGTAGGAAACCTGAGTTCCTCTTGTGGATGTATACAGTTGTTTTAACTAGTGGCGAAACAATTCGTTACACTGGTGACAGGTGTGTCCCTACTAGTTGCCAAGTGGCTGGGTCGGCTCTAACTATGGTTGGCGCGAGGGGGATCTGCTGGATGTGGGCTTACAAAGGATGAGTCTTTGAACTGTGGAGGGTGTGTGACGAGTGATTCCCTTGCTATGCAGCAAGCGAGGCGTCCAGCTATGAATTTGGCCAGTGGGGTGTTGTTACCTCTTTCGTGGAGGATGGGTGTTGGCCTCGCAGGACCTCTATCTCTAAGACATAAGGTGCCTGGGGAAAATTACCTAGGTGGCCATACCACTTCGTCTCTATGGAATGAAACTTTATACTAAATCAGTGTTTTAAGGAACCGGGAGCAACGTATCTGTATGAACCCTGTATGTACGTTGTTTTGCAGTAGTCTGAGATTCTGATAAGTGGGGAGGCCTGTACCTGTTGGATGATGTTAGAAATTGTTCTGGTATGTAACCTATACTGTAGGATCTGATGAGCCAAGTCTGTCTGAGCTTGGCCTGTTAAGTCTGTAACACCGGTATAGAATAAGTTATGTTAGTATCGTAAATGTGTGCTCGTTACCATTGTACCCAGCGTACCTTTATGTGCCTGTGCCCTGAGTGCCGTATTATGTCTGAGTAATGTATGATTGTAACTTATCGTGCACGTATCAATGGAAGGAAACACAATACTCTTGACTTTGTCTAGGTCTCTGAATCCTGAAGCGGATCCCGAGATTTGAATGACAAATACCGAGTTAAAATGTACTGTTTCCTGTCCCCCATGTAAGACTAGGGAACTAGTGCTGATACCAATGCACGTACCAGTTCTAAGCAAAATTACTACTTGAGATTGTGATTAGGTCTACAATACAGACCGGATCTGTAGACTAAATGACAAAATACAGGTATGAGAATGCAAGAGATTTGTGACCTGGACAATTAATTCTCATACTGCCTGAATACCCGCATCATGTATGAGAATTATGTGACTTAAGATATGGAAATGTTATGACATGCCAAGGATACTGTATTTGTACGCCAGAGGTTATGTGCTGCACTTGACCTGTTAACCCTTTGTGGGATGTGTGTTGTGAATACTTAACATTGATGCTGGCAATAATTCACAATAACATAACATCAGAGGTGGCCTGTGGTAAAGTTGATAAATCATAACCAGACAAAGAATCAGAGGTGAACGGAACCAGAGGTGACCTGGGGAATTGTAATTACGTCCTAATAACCAGAAAAAGCAATGTTAATAACCTCAGATAACCCCTTACCGGTGTGTGGCTCACTCTGAGGCCCGCAAATGTCGGAGAGTGATGAGCCTTGTGTGCTTATGTGGATAGCCCTTCTGCTGTTGCTAATGAGGCAGGCAGAGTTAGAGCTGTAATTGAGGTTAGCCGGCCAAACGACCTATGGACCTACTGGGGTGGAGGGGAGGAGTAGAGCCAGTAAAGTACCTGGTTTTGTGGATTTAATTTGCACAGACGGTGTACTGGCGCACATGGTAGTTTGTTACCCTATACATGAATATATACTGGCAAGCATTTCCCTGAGGGATTTAGGTTATACATGTAACAGTAAGCATCATTTTAATACATTCCACTTCTATTACACACCTGGCTCTTGTGAGGCAATCATCATATGAAAGTACTGAACGCTAAGTAAGAGGGATATGCAGGAATGTACACATCATATACCCTTCTGTTCTGAGTAGTGAACACATTAGGTAGGAGAGTTACCTGAAAAGTAACATAATTAAGTGGTCATATCCTCTGGTGTTTTAACGGCGCGGCAGCAGGAAATGGAAGCCGGTGAAGCGATTCCCATGCACCCCTGCTCGGGAAGGTGCGGGGGGGGAGGTGTTTCCCTGATTGCGGGGTGGCCGGCAAAGCCGGTGACTATGTTTCCGAGCCCCCCTGCTAGCGGTTAGTTTGTTAGGAGCTGGGATCCACCTATGCTGTGAACCGGCTCCTATCGAGGGGGGAGAGGGAGGGAGGGAGGGCGGGGGGGGGGGGAGAGCGAGCCCCCTGGCGGGAAATCCCCCGTGCCTGAGCCCCCCCCAAAAAAAACGCAGCTGTGGACCTCGGCGGGTCAGGCTGTGTGTGGTCTGCAGACCGATATGATACCCACCTGCCTACTCACCTTCTCGTCGTGCCAGGAGGAACCAACGTTTGGAATGCGAGTTTGACGGAGGAACTGCTGCAAGCACTCTGGGAACCAGAAGTCCCGTCAAAAGTACGTCTGGACTAGTAGGTAAGTTAGGTAGGAGGGGGAGTCCCTTTTAAAGGGTCATAGCCCCTCCCACAACTTCAGGCCCTGCCTTCCAATATATAATAAAATTAGAAAGATACTCCACTCTCAGTCCCTGCAACAGGCCCCAATCCTAAACTTCAAAGTCTCTCTCACACTACACACACTGCACCCCTCACAATCATACACACTGCACCCCTGACAACCACACACACTGCACCCCTCACTATCACACACACTGCACCCCCTCACAACCACAGTGCCGTGTTGGCACTTTGAGGAAAAAAAGTTGTTTTGTATTGCGGTTTGGGCACTCTGGCTCAAAAATGTTCACCATCACTGGGTTTCTTATTAGGCATACATTTTTACATTTTCTTTATTCTTTATTTTTGTAGATATCAGCTGAGAAGGGTGTAGTAGTTATGAAATGTCGAGGGAGCTGCACTTTTAAATTAAGAGTAATGGTTCCAAGCATGTGGAAGTCAGCGGGGAGATGCTTCCCGCAGTAGACACTGGTGGGGTGGCCATTTTGTTTGCTAGGCCTCAACTCTCTAGCTTGCTGACAGGTTGGCATACTTGGCTGGGTGTCCAGTGGTCCAAGGGGGGGTGGGGGGTGGAGGGCACACAGATAGAAGGTTCCAAATCGAGGCAGAGGATGTGTCACCTCCTCGTCCTCAAGTGCAGCTATAGGCTGCCAGGAGTTACAGCACAGGCTGTGTTTGTCGGGTGCCGGCCAGGGATTGTCAGCATATAGGCAGAGTGTTCCCTGGGGTGAGTGACAGACTTTCTTGTTTGTCTGTCAACCCCCGCCCCCGCTTATAAGGCATATATTATACCTTAACTTGCCACCATTTTCTCACCAATTTTTTCATTTTTTTTTTTTTTTACATACATGTTGCATTTTTGCTGGTTATTTCGTACATTTGATAAATGACACTGTCATAAATTCCCCCTAAGTATGCTCAGTTACCTCTTCTGAGTAAAACAATATGCCCAATGTATGACCTAGACACTATTTTGTGAAGTTACAGTGCTGTAAAAGAGACCTGTCAGTTTCAGATTTTTAAGTATGAATTTTTGTAGATGTTTTTTGATGTTCTATTTTGAAATATTTTAGCAAGCTGCTTATTCCAACTACCCCAAAAAGGCATACTATTTCTTAAAGAAGACACCTGAGGGTATTTCATAAGGTAATTTTGAACCTTAGCGTGGGATAATTTTTCCACTAGCTTGTATCAAGTGTAGTGGTAATAAGCATTTTCTTTCTGCCTCTTTGACATACACAGTGAGCTTGTACTGTATATTTTGCAAACCTTATGTGTGCTACGGCTCCATAACACTTCCTATATTGCTCAACTATGTCGTCTGAGCACAGCAATACCCCCATATGTACCTTTGCCAGGTATATGTGGACGTTGAATGGGCACTTTTATGACACAGCAATTTAAGTTTTTTCACAATTAGTATTTTTACGCTGTGTCCATACCCCACTTTGGAGCAAAGGCATATTGAACCTTAGTAAAAACAGGGGGGTAGCTGCAGCGCTTCAGTAATCCTTGACAAGGTATATGTGGAGAGAAACAGAGAAGAAATAATAGAGTAGTATTTTAAAACTGTAATGGTCAGGGCCGTCTTTAGCACAGGGCAGCTGCCCCCATGTACCCGGTGGTGCGGCTGCATAGAGCCGCACCGGCCCACCAACTAAGGAGGCCCCTCCCGGGTGGCCCATGCACTAAGGGCCACTCGGGGAGCATGTGTCAACAGGGGCCCGGTCGGGCGCTGTGACGCTTAAACAGAGCGACCGGGCCCCTTCCTGTACCGGTTGGGAGGAAGTGAGTGCAGCGCGTCACATCCTCCCACGGGAGATAATACCCACGCGGGAGGAGGAAGGCAGGGAGGAGGGGAGGTCTTCAAGGTAACTCCCAACTGCCTCAGCCTGCCACTGGACCCCAGGGAAACCACCCTCCATAAAAAGGTAAGAACCTGGAGGGTGGCTAAATGTATTTCAGTGTGTGTGTGTGTGTCAGTCAGTATGTCTGTCTGTGTGTGTGTCAGTTTGACAGACATACTAACTGACACACTGACATACACACACACACACACAGACATACACAGACACACTAACACATATACATATGGGGGGGGGGCAAGAAAATGCTTTGCCCAGGGTCCTATTCATATTATAGACGACCCTGGTAATGGTGATAGGCAAGATAAAAGATATGCACTCACACTTTCCTGGAGCTTCAATACAGCTCTAGTGTATGTGCCTGGGTGGAATATTCCTCGCCTATAGATTAAGTGCAGAGGTAATTCTTCGAAATCTAGGCGTGGTAGGGGGTATCCTCATAAAAAAAATAAACAAATAAAAATCATATATGGTGTAGTATGTGGAGCTATGAAGCAAGGGTAGGTAAAAACTATAAAATGTACACTCACATGTAATGAGCTGTAAAACCTGGCTCCTCTGATATGATGGTATGATCCCCACTCAAGGATACAGGATACAGTAAATATAAATTCTTCCGTCCATGTATATGTGCAGATAAACAAACAGAACCACAATAGTGTACAACGTAAAAAAGGAGTGTAAGCAGAACTAAATAAGTTAAATCTACTCACATGCTAAAGAGCAAGTTCCGGTTTGCTCAATCCAAAGTGCTTGGGTGGTATGATCCCTACTAGGGATATAGCTCCAAACAATCCAACAGCAGCAAAGTTAGGTCCAATTAAAAAAAGTACTTTTAAATGTAAAAAAAAATAAAAGTAATACAATTTATATTAAAATATAATAGTGATAAAAAGTTATAAATAATACACTTGTGTATAAGCGTATTGTTTATAACTTTATCACTATTTTATTTTAATAACATTACGGCTTTGATGCCTCAAACACACACACACACACACATATATATATATATATATATATATATATATATATATATATATATATATATATATATATATATATATATATATATATTGAACTGATAATATATATATAATAGGAATTAATAATATGCCTATCTTAGTCAGGTATATCTCACTCAGACTGCAGGCAGAATAACATATAGCTATTCTATTATTACCTCCCCAATGGGATAGGTTCAGTTCACAATATATATGACTTTAATAGCCAATTAACCAGAATCTTATGGTGAATTAAATCAATTTGGATTCTCCTCTCTGAGTGCCAAAGTGTCCAGGCCGCGTGGCAGTCAGAGGCCCGGTTGCACAAAAGGTTTTGAGCAAGTTGGGGATCTCTGAAATTGGCCCAGCATCAGCGGAACTACCATTGGTGGTGCAAACCTACACATATTGGCGGCTTCGGGGTGGCCCTAAACATGTTATTGCTAAACAAGTGCCTGGTGAGGCACTGAGGTCCTTTAGGAGCATGACCTGGCCCCTTTAGTATCAGGTCACTTCCTCCCAACTCATTAGATAGGGCCACAAAGAAGAGAGGAGGTGGGAGCAGCACAGCCAGCAAGGGGAAGAGAGGTCAGGAGTGAGCTGCAGCATATCCTCACGCCCACTCCCATCATACTCAGACAGCATCACCAGGACCCCAAGGATGCCACACTCCTTGACACAAAAGGTAACCTAACAAATAAATAAATGATAACATGTGTTTTCATGTCTGGTGTGTGTGTGTGTGTGTGCCAAGTTGTGTATATGGCAGAATGTGTGCATCTTTGTGTCAGGGTGTTATGTGTATCTGTGTGTGTGCATATGTCAGTGTGTGCGCATGTGTGTGTGTGTCAGGGTGTATGTATCTGTGTTTGTGTATGTGTCAAGGTGTGTGTTTATGATTTTGTGTGTATGTGTTTATATATATATATATATATATATATATATATATATATATATATATATATATATATATATAATCAAAAATTCAGGATTCATAAAAAAGAAACAATACTTTACTCCACAGGTCAACGTTTCATCAGGACAGCATTCAAGACAGGTATGCTGTCCTGATGAAAGCTAAATTTTTCTATCAGTAGGAGTGCAGGGCTTTTTGCTTATTTTCTCTCTCTCTCTCTCTCTCTCTCTCTCTCTCTCTCTCTCTCTCTCTCTCTCTCTCTCTCTCTTTAAATCAAACGCATTTAAATCAACGTTTCGACAGTCTAGCGGTCTTTATCAAGA
The DNA here is from genome assembly GCF_036172605.1 of Pelobates fuscus. Classification (NCBI taxonomy): domain Eukaryota; kingdom Metazoa; phylum Chordata; class Amphibia; order Anura; family Pelobatidae; genus Pelobates; species Pelobates fuscus. The sequence goes on from NC_086327.1 coordinate 69,525,613, forward strand.
TGCTATGACATGTGAAAATGTTAAATATATACAATATCATGTGTTAAACTTACCCAATCACCAAGTGCACCCTGTCTGTCCGATCTGCTCTGTGAATCAAACCGCGGACTGTCAAGCATGCTGCCGAAAAGTGACGTAAAGCACAGCCACCAAGTGTTGCCTACAAAACGGCAAAGTTGTTTTAAAGAAGAGAAAACCGGAGCAAAATTAAAAGCATATACGGAGGAAGAAATGTTTAAAGTCTAAATACATGGTCTTAAATGTGTATTCGTGTGGAATGTTGAAGACAGCAGTCTGAATGCAAACGGGTTAACCGGAGGTTAACCAGAGCAGGCTAATATGTGTGTGTGTGCTGAATGAAGAGAAGAACTGTAAATAAAACAAACTAAAAAACTGAGTGAGTGTGTGGAAAAATGCAATGGAGTCTAATGTGTGAGATGTACTATGGTGTGTAAAATGAAAAATAGAGGAACTGTATCAGGAAAGTCTATGTAGTCTGAGTAGACTAAATGTGTGACAAGAATTAGAAATGTGTGCTACTGGAGATGTGTGTGAAACGGACAAATGAAATGTGTGATGAACTGACAAGCAAGAATGTAATAAACTGAGGTAAAAATGGACTACAAAGTGCTATGTGAACGTAATTAAGGAAAATGATTGTAATACAACCCACATGCAAAAATGTCATGCAGTGTGTAAGCAGTATAACAAAAACCATATAATACCCTACGGACTGATATGTGTAAATATGCTGGATCATGAAGACACATAAAAAAGACTATGTGCTGTGAGGTAGATAAATGTACTGGTCTAAGACATGTACAGTGTGTTGTGAAAGCTGAAAACTGTAGCTATGATGCATATAAGATATGAGAAAATAGAGGTACTCCCACTATTGGGAGACAAAACCCAGAATTTTGTAAAAAATTGATTGGTATAGCTAACAAATGTTCGCTTGATTGGATGATAATAGTAGTGGAGGAGGTGAAAAACGAATTGGTTTTTACCAAAGATTCCATCAATAAGTTTGAAATGTCTCATGTCACCACTTTAAGTGCATCTACATCTTCTCAACACATGGTTAAATTACAGGATGAAATTATGCGCTACAGAAATGATCTCATAAGATTTAAAAAACAAAAGGTGGAAAAAGTTAATTTTGATTATACACAACACAGGTGTACCCACGCTGTGTAAAATGACACAGAGCACTGTGATTGGATGGATTTCAAGCCACCCAATCAGAGTGCTCTGTGTCATTTTACACAGCATGGGAATGTTCTTTGGAATTTTCCCACGCTGTGTAAAATGACAAAGAGCACTGTGAGAGTGTTCTTAGACTAATTGCAGGGCGTGGCAAGGCTTTATAATAGCCTTCCCCCGCCCTGCAGAGCTCAGTCTGCGCGGAGCCCTCCATGGGTGAAGATGGATTAATTTTTTTCGCTAAGGTTTTTTCTTTTTTGTCGGGAATTTTTTTTTTTTCGCTAAGGTTTTTTATTTTATTTTTAAGTTCGACGGGTATGATGACTTTTTATTTGGCCTTTTTTGGGGCTGAAAAATGAAGATTTTAGAAAATAGAAGATGTTGAATTTTACTTTACAGGGTAGTAATTTTATTCCCCCCTCACAATTTTTTAGGGTGAGGGGGGTAGGTAGGGGCTTTTTTATTTGGGTGGGGGGGGTGGGTGACTAGGGGCTGGGGGACCCCTAGTCACCTTTGATGGGGAGGATTTTCATTTAGGGCCCCCACCCAACGCTCAGGGGTGGGGGCCGGGGGGAGCGGACAGTAGGTCCCCCCCATTATTCTTTTATGTTGCCCCCACCCGCAGCTCAGGGGTGGGGGCTGGGGGGGAAGAAAAGTAGGTCCCCCCATTATTCTTTAATAGGGCCCCCACGCGCAGCTCAGGGGTGGGGGCTGGGGGGGAGGACAGTAGGTCCCCCTCTTATTGTAACTTAGGGCCCCTACCCGCCGAGCAGGGGTGGGGGGCGGGGGGAGGATAGTAGGTCCCCGTCCCCCCCATTATTCTATTATAGGGCCCCCACCCGCAGCTCAGGGGTGGGGGCCATGGGGAGGCCAGTAGGTCCCCCCTTATTGTAACTTAGGGCCCTCACCCGCAGTTCAGGGGTGGGGGCCGGGGGGAGGACAATAGCCCCCCCCTCCTCATTATCCTTTAGGGTAATAGGGTTTTTTTGTTTCTTTTTACAGTGAGCAGCCACAGGCTGCTCACTGCTTACTAGACATGCCCCTACTCACGGTATAGCGAGTAGGGGCAGATCATTTACTAATACTAAGTAATTTTTACTTAGTATTAGTAAATGTGTCTGAAAGACCAATTTAGGTCTTTCAGCCTTTTAGTAGATAGCTCCCTGATACCGTGGGAATTAAGGAGTTATAAACTAAGCGGCTGCAAGATGCAGCCACAGCAATGAATAGGATCGGAGTTTCATTCATTAGAATGAAATTCCGATCCGAATAAAGTCCCGAATTGCGTTCTAACACGAATGGAGAAACTGTTAGAACACAATTCGGCAGTTTTGCTGGCGTCCTGTCTAAGTGACAGGAAGCATCGCGGGAACAGATAGGAAAGCAAAGGATCATGGGAAAATTGCTCTGCCCACCGGAAACGAAGCACACTTTGCTCCTCCTCTGGTCACTGCGTAGGAAACCTCCATAAGAGAAATAGTCCCTACTTTGTCTTATGTTTTAAAGAAAACTAGAGCAGATAGGAAGAACAGATCCTGAGAGAGGGAGAGAAGAGGAATCTTTTGGGGAAAGGCAAGTTCGGCATGACAGTACTGCTTTAAACAGGCTTAAGCTTACGTCATAGTAAATACGTTATATTAAGCAGTGCGTGAGTATATAAATCTACATACTGAGAACCAGGGTGAGGCTATCTATGTCTGAGGTGGTTAACTATGATTGGCCCTGGCATGTTTGTTAGTCTGGTCTGCATGGTTGTCTGGCATGAATAAAAGTAGCATGTTTCAACTATATTAGTAGTTAGACTAGTTTGCACTAAAACATGGAAGACTGACAGTGGGCGATACATTCGACGAAAACAGGCCTGATGAGGGGGACGTAACAGGGATTAAAATGCTAAGAATAGTACTACTTAACACATCACTCCTATCTGGTGGCACATTAGATTGCTCGCGCAGTGCCCCAAATTTGAAGTAGGAGGACCGACCAAGCCTCTTTTTCCATCTCCCGGTTCCTAAAATCGATGCCATATACACGTCCCCTGATAGGGGACGTAACTGGGATTAAACTGATAAGAATAGTACTACTTAACACACCTTATAATAATATGCAGAGAGAGGCAATGCAGAGAGAGGAGTCTGAAGAAGAGGAGTCAGAGGAGGAAGGTGGCTTTGAGGTGGAAGACCAAACACAGCAGGAGTCCCAGGGGGCTTGTTGTCACCTTTCGCGTACCCTTGGTGTTGTACGTGGCTGGGTGGAGGAAGAGACCTTCAATGACATCAGTGAGGACAAGGAACGGGACATGGCTAGCTTGGTATCCAACCTTGTGCAAATGGGGAGTTTGCGGTTGTGCAAATGGACTGTTTGCGGTGCGTTAAACGGGGAGTTTGGTCTGTCTCTGTGAAGCGGGCGTAACCCTTACACTACCTGATCGATACAACATCATACCTGATGTTTTAAAGCACGTTATTCCAAACAATTTAGGAATGTTAGGTGATTTATGCCCTTTATGGATTAAAACCAGACTCTGCATCAACTATGTCATTTTCCATGGGAGTTTTGCCATGGATCCCCCAACGGCATGCCACAGCCCAGGTGTTAGTCCCCTTGAAACAACTTTTACATCACTATTGTGGCCAGAAAGAGTCCCTGTGGGTTTTAAAATTCGTCTGCCTATTAAAGTCTATGGCGGTTCGCCCGTTCGCGAATATTTGCGGAAGTTCGCGTTCGCCAACGGAAAATTTTATGTTCGCGACATCTCTTTTTATCCATATATTAAAACCTTATTATACAAGAGGAATATAGTAATCTATTGTATATTCTTTGTATCATTGAAGCCCCTATATCTTACTATGTCTGTGATGTGGGGGTTAACTTATGCTGCACTGACAAGCAAGGGTTAATGTATTGCAAGTTATACACCTGCAAGAGATTGTAGATAAGAGGGAGAGTATATAAGTGAGATCGGCACCAGCACCACTAGAATTTGAGAAAGCCAACCTAGGGCGAAACTATTAAGTCACGTGGTGCTGACATTCCTGGCGTTCAGGGGAAAGGATCTAACAGCAGTATCGGTGGACGATCAACTGATCACGATCTTTGCAATTCCCCTATGAACTGTAAGCCAGCTACAAAAGTTTTTTTTAATTTTTTTTATTTTTTTTATGCAATCAATAGTGTTGAAATCCGTTTTACCACTGAAGGCTCATTACTTGCATATACTGAAATTTTCCACCTCTGTGTTTTCTATAATTGGAGAGCTATTACTTTTTTGTGCGCTAACTCATTGTTATAAGATTTGACTGAAAGACAGACAGAAACTTTGCTTCACATATCACAAACCTATATATATATATATATGACATTTCTAGACTGCTGGAGCTATGGTCAGCCAATGGGAGGTAAAATTATAATATGGTAATGATCCTGCCACATCGATTGATTATTTAATCAATACATCATACACATATAATTATGAGTTCATATTCTGATTGTAACATACCCCCACTTCAACCAGTTATAGTTACAATAGATTCTATCTATTGTTGTGGGAAAATTTTAAGACCATCTATACAAGATACAACAGGTGTAGTTAAAATATATATCCTTTTGATATCAGTAATGTTACCATATATGAGTGCTTTCTAGACTCATAAATTCAAATTCACCTTACGCTCCACCCAACAGACACTGTAAAATATTCTTAAACACATAAGATTTACATTGTTAAGCATCCAATCTCACGAACATGACTTTTCAAATTGGCTTTCAAAACTTGTTAAATCAATTACTCCAATTTTACCTGCAGTATGCAATTTTCAAAGGGTGGCTGAAACTTTAACAAACTTGGCAAAAAAAAATATTATTAAGGCACTTTTTGGGTGATTTTGGTGTTTTAAGCCACTAACTGTAGTTATTATAGTTTTCATAATTTTAGCTTGGGGAATAAGCTGTCTTCTCCTCAACAGGACAAGGAAAAGTGAATCATTGTATTACTACCTGTTTCCAATTATCACATATTCAAAAAAGATCTCTGGAAATTTTGAATAAAGAGCATTTATAATATTTAAAGATAATGCAACTTTACATACCATTGTGTACAAACGCCATAAATATTTGTGTGTGTGTATATATATAGAAGGCGTTATGCCTGAAATTGTGGGAGGGATTTCATGCCTATTTAAAACCCTGCGTTCCCCCCACTCACCTGTCTGCGACGATTTCGGAAATTCGCCTTCATTTCCGTTTTCACAGACCTCTGACGTCATTCTCCCGCGACGCTCGTATACTGCCCGCCGGTTTGTGAGTAGTTTCGTACGCTTCAGAAGCCATCCGTCGATTCAAACTGTAAGTCCTTTCCGATGATTTTCGTTATATACATCCTCTTCGTACGCTTATTCACTAGTCGGTATTCCATTCTCCGTACGGCCGGTTCGTCTCGGCATGCAATAATGTTTAGAGTGTTGGTGTGATTCCGTCAGTCTCTGCTTCACGCACGCTGGTCCATGCTCACACTAATTATAACATGCGCATGTAGCATTCAGAGCAGTAATCTGAGCAAATATATTTTTATTACAATACTAGTTAACTTGACTCCTGAGTGTTTTGGTTAACACAGAAAGGAAACCTAAAATAACTAATAACAAAAGAAAAATTATTAACAGAAAGCATGATGGGAAAGGTGGTAAAGAAATATAAAGTATAATACATTTCCGGTCTGATCCAGTTACTGATCCCCCTCCTCCTGGCTGGGGACCTACATACTAGCATAGTATTCCTTCAGGGGGGAGAAAAGATGGCGAATGCCGGGCACGCTCCAGGAACGTCCTAAGAGCTTTTGTCTGGCCGTGCGGGTGGTGTTGGAAACGTCAGTGTAATGGACAAGAAATCCAAAGACTCTGGGGTTAAAAGCAAGGAAATAGTGAATCAAATTTCTACTTTGACATAATTCGTTCACGGTCTGTATTCCAGTCCAAACACCATAACTTCTTACACCTCTCACACAGGCTATGGCGTCCATTTCACTATATATTCACCCCGTATGAAGAGCTGTGTGTGCGCACATATATGGCTGCATGGCTTGGCATTGAGCTTGTAGTAACATGCGCAGGTTCTGTCATTACTTTCTATGACAGTCTATGCAGCAGCCCAGTGGATACGGCCACGAGTAGCTTTACTCTGGATAATCGTGATCGCATTACGCTGCAGGCGAACAGAAACGTGGCCTATATACGTGTCCGGTAATTCAACTCATTAATGAGACCACACGGGACTCCTGATTTAGTCATGCTATAAACCCCTGCTATGCTCTCACAGAGGACCTCCTAGCACCATAACCATGTCATGTTGATGGAGTTAGATTGTTACATAGTAATTTAAATTGGAAACAATGGGTGGTGCGTGAATTCGGCTGCTCTATAGTATGCAGCATTCATGTGCCGCATGAGTGGTATAAATTCTTTAACTGAGAAGGTTCTGCAGTGATTGACTTCCATCCAGAAGCATTCACACTCTTTCTCCTGTCTTGGCGTTTGTTTGTTTTAATCGAGCGGATCTGATTTAACCTAATTTAGCAACAACAACAAAAAACACCAGACTGCAATAAATTCTCCTTAAACTTGTCACCTATTCCAGGTTACCACCACCTCAAGGACACGTTGTGATTTAGAGACACTAGATCAAACCTTGTTATCTGTTATAGATGTTCATGTACTTGTATGTATATGGCTTGTGGCTGGACAAGCAGCATGAAACAAAAATGAATCAAAGGGGGGAAAAACACAGATAAGAAATGTTCAGGATGCCTGAGAGGTTTAAACTTGTTCCCAAAAAAAAAAAAAAAAAAAAAAAAAAAAAAAATTTCGCAGTACATTTTCGAATCAAGGCCACGGTCCGGCACCACGAGCCCCGAGGGCCGTACATACGATCATACACGCATTCCGGTTCATACGTCCCGACCATCAGGACCCCACATACTCACTGGGCACTCCAGTTTCGCTCAGAACGTACGATCCTAACTCATTGCTACCCACGTTTCGCTCTGTGGCGTGTCCTCTCTCTCTACCCGACCTTCCCTCTTAGTTAGCAGCTGCTGGCTGTTAGGTTCCTTGGTGTCCACTAGTTGTTATTCTCCCCGGCTTCTTCGCCATAGGTTAGTGGTCCCGCGAGGCCAACACCCATCCTCATACTCGGAGGTACTTTGCCCCTCGGGCCAAATCATAGTTAGTCGCCTCGCATTGTGGCATAGAGAGGGCCTCATCCGTCACTCCCATTCTATCTTATGTTTAACTGTCACCGAGAGGCCGACACCCCGCCACCTCATTCAGTGGCCACGCTACCCCCTCGCCCCAACGCATAGATAGAGCCTCTCAAGCCGCTTGGCAACTAGCAGGGCCTCACCTGTCACCAACCTAGTGTAATCGTTTCGCCGCATCGCGGCACTAGCTAGTCAGCCAGCACACACGCACTCACGCTCGCGCTCCTAGTAAGCTGGGGGGGGGGGGGGGCGGCACACCCCAGACCCGTCAAGCATAGTCACTATGTTTTAGATCCCTTAACCGCTTCAGGTATCCTAGCGCTTTATTTCCCGCCTTAGTTTCGATCGTGCGTTACATACTCCTACATTGATGCAAAACGGTATTTCAGACCTATCTTACTCGGCTACTCCGGTGCTTTCTATACGTTATCTCTTACGGGCAATGGGTCTGCTAGACGCTTAGTGCTAAGCTGTTCGAGGATACCTGTGTATATATGGTTGTATATATTTATATATACATATATATGTTACCCCAACCTGTCGCTCGCCGGTGATCCTTAGGTACCACGTACACTACGTGCCCAGTCCAAGCTTGGAGACTCCAAGACCAGCGGTTCCTCCAACAACGTGTTTCGGGCATCTCTTGCTTATATTCAGTCGAATTGGTATGTTGGGTCTCACGTTGCCCTCCGCATTGCACGTCGCACAGATTTGGCCTCGTATCGGACCATCGTCGGGTCCTCCAGGCGCTGACGTGACGTACAGTGACTGCTTCCGGGCTCATGTATCACGGATATACCGTTTATTTGCTCACAACGTTTTGGCGGCACTTTGGTACGCTGTGTTCTCAATTACCGTTTATCGACTCATACTATCACTCAGTTTTCACGTCGGCGTCGCTTATACGAGCTATGCAGGACAAGCTTTGGCGATCTGATCGGACCGGGTGAACGGAATTCCCACCTGTTTCATATCGTACACCGAGGCATCACTCCGCCTCCATTTTTGGCCAAACTAATATTGTTCGAATCCTTATCTGCTAATTAGGGACTTGTCTGCACGCCCGACATTCACGGGGTCCTCCATGCGCAGTCAATTCATTCGTCACGCATTTGTTGTCGTTCACGCTTCTCTTTATGTAAGCTTAAGTAACTCATCGGGAGTTACTTTTGGTCATGCTGGATGTTCAGATTCAAGGCGTAACACCTCATGCATCCTGTAGTTCAATCCTTTACGTTCTCATGCCTACCAAGTAACCGCTATAGGGTACTTGCTATACGAACACATATCGTCTTCAAATTTTGTCAAAGCTCCTCTTCAGGTTCCTCCCTCGTGCAAACTTTTCCCTACGGTGGGTCACGGTTTTGCATTCTATTCTTCGTTTCACGTCACGGCAGTTTCTTCAGGCGCCTGTTATAGTCCTTTTTCGCTATGGTTTAATGCAGGTAATCGCACGTGTTCGGTCAGGTTAATCACTTTTCCACAAGAGGTTATACCCTGCCACGCTTAGATGGTACAAGTCCACATGGCCTAAATCGTAGGTAGGGCTTCTCTCAAACACAGGGCTACTGGCACGGCCTCAACTCTTACGGGATAGTCCTTATCTTCACCTATTGGTTCCCATTAGCTAGCAGCTCTACTACACGAGAAAGCTCAATGAGCTTCTGAGTTTTGCATAATTTAAACCTATTACGTTTCCTTCCTCCTCACAGCACGCTACAAGAAATAGCTCCAGGTATCGTATTATCTTTAATAAACGCTAACTCTGACGTCTCAAGTTTCCCTACAGTTTCCTCCGCTTTAGCCACTTCCGAAGTCCTGATGTCGGACCTTGCTTAAACGTAACGGTTGAGATAAAAGAACACGCAGTCCAGATTTCCTCTGCAGGTCAAAAAAAAAAAAAAAAAAAAAAAGGTATCAATCATGCCTGTAGTTAGAGTCTATGCAGGTAAGATTTGTCCACTAATACTAAGCAAACGTACTCTACGGCTTCCGATATGTGTAAGTATCGTATGTGGTTTCAAGGTGCTAAATGCGTTCCGATTATAATGGCTGCACGTACAATTTTTGCCTCATCTCTCAAACAGTTCATGCTATACATTCGCTCCTTGTTTGTTAGTCTTGGCCTCAATCCAAAGTTCCTTCTCGGTACATTCATTCCGTGTTAGGGCCGCCACAGCAGCCTCAAGTCATCCAGTTCCAACTCATCTTGTAGAGAAGATGGGTCGCTGGTAGTCCTCGGCATACAACCGGTTCATTCCAAATCCAGAAAGAAATCAGGCTCGCTTTCTATAATATGTCTAAGTGTTTTGTTATGTCTAATAAATGTCACACACTTTTTGGCCCTCTTTTGCAGGCCTAACCTCACGTCGGTTTCGGCACACCTCAACCGACTCTCATATATTAAAATTACACAGTTTTAATGTGCGCCCCTTCCATAATCCCGTACACAAATAGAAGGCGTTATGCCTGAAATTGTGGGAGGGATTTCATGCCTATTTAAAACCCTGCGTTCCCCCCACTCACCTGTCTGCGACGATTTCGGAAATTCCCTCCCACCACACCCTTTTTATATATCATTATACCTGGGTGGGCCCTCTTTTGCAGGCCTAACCTCACGTCGGTTTCGGCACACCTCAACCGACTCTCATATATTAAAATTACACAGTTTTAATGTGCGCCCCTTCCATAATCCCGTACACAAATATATATATATATATATATATATATATATATATATCTCATATGCAAGGTTGTTTAGCACTGAAAAACAATTAACTATGTTACTATTTTATCTATCATTATTATACAAAGTATAACAAATGTAAATATTTTCTCCAGATTTTATCTGTTAACATCTGCAACACAACAGAACCTGATGTTGTTACATGTCTACCAGAGAGAAAAAGATGTGTTCCAAAGATTCCAATAGCAGCAAAAAGAGGCGTTTTTAAGATACCACTTTGATTGCTGTATCAACATAACATGTACTATAATGGAACACATGTCCCTTAAGACAATATCTTGGAAATGCTATCAATTAATTTACTCCATAAATGAATATCAGAATAATTATCATTATCAATATCCAATCTATGTACATCATAAGCTATGTAAATGTAAATGTTTAAAAAAAAACAAACAAACAAGCAAAGACAGATGTCACCACAGCGATAACAGGTGATGCTGAAAGAAAATCTACAACCAATTCTAGCCAAATACTTGCATTGCTGGACTCTGCAACCAATGCTTGCCAAATACCCGGGTATTCTACAAACACTACCTCCAGCAATGTATCTAAGGAATCTGAACTACTACAGGCCTTTGAAGATCTTGGCTTATAATTACTATTAGGATCTGTCCAAACATATCTTATTCTGAAACTTGATGGTCTTTTTGATTCTTTCCCAGAGAAACTACTTTGCTTACATTTAACCATATTTTACATGCAAAGATTACACTAAGGATGTTTTTCTCACTCATGAAAATGATCAAAGACCTTGGAAGCTTTAAAATTTAAATACTGTTGGTTTACTGATTTAAAGAAGAAATGCTCAATGATGCCCACAGTTTAGTGGATAGGGTGTTATAGGCATAAGCAAATATGACAAGTTTTTAGAATGAAAAGTTGTATTTCTTAAACTGTATACTTTGTCTTTAAGAGATTTTGCAAACTGACAATTTGTTAGAAATTGAAAATGTTTTTCATATAAGGTTTCTTTAATGAATAATTACACATATTCGGTGAATATGGTGGTTAAACTTTAGGGTGCCATTTTGTCCTAAGTTAATGTAACAACAAGTCAAGGCCTTGCCTACGTCATGTACAACCTTAAGTTTTAGTCTAAACATACTTTACTTACTAACTATATAATATTATAGGTAAGATTTCTGAATGGTTAGCCCTGCTAAATTCTATACTAATAAACACATGAACCAGCTGAGGTTACAGCGGTAAGGAATATGATTCTGTATCGTTTTATGTCCTTACCTTCTATTGTGTTAACCATGTTGCTATGTCGCACCACATATCTCATTAACTATACCGAAAAAGTTGTAAATTGAAAAAAATAAACTTCTAGTGTAATGTGTATTTTCATGTGTAGTGTACGATACTGTGCCATTTTCTGTGCTTTCCATTGAGTTACATAGTTACATAGCTGAAAAGAGACTTGCATCCATCAAGTTCAGCCTTCCTCACATATGCTTTTGCTGTTGATCCAAAAGAAGGCAAAAAACCCAGTCTGAAGCGCTTCCAATTTTGCAACAAACTAGGAAAAAATTCCTTCTTGACCCCAAAATAGCAGTCAGATGTCTCCTTGGATCAAGTAGCTATTACCCCACTAATTAGAAATTATATCCCTGTATGTTATGATTTTGCAAGTATTTATCCAATTGCAGTTTAAACATCTGTATAGACTCTGACAAAACCACCTCTTCAGGCAAATAATTCCATATCCTTATTGCTCTTACTGTAAAAAAACCTTTTCTTTGCCTTAGATGAAATCTCCTTGCTTCAAGCCTAAATGTGTGACCTCGTGTCCTATGTATAGCCCTGTTTATGAATAGATTTCCAGATAATGGTTTGTACTGGCCCCGAATATATTTGTATAATGTTATCATATCCCCTCTCAGGCGCCGTTTTTCCAAACTAAAGAGATTTACATTTTTTAACCTTTCTTCATAACTAAAATGCTCCATTCCTTTCATCAATTTTGTAGCTCGTCTCTGCACTTTTTCTAGTGCCATGATATCTTTCTTTAGAACAGGTGCCCAAAATTGCACAGCATATTCAAGGTGTGGTCTTACCAGCGATTTATAAAGAGGCAAAATTATATTTTCATCTCGAGAATTTATGTCCCTATTTATACGTGACAAAACCTTACTGGCCTTAGCAAGTAAGCATTTTGCTACCTAATTTATTGTCTATAACAATTCCCAAATCCTTCTCGTGTGTGGTTATCCCTAGTTCACTACTATTTAGGGTGTAAATTGCTTGTGCATTCTTAACCCTGAAGTGCATAACTTTGCATTTTTGTTGCGGTCACCGGCCCGCCGAGCCTCACGATCGTGCCCGACCGGCACGACCGCTCCGACTACACGAGCTTACCTGCTCGTCGGCGAGCCGGGAACCGCGCACGTAGTTCTTCCGGGCATCGCGCCCAGATCCAAGATGGCGCCGACCGCGTGGTCGCGTCTATTGCTAGCCCCCCCCCCAGGGAATTATACCAACGTGTGCGTGACGTCACGACGTCAACGCACACGCACGTTTTGGGGTCAGAGGTCGCCCTCTGACCAATCATAGCCTAGAGAGGGGTATTTAAACCCCTAGCTTTCCCCATTACTTTGCCATGTCGTGGTTTCAGTTTCCTGGTTTCCTGAAAGTGCTAGTTTCGTGTTTCTGATTTCCTGGTATCCTGATCCTTGGCGTTTCCCTGGTTATTCTGATCTCTGGTTTCCCTGACTTGGCTTGTCTTATCGGTATTGAGTATTTTCTGGCTTCCTTGACCTCGGCTTTCCCTTTGACCATTCTCTGTCTCTAGCGTATTAGTCCGGCCATTCTAAGGTCCGGTTTACGCTCTGTCCTGTTATTTTTCCTTTTCTGACTTATGTATATGTTTACATAGATTCTGCGTGCTGGACCACAATACTAGTCGTGACATTACGACATGGCCATGGATCCTGCAGAACTATGCAAACATATGATCGCCTGTGAAAATAGGGTGGAGGATATGGACCACAGGTTAGACCAATTTGCTCAGGCATTTCAGACCTTGCTCCAAAGGACTGCCTATTTAGAGGTTCCTCCTGTACCACCTGTGGTTCCGCCACCTGTAGTGGTTCCCGTACCACATAAACCACCGTCCATAACTTTGTCACCGCCCCCTCGTTATGGAGGTGATTCTAAGGAATTTAGAGGTTTTTTAAACCAAATAGAATACCACTTTGAGGCCTCCCCAGGTTCATTCCCAACACATAGATCTAAAATAGGCTATCTGATGAACCAATTAACTGGAAAAGCCTTGACTTGGGATAACCCCTTATGGGAAAGTGGTGACGCAATAGCCCGTGATTACAGTACCTTTCTTACGGCCTTTAAGGCTACATTTGAACCTAAAGGCAGGGAGAAGAACGCTGCCAAAGCCCTTATGAGAATCAGGCAAGGCAATCGTTCTGTAGCCGATTATGCAATAGAGTTCAGGACATTAGCGTCTGAGGTTGATTGGACCAATAGCGGTCTGGTGGCTGCTTTCTCTGAAGGTTTAGCTGAGAATATACAAGATGAGACTGCAGCTAGAGACCTTCCGGTTAATCTTAACGAGTTTATTGCCTACATGATAGACATTGATAACCGGCTCAGAGAGAGAGAGAAAAACAAACAACGTAACAGACGTTCTGATTTGTCCATAGCTCCTCGTTTCTCTAACCCAGTCGTGAGTAGCCAAACGCCTCTTCCAGAACCTGAACCCATGCAATTGGGTAGTGCTAAACTCACTAAGGCAGAGAGACAACACAGACGTAACGAGGGGTTATGTATGTATTGTGGCAAGAAGGGACATCTAAGATCATCATGCCCGGTTCGGCCGGAAAACTTGCACACCTAAGGCACGTACGGGGACCGACCTTAGGTGTGATGTATATGTCCCCTAAATTGACCACGAACCGTTTCCTTATCAAAGTATCCTTATCTTTCGAGAACACTGCTGTTCAATGTGAGGCTATGATTGACTCTGGGGCAGCGGAGAGTTTCCTAGACAAGGAATTCTCTGCAAAACATCTCCTGCCCTTAAGACATAAAGAGAAACCTATAGCAGTCGAGGCCATTGATGGAAGGCCTCTTACCCAGCCTTTCATCACACACGAAACTCTGCCAATCACTGTTTCAGTGGGTATTCTCCACTCTGAAGAAATGACCTTTCAAATTATATCTTCACCTACAGTGCCGATAATACTCGGTTTTCCTTGGCTCCTGAAACACAATCCACGTTTGGATTGGATTGAAGGAGAGATTGTGAGTTGGGGTGAGAGATGCAAAGGTGTTTGCTTTAAGCAAATCCCACAACCTATTGGCACCATCAATGTTCCTATTACACCTCCCTTGACCACACAAATTCCACAGCAGTATATGGATTTGAAAGAGGTATTTAACAAGGTCCAGTCAGAAGGGTTACCTCCTCATAGACCTTATGACTGTACTATAAACTTATTACCAGGGACTATGCCTCCCAAGGGAGGAATCTATGCCTTGTCCCCCCAGGAAAATCTTTGTTTGGAGGAATATATTAAGGATGCTCTCAGAAAGGGTCATATCCGTAGGTCCTCCTCACCAGCCGGGGCTGGATTCTTCTTTGTCTCTAAAAAAGAAGGAGACCTACGCCCTTGTATTGATTATAGGGGTTTGAATAGGATTACCATTAAAAACGCCTACCCTATTCCCCTTATATCAGAGCTATTTGACAGATTGAAGGGAGCTCGAGTCTTTACCAAGCTCGATCTCCGAAGTGCATACAATCTAGTCAGGATTAAGGACGGTCACGAATGGAAGACCGCATTTAACACCAGAATGGGACATTACGAATACCTGGTTATGCCGTTTGGATTATGTAACGCTCCAGCGGTATTCCAGGATTTTATTAACGATGTCCTAAGAGAGTACCTTCACATGTTCGTTCTAGTGTATTTGGACGACATCCTCATCTATTCCCCAGACCTAGAGACACATCACGATCATGTGAGGATTGTACTGAAAACCCTGTTACAGAACGGCCTTTACTGTAAACTGGAGAAATGCCAGTTTGACCAAACGGAGATACAATTCCTTGGATACGTTATATCTCCGTCTGGTTTCCAGATGGATCCTCGCAAACTGGAGGCAGTCTTACAGTGGCCATTACCCAAGGGCCTTAAAGCTACTCAACGCTTTATAGGTTTTGCAAATTACTACCGCAAATTCATAAGGGGATTCTCCTCCGTGATTTCCCCTATAACCAATTTAACAAAAAAAGGAGCGAATTGTATATCTTGGCCCAAAGAAGCAAGAGAGGCATTTGAACAATTAAAATTTTTATTTTCCTCAGCACCTGTCCTGACCCATCCTGATCCATCCAAACCATTTATCCTAGAGGTGGATGCATCAGAGACAGGAGTTGGAGCCATTCTGTCTCAAAGAGAAAGTCCTGATACGCCTTTACATCCCTGTGGATTTTACTCTCGCAAACTCACACCTGCAGAGAGGAATTACGACATAGGGAATAGGGAACTTTTGGCCATTGTACTTGCCCTTAAGGAATGGAGGCATCTCTTGGAAGGTTCCAAAGAGCCACTTTTGATCTTTACTGATCATAAGAATTTGGCTTATATTGGGGACGCTAAGAGACTGTCCTCTCGTCAGGCTAGGTGGTCATTGTTCCTCTCCCGATTCAATTTCGTAATTACGTACAGGCCTGGTACTAAAAACACCAAGGCAGATGCGCTTTCTCGGCAGTTTGAGACAGATGAAGTTCCAGAACAGGTGATATATCCTATTGTACCTCCTGAATGCCTCATTGCCACTACTGTTTCCGAAGTGTCTTCTCCACTCTTCTGTGCCATAATAGCAGATCAAACTCAGGCACCTGTGGGAAAACCTCCGGACAAACTGTATGTGTCACCTCAGTTTCGAAAGAAGGTACTAGATTTGTTCCATGACAACCTCACAGCGGGCCATCCTGGAGTCCATAAAACTCTCTCAGCCGTCTCCAGGAGATTTTGGTGGCCTGCTCTTAGAAACGATATCAAAGATTATGTTGGGGCATGTCAAATATGTGCCGTTTCTAAAGTTCCTCCTAGGTCACCTCCTGGACTGTTACAACCACTGCCCATACCTAGTGCTCCATGGACCCACTTGGCCATCATTGTGGATCTACCCAGTTCTAACGGGTTTAATACAGTTCTTATGGTTATTGATAGATTCACGAAGATGGCACATTTCATCCCACTTAAAAAATTACCATCTGCCCAAGATCTAGTTCAAATATTCTTGAGAGAGATCTTTCGATTGCACGGTGTACCCAAAAACATAATATCTGACAGAGGTACCCAGTTTGTTTCTAGGTTTTGGCGTTCCTTTTGCAAACAATTGGGCGTCGAACTCTCCTTTTCGTCAGCATACCACCCTCAAACAAATGGAGCAGCAGAGAGGGCGAATCAGTCTTTAGAAGCTTATTTACGTTGCTTTATAAATGCCAATCAATCTAACTGGTATGAGCTCTTACCCATGGCTGAGTTCGCCAGAAACAATGCCACTCATGAATCTTCTAATCACAGTCCATTCTTTGTTAATCAGGGTTATCATCCCACTGTTTTACCTTCTGCATTCTCAGACACAGATATCCCCGCTTTGAACACCCGTTTAGAATCGATTCATGATACCTGGGATTCCGTCCATTCAGCTCTGCAAAAAGCCTCATTCCGAGCAAAGGTCCAAGCTGACAAGAAACGGGGCGCTAATCCTGTCTATCTTCCAGGTGACAGGGTGTGGCTCTCCACAAGACATATCAAGCTTAAGGTCCCATCCATGAAATTTGCCCCTCGGTACATTGGTCCCTTTCGAGTTACCCAACGTATTAATCCAGTGACCTATTCTTTGGCACTACCGGCTCATATGAGAATAGCGAATACTTTCCATGTGTCTCTGCTCAAGCCCCTTACTTGCAATCGCTACACCAGGGTATCCACTCCTCCTCCGCCCTTGGTAGTGGGTGATCAAGAAGAATACGAAGTCCATTCTATCATGGACTCCAAATTATCCAGAGGTGTCTTGTCCTATCTCGTTGACTGGAAGGGTTATGGTCCCGAGGAACGTTGTTGGGTTCCTGCTGACCGGGTCCATGCGCCCCGTCTTATCCGGTCATTTCACAACCGCTTTCCTCTTAAGCCGGGTCCTTCCCGCCCGGTGCGCGGTCTTCGAGTGGGGGGTACTGTTGCGGTCACCGGCCCGCCGAGCCTCACGATCGTGCCCGACCGGCACGACCGCTCCGACTACACGAGCTTACCTGCTCGTCGGCGAGCCGGGAACCGCGCACGTAGTTCTTCCGGGCATCGCGCCCAGATCCAAGATGGCGCCGACCGCGTGGTCGCGTCTATTGCTAGCCCCCCCCCCAGGGAATTATACCAACGTGTGCGTGACGTCACGACGTCAACGCACACGCACGTTTTGGGGTCAGAGGTCGCCCTCTGACCAATCATAGCCTAGAGAGGGGTATTTAAACCCCTAGCTTTCCCCATTACTTTGCCATGTCGTGGTTTCAGTTTCCTGGTTTCCTGAAAGTGCTAGTTTCGTGTTTCTGATTTCCTGGTATCCTGATCCTTGGCGTTTCCCTGGTTATTCTGATCTCTGGTTTCCCTGACTTGGCTTGTCTTATCGGTATTGAGTATTTTCTGGCTTCCTTGACCTCGGCTTTCCCTTTGACCATTCTCTGTCTCTAGCGTATTAGTCCGGCCATTCTAAGGTCCGGTTTACGCTCTGTCCTGTTATTTTTCCTTTTCTGACTTATGTATATGTTTACATAGATTCTGCGTGCTGGACCACAATACTAGTCGTGACAATTTTTCTATGTTAAATTTCATCTGCCATTTTAGTGCCCAGTCCCCCAATCTATCCAAATCCCTCTGCAGCAAGGTAATATCCTGCTCACATTTTTTTACTTTACAAAGTTCTGTGTCATCTGCAAACACTGATACATGGCTTTCAATGCCCATTTCAAGATCATTTATAAATATGTTAAATAGAAGTGGTCCTAAAACAGAACCCTGAGGGACACCACTTACCACTTTTGTCCAGCTTGAAAATTTACCATTTTTGACAACTCGTTGTACTCTATCTTTAAGCCAATGTTCTACCCAAGAACAAGAATATTCATCTAGACCAATTTCTTTTAGTTTGAAGACTAACCTATTGTGAGGAACTGTATTGTGCCTTGGCAAAATCCAAGTAGATCACATCCACGGCAACACCCTGATCTATAATTCTACTTACTTCTTCGTAGAATGCAATTAGGTTAGTTTGACATAACCTATGTTCCATAAAACCATGCTGATTATTGCTAATAACACAGTTCTTCCCAATGAATTCCTGAATATTATCCCTTAATAGCCGTTCAAATAATTTCCCAGTCACAGAAGTTAAGCTCACAGGTCTATAATTTCCAGGCAATGATTTTGAACCCTTTTTAAATATAGGAACAACATCTGCCTTCCTCCAATGCTCCGGTACAATACCTGAAACAAAAGAATCTTGAAAAATTAAATACAGAGGTTCACTTATTTCCCCACTTAGCTCCTTAATTACTCGTGGGTGGATACCGTCAGGCCCCGGAGCTTTATTTACATTAATTTTCTTTAACAGCTGTAGCACCTTGTCTCGAGTTATCCAATCACAAGTTGCCATAGGATCCTCATTAATAAATACTGAAGAAAAAAAGTTATTTAAAATTTCTGCCTTTTCCTGGTCTTCATTGACTAACAGACCCATCTCTGTTTTCAGTGTACCTATACTTTCATTTTTTGTTTTTTTAGAATTAATGTACTTGAAAAAAATTTTGGGGTTGGTTTTGCATTCTTTGGCTATCAATTTCTCATTTTCTAGTTTAGCCACTTTAATTGCCTATTTGCAAGTATTATTGGCTTCCTTATATCTTATATAGGATGCCTCTGATTTGTCAGATTTAAATGCTTTAAAAGACCTTTTCTTATTTTTAATCTCTTGTTTTACTTCTCTACTAAGCCACATTGGTTTTAATTTGTTTCTTTTATATTTATTACCCAATGGTTCATACTGTGAAATGTACCTTTCTAATATTTGTTTGAATAGTTTCCATTTATCCTCAGTGTTTTTATCACTAAGGAGTTTATGCCAGTCGATATGTTGTAGAGCTGCCCTAATCTTATTAAAATTGGCTTTTTTAAAATTATACGTTTTTAATATACCCCACGTGCTTTTGCTTTTTTGAGTTTATTTCAAAAGTGACCATATTGTGATCACTATTTCCCAAATGCTCCCCTACTTGAATGTTGGTTAAAAGATTAACATTGTTGAGGGGCGTGGTTTGCAGCCGAGCGAGCTGGACGTGTCCGGGTAGAGCTCTGCTGCGACCGCGGTGCCAATAGCCTGTATTAGCGGAGACAGACCCCGAAAATTGCTACATTAGTTGGGGACACCGAGATGGACAAGAAAGCCCCACGAAGACAGACGAAAAAGGTAACGGAGGTCTTTGTACCTGAAATGTTCGCGGCCTCTCGCGCTGTGCGACCGAGCACACAAGATGGCGGACGTGAAGGCCCGGGTACACCCCGTTCGCCTTCGAGCCCAGCGGGCGGAGGGGCAGTGGGGTCTCCGGACTCCGATACCAGCCAGATTCTGACTAAGCTGGCTGAAGTGCGTAGCTATTTAGCCACGGAGATTGTCCGTACCACGACGGAAGTTAAGGCCGAGATTCAGGCTTTGGGGGTAAGGACGGCGGCCCTCGAACAGCGGGTGGAGTCTACAGTTGTGGCCCACAATGCAGCCGCGGCCCAAATTAATCACCTCACCTCCCAATTGTCATTTGCTCACTCTGCTATAGATGATCTGGGGAATCGATCGCGGCGAAATAATGTCCGCCTACGGGGGTTGCCGGAACAGGCTGGGGAAGGAGCCCTCAGCGAGGTGGTCTTGGGTATTTTTAAACCGCTTCTCCCCGATATTCCTGACTATCTCTGGCATATTGAAAGGGCGCATAGAGCGCTCCATGCTAAGAGGGCGGACGACCGGCGCCCCAGAGATGTTATCATCAAGTTCCTATCATTCCAAACGAAAGAGGCCTTGATGCGATATGGCAGGGACCACCCGATTACTCACAATGGGGCAGACCTTGCTCTTTACCAGGACTTGACCCCTCAGACCCTGCAGAGATGGCGGGAATGGCGCCCTCTTACCGAACTGTTGCAGCACCACTCTATCAAGTATGCCTGGGGTCATCCATTTCGGCTGCTGGCCTTCAAAGACGGGCGTACGAAAGTCTTGTTTCCTGATGGCGATCCAGCGAAGTTCTTGAATGAGCTGGGGATCCGTCCCCCCGACGACTTCGTGATCCCGACGGTGCAGGCGGAGGTCCTTAGTGCCCTTCCCCGTGAATGGTATTCGGCAGAGGACTGAGGTGATGTGCTGTCTCGGTCTCTACTATCGGGCGGCTAGCGGATGTCCCGGATGGTAAGGCCCTGCGGGTGGGATATCTTGTTTGGGTGGGGGATGTTGGGCCCTTCATTGGGGGTTCTTTCTTTCCCCACCCCCCCCCTTTTTTTTTTGTTATGGGCGCTGGCATCCGAGACCTTCGATGCGGCCTTCTTGGGCCTATGGGGCGCATTTTCGCGGGTGGGTCCGCTGATGTTGGGGAGGGTTAGGGTTGATCGTTTGTCCCAATCCTGGCCTCGACTCCCTTTTTTGCCTCGTGGACATGGACTAATGCTTCCCCACTGTATGGTGAGCTTCACCGCTCTACTTCTGCATTTTCAGCTGAACATCAGTGGATTGTTGACAATTATGTATTGGGTACATGTTATGGCCGGGATCGGAAATCGGGATGGGGCGGTGGGCGGCGGGGGCTCGAGGTGGTTATCGTTTTTATGTGTTTTTATTCATCTATCCCGCACGTATACTTAGCTTGCTTTAACAGTGTTTTTTGTTTTTTTTGTTTTTGTGTGTTACTTAATTGATAGGCTGGATAGGCCCCCTCTTTGCCTTCGGACTCGACAAGCTCCGCCACCCGGTTATTATGGGGTTTTTTCCTTGCTGGGCTGATGGGGGCTGGGGTCATCTGTATATTGTTGTTATGTAATGATGATCAGGCGGGAGCGCTGCGGGGCGGCGGGCGGCGGGCACGGCTTCTGGGTGTTCCATTTTTTGATTGCATTTTGCTACGTGTTTTTCTATTATCTCCCCGGGCCTGAAGTTATGTTTTGCCTTTCTGTTGTAGCAGGTCTTATCCTTGCCCCGGGGCCCATCGATTCGGGAGGGTGTGCTTGGGGGAGGGGGAGGCGGTGTATATTGCCCCTTTTGGTAACCCGGAATCGGATAATCTATCACTCCCCCCCTTCGCTATATTGGGATATGCAATATGTACATATTCGCCCGTTCTCTGCCCTCCACAATCGGTTCCCCCACAGGCTGCTTAAATAACCATTTCTATGTACCCCTTAAAGTAGTTCTATGTTCAGACAATATGTTTCACAATCACCATGTGGGGTACCGAATTGAAACACTTGAAATTATGGTTCACCTACATTATGGTTGATAACTAGCTACTTGTATAAATGATGTTCATAGTTAAGCATACCCAATGATGTGTGGATAGGCCTTTTACAGATAATGTGTTTAGCCTCCCCCTGTTTGTATACTATACCGGAGGCTGTGGGGAGGTGACAATGTTTCACTGCCCTCCCCTGATTGCTTTGGTCGGCACATCCTTGGGTTGGGTCGTACAATCCGCCCAATTGTAGCCCCCCCCCCCCTGACGTTTATAAAGCAGTTTTATTGTTCCCCACTGACTACGAGTTGCTGTCCTGTCTCCATATTGGTTGTGATTGGCACCCTTGAGGTGCTCTTCCTGATTGGTCTGTGTTCATGCCGATCTGGGGTCCATTTGGTGCCCTAGAGGGGCGTCAACATATACCCCGTATTGTCCTGGCAACAGGTAAGACCAGGCACAAGTTCTTTTCATTATTACTCTCTCTATTCTTCCTTCTCTCGCCCTATTCTACTTTCCCTAGTTCCGCCCTACCCCCATCCCGTTACCCTCCTTATGCCCTACTGGGAGGGGTGGTCGCTGTGCCCGTTACGCAGCTATTATGTCGACCCTCTGCGGGTTCGACTAATAACATCAGCTTGCCTCTTGACTCACCGATATGCCTCTAAAGATCTTATCTTTAAATGTTAAGGGACTCAATGCTCCAAGAAAACGACGCCTTATGTTTAGGGAACTCAAGCGCCTTAATCCTGACATAGCATTTTTGCAGGAGACACATGTACCAAAGACCGCGAAGTTTGCCTTGAGGGACCACACATATAGAACAGTACATGAGGCGAGGGCTTTAAACAAGAGGAATGGTGTGGCGGTACTTGTGCACCATAGATGCCCCCTCCGGATAGGGACGGTGACAGCTGATCCGGCGGGTCGCTTCTTAGTGATTTCGGGGAGTTTGTACTCCCATACGATCCATCTCCTCAACATTTACGCTCCCAATGACCCCTCTGCTGCATTCTGGGACACTATGGCCCAAACGGTTAATGATCTACCGCATGGCTTGATTGTTGTGGGAGGAGATCTTAACGCCACCCCATGTCCAGCTGTAGACCGGAGCCAGGGGGGCGGGTTGCCAAGATCGCACGGGAGGGGGGGACAGGATAAATTGCTCCGTTTATTCATCCAACGCACAGGCCTATTAGACATCTGGAGAGCTCACCATCCTGATGATCGAGACTACACCTTTTATTCCGCTCCTCACGGTACGTATTCTAGGATTGACTTATTCCTGGTTAACTCACACTTAGCGGCAAAAACTTTGAAATCCACGATCGGATCCATCACGTGGTCGGACCATGCTGAGATCACGCTATCTCTAGATAAGTTGTGCACAACATCGCCGTGGTCCTGGAAGTTAAATACTTCTCTGCTGCAGGATCCGGCCGTGGTGGAGACGATCCGGACGGAACTGTCCGATTATTTCGGAAGGAATGTGGCTCCCGACATTCGCCCAGCAACCGTGTGGGCCGCTCATAAAGCGGTTATACGGGGCATATTTATCCGCGAAGCCACCTTAAAGAAGAAACGTAAAATGCAGCTACTGTCGTCTCTCTTGGAGGCTTTGGGCAAGGCTGAGGAGAGACACAAAACCGCCCCATCCGCCGACACTTTGGCGGATGTCCAGAAGTTACGCACCTCGGTGCGTGAGACACTTATCGATGATACGGCCAGAGCAATGGTTTGGTCCAGGAGGACGTACTATGAAAAGTCCAATAAAATGGACACACTGCTGGCTCGTTCGCTTCGCCCGAGACAGGGTCATTCCCATGTCACTAGAATCAGGGACTCCGCTGGGGTGTACCGCACTGACCCCACGGACATCGCAAAGGTTTTCTCTGATTATTATGCAGCGTTATATAACCACTCCGGGATAGTAGGCAGTGACCAACTAAGCCGTGAGACTGACGAAACCAGACAATTCTTGGAGCACCTGGCACTGCCCAAGCTGGGTTCAGGGGACACCGCTGTTCTGGGAGCGCGAATTACGGCGGATGAAATAGACGCGGCAATCTCCACGTTGAAAGGCAATAGGGCCCCCGGACCGGATGGGTTCGAGGGGGGTTATTACAAAATCTTTCGGGAAACGTTAACGCCTCATCTGGAGACGTTGTTTAACGATCTCATGGAGGGGGGAGGCCGGACAAGGACATGTCGCTGGCCGACATAGTTCTCCTGCCGAAGCCGGGCAGAGACGACTCGTTTCCCGAAAACTTCCGCCCGATCTCGCTGATAAATCATGACTCTAAAATATTAGCTAAGATCTTGGCGACCCGCCTGAACCCACATCTAAAACACCTAATCCATCCCGACCAAGTGGGTTTTATACCCGGCAGACAACTGTATGAAAATACTCGGCGCAACATCGATCTAATATGGAGGCAGGCGACGGAGGGGATCCCAACCTTGATCCTCTCGCTCGATGCGGAGAAGGCCTTCGATAGAGTTAAATGGCCCTATCTTTTTGAGGTCCTTCGGCATTTTGGCTTACCGGAATCCTTTGTCACTGCAATTAGGGCTCTGTATACGGATGTTCAAGCTCGGGTACGGATAGCGGGAGCAAAGGCTCTACCATTCACTTTGGGCAATGGCACCAGACAAGGCTGCCCTCTGTCCCCGCTGCTCTTCGCCCTATCGCTGGAACCCCTGCTACAGAAGGTACGTATCACTCCCGAAATTCGGGGAATATCGATAGGGGACAAACGATACGTGGTTTCCGCCTTTGCAGACGACGTCCTATTGACTCTGACACATCCGCCGGAGTCGATGGACGCGCTAGCAGCGGTGCTGGAATCCTATGGTCAATTAGCAGGTTATAAGGTGAACCTACCTAAATCATGTGCACTCCCTATTTGCATGCGCGATTCCGACGTTGCCTACGTAGGGAGTATGCATGATGTTCGAATAGAGAAACACCACATCAAATACCTGGGAATATGTCTGACGGCAGATCCTGCTCAGCTCTTCAAGCAGAATTACGCCCCATTGATTCGCTCTTTGATATCGGACATGGAACACTGGCAGGATAAACCAATCTCATGGATTGGTAGGATCCATGCAGTTAAAATGAATGTGCTCCCTAGGATTTTATTTTTTTTTCAAGCCCTTCCGGTTAAGCTGACTAAGTCCGACCTGGGGGTACTCCAACAGGCGGTAGGGAGGTTTATCTGGCAGAATAGGAAACACCGGGTGTCCCGCAATATCCTGTACAGAGCACGGTCGAGGGGAGGTTTAGGATTACCCAATTTTTATTTCTATTATCTGGCGGCCCAGCTAGCGCAAGTCGCTTATTGGCATTCTCCCCCGGAGGAGAGAAGGTGGGTGGATCTGGAATCCTCTCTCTTGGGTCCGGACCTCCCTCAGTTCTATATTTGGGTCCCTCGGGACCATAGACCGAGGACGCAGGTTGTTTGTCCAGCCATAGCGAACTCAGTGAAAATCTGGGACGCAACATCGGTTAAATACGGGCTAACCTCCCAGGAGTCCCCGCTGACCCCCTATCTGAGGAACAAAGCCTTCACCCCAGGTCTGGAAGCTAGGGACTTTAAAGGAATAGAGGGCACGGGCGTTCAGCGCTTGTGTCAACTTTATGAGGGCGGTACATTCCTTAGGTTTGAAGAATTACAAACTAGAGCTGTTCTACGTCCGTCGGATTTTTTTAGGTATGTCCAACTTAGGGACTACGCACAGACTCCGGTGAATAAGCGGTGTGCGCTGAAACCCCTTACATACTTTGAAACCCTATGCCTTGAGGAAAGGTTCCCAAGAGGCCTCATCACGAAATTATACACGCACTTGAGTGCGTCTACCTCAGAATGGGGAGAGCTTACCTATATAGCCCAATGGGAAGCTGACCTCGGCGAAGAACTGGAAGGGGTGGATTGGCAGGAGATTTGGGAGGCAGCAGCGACTTCCTCCATATGTGTAACCATGCAGGAGCAAGCTTATAAAACTATGTTTCGGTGGTACACCACGCCGGTAAAGCTTTGCAGAATGCATAGGTTATCTTCAGATGTATGCTGGAGAGGCTGTGGACAAAAAGGAACATATTTGCACATGTGGTGGGAATGTCCTGTGGCCCAGGATTTTTGGAGGCAAGTGGCGGGGTTATTAAAGGATCTCTTTGGCAGGGAGATAAAGCTGGACCCGTGGGTGTTCCTCCTGGCCAGGCCACTCGAGGACTGGACCAGGACTGAACAGAAGCTGGTACATAGGGTGAACTTAGCGGCGAGGAGGGCCCTCGCACAAGTTTGGCTTCAGGCCTCGGCGCCATCGCTTCAGGTTTTAATGCAAAAGATTAAAGATAACTTCCTCATGGATAAACTGACTGCGAGGGTCAGGGGCACAAATGCGAAATTTGAGAAAATCTGGACACCTTGGGTAGAGAGCGGCATGGGCGATTAGGAGCAGCGGGCACACACATCCCCTCCCTTCCTCCCCCCCTCCCCCCCCCCCCCCAAATTCCACCCCTATCCCTGATCTTTTTCGACCCCTACTTTCCTACGTCTCTCTTATTCTCCCTTCTTCTTCTCCTTTTCTATTTTCACTCGCTTTTTCATCTGAATGGCTTCATGTTATACTCCAAAGTCTCCTGAGCCCCGGATCTGGTATGCTGGGTGAGGGGCACCGCGACATGAAACGTTTCTGGTTTCGTGTGGTGGGCCCGCTGGGTATCCTTGATACCGGGGTTGGGGGGGGATCTAAGATAGCATGAAGGTTATGTCACCACGTAAGTGTAATTCTTCTACTAGATCCCCGACTACAGGCATCATAGCCATTTCGGATTTCTTTGTATTTTATGTATATTTTAAAAATTGGGAGATCACCATCTTCATATCTGGACACTTTAGAGACTATTTCCTAATGATACAACGGATACAGTCGCACTTGTGGGCTTTATTCTACAAGATATACGATTTATGTGTCTAAACATGTGAATATGTCCGATATGCGGTATTTCTATTGATTTTGTTTGTATTGATGGTGTTCAACCTTGTTATAAATAAAGAATTTAAAAAAAAAAAAAAAGATTAACATTGTTTGTTATAACGAGATCCAGACAAGCATCCTTTCTAGTTGGTGCTTGTACCAGTTGTGACATAAAGTTGTAATTTAACACATTCAAAAACCGCATTCCCTTTGCTGGAGTACTAGTCCCTCTATCCCAATTTATGTCCAGGTAATTAAAATCTCCAATAATTAACGTGTTACCCCGATTTGCAGCTTTACCAATTTGCTCTAACAGCAGTTCTTCCATTAATATTTACATTTGGTGGTTTATAACATACCCCAACCACTACCGTATTTCCCTTTGTTTGCCCCAAGCAGATATCTACCCATAAAGCTTCCACATTTTCCTCGTCACACTCCACATGCCTAAGATTTGACTTTAACTCATGGTTGACATACAAAGATACCCCACCACCCTTCTTGTTTTTCCTATCCTTCCTAAATAACATGTACCCATTTAAATTAACTGCCCAGTCATGTGTCTCATCCCACCATGTTTCTGTTATGCCTATTATATCGTATTGTTTAGTGTATGCTATTGCCTCTAGTTCACCCATTTTTTATATAGGCTCCTTGCATTAGTAAGCATACATTTAATATTACCATGACTCATTTGTACTTTTTGTGAATTATCAATATTACATACCTCCTGTGTTCTGAGCTTCCCCCTCCCCCATCTCCACCCCCTTTGTTCTGAGCTAAAGCCCATCTCATTTCTATCCTATCTCCATTTTCTAGATTGCTTTGACCCTCCCCCTACTACTAGTTTAAAATCTCCTCCAACCTTCTAGCCAGGGCCGGCGCGTCCATAAGGCGGCACAGGCGGCCGCCTTAGGGCGCACCGGCTCTGGGGGCGCCAGATTTCAGTGACCGGCAGGAGGGAAGCGCTCCCTCCTGCCAGGTCACCTTCTGGATCCCCGGCGGGCGGCAGCGTTCTAATGAGAGGCTGCGAGGGAGCTCTAACCTGTCTGCTCTGCTCCCTCGCGCGCCGTGTGCTGATGCTGCGGGAGCCGGAATATGACGTCATATTCCGGCTCCCGGCATCAGCAGACAGCCCGCGAGGGAGCAGAGCAGACAGGTTAGAGCTCCCTCGCAGCCTCTCATTAGAACGCTGCCGCCCGCCGCACGGAAGCCCCACTGGACCCCAGGGACACATCCACACCAGCTCTCCAGGTAGGGAGGCTGGGTGGATATTAATATTTAATTGTGTGGTGTGTCTGAAAGTGTATGTGTGAGTGTGTGTGTGTGTGTGTCTGAAAGTGTGTGTGTCTGTGTCTGAAAGTGTATGTGTGAGTGTCTGTGTCTGAAAGTGTATGTGTGAGTGTGTGTGTGTGTGTCTGAAAGTGTCGGTGTCTGTGTCTGAAAGTGTATGTGTGAGTGTGTGTTTGTCTCTATATGTGTGTGTGTCTGTGTATGTTTTTGTCTGTGAGTGTGTGTGTGTGTCTGTGAGTGTGTATGTGTCTGTGAGTGTGTGTGAACACTAAGGGACGGGGAAGAGGGAGGGGCTGGTTAGGAGGCACATAGGTGAAGATGTTAATTTTAGAGGGGGGGGCGGAAAAATTAATCTTCGCCTATGTACCCAAAAATCCTTGCACCGGCCCTGCTTCTAGCCATCCTATCCCCCAGCACAGCAGACCCTCTTCCGTTTAGGTGCAATCCATCATGACTATACAGGTTGTACCCAAGCGCAAAATCGGCCTAGTGCTCTAAAAACCCCAAACCCTCTTTCCTGCACCAAGACTTCAGCCACGCATTGACCTCTCTAATCTCCCGCTGCCTTTCTGCTGTAGCGCGTGGCACAGGTAATATTTCTGAAAATATTACCTTGGAGGTCCTTTTCTTTAGCTTACTTCCTAGATCCCTGAACTCACTCTTTAGGACCTTCCATTTTCCTCTGACTTTGTCATTGGTACCAATATGGACCATGACAGCTGGATCATCCCAAGCCCCTCCCAATAATCCCTCCACTCTGTCGGCAACATGCCAGACCCGAGCACCCGGGACACAGCAAACTGTCCGGTTGAGTCAATCAGAGTGGCAGATTACCCTATCTACTCTCTTAATAATAGAGTCCCCTACCAGCACAACCTGTCTAGACTTCCTTACCCTCTCAACCCCACCTGTACTAGAGGGGCTGTTCCCATGGCTGTTAGAAGGAACAGCTTCCTGCAGTACAGCTACTCCTGAACTGATGCTCGCAACATCTTCACTCAAACGGGCAAATCTGTTAGGCTGCACTTGATCAGGACTAGCTAAACCTTTCCTCTTCCCTCCCCCTCTGCTTCCTCGCCCCACTGTTACCCAGCTATGTGCCTGTTCTCCAACTGTCTCATCTCCTCCCACTCCACTACCTGCACCCACTAAACTCTGCTCAGTGAGCAGCAGACTCCTCTCAAGATTATCAATCTCCCTCAGTGTTGCAATTTGCCTCTCCAGATCTCCAATCCGAGCTCCCAGAAAAGCCACTCGCTCATACCCACCACAGAGGTATGGACCCTGTCTTATGTCAAACTTCTATCTCAGAAATCAGATTTGCAGACTGAAAACCCTTTCGGTACAAGGTGTATTATTGTAGAATAACATTGTGTATACTTTTCTGTGCTTCCTTCAATTTCTATGGCGATTACTTCCTTTTTTTTGTCAAATCGCATATCTCAGAAACTAGCCGTACACTATATATTCCTTTTAGTGCAAACTGCATTTTAATGTGCAGAACAAAATGTTGCATTCATAGAGAACTACTGTATTGGATATATCAGAGAATGAGTGTAGAGAACCCAAGTAAGTGACAAAACACTTGAAAATTATTTGACTCTACACACTACAATGTGTGGTTATGGCTAGCAGAGTGACTCGTTAACCGTATGAGCTCTGTAATGCATTGGTTGGGTTTTTATTTTTTAAACTTTTCAAACATGGGCAGTATTAGTTAGTTTTTGGTTTTTTTTAAATCTGTGGTTTGCTTCAAAGCACCTATACTTTGCTTTTTATTATTGTTTCAAACATAATGCAACATATTTGCTAAGATCATCACAACATGAGAAACTTGTTTCAATAAAGTTTATTTTTAGCACAAGCAGTTTTCAGTTTATGCTGATCTTAAATCATATAATGCATCTTTATCCTTGAACTTGGACCTCTTATTCTTCCATTGTAGTATCTGCTAGCATTTTTGTGCTTCTCCAGTACATTAGAGTGCTGAAAAATATGTAAAAACAGTCATCATAATAATATTAAACTCTTGATAACATGTGGACACATATTCCAATAACAACAGAGGAAGTTATACAACATTAAATGCAAAAAATATCCAGAAAGTTTGAATACATACCATTATTTATAAAACCAAACAATATATAAATCTGCAGATTATGTAATTAATATTATCACCATGTTACTTACTTCTCACTGCTCAATTCTCTGCCATTTAGGAGTTCAATCACTTTGTTTATGCAGCCAGGAGTCAGGCTTCCCTGAATGTAACATACATAGCCTAAATACCTACTGTTTATACTTCCTTTATGCACATTCTGAACAATTTAGAATTTCTTATCTCCTGCTTTGTTAATAGCTTGCTAAACCTTGTAGGAGGCTCCTGTGTGTGACTAAAGTATAATTTACAGAGGAGGAGATACACACTTCTAAAGTATGTTAACATGTTATGAAAAATGAAACATTTTTTTAATGTAGACTGTGTGAGTCATAGCCAGGTCTGCATAAACAGAAACAAAGTGTCTGCTCCTTATGACAGACATATTGGGAATATGTATAGTATGTTGCTGAGCTGTTTTTTTCTCCTACACAATATTCTGGCTGAGATATTATGTGACAGTGACTAAACCTTATGGCATGAAGAATTAACAGAAGTATATCAGTTTAAGGAATATATCTGGGAGTTGTTTTTTTATGTTTGGATTTTTTGTTCTATTATGAAGTTCAGATAATCTCCTTTAACTCATTTTCACTCTTTGAGTCTGGACTGAGGGCTGTGCTG
The DNA here is from genome assembly GCF_036172605.1 of Pelobates fuscus. NCBI lineage: Eukaryota > Metazoa > Chordata > Amphibia > Anura > Pelobatidae > Pelobates > Pelobates fuscus. The sequence goes on from NC_086327.1 coordinate 69,556,388, forward strand.
CTTATCAGTGGCATAATAATAGAGGGCAGGGGAGGGCTGGCAGCCTTAGGCCTGGGGGGCAAAACCAGTCAAGTGGCCCATTGCGCCACCAAATCAGTTCACCATCCATGCCCACCTTTTCCTGGTTTTATAACGGATATTGATGTTATGCTAATCAGTAGCTCTTTGCCATACCCGCTCCTTCACGGCTCTGACTTTCAATGTTGTCAGAGCGCAGGCTGAGAATCTCTAAGCCTGTGCTCTGACTCACTAACTGAGCGCCGGAACCACGAGGGAGAGGATATGATCTAAATGCACCTACTGCTGGTGCGCACCAGTGGACCACCAGCGAATCGTTTAAATTAAATATGCTGGTGTACCCAACTTGTGAGCTGTGTTGGCCGCCGGGTGCCTCTGTTGTCATGACACCCTGTGTGACCGCACAGCTTGCACACCCCAACGACTGGCCCTGCTGACACACACTGACGTTACTACTTAGACATCCCTCAATATTAATACAGACATCAGAGTAAACACCAATAAACTGTGGAAACAGAGCTGATCCCCCCCAAATTTATAAAGGTTTGCTTAGAGGATTTATTGTAAGATTAAATCATGCCTCCTCCTCTCTCTCTCTCCCATGCGCTGCACTGTAGGTAGGGAGGAAGTGAAGAGTAATCACATTCTCCCAGCACAGCGCCATCTGTGGCTGCATGGGGAACAGCTGTTTAATGTAATGCTTGCAGGACGGCCAGCTGCCGCCGAACCTCTTTGTTTCCGTCTCTGCAAAGGGCTCCAGGCACTGCTTGTTGTGAGTGTGAGCCACTGTAAATTAGGGGCAGAGGGCACTTGCACTGCGGTCAAGACGGGTCTGGGCAGGAGGAGAGTGCAGTGCAATCAGTGCACTCCCCTCCTGTGGGTCACCAGTAGACTGGTGCACCTGCCCAGGATCAGAGCCGGTGCAAGGATTTTTGCCGCCCTAGACAAAATAAAAATGTGCTGCCCCCCCACGTGACATCACAATGCCCCACCCATATGATCTGCCATATGAACTAACGCCAGTACTGCACACAGTCTGTGTTTACATTAAAAAGCCTGCAGGGACCAGCCCCACTTAATTAAGAACCACTTAATTAAGCTATAGTGACACCAGAACCACTTAATTAAGCTATAGTGTCCCTTTAATGTGAGGTAAATTATAGATTAGTGTCACTAATAATATACTAGATTGCCTACTTACAATTAGATGAGGATGATGATGGGCTGCAGTTTGGCTCCACTGGTCTGGTGTAGAACAGGATCTCTGGAGGCTGTTTGCAACTGTGGTCACAAAATTCAATGTTCTGGGAGAATTGGAAGCAGCTCCATTTTTTGGGGCCCCTTACACAGCTCAAGGTCTGGGCCCCAAGACCTGATGTTGAGTATGCCCATAAGGCCCACTCATAAGTCCACTTATATGTTCCACCCACCCATGAGTTCGCTCACAGGGAGTGTAGTGTGTAGGGGATGTGTTATGTGTTATTGCAGAGGATCTAATATGTGTGCTTATGGTATGTAGTGTATAGGGATACCAGTTTGTGCAGGTGATGCAGTGTGTTTGTGTGTAGTGGAAGCAGTGTGTATTTGTGTATAAGGGATGTATTATGTGTTTCTGGTTGTGTGTAAGGGATGCATTGTGTGAATCTGTGTTTGTATGCATAAGGGATGCAAGGTGTGTGTCTGTATGTGTGTGCATTGAGTGTAAGAGATGCATTGTGTTTCTGTGTGTATGTAAGAAAAGCAGTGTGTGTGTGTTTGCATGTGTGTGTAAGGGTTTGCATTGTATGTTTCTGTGTATGTGTGCAAATGATGGATTGTCTTTGTGTGGAAGGGTTGCATTGTGTGTGTGTGTAATGGATGCATTGGGTGTTTCTCTGTGTGTAAGGGAAGCATGTTGTGTTTCTGTGTATGGATAGGGATGCATTGTGTGTTTCTGCGCATGTATAGGGATGCATTGTGTGTGTGTGCGTGCGCATAGTGTGAAGAGCTCCCTGTCTTGCCCCATGTCCTATAGAGCTGTCCCTTCTGTCCCTTAGAGCTCTCCCCTGCCCCTTAGTGCTCTTCTCATCCCCTCCTCCACCCTCCCTGTGTTCTTCTCACTCCTCCCTCTGTGTGTTGTCCTCACTCCCCCTGTGTTCTTCTTACCCCCCTCCTCCCTGTGTTCTTCTTACTTTCCCCCCTTGTTCTTCTTACTCCCCCCCCTTGTTCTTCTTACCCCCTTCTTCTTATTACTCCCCCCTAGTGATGTCGCGAACCCGAAATTTTCGGTTTGCGAACGGCGAACGGGAACTTCCGCAAACGTTTGTGAACCCGCGAACCGGGCGAACCGCCATTGACTTCAATGGGCAGGCGAATTTTAAAACCCACAGGGACTCTTTCTGGCCACAAAAGTGATGGAAAAGTTGTTTGAAGGGGACTAACACCTTGACTGTGGCATGCAGGAGGGGGATCCATGGCAAAACTCCCATGGAAAATTACACAGTTGATGCAGAGTCTGGTTTTAATCCATAAAGGGCATAAATCACCTAACATTCCTAAATCGCAATGAATATGGATTGACACCTGACATATGATATATTGGCACCTTGACATATGGATTTACACCTGTCCTCAGAGCCCCTGATGCACACGGACACAGAGCAGAATAGGGACTGTTCCCCTTACATAGGGTCACTTGGCAGGTATGGATTGACACCTGTTCTCAAAGCCCCTGATACACACTGACAAGGAGCAGAATAGAGACTGTTCACCCTACATAGGGTCACTTGGCAGGTATGGATTGACACCTGTCCTCAGGGACCCTGATACACACTGGGGGGGGACCTACTGTCCTCACCCCCCCTGGCCCCCACCCCTGCGTGGTGGGTGGGGGCCATAAATCACAATGGGGGGACCTACTGTCCTCCCCCCCGGCCCCCACCCCTGCGAGGTGGGTGGGGGGCATAAATCACAATGGGGGGACCTACTGATAGGAGTGGTGTACTATTCTGATCAGTTTAATACCTTTTGTGTCTCCTATCAGTGGACGTGTATATGGCAGCCATTTTAGGAACCGCACACCTGGGACCCGAGCAAGGTCACCTCGTTCAACAGGCGACAACATTTGTCCCTGGAAACCTAGCCTGGACATTCTGTACAATTTGTATGGATATGGCAGCGATTTCTGTAACAGGGAGATGGAAGAAGATGCTTGGTCGGCCCTCTTACTTCAAATTTGGGGCACTGCGCGGGAAATCTAATGTGCCACCAGATAGGAGTGGTGTGTTTAGTATTGTTCTGATCAGTTTAATACCTTTCGCGTCTCCTATCAGTGGACGTGTATATGGCAGCCATTTTAGGAACCACACACCTGGGACCCGAGCAAGGTCACCTCGTTCAACAGGTGACAACATTTGTCCCTGGAAACCTAGCCTGGACATTCTGTACAATTTGTATGGATATGGCAGCGATTTCTGTAACAGGGAGATGGAAGAAGATGCTTGGTCGGCCCTCTTACTTCAAATTTGGGGCACTGCGCGGGAAATCTAATCTGCCAGTCAGTGCAGAGGCATAGCGTGCGGGGTGCAGGGGGGGCCGGCCGCACCGGGCGCAACATCTGGGTGGGCGCGCTCGCACTCGCAGCTCTCTGCCCCTGCCTGGCTCACTCTCTCTCTGCAGTGCTGGCTGTGTGAATCCGATCTGAGCCGCCGGGTCGCCGCCCACTGTGGAGGGGGTGCCAGGCGTGCGGTGTGGTGGGTGCGAAGAGAGAGCGAGGGACTATCTGGGGGAGGGACAGTGCAGCGGCCACCCAGCGCAGCGCTGAGCGCGGGAGAGAACCACACCAGACCAGCCCAGGCAGCAGCAAGAAGAAGCTGACAGCAGCGGCAGGTGACACAGGCCAGAGAGGAGAGAGGGAGCCAGTGGTGACAGACGCTGCAGGAGGAAAACCTAGGAGACGCTGGAGGAGAAAACCTAGCTTGCTGACTGCTGTGATCGGGTCTGGGACAGCCGGTGAAAAAAAAGGTAGGAGTCAGGACTGACTGGAGTAGTACTGGGCTCAGTGGGCTGGCTGTGTAGTGCTAGCAGAGGCTCTCCCAAACTGAAGTTTCTTTGGGATGTTCCCGGTCTGCAGGTCAAGACTGGCATGTTGAGCTGACCAGATGGATTGAAGTTTGGTTGGTTCAACAGCGACGAGACAGATTTCGATCCATATGTAGCTGCTCCAGCTCAACATAAGTTGATGTAAGCCAGTGGGTCTAGGCCTAGCAACCTTTAATTGATTTTTTTTTTTTTGCTGAAAGAGTAAGGCAATAGGCATGAAGATGAATAAACATTATGTTAAGAGTAAAGAAATGGTTATACAATGAAGGGGTGCTAAAAGTGCAGCAAGGCAAGAAAGTTAATTTCTTTTTTTTTTTTTAGAATTTTAGCAGAATACTACACCTATATCATGCCATACAAAAAAGAATCTGGTGCACAAGGCAGGAAAAGGAGAAAGATAGAGACAGAGCCCGGGGGGGGGGGGGGGGAGGGGGTCCCTGAGGGTGGGGGCTCTAGAGTGAACTAGAACTAGAGTTTTCCCCCATCTCACACTAGTGGTACCATGGCCATGGGCAGAACCATAGAGTTGGACAGAACAAGGGCCATGGATAATATTAGAGAGACAACCAATCATGGGCAGAACCAGAGACTCTCCAAACAATGTTGCAAGCATGGATTGTTGTAGACATGGTGTGCAGAAATGAAGTCATGTACATTCCAGGACTGATGGTTAACTCAATGGACACTTGATATTAGGGATCCGGTTTAACGACCGATGTACAGGCTCAGTAACCTTGGGGACCTAAAATGTTGGTTGGCATCAGAACTAATGTAGTTGAAGCACCAAATAAGATGGGACCTGGGACCTGAGACCAGAAAATGCCCTACTCTTCATCTCGATTGACCCATTCCCAAAAGCACATGCCGACCTAACATATCATATTTTGATTGCTGCCAACTTATTAATAGCCAGAGGGTGGAAACAACAACAGCCACCGGAGAGATCTAGCCTTCTCCAACAGATCTCCCTAAACCTAGCATATGAAACAAAAACCTGCCAGCGGCTACACCCCCCACACCACATAGTGGAAGCCAGGAACATATGGGAGGCGTATCTGAGGAAGGAGGAGGAGGGGGTCGTGTTAGAACAATAACATATTATATATATATATATATATATATATATATATATATATATATATATATATATATATATATATATATATATATATATATATATATATATATATATATATATATATATATATATATATATATATATATATATATATATATATATATATACATACACGAAGGATGAATAGTACCACTCCTAAGACCTAACTGCTCTGACGCAGAGAGACAACGACTCCAAGCACCATGGTACAACAGCCAACATTGAGGTATACCAAGCTGAGGTTAAACAATCTACAGGGCATAATGGAACAAACACCCACATTGTACATAGTTAAGTAGTTAGATAAGGGAATAGACCCGGTGACCGCACACAGCGTGCTAACTAAGAAGGAGACAAAGGGAGATGAGGGGCTTCCGACGTCTATTTCCCCCGTTCTTCTTCCCCTACCGTAGCCTGTCCCCAGGTTTACCCCTTCCCATACCCCGGACCAAACCCAGGTTTAGGAGAGAAAGACAACCCTGACATGGTACTAGACCGAAGGCACAAGGGCAGCGGAAAAACTCCCACGAGAATGAAAAAACAGTTTGCTCTTGGATGTATAAGATGTGAATAAGATCGATGTACCTTAACCGCTTACTCTCCCTTTTTTCCTTTCTGTATCCCGAACAAGTTCTCTGATAAAATAAAAATTGTCAGATTCAAGTTCTTGTGCCCCACAGTTCAAATTAACATTCAAATGACAATTCATGACAGATCACACAAGTGAATAGCCCTGCCAATGTCGTCTCATAATTTTTTTGTTATCTAAGAAGAAATAGAAATGCAAGAGCAGAATAGAGACTGTTCCCCGTCCTCAGAGACCATGATACACACTGACACAGAGCTGAATAGAGACTGTTCCCCGTCCTCAAAGCCCCAGATACACACTGACAAAGAGCAGAATAGAGACTGTTCCCCCTACATAGGGTCACTTGGCAGATATGGATTGACACCTGTCCTCAAAGCCCCTGATACACAGTGACAAAGAGCAGAATAGAGACTGTTCCCCGTCCTCAAAGCCCCTGATACACACCGACAAAGAGCAGAATTCACGTTGTTTCTATGATGTGCATAACATGTTCTTGTAAATGTTTGTTAAATTTTTCCTGGAATTGTAATTTTGGAATCTGAATAAAGATAGTCAAATCCCTGATACACACTGACACAGAGCAGAATAGGGACTGTTCCCCCTATATAGGGTCACTATGTGCCTTTTTTTTGGTTTGGTTTTTGAAGCCACAGTGCAGCACCAGAGGGCCTAAAAATTAGGCATGTACACATGCCTGAAAAATTTGGTATTGTTGCAGCCGCAGCTGTAGCAGCGGCCAGAAAAATTGATGTTTGTTTCACAGGCAGAAAGTGCCCTAAAACATGGCGGGTTGAACCCTAGTTGGTGGCGGATAAGTCACGCAAGTCAACCGGCATTCAGAGCTAAAATACAGCAGTGTGTGGACCATTTTTAGCCCAAGGCAGCTCATCTCATCAGGCCTTTTTTAATCGAATGTATCGCCCAGTGTCAGTCCCTTCGGGATCCATCCCTCATTCATCTTAATCTTCAATAAAGGTGAGGTAATCTAGACTTTTTTGACCTAGGCGACTTCTCTTCTCAGTGACAATACCTCCTGCTGCACTGAAGGTCCTTTCTGACAGGACACTTGAAGCGGGGCAGGCCAGAAGTTCTATCACAAATTGGGATAGCTCAGGCCACAGGTCAAGCCTGCACACCCAGTAGTCAAGGGGTTCATCACTCCTCAGAGTGTCGATATCTGCAGTTAAGGCGAGGTAGTCTGCTACCTGTCGTACGTTAGTCCGGCCATTCTAAGGTCCGGTATACGTATCCTGTACCTGTTTGTACTTGCAGGATCCATTGGCCCTGTCGTAATGTCAGGATCGGGACAGGGATCCAACACGCAGAGTACAAACAGGTACAGGATACGTTTACCGGACCTTAGAATGGCCGGACTAACGTACGGAGAGTATAGAGAATGGTCAGAGACAAGCCGAGGTCGAGGGAACGAGAGGACAGGTAAGCGAGGAACAAGCCGGGTCAAGGATAACAGAGGTAAACAGAGTAAGTCAAACAAGCCGGGTCGGAACCAAAGGGATAACAGAAAATACCAGAGCACTGTGTGACTAGACAGGCTAGAATCACGACAGGGCAATGAGCAAATGGAAGAAGCAAGTTTAAATACCCTGGCTCGGAGGGAGAGACACGCCTCCGACGAGATCTGATTAGTCTCTAAAGGATTGAGTGACAGGTCGTTCCGGGCTGGCGTCATGACGTCGGTTTCCGGTAAGATGGATCCTGACAAACTCCAATCTATTTTAGATTGGCCATTGCCTAAGGGACTCAAGGCTATTCAGAGGTTTATTGGTTTCTCTAATTATTATAGGCGCTTTATTAAGGGATACTCTTCTATTATTGCGCCTATTACCAATATGACCAAACAAGGGGCTAATACTAAGACCTGGTCTACTGAGGCTCTTGTTGCTTTCAAGACGCTCAAGGAACTTTTTGCCTCTGCCCCAATTTTGGTTCATCCTGATACGACTCTGCCGTTCCTACTCGAGGTTGATGCCTCTGAGACGGGAGTAGGGGCTGTTCTGTCACAAAGGTTAGGGGTGGACAAACCGTTACACCCTTGTGGGTTTTTTTCTAAGAAACTATCTGGCCCTGAAAGCAGATATGACATCGGTGACAGGGAACTGTTAGCGGTCATCATGGCTCTTAAGGAGTGGAGGCATTTATTAGAAGGGACCTTACATCCTGTTACTATTTTAACGGATCACAAGAACTTGTCCTATATTGGGGAGGCTAAACGCCTATCCGCCAGGCAGGCTCGTTGGTCCCTATTCCTGACTCACTTCAATTATGTGCTTAATTATAGACCTGGTTCTAAGAACTCCAAAGCCGATGCTTTATCTCGCCAATATGAACCGTCCACTATAGTTGAGCCAGTTCTTTCCTCGATAGTTCCTAAATGTAATATCATCGCTAAAACGAATCTCAGGATTCATTCTCCGTTGCTTACCGAGATCATAAAGTTACAACATCTAGCTCCTAAACAGACTCCTGGGGATAGACACTTCGTTCCTCCTGCTCTCCAACTGGAAGTGTTGCGGTGTTTCCACAACAGCAAGGTAGCTGGGCATCCTGGCATTCGCAAGACGTATGCTTTAATCTCCAAAGATTTCTGGTGGCCTGCTTTGCGTAAGGATATTAAAGATTTCATCGATACTTGTGAGGTCTGTACTAAGACTAAGCAACCTCATACGCTTCCATGTGGATTTCTGCATCCCTTAGAGGTTCCAGAGAAACCATGGTCCTGTTTAGCTATGGACTTCATTGTCGATTTGCCTATCTCTAAAAGACAGACTGTCATCCTCACCGTGGTTGACAGATTCACCAAGATGGCTCACTTCGTTCCTCTGCCTAAACTCCCGTCTTCACCCGAATTGGCAGAGATATTCGCTAGGGAGATTTTTCGTTTACATGGGATACCCTCCCAAATTGTATCTGACAGAGGTTCCCAATTTGTTTCCCGTTTTTGGAGGTCCTTCTGCTCTCAACTGGGTATAAAATTGAATTTCTCTTCTGCCTATCATCCTCAGTCTAACGGAGCTGCTGAACGCACCAACCAAAAAATTGAACAATATTTACGTTGTTTTGTTTCTGAACACCAGGACGATTGGGTTGGTTTGATTCCTTGGGCGGAGTTTGCACACAACAATCTCGTTTGTGATTCTACTCATTCAAGCCCCTTCTTTATGAATTATGGCTTTCATCCATCTATTCTTCCCTCGGCCTCCCCTTCCCAAGGGATACCGTCGGTTGATGTTCATGTTGCCAATTTGAGGAAGTTGTGGGATCAGACTCGACAAATTCTTCTGCACAATTCTATGCTGGTTAAGAAACACGCCGATAAACGTAGAAGGGCGGCTCCGGTGTTTGTTCCAGGTGATAGAGTATGGTTGAGTACTAGAAACATCCGTTTAAAAGTACCTTCCATGAAATTCGCTCCTCGTTATATTGGACCTTACAGGGTGCTGACTCGGATTAACCCTGTTGCGTATCGTCTAGCTCTTCCAACTGCCTTACGCATCCCTAACTCATTTCATGTTTCATTGCTGAAACCACTAGTCTGCAACAGATTTTCCTCCACAACGTCCTCTCCTCGCTCTGTTCAGGTGGAGGGTCAGGAGGAGTATGAGGTTAACTCTATTATCGATTCTCGAATCTCCCGGGGGAGAGTACAATATCTGGTCGATTGGAAGGGATATGGTCCTGAGGAGAGGAGTTGGGTACCTCAAGAGGATGTTCATGCTCCTCGTCTCCGCAGGGCGTTTCACTCCCGCTTCCCATCTCGTCCCGGTTCCTTCCGCCCGGTGGGCGTATCTCAGAGGGGGGGTACTGTCAGGGTACCTGAGGTCTCTACCTCCGAGAGAGGCAGAGACTTAGACGTCTATCCGTCCGGACGGGCTGTTTCCTCTGTTCCTCGCGGTCCTCCCGGTCACGTAAACGCCGGCCGCGAGGGAGTCACTTCCTTTTGTAGCAGGACGTCCGGAAACCGACGTCATGACGCCAGCCCGGAACGACCTGTCACTCAATCCTTTAGAGACTAATCAGATCTCGTCGGAGGCGTGTCGCTCCCTCCGAGCCAGGGTATTTAAACTTGCTTCTCCCATTTGCTCATTGCCCTGTCGTGGTTCTAGCCTGTCTAGTCACACAGTGCTCTGGTATTTTCTGTTATCCCTTTGGTTCCGACCCGGCTTGTTTGACTTACTCTGTTTACCTCTGTTATCCTTGACCCGGCTTGTTCCTCGCTTACCTGTCCTCTCGTTCCCTCGACCTCGGCTTGTCTCTGACCATTCTCTATACTCTCCGTACGTTAGTCCGGCCATTCTAAGGTCCGGTATACGTATCCTGTACCTGTTTGTACTCTGCGTGTTGGATCCCTGTCCCGATCCTGACACCCAGAGGCTGTCCTAGCACCCCGGTCATACAAATATTCATTAACGGCTTTTTCTTGTTGGAGCAGGCGGTCGAACATTAGGAGTGTTGAATTCCAACGTGTCGTGCTGTCGCAAATCAAGCGCCTCACTGGCATGTTGTTTCGCCGCTGGATATCGGCAAAGTGAGCCATGACCGTGTAGGAACGCCTGAAATGGCCACACACCTTCCTGGCCTGCTTCAGGATGTCCTGTAAGCCTGTGTACTTATGCACAAAGCGTTGTACGATCAGATTGCACACATGTGCCATGCACGGCACATGTGTCAACTTGCCCAACTTCAATGCCGCTAACAAATTTGTTCCGTTGTCACAAACCACTTTGCCGATATCCAGTCGCTGCGGAGTCAGCCACTTTTCCACCTGTGCATTCAGGGCGGACAGGAGTGCTTGTCCGGTGTGACTCTCTGCTTTCAAACAAGTCAAACACAAGACGGCGTGACACTGCCGTATCCGGGATGTGGAATAGTACCTGGGGAGCTGCCGTTGATGTGGAGCAAGACGCAGCAGCAGAAGAGGACTCAGCCGAGGAGGTTATGGAAGAGGATGGAGTAGGAGGAGTAGAGGAGGTGGCAGCAGGACTGCCAGCAAGTCGTGGCGGTGTCACCAACTCCTCTGCAGAGCCATGCATTGCATGCTTGGCAGCAGTCAGCAGGTTTACCCAATGCACAGTGTAGGTGATATACCTGCCCTGACTATGCTTTGCAGACCAGGTATCAGTGGTCAGATGGACCCTTGCCCCAACACTGTGTGCCAGACATGCCATTACTTCCTTTTGCACAATCGAGTACAGGTTGGGGATTGCCGTTTGTGAAAATAAATTTCGACCGGGTACCTTCCACTGCGGTGTCCCAATAGCTACAAATTTTTTGAACGCCTCAGACTCCACCAGCATGTATGTTAAAAGCTGGAGGGCTAATAGTTCGGACAAGCCAGCTGTCAGACGCTGGGCAAGGGGGTGACTTTCTGACATTGGCTTCTTACGCTCAAACATGTCCTTGACAGACACATGACTGTGGGCAGATGAGCGGGAACTGCTCAAGGCGGGAGACGGAGTGGCGGATGGTTGAGAGGGGGCAAGGAGGACAGCAGTGGTTGATGTGGCTGAAGATACTGGACCAGGAGGAGGATGGCGGCTTAGAGTAGGCGTGCTGCTTGTACTCATGTGTTGATCCCTTAGGCGTTTGTGATGTGAGATCATGTGCCTATGCAAAGCAGTTGTACCTAGGTGGGTGTTGGACTTCCCACGACTCAGTTTTTTTTGGCACAGGTTGCAAATGGCATCGCTGTTGTCAGAGGCAGACACACAAAAAAAATTCCACACTGCTGAGCTCTGCAATGATGGCATTCTGGTGGTGGACACAGCATGCGTTGATTGGCGTGCTGTCGGGCTGACCCCGGGTGCCGATGCATGCTGTCTGACTGTGCCACTAGCTCCTTGCGACGACCTCCCCCTGCTTCCAACTCGTCTCCTCCTCCTCCTCTCTGTCTCCCCATCTGAACTTTCGCCCTGTTCTTCTTTTTGCCGAGCGGGCACCCACGTGACATCCATGGACGCATCGTCATCTTCAATCGCTTCACTTGTATCTGACAACTCAGCAAAGGAAGCAGCAGCGGGTACAACATCATCATCATCATCACACCGTACGTCCATGTGTGTAATGCTGCCTGCCTGAGACATATCCCTGTTATCTACATCCTCTGGCAATAATGGTTGCGCATCACTCATTTCTTCAAACGGATGTGTGAATAACTCCTCTGACATACCAAGTAAAGCGGCTGTGGTGCTAGTTTTGGTGGTGGCGGCGGCAGGCGGGTGAGTGGTATCTTGAGAGGTGCCTGAAGCTAAGCTGGAGGAGGATGGTGCGTCAAGGTTCTGAGCGGAGGCTGTAGAAGATTGGGTGTCCTGTGTTAGCCAGTCAACTATGTCCTCAGAACTTTTCAAGTTCAGGGTACGTGGCCTATGAAAACTGGGCATTATTCTAGGGCCAAAGGGAATCACAGCACCACGACCACGATGGCCCCTGCGGGGTGGCCTGCCTCTGCCTATCATTTTTTGGGGGATTAGTGGTTCTATGCGTGCAAGCTACTGTGAGACCAGATATGAGTGGAAACTGTCAAAGTACACTGGCACATTTCTGCAGAGCACAGGCTGTAGGCCTGACACAGCCGCTTGAAGGACACTGACTGGCTGCTATTAGCTTACACTGGAAACCTTTTTTTCTTTGTAAAAGCACGCTACAGAGACACCAGATATGAGTGGCAACTGTCAAAGTACACTGGCATAGGTCTGCAGAGCACAGGCTGTAGGCCTGACACAGCCGCTTGAAGGACACTGACTGGCTGCTATTAGCTTACACTGGAAAGCTTTTTTTCTTTGTAAAAGCACACTACAGAGACACCAGATATGAGTGGCAACTGTCAAAGTACACTGGCACAGGTCTGCAGAGCACAGGCTGTAGGCCTGACACAGCCGCTTGAAGGACACTGACTGGCTGCTATTAGCTTAAACTGGAAACCTTTTTCTCTTTGTAAAAGCACGCTACAGAGACACCAGATATGAGTGGCAACTGTCAAAGTACGCTGCCAGGGTTCTGCAGGGCACACACTGAAGGAAGGCCTGACACAGCCGCTTGAAGGACACTGACTGGCTGCTATTAGCTTACAGTGGAAACCTTTTTTTCTTTGTAAAAGCACACTACAGAGACACCAGATATGAGTGGCAACTGTCAAAGTACACTGGCACAGTTCTGCAGAGCACAGGCTGTAGGCCTGACACAGCCGCTTGAAGGACACTGACTGGCTGCTATTAGCTTACACTGGAAACCTTTTTTTCTTTGTAAAATCACGCTACAGAGACACCAGATATGAGTGGCAACTGTCAAAGTACGCTGTCACAGTTCTGCAGAGCACAGGCTGTAGGCCTGACACAGCCGCTTGAAGGACACTGACTGGCTGCTATTAGCTTACACTGGAAACCTTTTTTTCTTTGCAAAAGCACGCTACAGAGACACCAGATATGAGTGGCAACTGTCAAAGTACACTGGCACAGTTCTGTAGAGCACAGGCTGTAGGCCTGACACAGCCGCTTAAAGGACACTGACTGGCTGCTATTAGCTTACACTGGAAACCTTTTTTTCTTTGTAAAAGCACGCTACAGAGACACCAGATATGAGTGGCAACTGTCAAAGTACGCTGGCAGGGTTCTGCAGGGCACACACTGAAGGAAGGCCTGACACAGCCGCTTGAAGGACACTGACTGGCTGCTATTAGCTTACACTGGAAACCTTTTTTTCTTTGTAAAAGCACGCTACAGAGACACCAGATATGAGTGGCAACTGTCAAAGTACACTGGCACAGGTCTCCAGAGCACAGGCTGTAGGCCTGACACAGCCGCTTGAAGGACACTGACTGGCTGCTATTAGGTTACACTGGAAACCTTTTTTTCTTTGTAAAAGCACGCTACAGAGACACCAGATATGAGTGGCAACTGTCAAAGTACACTGGCACAGTTCTGCAGAGCACAGGCTGTAGGCCTGACACAGCCACTTGAAGGACACTGACTGACTGCTATTAGCTTACACTGGAAACCTTTTTTTCTTTGTAAAAGCACACTACAGAGACACCAGATATGAGTGGCAACTGTCAAAGTACACTGGAACAGTTCTGCAGAGCACAGGCTGTAGGCCTGATACAGCCACTTGAAGGACACTGACTGGCTGCTATTAGCTTACACTGGGAACATTTTTTTCTTTGTAAAAGCACGCTACAGAGACACCAGATATGAGTGGCAACTGTCAAAGTACGCTGGCAGGGCACACACTGAAGGAAGGCCTGACACAGCCGCTTGAAGGACACTGACTGGCTGATATTAGCTTACACTGGAAACCTTTTTTTCTTTGTAAAAGCACGCTACAGAGCCACCAAATATGAGTGGCAACTGTCAAAGTACACTGGCACAGTTCTGCAGAGCACAGGCTGTAGGCCTGACACAGCCGCTTGAAGGACACGGACTGTCTGCTATTAGCTTACACTGGAAACCTTTTTTTCTTTGTAAAAGCACGCTACAGAGACACCAGAAATGAATGGCAACTGTCAAAGTACGCTGGCAGGGTTCTGCAATGCACACACTGAAGGAAGGCCTGACACAGCCGCTTGAAGGACACTGACTGGCTGCTATTAGCTTACACTGGAAACCTTTTTTTCTTTGTAAAAGCACGCTACAGAGACACCAGATATGAGTGGCAACTGTCAAAGTACACTGGCACAGTTCTGCAGAGCACAGGCTGTAGGCCTGACACAGCCGCTTGAAGGACACTGACTGGCTGCTATTAGCTTACACTGGAAACCTTTATTTCTTTGTAAAAGCACGCTACAGAGACACCAGATATGAGTGGCAACTGTCAAAGTACGCTGGCAGGGTTCTGCAGGGCACACACTGAAGGAAGGCCTGACACAGCCGCTTGAAGGACACTGACTGGCTGCTATTAGCTTACACTGGAAACCTTTTTTTCTTTGTAAAAGCACGCTACAGAGACACCAGATATGAGTGGCAACTGTCAAAGTACGCACAGGTCTGCAGAGCACACGCTGAAGGAGGCCTGACACCCAGACGCTTGCAGACAACTAACTGCTCTTCTATTACAGTGAAAAAATAATAATTTTTTAAAAATGTAAAACTTAAGCTATTGTGACAACAGATATGAGTGGTGGCACTGACTGTGCAAATGGGCACAGCATCCAGCCTGACACAGAAGCTGGCAGGCAGGCAACTGCTCTTCTATTACAGTGAACATTTTTATTTTTTTTTAAATGTAAAGCTTAAGCTATTGTGACAACAGATATGAGTGGTGGCACTGACTGTGCAAATGGGCACAGCATCCAGCCTCACACAGAAGCTGGCAGGCAGGCAACTGCTCTTCTATTACAGTCATTTTTTTTTAAAATGTAAAGCTTAAGCTATTGTGACAACAGATATGAGTGGTGGCACTGACTGTGCAAATGGGCACAGCATCCAGCCTCACACAGAAGCTGGCTGGCAGGCAACTGCTCTTCTATTGCAGTCAATTTTTTTTTTTTAATGTAAAGCTTAAGCTATTGTGACAACAGATATGAGTGGTGGCACTGACTGTGCAAATGGGCACAGCATCCAGCCTGACACAGAAGCTGGCAGGCAGGCAACTGCTCTTCTATTACAGTGATTTTTTTTTTTAAATGTAAAGCTTAAGCTATTGTGACAACAGATATGAGTGGTGGCACTGACTGTGCAAATGGGCGGACAAGGGAGGAGTCAGAGACTGCAATAAGAGCCTCCTTCTCCGCCTGCCTGCTCCACCCCCTCTCCTCCGGTCACCAGCATTTGATGGCAGATCAGGCACCTGTCATCAAGGTAAGAAGATGCCTACTCTGCCATACTGTGACAGAGCTCCTCTGGGCGCCCCCACCTTTGGGCGCCTGGAGGAGCGGGCCGGCGCTGGGCAGCTCTAGAACCGCTCGCCCTGCGCTGCAGCCCAAGACAGGGAAGCCCACCAGGAAATATCCCAGTGGGCGCCCCCAGTAGGCTGCCATCCTAGACGAATGCCTAGTTCACCGAACAGTGGCACCGGCCCTGACTACACTTAAATATATTTAGATGCAATGTCATAAAAGTCCTTGTTGGTGTATTGCTCAGGTGTATACACACACACATATATATATATATATATATTTATTTATATTTGAAACCTGGGGGGTGCACTCACCTGAACATGCATAAATGGGGTGCTGCTGGGGGCCAATTTATACAATACACAAGATCCAGTAATATTGTACACGCGTTCGTAATACGTGTGGAACTCGCTAGCGATCTCCTCGGGGAATTGTGCGAGGGCTCCTTTTGGCATCCGAAACGCGTGAACTTGTGCTCTGGCTTGTTGGCCTTGGATCATGCGGGCGAGTAATCTTCCCCCCCTTATTGGCGTGGATGTAGAAGAAGGCTTTAGAACGCTGGATCGCTCTGTGGTGTTTGCGAGCTGTCGTCGGGTTGCAAGTAAAGTTCGTTATTGAGCCTTTAGTTGTGTTCGTTTGTGAAGGGCTTCTAATTTCGCTAGCTGATCATTAAGTTCAGTCATGCGTTGTTGTGCCTCCTTCTTTTTGTGAGATGCTAACCTTATAAAGTGTTCCCGGAGGACAATCTTGTGGGCTTCCCAAAGCGTCACTTTTGATATGTCCTCTGTGTTGTTCTCATTAAAGTAATGGTCCAAGTGTTCTGTCAGCTGTGTCTGTACTTCTAGGTCTGAGAGGAGCGACTCCTTTTAGTCTCCATGCTGTCTGGGTGGGCCTGAACATGGGCGAATCCAGGAGTATTGATACCGCGCTGTGGTCCGACCATGGTGTCGGGAGTATCTCTGCCATCTGAAGTCTTTAAATGCCCTCTTGCTGGATGAAAAGATATTCGATGCGCGAATATCTTTGGTGAATGGCCGAGTAGTGCATGTAATCTCGGCTGTCTAGGTGTAGAGCCCTCTACGCATCCACCAGCCTCAAGTCCCGTAGAGTCTTACGAATCGTCCTGATCACCGTTTGTGGGATGCTGCTGTGTCCAGTTGATGAGTCCGAGAGTGGGTCCAAAGGCACGTTGAAGTCCCCTCCGAGAATTAGTGTTCCTTCCGTAAAGTTGGTGAGTTTTAAGATTGTTTTGCGAAGGAACTTCGCTTGTTTTGCATTCAGTGCATATTTTGAGGCAAATATGTAAGTTTTCTGTGACACTGTGCCTTTTACAAAGAGGTATCTGCCCTCCAGGTCTCCGAGCATTTTGCTCAGGGAGAATTGTAGGCTGACATCTAAGAGGATCGCTACCCCTGCCTTGTGTGCAGTAGGGTGGTGGTTGGTTGGATAGTTTCTTTCAGTCTATGTGCTTCTGTTGCTCTGAGGTGTGTTTCTTGTAGCATTGCTATAGAGACGTGTCTGCGTTGAAGTTTCCGCAAGAGATGTGAGTGCTTTTCGGGCGTGTTCAGGCCCCTGCAATTCTGTGTTGTGATGCGGAAGGGTGTGGCTGCCATAGTGTTAGCGTTGACGTTTGCGCGGGACCGAAGTGTGTTCAATGTCACTCACACACTGCACCCCTGACACTCACAGCACCCTCACTCACACACATTGCACCCCTGACACTCACAGCACCCTCACTCACACACACTGCACCCCTGACACTCACAGCACCCTCACTAACTCACACACACACACACACACACACTGAACCCCTAACACTCACAGCACCCTCACTCACACACACTGCACCCCTGACACTCACAGCACCCTCACTCACACACACTGCACCCCTGACACTCACAGCACACACACACTGCACCCCTGACACTCACAGCACCCTCACTCATACACACTGCACCCCTGACACTCACAGCACACACACACTGCACCCCTGACACTCACAGCACCCTCACTCACACACACTGCACCCCTGACACTCACAGCACACACACACAACCCCTGGCACTCACAGCACACACACACTGCACCCCTGACACTCACAGCACCCCCACTCACACACACTGCGCCCTTGACACAGCACCCACTCACACACAGAACAAATACAGGGTCTTTTTCTCATGCCAGAGCTCTTCAGCAGAGCTCTGCGCATGGTCTACCCTGGAAGAGCATTGAACCAACATGCTCACTATGTGATGGGGCGTGTTTGTCCCTATCTGGCCCCGCCCCCTTTTTAGTGGGCCGCTGTAATTAAAAATTGCCCGGGCTGAATTTTTTTACCCAGTCCGGCCCTGGCATCAATGACAGTTTGCAGTCTATTAGAATAGTTGTCTATGAGGCCCCAAATTCTTGCAGGTGGTATAGCTGAACATTGGTCTTCGCAAAATGCCTTCAGGTCATGCAAAGTCTTTGGTCATCTTGCATGAACCGCATGTTTGAAATCTCCCAAGAGTGACTCAATGATATTTAGGTCGGGAGACACTGATGGCCACTTACCTTTTTCTGCTGTAACCACAGGAGGGTAACTTGGCCTTGTGCTCAGGGTCATTGTCATGCTGGAAAGTCCAAGAGCATCCCATGCACAGCCTTCTTGTAGCAGACTGCAAATGGTCTGCTAGTATTTTCCTGATAACATGCTGCATTCATCCTGCCATCAATTTTCATAAGATTCCCTTTGCCTTTAGCGCTCATCCCCCCCCCCAAAAAAAAACCATCAGTGAGCCACCACCATACTTCACAGTGGGGATGGTATTCTCTTCACTATAGGCCTTGTTGACCCCTCTCCAAACATAGCGCTTATGGTTCTGACCATAAAGCTTTATTTTGGTCTCGTCACTCTAAATTACAATGTACCAGAAGCTGAGACGCGTGTCGAGGTGTTGTCAGCCATATTGTAACTAGGCTTTTTTGTGGCATTGGCGCAGTAAAGGCTTCTTTTTGGCAACTTGACCATTAGTGTTGTCGCGAACCCGGAATTTTCGGTTCGCGAACGGCGAACGCGAACTTCCGCAAATGTTCGCGAACCGGCGAACCGCGCGAACCGCCATTGACTTCAATGGGCAGGCGAATTTTAAAAACAACAGGGACTCTTTCTGGCCACAATAGTGATGGAAAAGTTGTTTCAAGGGGACTAACACCTGGACTGTGGCATGCCAGAGGGGGATCCATGGCAAAACTCCCATGGAAAATTGCACAGTTGATGCAGAGTCTGCTTTTAATCCATAAAGGGCAGAAATCCCCAAACATTGACACCTGTCCTCAAAGCCCAGCCCTGATACACACTGACACAGAGCAGAATAGAGACTGTTCCCCCTACATAGGGTCACTTGGCAGATATGGATTGACACCTGTCCTCAAAACCCCTGATACACACTGACACAGAGCAGAATAGAGACTGTTCCCCCTACATAGGGTCACTTGGCAGATATGGATTGACACCTGTCCTCAAAACCCCTGATACACACTGACACAGAGCAGAATAGAGACTGTTCCCCCTACATAGGGTCACTTGGCAGATATGGATTGACACCTGTCCTCAAAACCCCTGATACACACTGACACAGAGCAGAATAGAGACTGTTCCCCCTACATAGGGTCACTTGGCAGATATGGATTGACACCTATCCTAATGATCCCTGATACACAGTGACACAGAGCAGAATAGGGACTGTTCCTCCTACATAGGGTCACTTGGCAGATATGGATTGACACCTATCCTAATGATCCCTGATACACACTGACACAGAGCAGAATAGAGACTGTTCCCCCTACATAGGGTCACTTGGCAGATATGGATTGACACCTATCCTAATGATCCCTGATACACACTGACACAGAGCAGAATAGGGACTGTTCCCCCTACATAGGGTCACTTGGCAGATATGGATTGACACCTGTCCTCAAAACCCCTGATACACACTGACACAGAGCAGAATAGGGACTGTTCCCCCTACATAGGGTCACTTGGCAGATATGGATTGACACCTATCCTAATGATCCCCGATACACACTGACACAGAGCAGAATAGAGACTGTTCCCCCTACATAGGGTCACTTGGCAGATATGGATTGACACCTGTCCTCAAAACCCCTGATACACACTGACACAGAGCAGAATAGGGACTGTTCCTCCTACATAGGGTCACTTGGCAGATATGGATTGACACCTATCCTAATGATCCCTGATACACAGTGACACAGAGCAGAATAGGGACTGTTCCTCCTACATAGGGTCACTTGGCAGATATGGATTGACACCTATCCTAATGATCCCTGATACACACTGACACAGAGCAGAATAGAGACTGTTCCCCCTACATAGGGTCACTTGGCAGATATGGATTGACACCTATCCTAATGATCCCTGATACACACTGACACAGAGCAGAATAGAGACTGTTCCCCCTACATAGGGTCACTTGGCAGATATGGATTGACAAATCCCTGACAAACAGCTACCACATGCAAGGAAGGCAGCAGGGGCGCAAATGACCCACTCCCGACGCGGGAAGGTAGTGACGACAAATAACAATACAGGACTCTTTAGAGGCCCTGTAATTGTAATCAGTCCACTTGAAATCCTTTAACTTTGATCAATTGGAGGGAAGTCTGGTGCAGAGCCACTGACCCATGCGCAGGGCCAGTCTTAGGCCTTTGGGCGCCCTGTGCAAGAAATCTTCACCCTGTCACACCCATGTGCAAGAAATCTTCACCCTGTCATAGGGTCACTTGGCAGATATGGATTGACAAATCCCTGACAAACAGCTACCACATGCAAGGAAGGCAGCAGGGGTGCAAATGACCCACTCCCGACGCGGGAAGGTAGTGACGACAAATAACAATACAGGACTCTTTAGAGGCCCTGTAATTGTAATCAGTCCACTTGAAATCCTTTATCTTTGATCAATTGGAGGGAAGTCTGGTGCAGAGCCACTGACCCATGCGCAGGGCCAGCCTTAGGCCTTTGGGCGCCCTGTGCAAGAAATCTTCCCGACGCGGGAAGGTAGTGATGACAAATAACAATACAGGACTCTTTAGAGGCCCTGTAATTGTAATCAGTCCACTTGAAATCCTTTAACTTTGATCAATTGGAGGGAAGTCTGGTGCAGAGCCACTGACCCATGCGCAGGGCCAGCCTTAGGCCTTTGGGCGCCCTGTGCAAGAAATCTTCCCGACGCGGGAAGGTAGTGACGACAAATAACAATACAGGACTCTATAGAGGCCCTGTAATTGTAATCAGTCCACTTGAAATCCTTTAACTTTGATCAATTGGAGGGAAGCCTGGTGCAGAGCCACTGACCCATGCGCAGGGCCAGCCTTAGGCCTTTGGGCACCCTGTGCAAGAAATCTTCCCAACGCGGGAAGGTAGTGATGACAAATAACAATACAGGACTCTTTAGAGGCCCTGTAATTGTAATCAGTCCACTTGAAATCCTTTAACTTTGATCAATTGGAGGGAAGTCTGGTGCAGAGCCACTGACCCATGCGCAGGGCCAGCCTTAGGCCTTTGGGCGCCCTGTGCAAGAAATCTTCCCGACGCGGGAAGGTAGTGACGACAAATAACAATACAGGACTCTTTAGAGGCCCTGTAATTGTAATCAGTCCACTTGAAATCCTTTAACTTTGATCAATTGGAGGGAAGTCTGGTGCAGAGCCACTGACCCATGCGCAGGGGCAGCCTTAGGCCTTTGGGTGCCCTGTGCAAGAAATCTTCACCCTGTCACACCCATGTGCAAGAAATCTTCACCCTGTCACACACACACACACAGGCAGACAGCCATACACACGCACACACACAACTGCGACTGACTAGGTTTGTCACCTCCTCAAAAGGACGCATGAGCCTACAGGCATTGCGCATGAGCGTCCAGTAACGTGGCAAAAAAATTCCCAGCTCCCCAGAGGCTGTCCTAGCACCCCGGTCATACAAATATTCATTATCATTAACAGCTTTTTCTTGTTGGAGCAGGCGGTCGAACATTAGGAGTGTTGAATTCCAACGTGTAGGGCTGTCGCAAATCAAGCGCCTCACTGGCATGTTGTTTCGCCGCTGGATAACGGCAAAGTGAGCCATGGCCGTGTAGGAACGCCTGAAATGGCCACACACCTTCCTGGCCTGCTTCAGGACATCCTGTAAGCCAGTGTACATATGCACAAAGCGTTGTATGATCAGATTACACACATGTGCCATGCACGGCACATGTGTCAACTTGCCCAACTTCAATGCCGCTATCAAATTTTTTCCGTTGTAACACACCACTTTGCCGATATCCAGTTGCTGCGGAGTCAGCCACTTTTCCACCTGTGCGTTCAGGGCGGACAGGAGTGCTTGTCCGGTGTGACTCTCTGCTTTCAAGCAAGTCAAACCCAAGACGGCGTGACACTGCCGTATCCGGGATGTGGAATAGTACCTGGGGAGCTGGGGGGGTGCCGTTGATGTGGAGCAAGAAGCAGCGGCACAAGAGGACTCAGCCGAGGAGGTTATGGAAGAGGATGGAGTAGGAGGAGTAGAGGAGGTGGCAGCAGGACTGCCTGCAATTCGTGGCGGTGTCACCAACTCCTCTGCAATGCCACGCATTCCTTGCTTGTCAGCCGTCAGCAGGTTTACCCAATGCGCAGTGTAGGTGATATACCTGCCCTGACCATGCTTTGCAGACCAGGTATCAGTGGTCAGATGGACCCTTGCCCCAACACTGTGTGCCAGACATGCCATGACTTCCTTTTGCACAATCGAGTACAAGTTGGGGATTGCCTTTTGTGAAAAGAAATTCCGGACGGGTACCTTCCACTGCGGTGTCCCAATAGCTACAAAATTTTTGAACGCCTCAGACTCAACCAGATTGTATGGTAAAAGCTGGCGGGCTAATAGTTCGGACAAGCCAGCTGTCAGACGCTGGGCAAGGGGGTGACTTGCTGACATTGGCTTCTTACGCTCAAACATGTCCTTGACAGAAACACATGACTGTGGGCAGATGAGCGGGAACTGCTCAAGGCGGGAGACGGAGTGGCGGATGGTTGAGAGGGGGCAAGAAGGACAGCAGTGGTTGACGTGGCTGAAGATGCTGGACCAGGAGGAGGATGGCGGCTTAGAGTAGGCGTGCTGCTTGTACTCATGTGTTGATCCCATAGGCGTTTGTGATGTGAGATCATGTGCCTACGCAAAGCAGTTGTACCTAGGTGGGTGTTGGACCTCCCACGACTCAGTTTCCTTTGACACAGGTTGCAAATGGCATCGCTGTTGTCAGAGGCAGACACACAAAAAAAATTCCACACTGCTGAGCTCTGCAATGACGGCATTCTGGTGGTGGACACAGCATGCGTTGATTGGCGTGCTGTCGGGCTGACTCCGGGTGCCGATGCATGCTGTCTGACTGTGCCACTAGCTCCTTGCGACGACCCCCCCCTGCTTCCAACTGGTCTCCTCCTCCTCCTCTCTGTCTCCCCATCTGAACTTTCGCCCTGTTCTTCTTCTCTTCTAGCGGGCACCCACGTGACATCCATGGACGCATCGTCATCATCAACCGCTTCGCTTGTATCTGACAACTCAGAAAAGGAAGCAGCAGCGGGTACAACATCATCATCATCACACCGTACCTCCATGTGTTTAATGCTGCCTGCCTGAGACATATCCCTGTTATCTACATCCTCTAGCAATAATGGTTGTGCATCACTCATTTCTTCAAACGGGTGTGTGAATAACTCCTCTGACATACCAAGTAAAGCGGCTGTGGTGCTAGTTTTGGTGGTGGCGGCAGGCGGGTGAGTGCTATCTTGAGAGGTGCCTGAAGCTAAGCTGGAGGAGGATGGTGCGTCAAGGTTCCGAGCGGAGGCTGTACAAGATTGGGTGTGCTGTGTTAGCCAGTCAACTAAGTCCTCGGAACTTTTCAAGTTCAGGGTACGTGGCTTCTGAAAACTGGGCATTATTCTAGGGCAAAAGGGAATCACAGCACCACGACCACGACGGCCCCTGCGGGGTGGCCTGCCTCTGCCTGTCATTTTTTGGGGGATTTGTGGTACTATGCGTGCAAGCTACTGTGAGACCAGATATGGGTGGCAATGTGCACTGGAACAGTTCTGCAGAGCACACACTGTAGGCCTGAGACACCCGCTTGAAGACAAGTAACTGTTATTCAATCTATAACAGTGAAAAACAAATTTTGTTTTTAAAAGCACGCTATAGAGACACCAGATATGATTGGCAATGTGCACTAGAACAGTGCTGCAGAGCACACACTGTAGGCCTGAGACACCCGCTTGAAGACAAGTAACTGCTATTCAATCTATAACAGTGAAAAACAAATTTTGGTTGTAAAAGCACGCTATAGAGACACCAGATATGAATGGCACCAATTGTTAAAACAGATATGAGTGGTGACACTGGGCAAATAGGCACAGTATCCAATGTGAACCTCACACAGAAGCTGGCAGGCAGGCAACTGCTCTTCTATTACAGTGGAAACAAAATTTTGGTTGTAAAAGCACGCTAAAGAGACACCAGATATGATTGGCAACTGTCAAAGCACGCTGGCACAGGTCTGCAGAGCACACGCTGAAGTAGGCCTGAAACACAGACGCTTGCAGACAACTAACTGCTCTTCTATTACAGTGAAAAAAAATTATTTCTTTTAAATCTAAAGCTTAACCAATTGTTAAAACAGATATGAGTGGTGGCACTGGGCAAATAGGCACAGTATCCAATGTGAACCTCACACAGAAGCTGGCAGGCAGGCAACTGCTCTTCTATTACAGTGGAAACAAAATTTTGGTTGTAAAAGCACGCTAAAGAGACACCAGATATGATTGGCAACTGTCAAAGCACGCTGGCACAGGTCTGCAGAGCACACGCTGAAGTAGGCCTGAAACACAGACGCTTGCAGACAACTTGACATGCGCACAGTCGATTATTCGGCAGGTGCGCTGTGTACCCCAACCCCCCAATAACTTACAGACACCGTATTTCTGTTGGAATAAAAAAGTCCACAGCTTTATTTATTATAAACAAGGTAACAAATTGGGGTCATTGCCACAAATGTAAATTTACCTCCACCCCCCACCGTACATAAATTACCCCCGGCAATGACCCCGCCCAATAACAATAAATAACATTATAAATAACAAATAACACATAACACATGGCCTACCAAAGAGGCCCCATATCCATAACTTTTTTAACTGTAGGGGTGTACCGAGACCCCCCTACACCACCTGGTTCGGAGCCACCGATGAGCTCGAACCCACAAACCATTTCACACTCCAGTCTAATCCAGCCTAACCAATTTATACTCCTCCTACCTTCCAATTACCCAAGCCCTATCCCGCCGCTGTGACCAAACGGGAATTACAAAACAACAGGGAGGGTGGGAGGGACAATTACCAGGTAAGTGTCAGTTTAGTTAAAATGTCCCTTACTCATAAAATGGCCGCTTAATATACTCCTATTATCCAGCCCCCATTTACCAATAACCACGCCCCTTTAACTGGTTACTCCCCTGCCTACTCCTGGCTCTGTCAAGGCCCACTCCCCTGACTGCGCTGTTCCATGGGCTTCAAACTGCTCTTCTATTACAGTGAAAAAAAAAATATTTCTTTTAAATCGAAAGCTTAACCAATTGTTAAAACAGATATGAGTGGTGGCACTGGGCAAATAGGCACAGTATCCAATGTGAACCTCACACAGAAGCTGGCAGGCAGGCAACTGCTCTTCTATTACAGTGAAAAAAAATATTTATTTTAAATGTAAAGCTTAACCTATTGTTAAAACAGATATGAGTGGTGGCACTGGGCAAATAGGCACAGTATCCAATGTGAACCTCACACAGAAGCTGGCAGGCAGGCACCTGCAATTACATTACACAGGAAAAAAAAAAAAAAAGCAGCCTGATGTTATAGCCCTAAAAAGGGCTTTTTGGGGTGCTGTCCTTACAGCAGAGATCAGATGAGTCCTTCAGGATTGTAGTGGACACTGAATACCCTAGCCTAGCTATCAATTTCCCTATGTAATCAGCAGCAGCTAAACTTTCCCTCCTCTCACTAAGCATGCATCTTCCGAATGAATCGAAAATGGATGCTGGGAGGGAGGTTGGAGGGTGTGGAAGGGAGGGAGTGCTGCTGATTGGCTGGAATGTGTCTGCTGACCGAGAGGCACAGGGTCAAAGTTTGCCCAATGATGACGAATAGGGGGCGGATCGAACTGCGCATGTGTCCGCCCGCCGCGGCGAACGCGAACACGCTAATTTCGCCGGGAACTGTTCGCCGGCGGACAGTTCGGTACATCACTATTGACCATGTAGCTCATTTTTGTTCAAGTATCGTTGTACTGTGCTCCTCGAAACCACCACACCGTCTTTTTCCAGAGCAGACTGTATTTTAGAAAATTCCGTTTTTCTAAAGTCTAAAACTTTTGTTTTTGTGTGGTGTGACTCAGTCACTATTTCTATATTAAACCACACTGACTGGTGATCACTGGATCCTAAACATTCACCTACAGTAATATCTGATACCAAATCTCTATTTGTTAACACTAAATCTGGCCTCCTTACGACTTGCTTTAGAGACAATCCCAATATGGAGTTTAGAATATAATATAAGCAGCTATTTTGGTTTTCAAGTTCACATCAGGAAGATCAAAGTCACCCATGATGATAACTTCCTCCTTCATTGTCATTTTAGCTATTTCCTCTACTAGTAGATTATCTAACTCTTCTATTTGTCCTGGGTCCTATAATTCACACCAACACGGGTTACTGTGGCTTACCAAATTCTAACGAAACCCAAACGGACTCTATGTTCACCTCACTAACTTTTACTAGACTAGATTTTAGGCTATCCTTCACATACAGGGCCACCCCTCCCCCTTTCTTACCTTCCCTGTCTTTTCTATGTAAAGAGTACCCTGGTATTCCTATGTCCCAGTCATTTTCTCATTATACTATGTCTCCGTAACAGCGAATAAATCTACATTGTCAGTTGTCATTATTGCCACAAGTTCATGGATCTTATTCCCTAAGTTAAAGTCCCGAATATGCATCCGCCTGTCATTCTGAGTGTTGAATCAACCTACTGTATATCATTGGCAAAAACACAATAAAACGTTCTTTACCTCTAAAACCTCATTGCAAGTCAAGTCATTTGTTTCTAGATGGACAAGTACATCCAATTCCCCTTCCTGCTTTACTAGCTTAACAATATTACAAATACATATCCTGTCTCTGTGAGCCGTAGCTCCATGACGACATCTCACACAGGGCCGGTGCAAGGATTTTTGCCACCCTAGGAAAAAGAAAGATTTGCCGCCCCCCCCACCCTCCCCTAGTGGTCTATCCTCCCTTAGCGGTCTCTCCTCACCCCCCTCCCCTAGTGGTCTCTCCACCACCCCCTCCCTCCTTTAGTGGTCTGTCCCTCCCCCACGTTCTCCTCAACCCACCCTCCCTGTGTTCTCATCTCCCCCCCCAGTGTTCTCCTCTTCTTCTCCCCTGTGTTCTCCTCTTATTCCCCCTCCCTGTGTTCTCCACTTCTTCACCCCCTCTCTCCCTGTAATATTCCTCTTCCCCCTCTCTCCCTGTAATATTCTTCTCCCCCTCCCTCCCTGTAATATTCCCCCCTCCCTGTAATATTCTCCCCTCCAATCTTCTCCTTCCCCCTCTATCCCTGTAATAATCTCCCCCCTGTAATATTCTCCCCCCTGTAATATTCTCCCCTCCAATCTTCTCCTCCCCCCTCCCTGTAGTATTCTCCCCCTCCCTGTAATATTCTCCCCCCCTCCCCTCTTATTTTCTTCCCCCCCTCCCCTCCAATCTTCTTCCCCCCTCCCCTCCAATCTTCTTCTCCCCCCTCCCCTCCAATCCTCCTTCCCCTCCCCTCCAATCTTCTTCCCCCCAATCTTCTCCCCCCCTCCCCTCCAATCTTCTCCTCCCCCCTCCCCTCCAATCCTCCTCCCCCCTCCCCTCCAATCCTCCTCCCCCTCCCCTCCAATCTTCTTCCCCCCTCCCCTCCAATCTTCTTCCCCCAATCTCCTCCCCCCCTCCCCTCCAATCTTCTCCTCCCCCATCCCCTCCAATCTTCTTCCCCCCCCTCCCCTCCAATCCTCCTCCCCCCTCCCCTCCAATCTTCTTCCCCCCTCCCCTCCAATCTTCTCCTCACCTCCCTCCCATCTTCTTCCTCCCCTCCAATCTTCTCCTCCGCCATCCCCTCCAATTCTTCTCCCCCCTCCCCTCCAATCCTCCTCCCTCCCCTCCAATCTTCTCCTCCCCCCCTCCCCTCCAATCTTCTTCCCCCCCTCCCCTCCAATCTTCTTCCCCCCCCCTCCCCTTCAATCTTCTTCCCCCCCTCCCCTTCAATCTTCTCCTCCCCCCTCCCCTCCAATCCTCCTCCCCCTCCCCTCCAATCCTCCTTTTCTGGAAGCTCAGATTGCAGATTTCAAGATGCAAATTGCAACATTGAGGGAGATCGACAATCTTGAGAGGAGTCTGCTGCTCACTGAGCAAGTGGATTGTGATGAGGAAAATGTGGAAACTTTATGGGTAAATATCTGCTTGGGGAAAAGAATGGAAATCAACTATTGGTTGGGATATGTTATAAACCACCTAATGCTAATATTGACTAGGAACAACAGCTGTTTAAGCAAATTGAGAAAACTGCAAATCTGGGTAACACTTTAATTATTGGAGATATTAATTACCCGGACATAAATTGGGACAGAGGAACTAGTAGTTCAGCAAAGGGAATTAGGTTTTTGAACTTGTTAAATGACACCTTCATGTCACAACTTGTACAAGCACCAACAAGAAAGGATGCTTGTCTGGACCTGGTTCTAACAAACAACTTTGATATTTTGACCAACATTCAAGTAGGTGAGCACTTGGGAAATAGTAATCAAAATATTTGAAATAAACTCAAAAAAAACAAAAGCACATGGGGTATACTAAAACATAGAATTTTAAAAAGGCCAAAAGGGCAGCTTTACAAACTCTTTAGTGAAAAGAACACTGAGGATAAATGGAAAATCTTCCAACAAATATATTTATATTTAACAAATATATTTCTCAGTATGTACCATTGGGTAATAAATATAAAAGAAACAACTTGAAACCAATGTGGCTTCAAACTCAAAGAAATCGGTCTAGATCAAAATGCTTGTTCTTGGGTAGAACATTGGCTTAAAAAAAGAGTACAAAGAGTTGTCTTTAATAGTAAATTTTCAAGCTGGACAGAGGTGGCAAGTGGTGTCCCTCTGGGTTCTGTTCTGGTACCCCTTCTATTTAACATGTTTATAAATAATTTAGAAAAAAACATTGAAAATCATGTTTCAGTGTTTGCAGATGACTCAAAATTCTGTAAAGTAAGCAAGATATTACCTTGATGCAGAGGGATTTAGATAGACTGGGGGACTGGGCACTCAAATGGCAGATGAAATTTAATGTTGAAAAATGCAAAGTTATGCACTTCGACATAAAGAATGCACAAGCAACTTATACACTTAATGGAAGCAAATTAGGGACAACAA
Source organism: Pelobates fuscus (assembly GCF_036172605.1). NCBI lineage: Eukaryota > Metazoa > Chordata > Amphibia > Anura > Pelobatidae > Pelobates > Pelobates fuscus. The sequence continues at coordinate 69,585,597 of NC_086327.1, forward strand.
GACACGAAAATGACTTGGGAATTGTTATAGACAACAAACTATGCAACAATGTGCAATAGGCATGTGCATGGGGAAAATATTCGGCTCGGATCGGCATTCTGAAATTCGGGACTTCACCAATTCGGGACTATGGCAACTTCGGCACTTGACCACTTCGGAACTTCGGCAACTTCGGCCCTTCGGTTTTTAGACACTTCGGAACTTTGGCACTTCGGCAACTTCGGAACTCCGGCATTTCGGGACTTTTGTTGCAGCCGCTTGGTAGATAACTCCCTAATTCCCACGGTATTATGGAGTTATCTACCAAAAGACTGAAAGACCTAAATTGGTCTTTCAGCCAAATTTACTAATACTAAGTAAAAATTACTTAGTATTAGTAAGTTGTGCCCCTACTCGCAATACCGCGAGTAGGGGCTTGTCTATTAAACAGTGAGCAGCCTGTGACTGCTCACTGTTAAAAACAAAAAAAAAGGGTACCCACTCCCTGAGTGGGTGGGGGCCCTATAGTAAAAAAATGGGGGAGGACCTATTGTCCTCCCCACCGGCCCCCACCCCTGAGCGGCAGTGGGGGCCCTAAATAAAAATTGGGAGGGGGACCTAATGTCCTCCCACCTGGCCCCCACCCCTGAGCGGTGGGTGGGGGCCTAAACAAGAATAATGGGGGACCTATTGTCCTCCCCCCTGGCCCCCACACCTGAGCGGGGGACCCAATGTCCTATTGTCCTCCCCCTGGCCCCCACCCCTGAGCGGCAGTGGGGGCCCTAAATAAAAATTGGGAGGGGGACCTAATGTCCTCCCACCTGGCCCCCACCCCTGAGCGGGCGGTGGGGGCCCTAACAATAATAAGGGGGGGACCTAATGTCCTCCCCCCTGGCCCCCACCCCTGAGCGGTGGGTGGGGGCCTAAACAAGAATAAGGGGGGACCTATTGTCCTCCCCCCTGGCCCCCACACCTGAGCGGGGGACCCAATGTCCTATTGTCCTCCCCCCTGGCCCCCACCCCTGAGCGGCAGTGGGGGCCCTAAATAAAAATTGGGAGGGGGACCTAATGTCCTCCCACCTGGCCCCCACCCCTGAGCGGGCGGTGGGGGCCCTAACAATAATAAGGGGGGGACCTAATGTCCTCCCCCCTGGCCCCCACCCCTGAGCGGTGGGTGGGGGCCTAAACAAGAATAAGGGGGGACCTATTGTCCTCCCCCCTGGCCCCCACTTCTGAGCGGCAGTGGGGGCCCTAAATAAAAATTGAGAGGGGGACCTAATGTCCTCCCACCTGGCCCCCACCCCTGAGCGGTGGGTGGGGGCCCTAAATATAAACTGAGGGGGACCTATTGTCCTCCCCCTTGCCCCCACCCCTGAGCGGTGGGTGGGGCCCTAACCAAGAATAAGGGGGGGACCTAATGTCCTCCCCCCTGACCCCCACCCCTAAGCGGTGGGTGGGGGCCCTAAATGAAAATTTAACCCCCCTCCCCCCAGGTGACTAGGGGTTCCCAAATCCCTAGTCACCCCTACCCCCCAAAAAAAACTCCTACCTAAACCCTCACCCTAAAAATAATGAGGGGGGACCATTTAACTAAGTACCTTTAAAAATAAAAATAAACTTACCATTCGATGTTTTCTTTCTTCTAAAGTCTTCTTTTTTCAGCCCCAAAAAAGGGCAAATAAATATCCATAATAACCGACGCAATAAAAAACAAAAAACAACAAAAACAAAAAAATATATAATAATCGATCTTCACCCTGCGAGGGCTCCATGCAGACTGAGCTCTGCAGGGCGGGGAAGGCTTATAAAGCCTTGCCCCACCCTGCAATTAGGCACAGGGCACTCTGATTGGTGGGTTTAAGCCATCCAATCAGAGTGCTCTGACAGGTAAATGAAGAGTTCTTTGGAATTTTCCCACGCTGTGTAATTTGACTCATAACTCTCTGATTGGTTACTTAATCCACCAATCAGAGTGTTATGAGTCAAATTACACAACGTGGGAAAATTCCAAAGAACTTTCCCATGCTGTGTAAAATGACACAGAGCACTCTGATTGGTGGATTTCAAACCAACCAATCAGAGTGCTGTGACAGGTAAATGCAGAGACTTACCTGTCAGTCTCTTTATTTACCTGTCAGAGCATTCTGATTGGATGGCTTAAACCCACCAATCAGAGTGTTCTGAGCCTAATTGCAGGGCGGAGCAATGCTTTATAAGCCTTCCCCTGCCCTGCAAAGCTCAGTCTGCGCGGAGCCCTCGCCTGAAGATGTATTATTTTTTTTTGCGCTCGTTTTTTTTTTTTTTTTTCATTGCGTCGGTTATTATGGATTTTTATTTGGCCTTTTTTGGGGCTGAAAAAAGAAGATTTTAGAAGAAAGAAAACATTGAATGGTAAGTTTATTTTTATTTTTAAAGGTACTTAGTTAAATGGTCCCCCCTCATTATTTTTAGGGTGAGGGGGTAGGTAGGAGTTTATTTTTTGGGGGGGAGGGGGTGACTAGGGGTTTGGGGACCCCTAGTCACCTGGGGGAAGGGGGTTTAAATATGTATTTAGGGCCCCCACCCGCCGCTCAGGTGTGGGGGCCAGGGGGAGGACATTAGGTCTCCACCCTTATTTTTGTTTAGGGCCCCCACCCACCACTCAGGGGTGGGGGCCAGGGGGAGGACATTAGGCCCCCCCAATTTGTGTTTAGGGCCCCCACCCACCTCTCAGGAGTGGGGGCCAGGAGGGAGGACATTAGGTCCTCCCCCCTTATGTTTGTATAGGGCCCCCACCCACCGCTAAGGGGTGAGGGCCAGGAGGGAGGACATTAGGTCCCCCCAATTTGTATTTAGGGCCCCCACCCACCGCTCAGGGGTGGGGGCAGGGGGAGGTCATTAGGTCCCCCCCAATTTGTATTTAGGGCCCCCACCCACCGCTCAGGGATGGGGACCAGGGGGAGGACAATAGGTCCTCCCCCTTATGTTTGTATAGGGCCCCCACCCACCGCTCAGGGGTGGGGGCCAGGGTGGAGGACATTAGGTTCCTCCCCCAATTTGTATTTAGGGCCACCACTCAGGGGTGGGGGCAGTTGGGAGGACATTAGGTCCCCCCCATTTGTATTTAGGGCCCCCACCCACCGCTCAGGGGTGGGGGCCAGGGGGGAGGACATTAGGTCCCCCCCTTATTCTTGTTTAGGGCCCCCACCAACCGCTCAGGGGTGGGGGCCAGGGGGCGGACATTAGGTCCCCCCACAATTTTTATTTAGGGCCCCCACCCACCGCTCAGGGGTGGGGGGCGGTGGGTAGGACAATAGGTCATCCCCCCCTTTTTTTACTTTAGGGCCCACAGCCGCTCAGGGGTGGGGGCCGGTGGGGAGGACAATAGGTCCTCCCCCCTTTTTTAACTTTAGGGCCCCCACCCACTCAGGGAGGGGGGGACCTTTTTTATTTTTTTCAACAGTGGCTGCTCACTGTTTAATAGACATGCCCCTACTCGCGGTATAGCGAGTAGGGGCATAATTTACTAATACTAGGTAAACTTTACTTAGTATTAGTAAATTTGGCTGAAAGACCAATTTAGGTCTTTCAGCCTTTTAGTAGATAGCTCCCTAATACCGTGGGAATTAGGGAGTTATCTACTTATTCATTCCTGTCATTACACTGGCTGACTAAGTAACTTACATTTTATAAGAATTTGTGTTACTTGATTGTTGTAAGTGTTGCAAATGCTTACAGCTGAATCCTGTCTATGTTTGTATACTTTTTATTTGAAATTGTATACAGTGTAACATTCTTCTTCTTTCACTGGGTAAGTATATTCGTACTTAGGCAATACTGTGCTTCGGAACTTCGGCACTTTGACACCTCGGAACTTCAGCAATTCGGCACTTCGGCGCTACTACACTTCGGAAATTCGGTAATTTCGGCACTTCGGGACTTCAGCAATTTGGCACTTCGGCAATTCAACTATTCGGACATTCGGAAGCACCCGAATGTCCGAATTACCTGAAATTCGGATGAATTTTAATTCGGACCGAAACGAATTGCACATGTCTAATGTGCAACGGCAATCAGCAGTGGCTAAGGCCAGTAAGGTATTGTCATGCATGAAAAAGGGCATTCATTCTCGGGATGAGAATATCATTTTGTCTCTTTATAAATCACTGGTAAGGCCACATATTGAATATGCTGTAAAATTTTAAGCACCTGTTCTAAAGAAGGATATTATGGCACTATAAAAAGTGCAGAGGCGGGCTACAAAATTAATAAAAGGAATGGAACATATCAGCTATAAAGAAAGGTTAACAAATGTAAACCTCTTCAGTTTAGAATATGATAACGGTATACAAATATATTCGGGGCCAATACAAACCATTGTGTGGAAATCTATTCACAAACCGGACTTTACATAGGACACGAGGTCATGCGTGTAGACTGTAAGAAAGAAGATTTTGTCTAAGGCAAAGTAAAGTTTTTTTTTACTGTAAGAACAATAAGGATGTGGAATTCTCTGCCTGAAGAAGTGGTTTTATCAGAGTCCATACAGATGTTCAAACAGCAACTAGATGCATACTTGCAAAAACAGAATATTCAAGGATATAATTTTTCAATGTAGGGTAATAGCTGCTTGATCCACGGATTAATCTGACTGCCATTCTGGGGTCAAGAATTATTTTTTTTCCTATTGCTTCAAACGTTTTTTTTTTTGCCTTCTTTTGGATCAACAGCAAAAATGAAATGTGAGGAAGGCTGAACATGATGGACGCAAATCTCTTTTCAGCTATGTAACTATGTAAGTGTGGGTGGTGTTGAAAGGGGGATCCTGTCATTATTTACAGTTTACTGCAGACAAATAGTGAACTTTAACCCTCTCACCACCACAACTACGTTACGCACACTCTTGGAGTAGGGTGCGTTTGTGACAAATCCCTTCTCATAGTCTTCTTATTGTTACAGTTTGACAAGTTGAACTGTCATTGGCATTTATTTGAACTTACATATTCACATTTTGATAAAGGTACAATAATTTCCTGATAACTGTACTTACTATATGCACATTGCTCCGAAAAAGAATATAGCCGAAAATACAACAACCGACAGCCCGTTTGCGGACAATGTTGCATCTTTTTCATTAATAGGTAGTAAAATCTTTTTTTCTTGATCAACTAAAAGAAAAGAGATATTTGGTGGATTAAACACACTTTTAGAATAATAGAATAAACACATGTTTTCATGGGTCAGTGATGCAATCACATCAATGGCTCTGCCCAAAGGTGGCAAATCTGCCTGTGAAGAGGATGGGTCCATACAAATGGCAGCTCAGTCAGACAAGAATGCATGTCTGATTTACTACCTGCCTGATTTACTACCTGCCTGCCAATCATCTAAAGCTAGCCCACTGAGAGCAGACCATGCAGCTGGCACTGGTTCAGTGCTCTCTGCAGGGTCTTAGTACCCTGAATATAGCACAAGCGTGTCTAATGATGTACTCTCACTATGCTTTTTTGGAATAGTTCCCTGGTGTCCCTATTAGTGGGACACCAGGGAACTAATTTGAGATGGCGGGACAGGACCAAACAAATCAGGACAGGCTTACTGAAACCAAGAAAGCTGGGAAGTTTGGGGTTGTCATTGATTGCTATAAGTTATAACAAATTTTGCCTGTTCAAATGTAGAAAATAATCTGATTTGCTAATTTTACTGGAAACAGTGCATGCTAGGTAGAGTAACTCTGCAGCACCAACAGCAGCAATATGCTAATAGTGATGGCTGGAAAAATATGCCAAATATAACAAGTACAAACTTTTGAATGCATAAAAACAGAATAAAAAGATGCTTTACTGAACTGTAAGGAAAATGTTCTTGTAACTGATAATGATATGGAAGGTGCTACCAGTGTTGCTGAATGAAACAAATAACATATTTGAAATAATATATTAATATACTAATATAATTATAATTAAATTAATACATTCAGTTATATTAATTATACTATTATATTTAACCAATCTTGCTCAAGTTAATGGATGATGAAAATAAACTTGTGTTTATTTTAAAAACCCTAATTGGGTTTTTATGTTGAATCTAGGAGGTTGGGAGACTGGAAATGGCAGACTTGTCCAAGCTTAAGTTAATGATAAGTTTTACAGAAATATACAGAAAGTCAGACCAAACAGATATTTTCTTTTTTCACTGTTGTGAAGGCATGGACTGGGCATAGGGCACGATGGTCTTTAATTGGGAGTGTGCTTAAATCCATCTCCATAGTCCAACAAAGTACTGGGCTGCAGGCTCCAATCTTGTTTTAACAAGCTCCAATTACAAAGAGACATTGGAGGAAGGACACTCTAGATCAGTGATGGCGAACCTTTTTGAGCCCGAGTGCCCAAACCGCAATACATGCCAACTTTTTTTTCCTTAAAGTGCCAACACGGCAATTGCGTGTGTGTGTGGGGGGGGGGGGGTGCGTGTGTGTGGGGGAGGGTGCGTGTTGTATGTGTAAATGAGGGGTGCTGTGTGTGTGTATGAGGGGTGCTGTGTGTGTGTATGAGGGGTGCTGTGTGTGTGTATGAGGGGTGCTGTGTGTGTGTGTGGGGGGTGCTGTGTGTGTGTGTGTGTGGGGGGTGCTGTGTGTGTGTGGGGGGGTGCTGTGTGTGTGTGGGGGGGTGCTGTGTGTGTGTGTGTGGGGTGCTGTGTGTGTGTGGGGGGGTGCTGTGTGTGTGTGGGGTGCTGTGTGTGTGTGTGGGGGGGGGTGCTGTGTGTGTGGGGGGGTGCTGTGTGTGTGGGGGGTGCTGTGTGTGGGGGGGTGCTGTGTGTGGGGGAGTGCTGGGTGTGTGTGGGGGGAGTGCTGGGTGTTTGGGGGAGTGCTGGGTGTTTGGGGGGTGCTGGGTGTTTGGGGGGGTGCTGTGTGTTTGGGGGGATGCTGTGTGTGTGGGGGGGTGCTGTGTGTGTGTTTGGGGGGGTGCTGTGTGTGTGTTTGGGGGGGTGCTGTGTGTGTGTGTGTGGTTGGGTGTGCTGTATGTGTGTGAGAGGGGTGCTGTGCTGTGGGGGGTAAGGGGAACTGTGTGGGGGGGTAGGGGTACTGTGTGTGGGGGAGTAGGGGTACTGTTGTGGGGGAGTAGGGGTACTGCTGGGGGGGTAGGGGTACTTCTGGGGGGGTAGGGGTGCTGCTGGGGGGTGGGGTGCTGCTGGGGGGGTGGGGTGGGGTGGTGCTGTGGTGGGTAGGGGTGCTGCTGGGGGGGTAGGGGTGGTGCTGGGGGGGTAGGGGTGGTGCTGTGGGGGGTAGGGGTGGTGCTGTGGTGGGTAGGGTGGTGCTGTGGGGGGTAGGGGTGGTGCTGGGGGGGTAGGGTGGTGCTGTGGGGGGTAGGGTGGTGCTGTGGGGGGTAGGGGTGGTGCTGTGGGGGGTAGGGTGCTGCTGGGGGGTGGGTAGGGTGCTGTGGTGGGTAGGGGTGGTGCTGTGGGGGGTAGGGGTGAGGCTGTGGTGGGTAGGGGTGGTGCTGGGGGGGTAGGGTGCTGCTGGGGGGGTGGGGTGGTGCTGCTGGGGGGTAGGGGTGGTGCTGTAGGGGTGGTGCTGTGGTGGGTAGGGTGCTGGGGGGTAGGGTGCTGCTGAGGGGTGGATAGGGTGCTGTGGTGGGTAGGGGTGGTGCTGTGGGGGGTAGGGGTGAGGCTGTGGTGGGTAGGGGTGGTGCTGGGGGGGTAGGGTGGTGCTGGGGGGGTAGGGTGCTGCTGGGGGGGTGGGGTGGTGCTGCTGGGGGGTAGGGGTGGTGCTGTAGGGGTGGTGCTGTGGTGGGTAGGGTGCTGGGGGGTAGGGTGCTGCTGAGGGGTGGATAGGGTGCTGTGGTGGGTAGGGGTGGTGCTGTGGGGGGTAGGGGTGAGGCTGTGGTGGGTAGGGGTGGTGCTGGGGGGGTAGGGTGCTGCTGGGGGGGTAGGGTGCTGCTGGGGGGTGGGTGGTGCTGCTGGGGGGTAGGGGTGGTGCTGTAGGGGTGGTGCTGTGGTGGGTAGGGTGCTGTGGTGGGTAGGGGTGGTGCTGGGGGGTGGGGTGCTGCAGGGGGGGTAAGGGTACTTCTGGGGGGGTAGTGGTGGTGCTGTGGTGGGTAGGGTGCTGTGGTGGGTAGGGGTGGTGCTGGGGGAGTAAGGGTACTTCTGGGGGGGTAGGGGTGGTGTGTTAGTATCCCACCCCCTCCTTCTTACCTTCAATGAAGTGTGGGGGGGGGGGGGCACAGCCATCCCTGGTGGTCCGGTGGTGGTAAGTACTGCAGGGGGAGGGATCTGTGTAGCAGCTTCCCCTGTCCTCCCGCGCGATGCTGTGTGGAGCGTTGCCATGGTAACGCTCGGCAACGCTCCACACAGCATCGCGCGGGAGGACAGGGGGAGCTGCTACACAGATCCCTCCCCCTGCCTCCCGTCCCGGAAGCAGAATAGGCGCCTGCCGTTTCGGGCAGGCAGGCGCCTATTCTGCAGTGATGGCGGACCTGTGGCCGCGTGCCCACAGAGAGGGCTCGGCATGCCACCTGTGGCATGCGTGCCATAGGTTCGCCATCACTGCTCTAGATGCAGGGCAGATGGCTCACTGTCATATTTTCACTCCTTTTGTGTTTGCTATAGAGGGATAGGCTTGTGATCTGCTGACCCTGCGACAATTAATGTTTTTTTGTGTGCTGCCAAACCTGATACTGAGGATTCTTTCCCCCCCTCCCCTCCCTGTGAGTGCATGAGTACATCTATTACTGTAAATATGTATCTGTGAGTGTATTTTTGTTTTTGTGTGCCTTTATGCACATAACTGTGAATATGTGACTAAGTGGTTACTAAAAAAGACTGGACATACCCCACTTGCAATACCTTGGGTTCCCTACTTTTGCAAATGGTATGCCATCATGGGGATAATTCTAATTCCTGGGCTACCATACATTACCAAACTGGCAAATTTCAATGTGAAACAAAAATGAAGTGCAAGCCTTATATTTGATTCTCTAACTACAATTTACCATTTTGAAACACTAATATTTGTGTTCAACGAAGTCTCCTTAGTAAAACAGTACCTCCCATGTACAGGTTTTATGGTGTCTTGGAAAGTTACAGGGTTAAATATAGTACTTGCGAATTACATTCTCTGCACTTTCTGCCTGAGTTGTCAGGCATGTCAATCAAATTGGAAAAAATAAAATAAAACATAGTTATGCTAAAAGATTACTTAAATATATATGTTTTTAAATTCCTCGTGTATACTTATGTAATCATTAATGTAATTATATATATATATATATATATATATATATAGTGGATAGTGGATAGTTCATACAATGCTAAACAAAAATCTGCTTGCTTTTCCCACAGAAATCCCAAATCTGCAGTGATATATATATATATATATATATATACATTATATATTTGTGGTTATTTGTAATTTATATATAGATAGATGTCATTCTAAGTGTATTGTGTTACCTATATATATACATATATATATATATATATATATATATATATATATATATATATTTGTGCTCGGAATTTAATACGTAATGGATAGTATCTGTAAGGACCAAGTTGGTTGTGGTGTGCCGAAACCAACGTACGAGTGGGCCTGTAAATAAAAGAGGGCCCACCAAGGAGAATGTAATTTTGACAGGGTGTAGGTGGGTGGGGACACCTCTGAATGGCAGAGGTGAGTAGGGGCTGGGAGTTTAAGTAGGGGACTTACTCCTCCCACAAATTCAGGCCTATTGGCCTTTCTACTTCTGCTCGGAATTTAATACGTAATGGATAGTATCTGTAAGGACCAAGTTGGTTGTGGTGTGCCGAAACCAACGTACGAGTGGGCCTGTAAATAAAAGTGGGCAAAAGAGAAGTTCATGAAAATACACACTTTATTGCCTTTTTACATAACCAAGTTCCTGAAAGCTTGACGAAGCTCTTTCTCTGGTCGTGGGATATACGTATGGTATATGGAGGATTTCCATCTCCCCAGTCTCTTGATGATGTGAACAGGGGTATTAGTGCTGGATGCTGAAGAGGCGGCTCCTATGCGAAAGGAGTGCCCGGAGAATGAAGTCGGATTGAAACCCAGTGTAGATAATAGCGTTCTGATGTGAGCCGTGAATTTAGCAGTGGTAAGCGGGTGCCCATGCATAGATAAGAGCGGTGAGTCTGCTAAGTGTGCGTGAAGGTTTGACCGTAGATGGTCTAGCGCCTTGACTGGACACCAGGCGTTGTCAGTAGGGAAAAAGGTATTACAGTGGGGTGTAGTGAATGGTTGGTTTTAGTTGATGGGATCGAAAGTAGATAGTGATCCTCCACCTTTGTAAGGTGTGATATTTTTAGGCTGTGCATGATGTCCCCTTGACGAACAACCGTGAACTCTCTAGGTCTGAGAAAACCGTAGAAAGCCAGATAGATAGCTGCTTTGATCACCAGGTTAGTGTCGGGATCAAACGGGGATTCGTCAAGGAGATTGCTAAGTGCTCTGAAGATAGGTACATCTATAGGTAGTCTAGTGATAGTGAGAGGAGCTGAGACCTTTATTATACCTTTCAATACCTTCTTGATGGGATAAGATGACAAGAAGGGGGTGTTATTAGGAAAATTAGTGAGGCTATGGTGCTGTACCCCAGTGAGATAAAGTTTAATGGTGTTGTGGGAAAGTTTAAGGTGCAAGTGGCAGAAGGAGGCAAAAGCCACCATGGTTTGTATAGAAAGGTCGCCTTGTAAACCGAATTCTGCAGTGAATTTGTTAAATATGGTAAGTGCCCTATTATAAGAGATAGCTGTGTTAGGTGATAGTGCTTGGTGAGTGAGAATCCTAGCGTGATGCATTAGTGTGCTCAATCCAGGATTAGTTTGTGAAACCGTGGTGTCCTGGATGGCTGGTGGTGAGCCGTAGGGAGTGCCTGAGAGAAAACCTGGAATTGAGAGCGAGAAAGAGCGTCAGCTGCAGTGTTGTGGATACCCGGGATGTGACAACAATCTAAGTGAAACTGACCGGTTGCTGCTAGCCAGGTCAGCTTGCGAATCAGCCGCATGATGGTCAGGGATGATGAGCGCCCCTTGTTAATGATTTTGCAAGCTGCCGAGTTGTCAGAGTAGCATTTTACTGCCTTGCTGGACCAGAGATGACCCCAGGTGTGTGCGGCCGCCACAATGGGATATATTTCGAATAGGGCTGAGGTCTCCCTGAATCCTGGCAAGGCATCCGTCTCAGCGGGCCAGTGACCCCTAAACCAGTGGTTGCCAAAGATGGCTGCGAAACCAGTGTTGGCTGCAGCGTCTGTGTGAATGATGGGTGAAGAAGTGGAGTGAGGAGGGATAAACATGGCGATACCGTTCCAATCTGCCAAAAACTTCCCCCACATAGCTAAGTCAGCCTTGGCGTGGGGGTCCATTGAGACTGGGCAAGAATCCGGTACCCCGTGGAGCCGGCAAAGGAGCCTGGATATAAAAGACCTTCCCTGCGGGATGATGCGCATAGCAAAGTTCAGGGAACCCAGAAGGGACTGGAGTTCCTTCCTGGTGCAAACATCATTCCGCAGGAACATGTCTATCTCCCCTCTCAAGCGGGTCAGTTTGCCGTGGGGAAGGCTCTGAGGGTAACAGAATCTAGCTCTATCCCCAAAAAGGTAAATTTAGTTGTGGGGCCAATTGTCTTAGCTGGGGACAAAGGTACTCCAAGTGTGGAAAAAAGTGCTGAAGTGCGGCTAATGGCGGTGGGTGTTTGTGTCCCTGGCTCTATCAGTAGGAAGTCGTCTAGGTAGTGAATAACGGAGTGACACCTGAGGACGTTCAGAAGCAGCAAGCATAGTGTCTCCGCAAAGATGTCGAAAAGTTTGGGGCTGCTTCGAGAACCGAAAGTGAGTCGTGTGGAGAAGTAGTACTTCCCTCGCCATTTAACACTGTGCAAGTGTCAGAGTGAGGGGTGCATGGGTAATAATTTAAACGCGTTTGTGATGTCTGTCTTGCTGAGCCAGGGGTGATTACCAGAAGAGATGATGGCCTGTATAGCGTCATCAATAGTTACATACTGGAGTGAGAATTCGTCTGCTGGAATGAGTGAGTTTATGCTGGGAACAAAAGAGGAGTGCGGTGCCGATAAATCGATAATTAGACGTTTTTTATTAGAATATTTGTGAACAGCGATACCGATTGGGTTAGTGCGCCAGGAGGAAAAAGGTGAGGAGGAAAGTAGAGTGTCAGTGGAGACTGGGTCTAGTCGTGCTGACAGGAGATTAGGACATTCTAGTGTACCTGAGGGGATGGCTACTATACCAGTGAAAAAAACCCTGTGTGAACCCCGTGGTCAGATATTCCACCAGGTGCCTGCTAGGGTGAGACCTTAAGTAAAAAAACAGGTTGTCGACGTTAATGTCGGTTAGTCATTTATTAGGGGACGACCTGGCCGGGCACATGGTCTTGGTATGTGCCCTGAAGCAAATGGAGCAGATGTGCAATAATCTACATGCTCTGAAACTGCAGGAGCCTGCGTTGAAATTATTGCACACCTGCGTCTTGCCTAAAAAGGAGATGGGCCTCCCCAGCTTGTCGCGTAGACTACCCGCTGGTTTGTTGTGAGGGGTGAAAGAAGGTTGAGGGGTGGGGGTGGAGGTGGTGGGGTTTGCTTCACAGGGACATAAGTCCGCCATGTGGGAGGTAGAATTACATATGGCACAAGACGGGGGCCTGAGACCAGCAAAGTGGCGACAGAATAGTTCTGTATCTATCTGACACCAGTTAATTTTAACGTTGAACTGTTTCAGATGGGTCGCCGCCTTCACTGATACTGACTTGTGGTAGTCGTAGAAAGAAGAGCCCCTGTACTTAATGCCTAAATCCACCACCTTGTGAAGGTATAGGTCTAACTCCTCTCTTCTGTGGGGATATACCGTGCATATGACGTCGCGGTATATCCCGAAAGCTACCACGAACTGGGGAATCTAAAGTTTTTTATTAAGCCTAGGGTCTCTTGTTTTAAGCACTACAGAAATATCCCCGTAATTGTAAGCCTTGTTCTCCAGTATGTCCTGTGAAGCTATAAGCAGAGACACCAGGCACACGTCCTTCCCATCTAGGGGGTCTTTCCTGATAGAGTCTGGGACAGAGTGAGCTGGTGACTCAAAAGTAGCTATAGCTGTGACTGGAGTAGGCGAAGGTAGTATGGGGGGGCATGCTGGTACGGTGGGGACAGCCGGGGTGGAGGCTGGGATTGCCGGGGTATTACCTGAGGAGGCGATGGCGCTCTCCACCTTAGATAGCCTGTTATTTAAAGTCTGCAAGTTGGCCAAGATCGCTGCTAAGGTATCCTGGGTGGCTGTGCCAGCGCTTGATGGCTGTCCTTGAGAGCTAGTGCCTGGCCTAGGCTCAGGGGCTTGGTAGGTGAGCAGTCTGTAGAGTTCTGTCTTTCTAGGTGTGGCTGGAAAAGGGGTTTCCCCTGAGCCTAAGTTCGGCCGTAATTTTGGGAATAGTCCATGCTCTCAAGGACGTGGGAGTTGAAGGGGTGAGAGATTCGCCTGGAGACTCTGGTCTGATTGGCGTGAACGGTATCTCTTCTGGCAGTTCTTCGGTTGGGATTGTTTCTTGGGACATTCTAAAAGAAATGATTTGTGAATGAGGTATTAGAAGGGGAGTGCGGAAATGTGGGGGGGGGGTATGAGAGGTGGAATTTATCAGATGAACTAGACAGTAATGCTAGTGCCGAGGCGAAAAACTTATCTGTGAGATTTTTGGTAGGTGAGGCCCTGCTAATGCCAAGTGGCGGTGAGAGGCTCTATCTATGATTTGGCTTGGAAAATTGAGGCCACAGACGTGGTGGCAGGGTGTTGGCCTCTCGGTGACTGTAAAGAGAATTCAAAACCTGTGGCCGTGACAGGTGAGGCCCTGACTAAAGCCCTGTAGTAGATTTGGGCGTGGGGCCGTACCTCCATGTTGAGGTGGTGAGATGGCCTTGCGGGACCGGATTTCCTAATAGGGTGAGCTAAGGCAGTAGCCTAGACCCTGTAGCCAGTTCGATAGTATACTTAAGGTTGACTGGGAAATTCTAATGTTGTGTGTGGATACTAACCTTGAATGGTTGTAAATGATAACTGGAACCTTCTTAGTATAATTAAAGTGTAGAGTCTTGTCTGCTGCTGTCCTTGAAGAATAAGCCTGCGGAATTAAGACAGATGTTGCTGTATTTATGCGGATCGTGATGACGTATGGTTTGTAGTGAGGGTTGGCTGTTAGGAGCGCAACGTGAGATCCTGCATTGAGGGATCTGAAGGGTTTAGTATAGGATTGGGATGAGTTTGCGTGAAAGAGAAAGGCTGATTGAGGCCTTGGGGTAGTGATTGCCGTACGCGAGTAAGGGCGTAAGTACCTGGTGGTATGCCTGAGTACTGGGTCAGGTATGTTGGATGTTTTTCCTTGGCCTGATGGCAGTATGAACATAGGCCTGGGTAGAGAAATTTCTAAAGAATTAACATACCGTGGGCGTAAGACTGTGAGTTATTCGTAATGAAACCGAGAATGCATAAGGTCTTGTGTAGAATAGGTCTTGAAAGAGTGGGGAACTATACCTTGAATGAAGTACAAAACTTGTGATGAGCGTAACTGGTTTACTGTGTAGAAACTGGTGGAGGCCTAGAATTATTCTGGAGCTAAGGATTAACCAATGGATACTTAATTAGTTAACTACAGATGTGACAGTATGTAGTAAATATCAACATGTCTAGCTGTGACAAGTCTAGATAGGTTAATTGCCTTTGAGGCCTAGACCCGGATGAAACCAAAGAGAGAAAAATACTGTACCCGTTCCTGTAAAAGAACTTGAAATAGCAACTTTGAGCAGGAATGCAATAAACCAATGCAATCTGTAAAGCCAAAGAGATGTGACAGAGGCAAGAAAAAATGACTGCGTGATTATAAGGAGAAGATGTCGTACAGATGTGAATTTGACGGAATTACCCTAGGAGATCATGTTTAATAATTAATATCTGTATGTAGGGTTTGAATAGGGTTGATGAATAGTTAGAAAAACTGTTCTTTAATTTGGTGACATGAGAAGTCTATAAGAACTAATAAAGTGAATATTAAAACATGAGTTACAAGTTAAATGGTGTAGGAAAAAGAACCATATCTTATGAATAATAGTTAAGATTTTCAAGTTTTTAGATATACCAAACCGGCCCACATAGTTTAACAGAAAGACTGGTAGTTAGGCCGGATTGAATAAATAATACTGACATGTAGGTATCAGCAGTAAACTGACCGAACAGGGAATATGAGTTTTATATTTAAAAATTTGTGTAAAAGAAATCCGTGAATTTATATAGCATGGTTAAAAAGAATTGACCGAATAGGTATTTGTACTGTACGTTCGCACAAACCGTACTAATAGATCAGCACTGAAAGTGAAAATAGCGAGGGGTGAATAGGATGATCGTCGAACGTTAAGGATGCACGAACGGGTAAGTAAGTAAGTACGAGGTTCGTGCGTATGACTAAACAGTAATACATAGATACAATGAATGCAATGAGCGTTATAATTAAAAGTAGTTCGGCAGTTTTTGTACGAATACGTGAACGATGCGTAAATGTAACGGGCGTTCGTCTGTTTTGGCGGCGAACGCTAAATACGTTTAAACGAGCATGAATACGCTTAACCAGAAGATAGAGGGAGCCTACCCCTACGTTTTTAGGCCCGAACGGAGGGAAATAGCCGAACGCTATTTCCCTCACTTAGCTTACGTGAGCGTGACGGTCTCGTGACCGGAAGCCAGGTACCGTGACCGGGAGGAAAAAATAGCGCGGCGGGGCCTCAGAACGGACGGAGGATTGCACTGGACCTCTTGCTTGCAGGAGACTGAAGCTGTTCTGGCGGGAAGCTCGGACCGGAAGTGCTGGTTGCTACGGGGATAGACAATCAGCTGAACGGCAGAGGTGAGAAGGGGCTGGGAATTTAAGTAGGGGACTTACTCCTCCCACAAATTCAGGCCTATTGGCCTTTCTACATATATATATATATATATATATATATATATATAAATAACAAAATACAGTTATATGTGTAATGGATCACCTGGCACCCCGACTGGGTACCTCCGTTGAAGGATGCTCCTAGCACTTACAGAGGGCTCCAAGCGCTCCGCAGACACCACAACCACCGCAGACCCCGCAGCTTGGTTGAGGTCTCGCCGTCTCCTACCCACCCTGGACCTACGACAAGGCTCCAGGTTCCAGTGGGTGAAGCTCTCCTCCAAGAGAGTGAAGCAGGAACAAGCTCTTAAAAGAGCTTAGTAGTGATTATCCAAGGGAGCATGCAGAGCATAGCAATCTCTTGTGGTGATCTAGCAATTCCCCCAATAAGAGACAGGACTGAAGGGTGAAGTAGAACTGATGTTTAATGGCAGGTACTTTGCTTTTATGCAGTGCTCCCCTGCAAGGGAGACGCCCACAGGCAATTAGCCATTAACCAATCAGACAACGGTTACATCCCACAGATTCCCTCCCCTCTGCTTGGGAGATAATTGAGTTTCTTACTGTATCTACTCAATTATCTCCAAGCTGAAAAATCATACTTTTTAAACATTTTTATAACTTTAAAACTATACATCCAATCTTCATAAAAATTACATATTCAAACTCAGCACACTTTACTTACAAACATATCCAAAATTCAGGGGTTAAAGAGTTAGCTGGAAGTCTTTTATGACAGACCACAAGCACATTTTCCTGCCCAAAACAGTTCCATAGATTTGGGCTGTGCGGTCGGTCAATTTCACACTGAAAAAATGAATCTTCGAACGGGACTTAGTCAGGGCCGGTGCAAGTATTTTTGCCGCCCTAGGCAAAATAAAAATTTGCCACCCCCCCATGTGACATCACAATGCCCCACCCATATGATCTGCCATATGAACTAACGCCAGTGCTGCACACTGTGTTTACATTAACCCCTTAACACCGCAGCCAAATGTACAAGTTGTGAACGAAACAAAACGTAAACAAAACCTGGCATTTGCGCTATATGTCTGTCCAACCGTAATTCACCTCTTTCATATTAAATGCACCCCCACTTATTATATATCATTTTATTCAGGGGAAACAGGGCTTTCATTTAATATCAAATATTTGGCTATGAAACATAATTTAATATGAAAAAAATGGGAGAAAATAAGATTTTTTTTGATTTTTTTCGTTCTTCATGACATTTTAACTGTCAATGTCATAATACTGTTTGCTTTTACTGCAATAAAATACACATATTTGTATTCAGCAAAGTCTCACGTGTAAAACAGTACCCCCTATGTACAGGTTTTATGGTGTTTTGGGAAGTTACAGGGTCAAATATAGCGTGTTACATTTGAAATTGAAATTCGCCAGATTGGTTACGTTGCCTTTGAGACTGTATAGTAGCCCAGGAAATAAATTTACACCCATAATGGCATACCATTTGCAATAGTAGACGACCCAAGGTATTGCAAATAAGCGATGTCCAGTCTTTTTTAGTAGCCATTTGGTCACAAACACTGGCCAAAGTTAGCGTTTGTATTTGTTTGTGTGTGAAAAATGCAAAAAACGCCAATTTTGGCCAGTGTTTGTGACTAAGTGGCTACTAAAAAAGACTGGACATACCCCATTTGCAATACCTTTGGTTGTCTACTATTGCAAATGGTATGCCATCATAGGGGTAATTTTCATTCTTGGGCTACCATAGGGTCATAAAGGCAACGTAAGCAATCTGGCGAATTTTAATGTGAAAAAAATTAAACACAAGCCTTATATTTGACGCTGTAATTTTTGAAAACACCATAAAACCTGTACATGAGGGGTACTGTTGTACTCAGGAGACTTCGCTGAACACAAATATTTGTGTTTCAAAACAGTAAAAAGTATTGCAGCAATAATATCGTCCCTGTAAGTGCTGTTTGTGCGTGAAAAATGCAAAAAACGTCACTTTTACTGGCGATATCATGGTTGTAATACATTTTACTGTTTTGAAACACTAATATTTGTGTTCAGCGAAGTCTCCCGAGTAAAACAGTACCCCCCATGTACAGGTTTTATGGTGTCTTGGAAAGTTATAGGGTTAAATATAGTGCTAGCAAATTAAATTCCCTATACTTTCGGCATGGGTGGTCAGGCAGGTCCCGCTAATTGTAATTAATTAGGATACCTAATTATGTAAAATTATTACATAAATATATGTGTAGAATTAATATATGTATATATATATATACATATGTGTATATATACGTATATATATATATTTTTTTTTTAAATATTTTTATTTATATATAGGTATATATATAGTGATATATACGTATATATTTATGTATATAGATATATATATTATTTCGTTATAAGTGTATTTTGATATAAATATATATATATTAATATCAGAATACAGTTAGAACGAAATAAAACACATCTATATATTTTTTAATATTTTATTTTTAATTATTTTTTTTATTTAATTTTTTTACGTATTTACATATTAATTTTTTTTATATTATTTATAAATATATATATAACAATAATTATATATATATTTAATCAGTATCAGTCTACGTGTAATTTGATATTAATATATATATATAATTATATATATATTAATATTAAAATACACCTAGACGGTGTATGTGTGTGTATGTATATGTGTATATATATACTTAGATCATATATATATATAATATATATATATGATCTAAGTATATAATTTTTTTTTTTTTTACACTGTTTTAAACATTTTTTATTTGATTTTCAGCCAGCAGGGGGACCAACTGTCATTACAGTTGGTCCCCCTGCTGGCAATGCAGCAGGCAGCTATACCGGCCATGTGATTGTGAGGTCCTCGCAAGGACCTCACTCTCACATGGCCGGGAGGGCTCCTGGAGGGCGGACGTGCCGCGGGGGGCTCCCTGGGAGTCCCCCGAACCGCGATCGCCGGCGTGGGACCGCCAGCGACCGGGTAAGTTACTAAAAAACGGAGGGCGTACTATTACGTCCGGCGGCGTTTAGAGCCGCTTTTAAAAGGACGTAATAGTACGCCCTCCGGACTTAAGGGGTTAAAAAGCCTGCAGGGACACGCTATAGACACCGGAACCACTTCATTAAGCTGCAGTGGTTCTGGGGACTATAGTGTCCCTCTAATGTGAGGTTAATTAGAGATTAGTGTCACTAATAATATACTAGATTGCCTACTTACAACCAGATGAAGATGGTGATGGGTAGTGTTGTCGCGAACCCGGAATTTTCGGTTCGCGAACGGCGAACGCGAACTTCCGCAAATGTTTGCGAACCAGCGAACCGCCATTGACTTCAATGGGCAGGCGAATTTTAAAAACAACAGGGACTCTTTCTGGCCACAATAGTGATGGAAAAGTTGTTTCAAGGGGACTAACACCTGGACTGTGGCATGCCAGAGGGGGATCCATGGCAAAACTCCCATGGAAAATTGCACAGTTGATGCAGAGTCTGCTTTTAATCCATAAAGGGCAGAAATCACCTAACATTGACACCTGTCCTCAAAGCCCAGCCCTGATACACACTGACACAGAGCAGAATAGAGACTGTTCCCCCTACATAGGGTCACTTGGCAGATATGGATTGACACCTGTCCTCAAAACCCCTGATACACACTGACACAGCAGAATAGGGACTGTTCCCCCTACATAGGGTCACTTGGCAGATATGGATTGACACCTGTCCTCAAAACCCCTGATACACACTGACACAGAGCAGAATAGAGACTGTTCCCTGTCCACAGAGACCATGATACACACTGACACAGAGCAGAATAGGGACTGTTCCCCCTACATAGGGTCACTTGGCAGATATGGATTGACACCTGTCCTCAAAACCCCTGATACACACTGACACAGAGCAGAATAGAGACTGTTCCCTGTCCACAGAGACCATGATACACACTGACAAAGAGCAGAATAGGGACTGTTCCCCCTACATAGGGTCACTTGGCAGATATGGATTGACACCTGTCCTCAAAACCCCTGATACACATTGACACAGAGCAGAATAGAGACTGTTCCCTGTCCACAGAGACCATGATACACACTGACACAGAGCAGAATAGGGACTGTTCCCCCTACATAGGGTCACTTGGCAGATATGGATTGACACCTGTCCTCAAAACCCCTGATACACACTGACACAGAGCAGAATAGAGACTGTTCCCTGTCCACAGAGACCATGATACACACTGACACAGAGCAGAATAGGGACTGTTCCCCCTACATAGGGTCACTTGGCAGATATGGATTGAC
The DNA here is from genome assembly GCF_036172605.1 of Pelobates fuscus. Classification (NCBI taxonomy): domain Eukaryota; kingdom Metazoa; phylum Chordata; class Amphibia; order Anura; family Pelobatidae; genus Pelobates; species Pelobates fuscus. The sequence continues at coordinate 69,605,807 of NC_086327.1, forward strand.
ACCTGTCCTCAAAACCCCTGATACACACTGACACAGAGCAGAATAGAGACTGTTCCCTGTCCACAGAGACCATGATACACACTGACACAGAGCAGAATAGAGACTGTTCACCGTCCACAGAGACCATGATACACACTGACACAGAGCAGAATAGGGACTGTTACCCCTACATAGGGTCACTTGGCAGATATGGATTGACACCTGTCCTCAAAACCCCTGATACACACTGACACAGAGCAGAATAGAGACTGTTCCCTGTCCACAGAGACCATGATACACACTGACACAGAGCAGAATAGAGACTGTTCACCGTCCACAGAGACCATGATACACACTGACACAGAGCAGAATAGGGACTGTTCCCCCTACATAGGGTCACTTGGCAGATATGGATTGACACCTGTCCTCAAAACCCCTGATACACACTGACACAGAGCAGAATAGAGACTGTTTCCTGTCCACAGAGACCATGATACACACTGACACAGAGCAGAATAGAGACTGTTCACCGTCCACAGAGACCATGATACACACTGACACAGAGCAGAATAGGGACTGTTACCCCTACATAGGGTCACTTGGCAGGTATGGATTGACACCTGTCCTCAAAGCCCCTGATACACACTGACACAGAGCAGAATAGGGACTGTTCCCTGTCCACAGAGACCATGATACACACTGACACAGAGCAGAATAGAGACTGTTCACCGTCCACAGAGACCATGATACACACTGACACAGAGCAGAATAGAGACTGTCCCCCCTACATAGGGTCACTTGGCAGGTATGGATTGACACCTGTCCTCAAAGCCCCTGATACACACTGACACAGAGCAGAATAGGGACTGTTCCTCCTACATAGGGTCACTTGGCAGATATGGATTGACACCTGTCCTCAAAACCCCTGATACACACTGACACAGAGCAGAATAGAGACTGTTCCCTGTCCACAGAGACCATGATACACACTGACACAGAGCAGAATAGAGACTGTTCACCGTCCACAGAGACCATGATACACACTGACACAGAGCAGAATAGAGACTGTTCCCTGTCCACAGAGACCATGATACACACTGACACAGAGCAGAATAGGGACTGTTCCCCCTACATAGGGTCACTTGGCAGATATGGATTGACACCTGTCCTCAAAACCCCTGATACACTGTGACGAAACCAATCTCGCCACATTGTATTGGAGGAGCCTGGTTGCCCGCCTGCTGCCTTTGGACTATGGCCCTGGGAGATTGGGCCCTTTACAAACAGTATTCGGCCCTAACAGAGTGCATGTCACTCATTCTGGCCCTTTAAATACAGTGGGGCCATTCGGTACTTGCCCTGTGTGAGCAGTGATACCCCCCAGATAGCTATGCCATGGAGCCTATTCACATAATGAAAGACTATGGGAAAGACTTTGGCTCCATGGCAATTAAACTGTATTTGTGTGGTCTGCGTGCCATTCACCTAATAATGTGCACGCAGACCTGAGCTATCTGGGGATATGTTAAATGTCTGTGTTTAATGTATAAAATGTGACTTTATGTATTTTAAAGAGTTTTATGTTGTTTTGCAACCATGTGGTTAATGGAGTCTGCCTCTAGTCCTGGATAATTAGATTTCTTCTCCAATTATCTCCAGGGCAGAAGGGAGGAAGCCAGGATGCATTGTGGGGATGTTTTACTTTTACTGTTTGAGCCAGGGGGAATAAAAGATACTTTTACTAACTTTTTAACCCCTGGTCTGATTCATGCCATTTTTTAATATGTTGTTCCCCTGAATGGATTGATTGTGAATATGTATTTTTATGTGAATGTGATGTATGGTTTTAAAGTTATGAAAGTTGTGTAAAAGTATATTTTGAACTGTACACATAATGGGATTAAGTGTCACACTAAGGGGAGGGGATGTGTGGGAGGTAACATCTATGTTATTGGTTATTTTATGCCTCCCCCTGGGTGTGGCCTGTATGTGTACTCATGTAATAAAAACCAGGCTGGGTGCCCAGCACCTCAGACCACTGCTTGACCTTCAACACGGAGCCTTGTCTCGTTCTTGGGGGGATTCACTGTATGCTGTTGGAGATTTGACTGCTAGGAGTGTAAGCTGATGTCTGCTTTTCCTATTCATCTGCTAGCAGCTATTTGTGAGGTTCCAGCTGGAGTGCTACCTTATTCCCCTATATCCAGTTCGTGAGTTCTGATGTTCTGCAGTAGCTGTGCCTTTCTGAGAAAAGGGGATTATCGCCTAAACGGATTTTAACCCCTCATATGCTGAAACGGTCCGTTACAATTGGTGGCAAGTGGCGGGATCGTTCCTACAGCCAGAAGGACAGCTACAGGAGACACCATTACTCTGGATTGTACAATTTGAGGGCAACGCATGTCCCAGTACAGCGACCCTAAAAGCAACAGCATGGAACCAGCAGTGGAGTACAATAAGGGTGACATGGATGACCGGGATGCAATAAGGAAAGGCATCTGGTACCAGGCCCTGGATAATGTACAATACCAGCGGGGTGAGAGTCTCCCCAGTGAAGAGCAGCGGTTGCAGAAGCAAGTGGCCCTGCGGATGCCCTTCCTGGGAGAGCAGCCCCTGGAGGAATGGGTGAAGGAACTAGAGCACCGGGTATGGCAGGAGCTATGGCTGGAGGATGCCTACCAGGCGCTCTGGTGGTATATGGCACAGTATATACCCTGGACAGCCGAACATGACAAGCCAGAGGGAGAGGAGTTTGATGGTCCTGGCTTGTTATGGGAGTCCTTTGCAGAGCCTGGCTTCGGGAGCCCTGCGCAAACCAGACTGCAGGACATTTTCTATGAGAGGGAGGCTAGGCATGAGTGGGATGACCCCCATGAGGTAGAGCAAGACCTGGCTCACCTAGCAGCCCTGGAGTGGGAACTGGAGCAAAACTACCAAGATCTCTTCCGCTTCATTGGGAAGGCTCAGCAGGACAGTAAGGTGACAGACCCAGATCCAGACCCCTTCCGCTGGGAAGATATTGTAGAGATTTACTGGGAAGAACCCCAGGTGGCCTGTAGAGATGGGACCGAGGTCTCTCCACCGGTCCTGCAGGGAATTGGGAGCCCAGTCTCCATTCCCCAGCGGCAGACTGAGTTACAGGGGGCAGAGGTAGTTGGTCCCACCCCCCAGCAGCAGAGTGATATGCCGGGAAGGCAGTGTGAAGTGCAGGGAGAGGAGAGCAGCGTCCTCCCTCCCCAGCGGCAGGCTGAGTTACAGGGGGCAGAGGTAGTTGGTCCTACCCCCCAGCAGCAGAGTGATATGCCGGGAAGGCAGTGTGAAATGCAGGGAGAGGAGAGCAGCGTCCTCCCTCCCCAGCGGCAGGCTGAGTTACAGGGGGCAGAGGTAGTTGGTCCTACCCCCCAGCAGCAGAGTGATATGCCGGGAAGGCAGTGTGAAGTGCAGGGAGAGGAGAGCAGCGTCCTCCCTCCCCAGCGGCAGGCTGAGTTACAGGGGGCAGAGGTAGTTGGTCCTACCCCCCAGCAGCAGCGTGATTTATTGGGAATTGGGAGCCCAGTCTCCATTCCCCAGCGGCAGTGTAAAGTGCAGGGAGAGGAGAGCAGTGTCCTCCCTCCCCAGCGGCAGGCTGAGTTACAGGGGGCAGAGGTAGTTGGTCCTACCCCCCAGCAGCAGAGTGATATGCCGGGAAGGCAATGTGAAGTGCAGGGAGAGGAGAGCAGCGTCCTCCCTCCCCAGCGGCAGGCTGAGTTACAGGGGGCAGAGGTAGTTGGTCCTACCCCCCAACAGCAGCGTGATGTTTTGGGAATAGAGAGCCCAGTCTCCTTTCCCAAAAGGCAGAATGTCCAGCAGGGAATAGAGAACCCAGTCTCCTTTCCCCAACAGCAGGACACTGTATTGGGAGGAGAGACAGTCGGTCTCCCTCCACAGATGATGGAAGTATGTATGGGAGAGGAGCTTGCTACCACCTCTCCCCAGCAGCGGATCATTGATGTGCAGGGAATAGAGAGCCCAGTCTCCTTTCCCCAGCGGCAGGACACTGTATTGGGAGGAGAGACAGTCGGTCTACCTCCACAAAGGTGGAAAGTATGTATGGGAGAGGAGCTTGCTACCACCTCTCCCCAGCGGCGGATCCGTAATGGGCAGGGAATAGAGAGCCCAGTCTCCTTTCCCCAGCGGCAGAGTGTTCTAGTGGGAGAGGAGCCTGTTACCCCCTCTCCCCAGCGGCAGCTTAATATACCAGGGGGAGACTGTAAACCCCCCACCGGTGCAGATGGGACCGTGGTCTCTGCACTCACCACACAGGGGGTAGGGACGGTCGGTCCTAACCCCCCACAAAAGAGCTGTGTATCCAAGGGGGAGACAACCGGTCTCCCCACTCAGCAGCAGAGCTATGCAACTAAGGGGGAGACAGTCCGTCTCCAGCAACCAGGCTCCAACCAGACTACTCCGGTGGTAGTGCTGGCACCAGGACAGAGTACCGCTGGTCTCTGCCCACTCAGCAACCCACCAAGGCAGCCTACCAGTCCCCTACACAGCCGTGGTGAGGCACCTGGACATGGACAAACTTCTCCTCTACCCAGGTGTAGTAACTATTTATTGTGGGTGGGCTGTACTGTTTTTTTTGCTTTATGGGTGGGTTGCTGGACTAACAAGGGCACTGACCGGCAGGAGGTCAGGTACCCTGTTAGTCTTTTTGGAAAGGGGGAGAGATGTGACGAAACCAATCTCGCCACATTGTATTGGAGGAGCCTGGTTGCCCGCCTGCTGCCTTTGGACTATGGCCCTGGGAGATTGGGCCCTTTACAAACAGTATTCGGCCCTAACAGAGTGCATGTCACTCATTCTGGCCCTTTAAATACAGTGGGGCCATTCGGTACTTGCCCTGTGTGAGCAGTGATACCCCCCAGATAGCTATGCCATGGAGCCTATTCACATAATGAAAGACTATGGGAAAGACTTTGGCTCCATGGCAATTAAACTGTATTTGTGTGGTCTGCGTGCCATTCACCTAATAATGTGCACGCAGACCTGAGCTATCTGGGGATATGTTAAATGTCTGTGTTTAATGTATAAAATGTGACTTTATGTATTTTAAAGAGTTTTATGTTGTTTTGCAACCATGTGGTTAATGGAGTCTGCCTCTAGTCCTGGATAATTAGATTTCTTCTCCAATTATCTCCAGGGCAGAAGGGAGGAAGCCAGGATGCATTGTGGGGATGTTTTACTTTTACTGTTTGAGCCAGGGGGAATAAAAGATACTTTTACTAACTTTTTAACCCCTGGTCTGATTCATGCCATTTTTTAATATGTTGTTCCCCTGAATGGATTGATTGTGAATATGTATTTTTATGTGAATGTGATGTATGGTTTTAAAGTTATGAAAGTTGTGTAAAAGTATATTTTGAACTGTACACATAATGGGATTAAGTGTCACACTAAGGGGAGGGGATGTGTGGGAGGTAACATCTATGTTATTGGTTATTTTATGCCTCCCCCTGGGTGTGGCCTGTATGTGTACTCATGTAATAAAAACCAGGCTGGGTGCCCAGCACCTCAGACCACTGCTTGACCTTCAACACGGAGCCTTGTCTCGTTCTTGGGGGGATTCACTGTATGCTGTTGGAGATTTGACTGCTAGGAGTGTAAGCTGATGTCTGCTTTTCCTATTCATCTGCTAGCAGCTATTTGTGAGGTTCCAGCTGGAGTGCTACCTTATTCCCCTATATCCAGTTCGTGAGTTCTGATGTTCTGCAGTAGCTGTGCCTTTCTGAGAAAAGGGGATTATCGCCTAAACGGATTTTAACCCCTCATATGCTGAAACGGTCCGTTACATACACACTGACACAGAGCAGAATAGAGACTGTTCCCTGTCCACAGAGACCATGATACACACTGACACAGAGCAGAATAGAGACTGTTCACCGTCCACAGAGACCATGATACACACTGACACAGAGCAGAATAGGGACCCCTACATAGGGTCACTTGGCAGATATGGATTGACACCTGTCCTCAAAACCCCTGATACACACTGACACAGAGCAGAAAAGAGACTGTTCCCTGTCCACAGAGACCATGATACACACTGACACAGAGCAGAATAGAGACTGTTCACCGTCCACAGAGACCATGATACACACTGACAAAGAGCAGAATAGAGACTGTTCCCTGACCACAGAGACCATGATACACACTGACACAGAGCAGAATAGAGACTGTTCACCGTCCACAGAGACCATGATACACACTGACACAGAGCAGAATAGAGACTGTTCACTGTCCACAGAGACCATGATACACACTGACACAGAGCAGAATAGAGACTGTCCCCCCTACATAGGGTCACTTGGCAGGTATGGATTGACACCTGTCCTCAAAGCCCCTGATACACACTGACACAGAGCAGAATAGGGACTGTTCCTCCTACATAGGGTCACTTGGCAGATATGGATTGACACCTGTCCTCAAAACCCCTGATACACACTGACACAGAGCAGAATAGAGACTGTTCCCTGTCCACAGAGACCATGATACACACTGACACAGAGCAGAATATAGACTGTTCACCGTCCACAGAGACCATGATACACACTGACACAGAGCAGAATAGGGACTGTTACCCCTACATAGGGTCACTTGGCAGATATGGATTGACACCTGTCCTCAAAACCCCTGATACACACTGACACAGAGCAGAATAGAGACTATTCCCTGTCCACAGAGACCATGATACACACTGACACAGAGCAGAATAGAGACTGTTCACCGTCCACAGAGACCATGATACACACTGACACAGAGCAGAATAGGGACTGTTACCCCTACATAGGGTCACTTGGCAGATATGGATTGACACCTGTCCTCAAAACCCCTGATACACACTGACACAGAGCAGAAAAGAGACTGTTCCCTGTCCACAGAGACCATGATACACACTGACACAGAGCAGAATAGAGAATGTTCACCGTCCACAGAGACCATGATACACACTGACACAGAGCAGAATAGAGACTGTTCCCTGTCCACAGAGACCATGATACACACTGACACAGAGCAGAATAGAGACTGTTCACCGTCCACAGAGACCATGATGCACACTGACACAGAGCAGAATAGAGACTGTCCCCCCTACATAGGGTCACTTGGCAGGTATGGATTGACACCTGTCCTCAAAGCCCCTGATACACACTGACACAGAGCAGAATAGAGACTGTCCCCCCTACATAGGGTCACTTGGCAGGTATGGATTGACACCTGTCCTCAAAACCCCTGATACACACTGACACAGAGCAGAATAGAGACTGTTCCCTGTCCACAGAGACCATGATACACACTGACACAGAGCAGAATAGAGACTGTTCACCGTCCACAGAGACCATGATACACACTGACACAGAGCAGAATAGGGACTGTTCCCCCTACATAGGGTCTCTTGGCAGATATGGATTGACACCTGTCCTCAAAACCCCTGATACACACGCACACACACAACTGCGACTGACTAGGTTTGTCACCTCCTCAAAAGGACGCATGAGCCTACAGGCATTGCACATGAGCGTCCAGTAACGTGGCAAAAAAATTCCCAGCTCCCCAGAGGCTGTCATACAAATATTCATTAACAGCTTTTTCTTGTTGGAGCAGGCGGTCGAACATTAGGAGTGTTGAATTCCAACGTGTAGGGCTGTCGCAAATCAAGCGCCTCACTGGCATGTTGTTTCGCCGCTGGATATCGGCAAAGTGAGCCATGGCCGTGTAGGAACGCCTGAAATGGCCACACACCTTCCTGGCCTGCTTCAGGACGTCCTGTAAGCCTGTGTACTTATGCACAAAGCGTTGTACGATCAGATTACACACATGTGCCATGCACGGCACATGTGTCAACTTGCCCAACTTCAATGCCGCTATCAAATTTTTTCCGTTGTCACACACCACTTTGCCGATATCCAGTTGCTGCGGAGTCAGCCACTTTTCCACCTGTGCGTTCAGGGCGGACAGGAGTGCTTGTCCGGTGTGACTCTCTGCTTTCAAGCAAGTCAAACCCAAGACGGCGTGACACTGCCGTATCCGGGATGTGGAATAGTACCTGGGGAGCGGGGGGGGTGCCGTTGATGTGGAGCAAGAAGCAGCGGCACAAGAGGACTCAGCCGAGGAGGTTATGGAAGAGGATGGAGTAGGAGGAGTAGAGGAGGTGGCAGCAGGACTGCCTGCAATTCGTGGCGGTGTCACCAACTCCTCTGCAATGCCACGCATTCCTTGCTTGTCAGCCGTCAGCAGGTTTACCCAATGCGCAGTGTAGGTGATATACCTGCCCTGACCATGCGTGGCAGACCAGGTATCAGTGGTCAGATGGACCCTTGCCCCAACACTGTGTGCCAGACATGCCATGACTTCCTTTTGCACAATCGAGTACAAGTTGGGGATTGCCTTTTGTGAAAAGAAATTCCGGCCGGGTACCTTCCACTGCGGTGTCCCAATAGCTACAAATTTTTTGAACGCCTCAGACTCAACCAGATTGTATGGTAAAAGCTGGCGGGCTAATAGTTCGGACAAGCCAGCTGTCAGACGCTGGGCAAGGGGGTGACTTGGTGACATTGGCTTCTTACGCTCAAACATGTCCTTGACAGAAACACATGACTGTGGGCAGATGAGCGGGAACTGCTCAAGGCGGGAGACGGAGTGGCGGATGGTTGAGAGGGGGCAAGAAGGACAGCAGTGGTTGACGTGGCTGAAGATGCTGGACCAAGAGGAGGATGGCGGCTTAGAGTAGGCGTGCTGCTTGTACTCATGTGTTGATCCCATAGGCGTTTGTGATGTGAGATCATGTGCCTACACAAAGCAGTTGTACCTAGGTGGGTGTTGGACCTCCCACGACTCAGTTTCCTTTGGCACAGGTTGCAAATGGCATCGCTGTTGTCAGAGGCAGACACACAAAAAAAAAATGCCACACTGCTGAGCTCTGCAATGACGGCATTCTGGTGGTGGACACAGCATGCGTTGATTGGCGTGCTGTCGGGCTGACCCCGGGTGCCGATGCATGCTGTCTGACTGTGCCACTAGCTCCTTGCGACGACCCCCCCCTGCTTCCAACTCGTCTCCTCCTCCTCTCTGTCTCCCCATCTGAACTTTCGCCCTGTTCTTCTTCTTGCCGAGCGGGCACCCACGTGACATCCATGGACGCATCGTCATCATCAACCGCTTCGCTTGTATCTGACAACTCAGAAAAGGAAGCAGCAGCGGGTACAACATCATCATCATCACACCGTACCTCCATGTGTTTAATGCTGCCTGCCTGAGACATATCCCTGTTATCTACATCCTCTAGCAATAATGGTTGTGCATCACTCATTTCTTCAAACGGGTGTGTGAATAACTCCTCTGACATACCAAGTAAAGCGGCTGTGGTGCTAGTTTTGGTGGTGGCCGCAGGCGGGTGAGTGCTATCTTGAGAGGTGCCTGAAGCTAAGCTGGAAGAGGATGGTGCGTCAAGGTTCCGAGCGGAGGCTGTACAAGATTGGGTGTCCTGTGTTAGCCAGTCAACTAAGTCCTCAGAACTTTTCAAGTTCAGGGTACGTGGCTTCTGAAAACTGGGCATTATTCTAGGGCAAAAGGGAATCACAGCACCACGACCACGACGGCCCCTGCGGGGTGGCCTGCCTCTGCCTGTCATTTTTTTTTGGGATTAGTGGTACTATGCGTGCAAGCTACTGTGAGACCAGATATGATTGGCAATGTGCACTGGAACAGTTCTGCAGAGCACACGCTGAAGGAAGGACTGACAGAGCCGCTTGAAGACAAGTAACTGCTATTCAATCTATAACAGTGAAAAACGAATTTTGGTTTTAAAAGCACGCTATAGAGACACCAAATATGATTGGCAACTGTCAAAGCACGCTGGAACAGGTCTACAAGGCACACGCTGAAGTAGGCCTGACACCCAGACGCTTGCAGACAACTAACTGCTCTTCTATTACAGTGAAAAAAAAATATTTATTTTAAATGTAAAGCTTAACCAATTGTTAAAACAGATATGAGTGGTGGCACTGGGCAAGTAGGCACAGTATCCAATGTGAACCTCACACAGAAGCTGGCAGGCAGGCAACTGCTCTTCTATTACAGTGGAAACAAAATTTTGGTTGTAAAAGCACACTATAGAGACACAAGATATGAGTGGCAACTGTCAAAGCACGCTGGCACAGGTCTGCAGAGCACACGCTGAAGTAGGCCTGACACCCAGATGCTTGCAGACAACTAACTGCTCTTCTATTACAGTGAAAAAAAAATATTTATTTTAAATGTAAAGCTTAACCAATTGTTAAAACAGATATGAGTGGTGGCACTGGGCAAGTAGGCACAGTATCCAATGTGAACCTCACACAGAAGCTGGCAGGCAGGCAACTGCTCTTCTATTACAGTGGAAACAAAATTTTGGTTGTAAAAGCACGCTATAGAGACACCAGATATGAGTGGCAACTGTCAAAGTACGCTGGCAGGGTTGTGCAGGGCACACGCTGAAGTAGGCCTGACAGAGCCGCTTGAAGGACACTGACTGTCTGCTATTAGCTTACACTGGAAACCTTTTTTCTTTGTAAAAGCACGCTAAAGAGACACAAGATATGAGTGGCAACTGTCAAAGCACGCTGGCACAGGTCTGCAGAGCACACGCTGAAGTAGGCCTGACACCCAGACGCTTGCAGACAACTAACTGCTCTTCTATTACAGTGAAAAAAAAATATTTATTTTAAATCTAAAGCTTAACCAATTGTTAAAACAGATATGAGTGGTGGCACTGGGCAAGTGGGCACAGTATCCAATGTGAACCTCACACAGAAGCTGGCAGGCAGGCAACTGCTCTTCTATTACAGTGAAAAAAAAATATTTATTTTAAATGTAAAGCTTAACCTATTGTTAAAACAGATATGAGTGGTGGCACTGGGCAAGTAGGCACAGTATCCAATGTGAACCTCACACAGAAGTTGGCAGGCAGGCACCTGCAATTACATTACACAGAAAAAAAAAAAAAAAAAAGCAGCCTGATGTTATAGCCCTAAAAAGGGCTTTTTGGGGTGCTGTCCTTACAGCAGAGATCAGATGAGTCCTTCAGGATTGTAGTGGACACTGAATACCCTAGCCTAGCTATCAATTTCCCTATCTAATCAGCAGCAGCTAAACTTTCCCTCCTCTCACTAAGCATGCATCTTCCGAATGAATCGAAAATGGATGCTGGGAGGGAGGTTGGAGGGAGTGGAAGGGAGGGAGTGCTGCTGATTGGCTGGAATGTGTCTGCTGACCGAGAGGCACAGGGTCAAAGTTTGCCCAATGATGATGAATAGGGGGCGGATCGAACTGCGCATGTGTCCGCCCGCCGCGGCGAACGCGAACACGCTAATTTCGCCGGGAACTGTTCGCCGGCGGACAGTTCGGTACATCACTAGTGATGGGCACTGGCTGCAGTTTGGCTCCACTGGTCTGGCGAAGAACCGGATCTCTGGAGGCTGTTTGTAACTGCAGTCACAAAATTCAATGTTCTGGGAGAACAGGAAGCAGCTCAAGGTCTGGGCCCCAGGGCCTGACGGTGAGTATTCCCATAAGGCCCACCCATAAGTCCACCTATATGTTCCACCCATTAAATTCGCTCACAGGGAGTGTAGTGTGTAGGGGATGTGTTATGTGTTATTGTAGAGGATCTAATGTGTGTGCTTATGGAATGTAGTGTATAGGCATACCAGTTTGTGTAGGTGATGCAGTGTGTTTGTGTGTAGTGGAAGCAGTGTGTGTTTGTGGTTGTGTGTAAGGGATCCATTGTGTGAATCTGTGTTTGGATGCATAAGGGATGCAAGGTATGTGTCTGTAAGTGTGTGCATTGAGTGTGTGTAAGAAATGCATTGTTTCTGTGTGTATGTAAGAGAAGCAGTGTGTGTGTTTGCATGTGTGTGTGTAAGGGATGCATTGTGTGTGTGTGTGCAGTGTAAAAGAGCTCTCCCTTCTGTCCCTTAGAGCTCTCCCCTGCCCCTTATTGGTCTCTCCTCTCCCCCCACCCTCCCCTGGGTGTCTCTTCTCACACCCACCCTCCCGTGTCTTTTCACCTCCCCCTGTGTTCTCCTCACCTCCCCTTCTCCTGACCCCCCTCTCCCTGTGTTCTTCTCACTCCCCCCTCCCTGTGTTCTTCTCACCTCACCCCCTCCCTGTGTTCTCCTCACCCCCCTCTCCCTGTGTTCTTATCACCCCCCTCTCCCTGTGTTCTTCTCACTCCCCCCTCCCTGTGTTCTTCTCACTCCCCCTCCCTGTGTTCTTCTCACCTCACCCCCCTCCCTGTGTTCTTCTCACTCCCCCTTCCTGTGTTCTTCTCGCCTCCCCCACTCCTCACCCCCCTCCCTGTGTTCTTCTTACTCCCCCCTTCCCTCTTCTTCTAACTCCCCCCTCCCTCTTCTTCTTACTCCTCTCCTCCACTTGTCTTCTTCTTACTCCCCTTCTTCTTACTCCCCCTCCCCCCTTTTTTCTTACTTACTCCCCCCTTTCATCTTACTTCCCCCCTCCCCTCTTCCTCTTACTCCCCCTCCCCTCTTCTTCTTACTCCCCCCTCCACTTGTCTTCTTCTTACTTCCCCCCTTTCTTCTTACTCCCCCCACCCCTCTTCATACTCCCCCACTTCTTAGCCCCCTCCACTTGTCTTCTTCTTACTCCCCCCCACCCTTCCTTTCTTCTTACTCCCCACTTCCTTGTTTCCTTCTTACTCCCCCACCTCCCCTCGTTCTTCTTACCCCCCAGTTCTTCTTATCTCCCTCCCCTCTCCTCCCCTCCCCTCCCCTCCCCCAGTTCTTCTAACACCCCCCACCTCCCTCCCCCAGTTCTCCTCCTAACCTCACCTCCCCTTCCTGTAGCGTGGCCGAGCTCCTCTCCGGTCCGCGGTACAGGAGTTTCTGTTTCCTGTACCCGGCCAGACTGATAGGAAGTGCACACTAAGTGTGCACTTCCTGTCAGTCCGGACGGGTCGCGGACCGGAGAGCAGCTCGGCCACGCTACAGGGGAGGTGAGGCAGTGCGCCAGCCGCCTGAGCGCTCTCTATAGAGTGCTCAGGCGGCTGCAGCATTTAAAGGGCCGGCGATGGGGGCGCAGGGCGTCCCCTCCTATATGGCGCCCTTGGCGGCTGCCTAGTTCGCCTTATTGGAGGCGCCGGCCCTGGACTTAATCTCTGTGGCTGCAAACTCGGTGCAGGAGAAGATGTTCGTTGAAATGTGTAGCCGATTTCAGTTCCATGGATTTGGCTACACATACCGCTGTACGAATGAACAAAGATGGCCGCCGCCACGTGTTCGTTTGTCGAATGGCGGCTACTTCGGCACTTCGGCTGTATCCGAAGTGCCAATTTAAAGTTGCAACACTGCTCTAAAGTAATTAAAGGGCCAGGAACATCATTATAAAAATCCATTATGCCCAAATACAGTTCTTAAAGGGTCAGTAACAGTAGAATATCAGTCCATAAGCCCCAACTCAGTTCCTTAAAGGACAATACATCCCAGGGCCATAGTCGCAGGGCAGGAGGCTGGCAAACAGGCCCCTCCAAAAAACAGTGGCGAGGTTACTTTCGCCACATATCTCCCCTTTGGGGGGTAGACTAACCAGGTACCTGATCTTCTGTCGGTCGGTGCCTGAGTTAGTCTGACAACCCACCCACAACAGCAAAGTGCAAGAGCTGCCCACCCACAACAAACAGCTACTGCACCTGGGTATTTCTCTGGGGTGATGGGGCAACACGCTGTGGGGACTTGAGGGGCAGAGGCCAGCGGCGCTCTGCCCTGATGCCAGCGCTTCTGCTGGGATGAGGGGGGTGCAGGCCAGTCCTGTAACGAGGGGGTCGGTAGGGCAGAGGCCAGCGGCGCTCTGCCCTGATGCCAGCTCTTCCGCTGGTATAGCCTGCAGGACATCAGACTCTGGACAAAGGACAAAGGGAGGGCAGAGGCCAACTGCACTCTGCCCAGCTGCCAGCTCTTCTGCTGGGGTGCTTGGGACATAGTAGCCAGGGGAACATGGTGGTCAGTGGGGGTTAACATCTCCTCTGTTAACCCTGGGGCCACGTTAGGAGTTAGCTGGGGAGGGGAAATCGTACTTACCCCCTCCTCCTGGTGTCCCTGTGAGGGTAGTTGGGGATCTGGACAGGCTGTCCAGCATCCCTGTAGGTCAGGCACAGAGACCACGGTCCCATCTGCGCCGTCTGGGAGATTGGTGTCTCCCCTTGGTAGGGTAAGCTGCCGCTGGGGAGAGAGGGCGCTGTGCTTCTCTCCCTGAAACACAGGCTGCCGCTGGAGAGGGAGACCGACTGTCTCCACTCCCATAATATTATCCTGCTGCTGGAGAAAGAGACCAACTGTCTCTGCTCCCTGTAAGACACACTGCTGCTGGGGGGAAGGACGGCACCTTCAGCTCCCTGGATCACACACTGTCACTGGGGAGGAAGGATGACATTATTATTATTATTATTATTATTATTGCCATTTATATAGCGCCAACAGATTCCGTAGCGCTTTACAATATTTTGAGAGGGGGGGGATGTAACAATAAATAAGACAATTACAAGAAAACTGACAGGAATAATAGGTTGAAGAGGACCCTGCTCAAATGAGCTTACAGTCTATAGGAGGTGGGGTATTAGAAACATTAGGATAGGAAATATCAAGTAGGAGTGAAGCAGAGCTGGAGGAGAGAGCAAAGCACTATTCCATAGGGACAGGTATGTAAGGGAGAGATTACTCTGGGAGGCCATACGCTTTCCTGAAGAGATGGGATTTAAGGCCCTTCTTAAATGATTGAAGACTAGGGGAGAGTCTGATGGCAGTAGGCAAGTTATTCCATAGGAGAGGAGCCGCCCGTGAGAAGTCCTGCAAGCGTGAGTTGGCCGTACGGGTGCGAGCAGCGGTCAGGAGGTGGTCGCGGGCAGAGCGGAGGGTACGAGGAGGGGCATACCTCTGGATCAGTGAAGAGATATAAGAGGGGCTGGAATTGTTCAGTGCTTTAAATGTATGGGTTAGCACTTTGAATTGACTCCTATAGGATACAGGGAGCCAATGTAAGGACTGGCAGAGGGGCGAGGTGTGAGAGGACCGACTGGATAGGAAAATCAGTCTAGCTGCAGCATTCATTACAGACTGTAGCGGGGCAGTACGGCTTTTGGGGAGACCAATCAGGAGAGGGTTACAGTAATCCATGCGGGAAATTACTAGAGCATGGACAAGCTCCTTGGTAGCATCTTGCGTAAGAAAGGGGCGGATGCGGGCTATGTTTTTGAGTTGGAACCTACAGGACTTGGCAACAAACTGGATGTGAGACTCAAAGGTGAGACCAGAGTCAAGTATGACGCCAAGACAGCGCGCTTGTAGGGATGGACTTATGTGGATATCACTGACTTGAAGGGAGAGTGAGAGAGGAGGATCAGTATTAGGAGGAGGAAAGACAAGGAGTTCAGTTTTAGAGAGGTTAAGTTTGAGAAAGCGTGACGACATCCAGTCAGAGATGGAAGAGAGGCAAGCAGTGACACGTTGCAGGACGGCCGGGGAGAGGTCCGGTGAGGAGAGGTATATCTGAGTGTCATCAGCGTACAGGTGGTAGTTGAATCCAAAAGAGGCAATAAGTTTTCCAAGAGAGGCAGTATAAAGAGAAAATAGAAGGGGACCAAGGACAGAGCCTTGGGGAACTCCAACCAAGACAGGGCGAGGGGAGGAGGTATCCTTGGAAAATGAGACACTAAATGAGCGTTGGGAGAGATAGGAGGAAAACCAAGAGAGGACAGAGTCACAGAGACCGAGTGATTGAAGAGTTTGAAGGAGAAGAGAATGATCAACTGTGTCAAAGGCAGCAGAGAGGTCAAGGAGAATTAAAATGGAGTAGTGACCTTTGGATTTAGCGGAGATTAGGTCATTAGTCACTTTGATAAGAGCGGTCTCAGTAGAGTGGAGAGGGCGGAAGCCAGACTGAAGAGGGTCAAGGAGAGAGTTGGAATTAAGGAAGTGAGACACACGGGTAAAGACAAGTCTTTCCAAAAGCTTTGATGAGTAAGGGAGCAGGGATATGGGACGATAGTTCGAGGGGGAGGACGGGTCAAGAGATGGTTTTTTCAGGATAGGTATTACAGTGGCATGTTTAAGGTCAGCAGGAACAGTGCCAGAAGAGAGAGAGCAGTTAAAGATGTGTGTTAGGATAGGCACAAGACAAGGGGAGAGAGATCTGATGAGGTGAGATGGGACAGGATCAAGTGGGCAAGTGGTGGGGCGAGAGGAATGGAGAAGTGCAGCCACCTCTTGTTCAGTAGCTGGGGAGAAAGTCTGAAGGGTAGGGAAAGCATGATTTATGTGTGGTTGAGAAAGAGAACGGCAAGGAGGGGAGAATTGTTTCCTTAGCTGTTCAATCTTGTCAGTAAAGTAATATGCAAAGCTATCAGCTGTAAGGTTAGTTTGGGGGGTGGCCACAGCAGGGCGGAGAAGGGAATTAAAAGTGTCAAAGAGACGTCTGGGATTGCGGGAGCATGAACTAATGAGAGAGGAAAAGTAGGACTGTTTGGCGAGGGCAAGGGCTGCGCTGTACGAAAGCAACATGAATCTATAATGAAGATAGTCTGCCTGGGTGCGAGACTTCCTCCAGGAGCGTTCAGCACAGCGGGAGCAACTCTGCAGATAGCGTGTTGATTTATTATGCCAAGGTTGGGGTCGTGTTCTCCTCGTGGTGCATGTTTGGAGTGGGGCTGCAGTGTTCAAGGCAGATGTGAGGGTAGTGTTATATGTGGAGATGGCCAGTGAGGGACAGGAGAGGGAAGGGATGGATAGCAGTTGTGAATCAATGTCAGCCGACAGCTGCTGGAGGTCAATAGAGTTAAGGTTCCTCCTGAGCTGAGGGGGGTTAGGCTGAGGTTGTTGGGTGAGGGGGTAATTGAGAGCAAACGATAAGAGGTGGTGATCAGAGAGAGGAAATGGAGTGTTGCAGATATTAGATAATGTACATGAATAGGAGAAAATAAGGTCGAGGGTATTGCCAGCTACATGAGTGGGAGAATTAGCCCACTGCAATAGTCCAAGGGAGGAAGTAATTGAAAGTAGTTTAGAGGCTGCTGGGGTTAAAGGTGGGTTAATGGGAATATTGAAGTCTCCGAGAATTAGGGATGGAATGTTGGAAGAGAGGAAGTAGGGTAGCCAGGCAGCAAAGTGGTCAAGGAAGAGGAGAGGGGAACCAGGGGGACGATAGATGACGGCAATGTTAGCAGAGAAGGGTTTGAAAAGGCGAATTGAATGAATTTCGAATGATGGGAAAGAGAGGGAAGGGGGGGTGGGCAGGGTTTTAAAGGAGCAGTGGGGTGAGAGAAGAAAACCTACACCGCCACCTTTAATCTCCGCTTGTCTTGGATTGTGGGTAAAGTGAAGACCACCAAAGGACAGTGAGGCAGGGGTAGCAGTATCCGAGGGAGAGAGCCATGTTTCTGTTAGTGCAAGTAGGTTTAGGGAGTGTGAGATAAATAGATCATGGATGGAAGTAGATTTAAAGGTGCTGCACACAGAGCGTGCATTCCAGAGGGCAGCTTTAAAAGAGGAATTATAGTGAGAATTACATGGAATGGGTATTAGGTTGTAGTGGTTTCTGGTGTTTGAACCAGGTGGCTGAGTAGTGGAGGGACCAGGGTTTGGAGAGACATCACCTGCTGCTAGGAGTAGTAGGATGGAAAGGAAGAGAAGGTGCGAGTAAGATTTAAATGTTGGGGATGAGAGCTTGTATTTAAGGGATTTAGGAGGGGTGTGTGGAGAAAGGCTGGATAAATATGAGTAAAGTGCATGTGATGAATACAGAGATGAGGGGAGCAAGGAGGGAGCAATGAAGATGGTGTTAGCAGGAACAGGTAAGTGAAATGATAGAGAGATTTTAATGATGAGGGAAGTGAGAGAGAAAGTGAAAAATAGAAGTGAGAACATTAGTAGGAGAGTAGGTGCTGTGTTTTTAAGAGCTGTGGTTAGGAGGGTTAAGGGTTAAAGAGGTATTGTGTGAGTATAGCTATTTTGGGTGTGGGGGGCTTGGTGGACATAATTGGTTTAACAGGAAAGCTAGGTAATTTGAGCTATCTATAAATGTAATGATTACCATGGGGGGTTGGGGGTTTGGGGTGTGGGGTAGGGTGGGTGGGAAGTGATCATCCAGAAATGCTACCTCTGCTTATGGCAAGTCCTGCAGGGTTGTGTGCTGTGAGTCCTGGGTGTAGCTGGTTCTGCAATTTTATGAGGCCCAGGCTCTGCTTATGGCAAGTCCTGCAGGGTTGTGTGCTGTGAGTCCTGGATGTAGCTGGTTCTGCAATTTTATGAGGCCCAGGCTCTGCTTATGGCAAGTCCTGCAGGGTTGTGTGCTGTGAGTCCTGGGTGTAGCTGGTTCTGCAATTTTATGAGGCCCAGGCTCTGCTTATGGCAAGTCCTGCAGGGTTGTGTGCTGTGAGTCCTGGGTGTAGCTGGTTCTGCAATTTTATGAGGCCCAGGCTCTGCTTATGGCAAGTCCTGCAGGGTTGTGTGCTGTGAGTCCTGGGTGTAGCTGGTTCTGCAATTTTATGAGGCCCAGGCTCTGCTTATGGCAAGTCCTGCAGGGTTGTGTGCTGTGAGTCCTGGGTGTAGCTGGTTCTGCAATTTTATGAGGCCCAGGCTCTGCTTATGGCAAGTCCTGCAGGGTTGTGTGCTGTGAGTCCTGGGTGTAGCTGGTTCTGCAATTTTATGAGGCCCAGGCTCTGCTTATGGCAAGTCCTGCAGGGTTGTGTGCTGTGAGTCCTGGGTGTAGCTGGTTCTGCAATTTTATGAGGCCCAGGCTCTGCTTATGGCAAGTCCTGCAGGGTTGTGTGCTGTGAGTCCTGGGTGTAGCTGGTTCTGCAATTTTATGAGGCCCAGGCTCTGCTTATGGCAAGTCCTGCAGGGTTGTGTGCTGTGAGTCCTGGGTGTAGCTGGTTCTGCAATTTTATGAGGCCCAGGCTCTGCTTATGGCAAGTCCTGCAGGGTTGTGTGCTGTGAGTCCTGGGTGTAGCTGGTTCTGCAATTTTATGAGGCCCAGGCTCTGCTTATGGCAAGTCCTGCAGGGTTGTGTGCTGTGAGTCCTGGGTGTAGCTGGTTCTGCAATTTTATGAGGCCCAGGCTCTGCTTATGGCAAGTCCTGCAGGGTTGTGTGCTGTGAGTCCTGGGTGTAGCTGGTTCTGCAATTTTATGAGGCCCAGGCTCTGCTTATGGCAAGTCCTGCAGGGTTGTGTGCTGTGAGTCCTGGGTGTAGCTGGTTCTGCAATTTTATGAGGCCCAGGCTCTGCTTATGGCAAGTCCTGCAGGGTTGTGTGCTGTGAGTCCTGGGTGTAGCTGGTTCTGCAATTTTATGAGGCCCAGGCTCTGCTTATGGCAAGTCCTGCAGGGTTGTGTGCTGTGAGTCCTGGGTGTAGCTGGTTCTGCAATTTTATGAGGCCCAGGCTCTGCTTATGGCAAGTCCTGCAGGGTTGTGTGCTGTGAGTCCTGGGTGTAGCTGGTTCTGCAATTTTATGAGGCCCAGGCTCTGCTTATGGCAAGTCCTGCAGGGTTGTGTGCTGTGAGTCCTGGGTGTAGCTGGTTCTGCAATTTTATGAGGCCCAGGCTCTGCTTATGGCAAGTCCTGCAGGGTTGTGTGCTGTGAGTCCTGGGTGTAGCTGGTTCTGCAATTTTATGAGGCCCAGGCTCTGCTTATGGCAAGTCCTGCAGGGTTGTGTGCTGTGAGTCCTGGGTGTAGCTGGTTCTGCAATTTTATGAGGCCCAGGCTCTGCTTATGGCAAGTCCTGCAGGGTTGTGTGCTGTGAGTCCTGGGTGTAGCTGGTTCTGCAATTTTATGAGGCCCAGGCTCTGCTTATGGCAAGTCCTGCAGGGTTGTGTGCTGTGAGTCCTGGGTGTAGCTGGTTCTGCAATTTTATGAGGCCCAGGCTCTGCTTATGGCAAGTCCTGCAGGGTTGTGTGCTGTGAGTCCTGGATGTAGCTGGTTCTGCAATTTTATGAGGCCCAGGCTCTGCTTATGGCAAGTCCTGCAGGGTTGTGTGCTGTGAGTCCTGGGTGTAGCTGGTTCTGCAATTTTATGAGGCCCAGGCTCTGCTTATGGCAAGTCCTGCAGGGTTGTGTGCTGTGAGTCCTGGGTGTAGCTGGTTCTGCAATTTTATGAGGCCCAGGCTCTGCTTATGGCAAGTCCTGCAGGGTTGTGTGCTGTGAGTCCTGGGTGTAGCTGGTTCTGCAATTTTATGAGGCCCAGGCTCTGCTTATGGCAAGTCCTGCAGGGTTGTGTGCTGTGAGTCCTGGGTGTAGCTGGTTCTGCAATTTTATGAGGCCCAGGCTCTGCTTATGGCAAGTCCTGCAGGGTTGTGTGCTGTGAGTCCTGGGTGTAGCTGGTTCTGCAATTTTATGAGGCCCAGGCTCTGCTTATGGCAAGTCCTGCAGGGTTGTGTGCTGTGAGTCCTGGGTGTAGCTGGTTCTGCAATTTTATGAGGCCCAGGCTCTGCTTATGGCAAGTCCTGCAGGGTTGTGTGCTGTGAGTCCTGGGTGTAGCTGGTTCTGCAATTTTATGAGGCCCAGGCTCTGCTTATGGCAAGTCCTGCAGGGTTGTGTGCTGTGAGTCCTGGGTGTAGCTGGTTCTGCAATTTTATGAGGCCCAGGCTCTGCTTATGGCAAGTCCTGCAGGGTTGTGTGCTGTGAGTCCTGGGTGTAGCTGGTTCTGCAATTTTATGAGGCCCAGGCTCTGCTTATGGCAAGTCCTGCAGGGTTGTGTGCTGTGAGTCCTGGGTGTAGCTGGTTCTGCAATTTTATGAGGCCCAGGCTCTGCTTATGGCAAGTCCTGCAGGGTTGTGTGCTGTGAGTCCTGGGTGTAGCTGGTTCTGCAATTTTATGAGGCCCAGGCTCTGCTTATGGCAAGTCCTGCAGGGTTGTGTGCTGTGAGTCCTGGGTGTAGCTGGTTCTGCAATTTTATGAGGCCCAGGCTCTGCTTATGGCAAGTCCTGCAGGGTTGTGTGCTGTGAGTCCTGGGTGTAGCTGGTTCTGCAATTTTATGAGGCCCAGGCTCTGCTTATGGCAAGTCCTGCAGGGTTGTGTGCTGTGAGTCCTGGGTGTAGCTGGTTCTGCAATTTTATGAGGCCCAGGCTCTGCTTATGGCAAGTCCTGCAGGGTTGTGTGCTGTGAGTCCTGGGTGTAGCTGGTTCTGCAATTTTATGAGGCCCAGGCTCTGCTTATGGCAAGTCCTGCAGGGTTGTGTGCTGTGAGTCCTGGGTGTAGCTGGTTCTGCAATTTTATGAGGCCCAGGCTCTGCTTATGGCAAGTCCTGCAGGGTTGTGTGCTGTGAGTCCTGGGTGTAGCTGGTTCTGCAATTTTATGAGGCCCAGGCTCTGCTTATGGCAAGTCCTGCAGGGTTGTGTGCTGTGAGTCCTGGGTGTAGCTGGTTCTGCAATTTTATGAGGCCCAGGCTCTGCTTATGGCAAGTCCTGCAGGGTTGTGTGCTGTGAGTCCTGGGTGTAGCTGGTTCTGCAATTTTATGAGGCCCAGGCTCTGCTTATGGCAAGTCCTGCAGGGTTGTGTGCTGTGAGTCCTGGGTGTAGCTGGTTCTGCAATTTTATGAGGCCCAGGCTCTGCTTATGGCAAGTCCTGCAGGGTTGTGTGCTGTGAGTCCTGGGTGTAGCTGGTTCTGCAATTTTATGAGGCCCAGGCTCTGCTTATGGCAAGTCCTGCAGGGTTGTGTGCTGTGAGTCCTGGGTGTAGCTGGTTCTGCAATTTTATGAGGCCCAGGCTCTGCTTATGGCAAGTCCTGCAGGGTTGTGTGCTGTGAGTCCTGGGTGTAGCTGGTTCTGCAATTTTATGAGGCCCAGGCTCTGCTTATGGCAAGTCCTGCAGGGTTGTGTGCTGTGAGTCCTGGGTGTAGCTGGTTCTGCAATTTTATGAGGCCCAGGCTCTGCTTATGGCAAGTCCTGCAGGGTTGTGTGCTGTGAGTCCTGGGTGTAGCTGGTTCTGCAATTTTATGAGGCCCAGGCTCTGCTTATGACATCTTCGGCTCCCTGTAACTCCCACTGCCGCTGGGGAGGAAGGACGACACCTTCAGCTCCCTGGGCCCCACACTGCCGCTGGGGAGAAGGGGGCAACACCTTCAGCTCCCTGTAACTCGCACTGCCGCTGGGGAGGAAGGACGACACCTTCGGCTCCCTGGGGCGTCCACTGCCACTGGAGATTGGGTGTCCATATCCTCAACCCCCACAGTATTTGCTCAAATACCATTGCCGCATGGTTCTCAGCACTCAACTGGCGCATTACTTGGAAGACCACCTCGTTCGCAGGGTCTGGGCCATAGCAGAACAACCGCCTCTTTACCTCCTCAATGTAAGCGTCGTCCTCGTAGCGACGTATCAGGTTGAGGTGCTCTTCGCAGGATTCTATCCAGGGTCTTGCTCGCTCCATGCTGCTGTAGGTAGGGACACTGCACAGTGGCTAGCGTTGCCCTCAATAACCTCTCATACGATACCAGTGTCTCCGAGCTGCTTCTCCTCGCACTAGGACGCCATCCCACCGCTGCCACCAATGTAACGGATCACCTGCCACCCCAACTGGGTACCTCTGTTGAAGGATGCTCCTAGCACTTACAGAGGGCTCCAAGTGCTCTGCAGACACCACAACCACCACAGACCTCACTAACCGCCGCAGCTTGGTTGGGGTCTCGCCGTCTCCTACTCACCCTGGACCTACAACAAGGCTCCAGGTTCCAGTGGGTGAACCTCTCCTCCAAGAGAGTGAAGCAGGAACAAGCTCTTAAAAGAGCTTAGTAGTGATTATCCAAGGGAGCATGCAGAGCATAGCAATCCCTTGTGGTGATCTAGCAATTCCCCCAATAAGAGACAGGACTCTAGATTGAGGGTGAAGTAGAACTGATGTTTAATGGCAGGTACTCTGCTTTTATGCAGTGCTTCCCTGCAAGGGAGACGCCCACAGGCAATTAGCCATTAACCAATCAGACAACGGTTATGTGGCAAACCTAGCCACTTCAGACTATAAAACTGTGTCTTTAAAGGTTGTCCAGAACACTGCTGCCCTATTCTGTTTAATGTACTGTGCTTACTGTATTGAAATGTCTATTTGCTTGTAATCCCTATAGAATTCGTATGCCAGCAGCCGAAAGCCGCTAGCATTTACATGGGTGTTTCACGAACAGCTGTTTTACCGGATGTTCGTGAAACGAATTAAGTACCGAACCCAAGCCCACACACTGAGGGTCGTGTGGCACCAATTAACTGATTGCAACATTGTTGCAATGGGTAATTAAGTGCGTTCCTGGGTGGCCGTCGTTCGACTACCGACCATGCGGCGGTCGGCCATCTTGGATCCTTTGTCTCCCCAGCGGTGTTTGGTCGTCGAGCGCGTGGAACTGAAAACGGCTACTCGACGGCATGAACACCACTGTACTTCCAGGCCGTTCGGGAGCTCCGGTCTTCTTCTATTGTGGTTCCCCATCGGTGTTCGGTACTTTCAAACGAATTTAATAAGAAAGTGTATTTCGTGCGGCGTTCGGTTGTTTTAGCTGGGATCTAAGCGGTATTCACACGAAATGTGCAATCAGACCGCAGCTATCTACCGAACGTCCGTTCGTGCAAATAATGTGAATATTGTTGGAGTTATGGATTTAAATGTAAAATGCCGGTTCTGCTGCGCGGAGGGATAATCCACTTAACGGTATATTCCAGTGGGAGTGTCCCTCTCGTGCAGCAGTGCCTGATGGGAGAAAGGCTCCAAATGTTAAGTCCCCCATATAGTGCCTTACTGTATTACCCCTGCTGTGTCAGTATGGAAACCCCTTGCATGGGGACTTGCATAAATACTGGAAGCTGAATTCCGTCTGGTTACTGGGGGATTTGGGACATTACCTTACTTTTCAGCGCTTGACTGTGGATTACCTTCTGTACCAGCGGAGATCGTGGATTTTAATATTGCAGCTCCGCTACAGGTTACATCCCACAGATTCCCTCCCCTCTGCTTTGGAGATAATTGAGTTTCTTACTGTATCTACTAAATTATCTCCAAGCTGAAAAATCATACTTTTTATACATTTTTATAACTTTAAAACTATACATTCAATCTTCATAAGCATTACATATTTGAACTCAGCACACTTTACTTACAAACATATCCAAAATTCAACCAATTCCATGCAGGGGTTAAAGAGTTAGCTGGACGTCTTTTATGACCGACCGCAAGCACATTTTCCTGCCCAAAACAGTTCCATAGATTTGGTCTGTGCTGTCGGTCAATTTCACACTGAAAAAATGAATCTTCGAATGGGACTTAGTCTCTGTGGCTGAAAACTCGGTGCAGGAGAAGGTAACGGTCAGCGGTGTTCGTTGAAATGTGTAGCCGATTTCAGTTCCATGGATTTGGCTACACATACCGCTGACCTCGTTCGAATGAACAAAGATGGCCGCCGCCACGTGTTCGTTTGTCGAATGGCGGCTACTTCGGCACTTCGGCTGTATCCGAAGTGCCAATTTAAAGTTGCAACACTGCTCCAAAGAAATTAAAGGGCCAGGAACATCGTTATAAAAATCCATTAGGCCCAAATACAGTTCTTAAAGGGTCAGTAACAGTAGAATATCAGTCCATAAGCCCCAACTCAGTTCCTTAAAGGGCAATACATCCCAGGGCCATAGTCGCAGGGCAGGAGTCAGGCAAACAGGCCCCTCCAAAAACCAGTGGCGAGGTTACTTTCACCACAATATGTATATATAATTTATTTTCATTAAAAAAATATTTATTTTATTTGATTTAGTATTGTAATTATATGTGTGTCTATATATATATATATATATATATATATATATATATATATATATATATATATATATATATATATATATATGTATATATATATATATAAAAAAATATAAAATATATGTGTATTGTATATAATATATATATATATATATATATATATTTGTGTTAAGGGCTCATGATAGTACAGAAGATACAAACACTGATAAGTGTGGGATGGTATTAAAAGAGCAAGTCGGTTGTTGTGTGCCGGAACCGACGATGAGGTAGGCCTGTAAATAAAGAAGGCCCACCAAGAAGAAATGTAAGAGAAAAGGAGTTAATAATGAGGAGTGGGTGGGAGGGTGATGCAGCGCTGACCTCGAACGGTATGGAGCCAGGTAAGGGGTGTCCCTTAAGTAGGGAGAAGGTGAGTCATACGCCCCTCCCACAATTACAGGCCAAAGGGCCTTAATACTTGTGTTAAGGGCTCATGATAGTGATGTAGAATTATTAAAAAATCTTTATTGAGTCTGTATTGAATTATTGTACTAACTCCATTTTAACTTCACATTATGACAGATCCTCCATTTTGACTACATTACATGACAGAATTTCCTAACAGCATTTAGTATAATGAATAGAGACTGTATTTTCTATAAAGACATGACTAACCCCGGAATTGTTGAATCTCCTGTAATTTGCAACAAAGTATAATCTGAAGGCCACGAGAAAGCTGGCCTAATGAAATGTTCTATTCATAAAAGAACCCTGAACCTGACCACGAGTCTGACATCACTAACTACGCAAAATGACGCTCAAGCCCCCCTTTCCACCGAGTAAGCCTCGTGCTGGGAAAGATGGCGCTTGAGCCATCTGTCCACACCCATGTCCAGAACAATACCACCTCTCGGTGGGAGGACACCTAGCTAACCACTTAGTTTTTGTGCCAATTAATAATATTGATGGGTGGACATTGACATAGCCACTTAACAATTAATCCAATTAATGATGTTTATTTACTGATATCTTGATATTCAATGATGATGCAATTTCGCTCTTATAAGGGCCTGCAAGCCCGCTTTTTAAGCAGATGCCAATAAATTTTCTCGAAGTTATTTTAACCTGAACTCCGTGTGTCAGTGTGAATTTACTTCTGCGTATACGCAATTTAATCAACACAGATTTGGACAGGAACAGATAGACATTTAAACATATTTGTTTATTTCTAAATTATACTATACCAATAGTACAGAAGATACAAACACTGATAAGTGTGGGATGGTATTAAAAGAGCAAGTCGGTTGTGGTGTGCCGGAACCGACGATGAGGTAGGCCTGTAAATAAAGAGGGCAAAAGTAGAAAATCAAATTTATTACGAAACGAGCAATATACATACTTTAACCAGACATGTCTTGAAAGGCATTTCTAACTTCTTGTACCGGGTTAGGTATGTATCTAGAGTATGCAGAAGACTTCCAGCGCCCTAGTGACTTGATAACATGTACTGGAATGTTTGCACTGGACGCTGTGGAGGCCCGAATAGTTAGCTGATTTTAGGCCTAGTTGTGTAAGTAGAGACCTGACGTGGGTCATAAAGGTGGTGGTAGTGACTACCGAACCTTGTAGACAGAAAAGTGGTTGAGATGGTGATGCTTTGAAAAGCTGGGTATATGTGTCCAGTAATGTGACGGGGCACCACTCGTTGTGGGTAGGATAGTATCTAACCTCTACCAGAGGTGCGTGTTGATTGGTTTTGGAGTGATGCAGAGCCAAGATATAGTAATCCATGTGTTTTGTTAAGTGTGAATGAAGCAGAATGTGAGTGGACTGGGTTCTGTTGATGGCGGTAAATTCTCTTGGTCTTAAAAACCCATAAAAGGCCATGTATATGGCGGTTTTTATAACAAGGTTTGTGTTGTAGGCAAAGGGTTTTAAATCTAGTAGGCTGGATAAATCTTTGAAAATATTGAAGTCTATGGGTAGCCTTTGCGCAGTACGTGGGAGTTCGGATCTCTGAATACCCCTAAGGATGTTCTTGATCTGGTAGGAGGACATGAAACTTGTGTTGTTTGGTTGTAATGTTAGCATGTGATGTTGTACGCCTGTCAGATATAGCTTGATTGTGTTGTATGATAATTTGAGTTTGAGGTGGCAAAAAGAAGCAAAACCCAACAAGGATGTCATGATGAAAGGTTGTGTGATGTTGTGTACCGACAGGAATCTTTTAAACAGAAGGAAAGCCCTGTCATAGGTTCTCCGAGTATTGGTGGACAGTGCTAATTGTGACAATGTCCTGCTATGTTGCATGATAACGTCTAGTCCATTACTAGCTGGTGGAAAGGTGGAGTGGTCATGGCTGTGCGTGCAGCTGATGGAAGTATTTGCCGAAAAGCCTGGCAATTGAAACGAGACAAATTGTCAGCAGCCGTGTTACATACACCTGGGACATGAACACAAAACAAGAAGAAATTATGACACGCAGCCAGCCAGGTGAGTTTCCTCAAGAAACTCATAATGGTCAGTGATTTGGATCGGCCTTTGTTTATGATGTGGCATGTCTCTTGGTTGTCTGAGTAGCAACGTACTGACGAACCTGCCCATAGATGCCCCCATGTCACGGCAGCTGCCACAATGGGATATATCTCAAATAGAGCTGAGGTAGTGGAAAAACCCTCCAGGTCCTGAACCTCTGGAGGCCAGCTACCCCAAAGCCATCCATTCCCGTAAATTGCTGCAAAACCTGTGGTAGACGCCGCGTCTGACCAGATGGTAGGTGAGGAGTCAGACAATTTAGGGAGGAACATGCTTTTCCCATTCCAGGTGGTTAAAAAGTTTCTCCACATAAGTAGGTCTGCTGTGGCTTGGGTATCCAGGGGTAACCTGCACTACCTTCTCTGCCTAATCCAAACATCTCATCCACCATTCCTTCTCTACGCTCTCTTTCGTTGATAATCCTACCCTCCCGTCTGCATCCACCCAGTTCACTAACCCCTCCTCCCTTGCAACTGCCAATCCTACCACACTCGCTCCGGTTCCTCCTACTACACCCACCTCTGCTAATCCCTCTCCGTTCTCTCCCTTACCCACTCCTCCCACAGCCCAGGTTCCCACCTCCTTCCCTATTCCTTGCCCAGCTATCCCGCCCTCCCCAGGTTCCGCCCTAGCCCCCACCCAGATGGCCTGGCCATACCCCTTCCCCTACCCCATGGCCCTGCCCTATCCAAATTATCCCTACTTCCTTCCCCAAGCCACTCCCCAGTCCCCGGTCATGCCCAATCCGACACAATCTACCTCGGATGTGCCCACATCCAACATGGCCGCCACTTCCTCCCTTAACCCTAACGCAGCTTCCTTTCACGCCTCCAATATGGCGGCCCCCAGTCATCCAGCACCCCTGATGCCGGTACTTCCCGGTGACTATTCACCCCAAGCTCATAATCCACTAGCCACACCAGCATCTGGAAATCCCTCATTTCCCCCGGTTCTGACACCTCAGGTGGTCCCGTTACGTGAGGGGCCCAGGTCACAGCATTGGCGGATCCAGGGGGGGGGGGCAACGGGGCAATTGCCCCCCCCGAGATTCCCCCCTGCCGGCTAGTGCAGGGCTGGCATTCCCAAGCGCCAGCCCTGCAATGTGCCTGCGGATCGGGGAGAGTGATCAGTGATCTCCCTCCCCGGTCCGCAGGCACTGTGCTGACAGCCGGCAGGGGAGGGAGAGAGGACCCGGGAGCTGTTACCAGCAGCTCCTCCGGGTCCTCCTCTCGCGAGATTTGGAGCGTTGCCGCGGTTACCACGGCAACGCTCCAAATCTCGCGAGAGTGAACTCTAGCCCTGGAGCGCGGGCTAGAGTTCACTGGAACCACTGGACCACCAGGGATTCCCCACTGGGACCACCAGGGATCCAGAAATGTCCCCCCTCCTCCTCAATAAAGGTAAGAAGGGAGGGGGGGCATAAATATATTTCATTAAATACATTTTTTTGTTTGTTTTTTCATTAAAAAGCCTCCCTTCCCTCCTCCCCTCCCCCCCATGAGGGGGGCATAAATATATTTTATTAAATACATTTTTTTTTTATTAAAAAAGCCCCCCTTCCCTCCTCCCCTCCCCCACATACACACTGCCCCACATACACTGCCCCATACACACACTATACACACACTACACACACTGCCCCCATACACACACTGACCCAATACACACACTGACCCAATACACACACTGACCCCATACACACACTGACCCCATACACACACGGCCCCCATACACACACTACAAACACTACACACACTGCCCCACATACACACACTGCCCCCATACACACACTGCCCCCATACACACACGG
This sequence comes from Pelobates fuscus, assembly GCF_036172605.1. Classification (NCBI taxonomy): domain Eukaryota; kingdom Metazoa; phylum Chordata; class Amphibia; order Anura; family Pelobatidae; genus Pelobates; species Pelobates fuscus. The sequence goes on from NC_086327.1 coordinate 69,634,907, forward strand.
CCCCCATACACACACTGCCCCCATACACACACTACAAACACTACACACACTGCCCCCATACACACACTACAAACACTACACACACTGCCCCACATACACACACTGACCCCATACAGACACTACACACACTGACCCCATACACACACTGACCCCATACACACACTGTCCCCATTCACACACTGTCCCCATACACACACTGTCCCCATATACACACTGTCCCCATACACACACTGCCCCACAAACACTGCCCCATACACACTACACACACTTCCCCCTTACACACTGACCCCATACACACACTGCCCCACAAACACTACACACACTGACCCCATACACACACTGTCCACATACAAACACTGCCCCCATACACACACTGCCCCCACATACACTGCCCCCATACACACACTGCCCCACAACCACTGTCCCCATACAACACTGTCCCCATACAACACTGTCCCACAAACACTGTCCCACAAACACTGTCCCCATACAACACTGTCCCACAAACACTGTCCCCATGCACACACTGCCCCACAAACACTGCCCCATACACATACTGCCCTGCACACTGCACACCCATAAACACAGTGCCCTACACAAACTGCTGCCCCCATACACACATTGCCCCAAACACACACACACGACCCCCCCATACACACAGTGCCCCACATACACACACTGCCCCACACATACATACAGTGCCCCCATACACACACTGTCACCCTTACGCACTCACACTCACTTCACCGCTCACACACACACACTGCACCTTTCACACACACTTCACCCCTAACACACACCACTTCTCCTATGCCCTATATCCCAGCAGACCCCAGGTAAGTTGTCAAACTGTTCTTAAACGGTATGACTACTTACTCTGGGGTGGGATCCTGGCACTACTGGCACCATAACTACTACACTGAGCTGTAGTGGTTATTGTGCCAGGATTTTTTTTTAAAAATAATCTACAAGTGCCCCTCCCGAGATCAGGCTCTGGATCCGCCACTGGGTCACAGATGAAGATGAGTATGAGGAGGGATCCCAGGACTCACAGGAGATCACGGGGCCGCCGCCCCGCCGTTCCCTCGATGATCCTTTCGGACATACAGGCCGGGGGATCGGGCCCCTCCTAAATATGTAGCTTTTAATCCTACTCAAGCTAGTGCTCTAATGAAATCACTCCCCGACCCAGAAAAGCAACCTATGCCTTTTTACCGAGGGATAGTTCAGATTCAAAAGACTTATTCCGCAGCATGGCGTGACTTACTGAGCATTTGTGCTATTAAAGCCGGGGATGCATATTGGCCCAGCATGGCCCGCCACCTCAGTACAGATCTGCTCATAAGTGACATTGATTACCCCTCCGGAGTAACTTTTTGCAACCAACTAAAAGAGTGGACTAAGGACAAACTTGCAGATCAGGCTGCTGGCCTTACTGATATTATACAAGACAAAGGAGAATCAGTGGAAAGGTTTCATGCAAGACTGTTTCAAATGTTTACAGATTTGGGCTTTGATCTCACTGACAAGATCCATTCTCAAATGCTGTCTGGTGCATTTGTCCAAGGTGTTAAAGACTCCATACGCAAGGGAATCATTGCTGCACGCCCTGAATATAAGGTAGTCCCTCTGGATACCTTACTCTTAGTTGCTAGGGGTCTGGAATCTGCCCAGACGCCCAGAAGACCCAATTCAGCTCCTCTCATGGTGTCCCGCACCGGATCTGTCCCAAAAGGCACCAAACCCAAGGATGGACATTGCTTTAATTGTGGGGCTAAGGGACATTTCAGAGGTGAATGCCCAGAACCCAAGAAGGAACCCAAGAAGATGTCCAAGCCTGCCCCTGCCCCCAAGGCCACAAAAACGGTTCCAATTGTTGAGGAACCAGATGATTAGGAAATTGGCAAGCCTGTGTCATTAACCCCTGTCATGGCAGTGTCTTCAGGGGATAAAGGGGGGCCACTTGCCACTGTTACTCTACCCATTGAAGGACAACCTACTACATTTCTTGTTGACACAGGTGCAGCCCGAAGTGTTCTAAGAGAACAAGACCTGCCAGATCCATCATTTCTGTCAAATATTGATGTCTCTTGTGTTGGAGTGGATGGCCAACCAAGACACAATCCCTTAACAACTCCATTACGAGTTGGCAACTACCCCAGCTTGCTTGCTCGTTTTGTGGTATCCTCCACATGCCCAATTAACCTGTTGGGCGCTGATGTCCTCTCACGCCTGCAGGCATCTATCATCTTCACTCCAGATGGACAGGTAGAACTATCTACCCCTCTATCTGTATCAGACACCTCAGCCTTGTGCTCCCTGCCTCTGATGCTGCATTTAGAAGAACCCCATGGGGAAGCAAAGGAACAGAGGTCCAATTTTCCAGATGCCCTAAAGACAAGGGTACCTGCAAAACTATGGTCCTCAGGCCCAGAGGACATAGGTCACCTAAAAGTTCCACCTGTGGTGGTAAAGCTCATTCCAGGAGCTAAGTTACCAAGAAAACCACAATATCCTTTAAAACCAGCTCAAGCTGCAGCTATTTCAATTCAAATCAAAGCACTCTTGGAGAAGGGTGCTCTCGTGAAATGTGAATCAAAATGTAACACCCCATTATTTCCTGTGAAGAAGAAAACCCCAAAAGGTGAACCAGAGAAGTATAGAATGGTCCAGGATCTCCGTGCAGTGAATGAAGCAACTGTCCTGGACACCCCTATTGTACCAAACCCACACACTCTGCTCTCTGGGGTCCCACCTTCTGCAAAATACTTCACAGTAATTGATCTGGCAAATGCCTTCTTCAGTGTACCCCTGGATCCAATTTGCCAATACCTGTTTGCCTTCACTCATGAAATGCAACAGTATACATGGACTGTCATGCCCCAAGGGGCACAAAACTCTCCAAGTCAATTTGCAAAGGCCATGTGCTCCATCCTTGATCCATGGCAAGCAGACCATCCAAAAGTTGTCCTGCTCCAGTATGTGGATGATTTACTGCTCTGTGGAGATGACATACCCACAACTGAAGAATGTTCAATTAGTCTCCTTTGCTATCTAGCAGAACAAGGATGCAAAGCTTCACTTCTCAAGCTGCAATTCTGTCAATCTACAGTAATCTTTCTTGGACATTGTCTATCTCAAGGCACCAGACATCTCACTCGTGACCGAGTTAGAGCAGTACTGGATATTCCACCTCCAAGGACTTCAAAATCTCTACATGCCTTTTTAGGCCTCATTTCCTATTGCCGAGCATGGATCCCAGAAGCCTCTCTGCTCATGCAACCACTCTATGATGCACTCAAGTCAGACCCATTCTGCCTGACCAATGAAGCACTGGATAATTTCAATACACTAAAACGTGCCATTGCATCTGCTCCTGCTCTAGGCCTACCAGACTATACCAAACCCTTCAAATTGTTTGTCTCTGAAAGACAAGGCCATGCTACAGGAGTCCTTACCCAAACAAATGACTTAAGAGGCCGTCAAAGGCCTATTGGATTTTTCTCCTGCCAGCTGGATATCGTGGCCAGAGGGACCCCTTCTTGCCTTAGGGCAGTTTTTGCAGCAAGAGAACTCATTGAAAGAACTGCAGACCTGGTCCTTGGCCACCCTCTAGTTGTCTTGGCCCCTCATGACATTTCTGCCATCATCAACCAAGTACAACTCAAGCATGTGTCTCCTGCAAGACACTTACGCCTCCAATGTCATCTCCTGTTACCTGACAACATTACCATACAAAGATGTCAAGTTCTCAATCCGTCCACTCTTCTCCCACTTCCTGAGGGAGGTATCCACTATGGGTTTATCATGGATGAAACCTACATCTACCTTCTTACTGGTACCATTAAGAAAATGCATCCTGATTTATCCTTTCATGATGACCAAGCTCCTCTCTGCGAGGGACCAGGATACGCCTTCTGTACCATGTGGTATAAGCCAAACAGCACTCCTGAGCCTTGCTACGAAGATGAGCTTTATCACCTGGTGGAGGTGAAACTCACTGCTCAAGATTTCTACTCTGATTCTGAAGGCAACAGCATGGCCTTGATTCAATTACCTTCAGAACTCAAATACTTGTACCGTCATTGGGATACTGCCATTCCACATGTCCCTGTCACCAAGTTGAAAACAAAATCATGGAATGATCTTGGGCCCATGGCTAAATTATGGGCCACCATGGATGAATTACAGCTACAGGAAAATGGCATTGTCAAATACCCAACAACTGACCATCTTGAAGCATGGCCACGCCACTTCCTGGAAAATGAATTTCAAGATCTGGTCATAGTGAATGATTATGACCCAGAGACACCTCATGACTGTTTTGAACAGATGAAAATGGAGACAATACATCTACCAACTGTACATGAGAATCCATTAACAAATCCTGATTTCACTCTGTTTGTGGACATTTCAAGGTATGCTGATGAAGAAGGAAAATACCACACAGGATATGCCGTAACCACAACAGACGAAGTTATCAAATCATCATCTTTACCACCAGCAATGTCTGCACAAGAAGCTGAATTGCAAGCCCTGACTTCAGCATGCAAAATCTCTGAAGGAAAACGTGCCAACATCTACACAGATTCAAGATACGCTCTGGGTGTGGCACATGACTTCGGCCTAATTTGGAAAACAAGAGGATTTCTTACCACTGCCGGTACACCAGTCAAACACAGCTCTGCAATCAAGGAACTAATGGATGCCCTCCTACTCCCTGAAGAAGTGGCCATCTTGAAAGTGAAGGCACATGGGAAATTGGATACAGATGAAGCAAGGGGCAACCATTTAGCTGATCAGGCTGCTAAGCAAGCAGCAAGAAAATTGCAGGAAATGGATGAAGAAGTGTCCGGACACGAAGAAATTCCTATTTTTGCCTTGCAGACCCTCCCTACTGACCTAAGAATCTTACGGGAACAGCAAGCAACAACTGCCCCCGAAGAAATACAGAGATGGAAGAAGAAAGGAACAGTCCTAAAGGATGGAGTATATTACAACAACTTTAGATTCTGCCTTCCTAAGAATTTATATCCAGAAGTTGTCCAATGGGCACATGGACCTGCACATCTGTCAAAGGACTTAATGGCCGCCCTCATACAAAAGTATTACGAAGCACCTGGAATCACAACATTGACCAACAGCTTCTGTAGGGCCTGTGTCATTTGTGCAAAATGCAACCCAGGAAAACCAACCAAAGTGCCTTTGAAACACCTGGCTAAGCCCATGTACCCATTCCAGAGAATTCAGATTGATCACATACAAATGCCCAAGAGTGGGCCTCATGCATATGCACTAGTAATAGTGGACATGTTTTCAGGCTGGCCTGAAGCCTACCCAGTAACCAATATCACTGCAAAAACAACTGCAAGGCGCCTACTTACAGATATTGTATGTAGATTCGGACTTCCAGAAGTCATTGAGAGTGACCAGGGCCTTTACAGCAACAGTGACTAAAGAAATTTGGAATGCTCTGGGAGTGACCCTAGCTTTTCACACCCCTTACCACCCACAAAGTAGTGGTAAAGTGGAACGCATGAATGGCACCCTAAAAACCAGAATGTTAAAAATGTCACAAGAAACAAAGATGCCCTGGCCAGAAAGCTTGTCAGTAGCTTTATTCAGTGTTAGAGACACACCTAGAGGGAAGCACTCACTATCCCCATATGAGATTCTATTTGGGACTGCACCCAGACTAGGTTGTTATTACCCGCAACAGTTGCAGCTTCAAACTGATGTTTTAGTAGACTATGTGACTGAACTTGCAAATGCCTTGAACAAAATACATGCCCAAGTTTTCTCTTCAATTCCAGATCCCGAATCTGATACGGGTACCCACAACCTGCTTCCCGGAGATTGGGTTCTAGTCAAGAAATTTGTGCGGAAACATACCCTGGAACCAAGATTTGACGGACCATTCCAAGTTCTCCTGATCACTTCAACCTCCGTCAAGTTGGCCGGCAGGCCACATTGGATCCACGCTTCCCATTGCAAGAAAACTCCTGCCCCGGAGGAAGCAGATACCGCACAACCATGTACCTCTGGTACATCATCTCCTTAATTAGCTTAATTAAGGCCCAGCAAGTAGCCATTACCAAAGATGCCAGTGGGTATACCTTCTGGTACAATTCTTCATGCACCCGTGTGGCTACTTACACTTTTGATTACTGTGACATTGTAGATTGCCCATTCCCTACGTCACAAATTCAAAATATCTATAGAGATATCCCTCATTCAAAGGACCCCTATGTTTGTGTAGTTGACAAACAATGGGGGCATAATTGTAACCATTGGGGGGCGGCGGGATGGAATGCCGGGCCTGCCTGGGGTTACAAACCAAAAAGTGCCTTATCTAAAGTAGATGATCATGGTAGGTCCCTCCTCCAAAGAATGACCCTAAGGAAGCCTGGAGGGGGCACACCCATGAAATTAATCCTAAATATTGAGCATCCCAGTCCAACAGATGCAGATCAGTATGTAATGGGAATGTATTGGAAGAAAGGTTCCTATAACAAGCTAGGGCACTTCTACCTTAAAGATATGTGCCACTCTCCAGATTGGCAAGGGGCCACCCATATGGTCTCGAATCCATTAAAACCACACATCCAGTCCTTTAAAGACATGATGGCCATTGCAAACCCCACCTTTGAAGATACCATGGCCGCTGAAACAGGTTTTAATGATGTTAATCTATGGTTGGAATGGATGAAATATAATGCCAACAAACATAACAGAACCGCATGCTATGTGTGTGGTGGTGCCCGGCCTCACCTCGGCACCGTACCTTTAACTTTGCCAGTAGATATAGAAGAATGTGTTTTGAGTCTTTTTGCCTACCACTACAATTTCAATAGGTCCCTCTGCAAAGCATGGACAGTGGAATATCCTCTCTTAGCCAAGGATGTCAAACCCCCAGACGGTGTTACAGTCTATAAAGGTAATTACACCTGTTATGCGAATTATGATGGAATTGGTAAATTCTTGGGTAACTTCTCTAAAGGGTATTGTTCCACCTACAGAACTGTTCCTATGTACCTGTTGCAATTCCATACTAGGTCATTGGGGGATATTTACTGGTTGTGTGGGGACTTACAGTTAAGATCCAGGATGGACAAGGAATGGTGGGGGGAGTGTACTCTGGCTAAAGCCATCATGCCTATACATATTATCTCTGACACACACCCCGACACACATGAGTCCAAACACACACCAACCAAGGTAAAGCGTGAAGCCCCAGTAAAAGGCAGTTTTGACCCTCACATTTACATTGATGCCGTTGGGGTGCCTAGGGGGGTACCCAATGAATTTAAAGCAAGAGATGAAGTTGCTGCAGGATTTGAATCACTTTTCACCATAGTTACCACAAACAAGAATTTAAATTGGATAAATTACATTTATTACAACCAACAACGCTTTGTTAATTACACCAGGGATGCCCTCCAGGGCTTAGCCGAACAGCTGCAGGCTACATCTCAAATGTCCTTCCAGAATAGAATGGCCTTAGACATGATTCTAGCTGAAAAAGGAGGTGTATGTAAAATTTTGCCCGACACCATGACATGTTGTACTTACATCCCAGAAAACACAGGCCCTAATGGTAAAGTCACCTTAGCCATAGAGAAATTAAATGAGCTCTCTGAAGAGTTAAAAAGGAATTCTGGAGGGGGCGGAGCCAACTGCCGAACCGACAGGTCGCAAGCACAGGGAGCTCCCGGCGAAATTGCACTAAAAGAACCCAAAATCTGAAAAATCACCCCCCAAAAGCAAAGCAAAGCAGACCAGCCACCTGAGAAAGCAGTGGTCATGGGCAGAAAGAGCAAGAAACCGAAACCTGATCCGCCCCGACAGGGCACCAGCATAGGAGATCTGTGGAGGCGAGCACATGGCGCCCCAGAGCCTGTCATGGCCGCTTACATGGACGGCTTTGAGGATTCAGACGACTTGCTCTCAGAACCGGACGAGATCTGCCTGCCCACGAAGCGGGCACCGGAGAAACCTACCGTGAAACCTGCTACACAGCCCGACACAGCTCCGGTCACGAAATCCGAAATGAAGGAGCTGCTGGCAGAACTCCGACGAAACTTCCAGGAGGATGTCGCAGACATGCGGAGGGACTTGAAAGGCCTCACCGACCGCGTGGCAACTGTGGAGCACGACTCCCACACGCACACTAAGCAGATAGCCTCACTCCAGCAGGAGACAAAACTGTTGCAACAACAGCAAGCAAAGGTGGAGCAGGCCATGGCAGCAATGGAGGACTCCAGACGGGCCCAGAACCTCAAGGTAAGGGGCATAACCGAATCTGTCCCTGAGGCTGAACTCCCCCACCTAGTGAGGCGTCTGGTGAGCACAATATTACCGCCAAAGCAGGCCAAAGGAGTGGGTTTTGAGGGCATATTTAGGATACCTAAGCCACCCACGGCCCCACCAACAGCAACCAGGGACCTAATCATTAAATTCCACAAGCGTCAGGACAAAGCATCCATAATGGCCGCCATCCGAAATACCACGCCGATCGCCTTCGAGGACATGACTTTATCATTTTACTCTGACCTATCCCGGGGAACTATGGCCTGGCGCTCTACCCTGAAGCCTTTCACCACTCTGCTCCGTGAGAGCGACATCCACTACAGATGGCGCTCACCCTGCAAACTCCAAGTCCTGCATGGAGAGGTCACACATCTAGTAGCGGACTTACAGGAGGCTGAAGCCCTTCTACCCACTCTGGGCCTACCTGTGGACGCCATGCGGCGACAGCACACGACCCACAAGCCTCACAGATGGAATCCTGCCACCTCCGAACCCTTCGTTCCAGGCGGACCCGTCCGCACTATGCAGACTGTCACCACCACCTGAATCCTTTGGGAGAGAACTGCCCAACCACTAAAGCTGCTCATGATACAACTGCCTTACTGTTTGCATTTACCTGTCTCTTATGCTTTAATGCTTTAATTCATTAATATTTCCAGTTTGCATTTCCATACATGTACTTAGTGTAAAATATTAAGATATAAGCGAATGGTCAGGGGGAAGAGTCCCAGAGACACACCTGCCATAGAGGATCCAGTATACACTATAAACCATACCTTCGACTTTGTAAGCGCGGCCCCATAGCACATATAAACCGAGCCCATAAGCCACTGCACAACTACACCTCAGCGTAGAATAAAGTAGAACAACAGCGCAACAGACCCCTCACGGTAAACCAAATACCTCATATGAACCGGTAGCTACAGACTCGCATTTTTTAGTTTTGCTTTTGTTTTCCTGCTTATATGGGCCTAGCCTGCTTAGCCTAGTTAAAAACAAACAAAATTGACTCACGAGGTGGTTAGCGAGAAAAGAATAATAACCTTATTATGGCCCGCGCACTGGGCCAGTGTAACCACTTTATAATCCGTAGGGCTATGGACCTTATATTGTTATTAATTTGTTGCTAATATGCTTTACATTTCGGACTAACCTGTTATTCAAGTAATCAATATTTAAAAATGTGCCGGCACCTTTATGCCATAGTAGTTCAAATAATGTGCCTGTTCTATACTACATAACTACAACTGTACTGTACTCATGCATGTTACGCTGGCTTGAGACAGCTATTGTGGCTGAACAAGCCGATTGTTAAAACAATGCACAACAAAAATAAAGAATTCAAAAAAAAAAAAAAAAAAGGAATTCTGGGATAAAAGATCCCTGGGAAAGATGGTTTGGTTGGATGACAGGATGGCAAAAAGCTTTAATGCATATTGGTATAGCAATACTAATTTTCCTTTTTATCTTTGCTCTTCTCGTTTGTTGTGTCCTCCCTTGTCTGAGAAAATTCCTCCTGAAGACTGTAGACCAAGCGGCACCCACTTTCGCACATCTCACAGTTGATGACCAAGATTTCCAAGATCTCAACTCACCTTGTATACCGCTGCAAACTATCCCTTTTATTGATAAAGTGCGAGAATTCTAGGTAGGGACCAGCTGAGGGACAGCATCTGTCTGTATGTGTAAAGACTGCCGTGTGGAGAAGTGGTGGGTTAGCCACCGTGGGCCACCCATGGTAGTGAAGAGTTCGAGTGCCATACTGACGGATGAGTTAGCCTACTAGGGTCAGATTAAGGGACAGAATTGCACTTTGCTTCAACACCTAGCTAGCGGCCACGGGGTTTCTGTGCCTTTGGGCTAACACGTCTTCTGATATTAACAAATAAAGTTTATCTTTTTAGAATCTAACATTTCATAGGGGGGACTGATGTAGAATTATTAAAAAATCTTTATTGAGCCTGTATTGAATTATTGTACTAACTCCATTTTAACTTCACATTATGACAGATCCTCCATTTTGACTACATTACATGACAGAATTTCCTAACAGCATTTAGTATAATGAATAGAGACTGTATTTTCTATAAAGACATGACTAACCCCGGAATTGTTGAATCTCCTGTAATTTGCAACAAAGTATAATCTGAAGGCCACGAGAAAGCTGGCCTAATGAAATGTTCTATTCATAAAAGAACCCTGAACCTGACCACGAGTCTGACATCACTAACTACGCAAAATGACGCTCAAGCCCCCCTTTCCACCGAGTAAGCCTCGTGCTGGGAAAGATGGCGCTTGAGCCATCTGTCCACACCCGTGTCCAGAACAATACCACCTCTCGGTGGGAGGACACCTAGCTAACCACTTAGTTTTTGAGCCAATTAATAATATTGATGGGTGGACATTGACATAGCCACTTAACAATTAATCCAATTAATGATGTTTATTTACTGATATCTTGATATTCAATGATGATGCAATTTCGCTCTTATAAGGGCCTGCAAGCCCGCTTTTTAAGCAGATGCCAATAAATTTTCTCGAAGTTATTTTAACCTGAACTCCGTGTGTCAGTGTGAATTTACTTCTGCGTATACGCAATTTAATCAACACAGATTTGGACAGGAACAGATAGACATTTAAACATATTTGTTTATTTCTAAATTATACTATACCAATAGTACAGAAGATACAAACACTGATAAGTGTGGGATGGTATTAAAAGAGCAAGTCGGTTGTGGTGTGCCGGAACCGACGATGAGGTAGGCCTGTAAATAAAGAGGGCAAAAGTAGAAAATCAAATTTATTACGAAACGAGCAATATACATACTTTAACCAGACATGTCTTGAAAGGCATTTCTAACTTCTTGTACCGGGTTAGGTATGTATCTAGAGTATGCAGAAGACTTCCAGCGCCCTAGTGACTTGATAACATGTACTGGAATGTTTGCACTGGACGCTGTGGAGGCCCGAATAGTTAGCTGATTTTAGGCCTAGTTGTGTAAGTAGAGACCTGACGTGGGTCATAAAGGTGGTGGTAGTGACTACCGAACCTTGTAGACAGAAAAGTGGTTGAGATGGTGATGCTTTGAAAAGCTGGGTATATGTGTCCAGTAATGTGACGGGGCACCACTCGTTGTGGGTAGGATAGTATCTAACCTCTACCAGAGGTGCGTGTTGATTGGTTTTGGAGTGATGCAGAGCCAAGATATAGTAATCCATGTGTTTTGTTAAGTGTGAATGAAGCAGAATGTGAGTGGACTGGGTTGTGTTGATGGCGGTAAATTCTCTTAGTCTTAAAAACCCATAAAAGGCCATGTATATGGCGGTTTTTATAACAAGGTTTGTGTTGTAGGCAAAGGGTTTTAAATCTAGTAGGCTGGATAAATCTTTGAAAATATTGAAGTCTATGGGTAGCCTTTGCGCAGTACGTGGGAGTTCGGATCTCTGAATACCCCTAAGGATGTTCTTGATCTGGTAGGAGGACATGAAACTTGTGTTGTTTGGTTGTAATGTTAGCATGTGATGTTGTACGCCTGTCAGATATAGCTTGATTGTGTTGTATGATAATTTGAGTTTGAGGTGGCAAAAAGAAGCAAAACCCAACAAGGATGTCATGATGAAAGGTTGTGTGATGTTGTGTACCGACAGGAATCTTTTAAACAGAAGGAAAGCCCTGTCATAGGTTCTCCGAGTATTGGTGGACAGTGCTAATTGTGACAATGTCCTGCTATGTTGCATGATAACGTCTAGTCCATTACTAGCTGGTGGAAAGGTGGAGTGGTCATGGCTGTGCGTGCAGCTGACGGAAGTATTTGCCGAAAAGCCTGGCAATTGAAACGAGACAAATTGTCAGCAGCCGTGTTACATACACCTGGGACATGAACACAAAACAAGAAGAAATTATGACACGCAGCCAGCCAGGTGAGTTTCCTCAAGAAACTCATAATGGTCAGTGATTTGGATCAGCCTTTGTTTATGATGTGGCATGTCTCTTGGTTGTCTGAGTAGCAACGTACTGACGAACCTGCCCATAGATGCCCCCATGTCACGGCAGCTGCCACAATGGGATATATCTCAAATAGAGCTGAGGTAGTGGAAAAACCCTCCAGGTCCTGAACCTCTGGAGGCCAGCTACCCCAAAGCCATCCATTCCCGTAAATTGCTGCAAAACCTGTGGTAGACGCCGCGTCTGACCAGATGGTAGGTGAGGAGTCAGACAATTTAGGGAGGAACATGCTTTTCCCATTCCAGGTGGTTAAAAAGTTTCTCCACATAAGTAGGTCTGCCGTGGCTTGGGTATCCAGGGGTAACCTGTGTGCATCGTGTCTAAACAGTGGGAACATGTATAGGAGCCGTGAGATGAAAGCCCGGCCTTGAGGTATAATGCGCATGGCAAAATTCAGTGACCCAAGTAGAGACTGCAATTCTTTGCGGTTGCAAGTACCGAGGTGCATGTAGAGGTTAATGTTGGTAAGAATGTTCTCTATCTTGGTGCGTGGCAGGCTGGCTTGCATGGTGGCTGAGTCTAGTATGATTCCCAGAAAGGTGATGACTGTATCTGGTCCTTCAGTTTTGGTGGGGGAGACTGGAACGCCCACCTGTTTAAAAAGACTGATGGTTTCTATGAGGCTACTGGGAGGGGAAATATTCTCTTTGATCAGTAAGAAATCATCCAGGTAGTGTATAACTGTAGGGCATCTGGCTACATTTAATAATAACCAGCATAGTGTTTCGGCGAATACGTCGAAAATGACTACTTTTTGAACCAAACGTTAAGCATGAGAAAAAGTAGTAGTGCCCGGCCCACTTAATGCCATGCAGGTGCCATAGTGTGGGGTGGATAGGCAATAATTTGAAGGCATTTATTATGTCAGTCTTGCTGAGCCATGCTCCGACCCCTGCCTGCATGATAGCCGTAATAGCGTGATCTATGGTGGAGTATTGAAGTGAAAATTCCTCAGAGGGGATAAAGGAGTTCAGACTAGGTGTGGCAGAGGTGTGAGGTGCAGACAGATCGATGATAAGTCTTTGTTTGTGGGAAGATTTCCCCGTGACAATACCGATGGGATTTGTCCGCCATGTGGTAAAAGGAGGGGACTGAAAGGGTCCCAATAGGAAACCCTCTGCCACTTCTTTGGCTATGAGTGTGCTAACCGCTGTAGGGTTTTGTTGTGCAGATTGTAGATTAGGACATTCAAGGATTCCTGAAGGCATGTGTATGAGACCAGTATGGAATCCTTGTGATAGACCAGTGATGATGAAGTCTACCAAATGTCTAGATGGATGTTGTGACAGTAATGCCGTGAGTACAGAAATATTTATCTCAGTTAAGTATTGCTTAGGGTACATTTTATTCGGACACATAGTTTTCGCATGTGCCCTAAAACATTTTGAACATATATGCAATAACCGACATCCACTGTAATTACATGCACCGACATTGAAATTATTACATATTTGGGATTTCCCAAAAAACTTGATAGGTCGACCCAGTTTGTCTTTGGGTGTTTTCTCTGCCGAACCAGCAGAACTAGTGCCCAGCGAGGTAGTAGGTTCGTTCGCAGTGGTTGGACAAAAATTAGCAGTATGAGCCATGGAGGAGCAGTATGCACAGGCCGGTGCTCTTAGACCTGCAAAGTGTCTGCAGAAAATGATCGGATCAATCTTGCTCCAGTTGGACCTTGTCCCGTACTGTGAGAAGGCGCCAGACACTTTGGCAGAAAGGCTAGAGAATGGCTCAGTAGGATCCTTTTTGGTTCTGTGCGCCCTGAGGATTTGGTCCTTGATGTGGTAATAGTGTAGCCTCATAAGGACATCTCTAGGCGTGGTGGGCGGTAAATGCTGCGGTTTGGGAAGTCTATGGATGCGGTCTAGGAGGAACATGTCGGCTGGGATATCTGGCAGTATTGCCTTGAACAGCTCCACTGCATAGGCAGTTAAGTCTTGTGCCCCTATTTCTTCTGGCACCCCTCTCAGGCGTATGTTGTTGCGGCGCGATCTGTCTTTTGTGTCTGTAATCTTAGTTTCATGTAGATAAAGCTTGTCTTCAATTCTGTTGAGGCGGTCTTCTGTCGCAGTGTTTGCTGCAGTGAGGCTCGCCATATTGTCTTCAAGGTGTGAGGTGCGTGCATCTAGGTCTGCGATGTCTCTCCTCATATCACTGATTGCTTCAGTGACAGTAAATTGCATTTTGGCTACAGCTGCATCTAGCATGGTTTGCAGGAGGGCCTGTGTGAGTGGGGTATCTGTTTGCTTACCGCCTGTGCTGATGCGGTCAGTATCAGAGTCATAGTCGGCGCCATCTTGTGCCTGCTGGTCGGCAGTTTTATGTTGCGGCGTCCTGGCTGTAAAGAAGGCTGACTTGTCTCTTGCCTCCGCGGACTTCTTCGTGCGATGTTGGGACATCTCGTTCACGATGTGGGAGAGAGAATTTACCGGCGATGGTCTCGTTTTAGCCGTTTATTGGAGCCCGTGGAAGCGGAGCTCGGTTAGTGTGCTGCCATCCTGCTCGACGTCCGGCCACGCCCCCTATATTTAAATATTTAATAGGAAGGATTTGCTCCAGTCATATGCAAGGATTCCGTAATTTGCATAAATAATACCAATAGTACATGAAAAACAAACTACAGATACTGAAGAAATACTTGAAGAAAACGATAATAAGTTTGCTGAATACAAGAACCGAAACGTCGGTCAGCACATAGAGTATACCGTGATCATTGCCGGAAGCAAAAGGGTTAATTTGCCTGTGACTTGGCCGTAAAGCGTGTGGCCGTAAAGTAAGGCAGTTTTAAAATCGCAACGCCGTGGGAAATGATCCAGGCGACGGACTTACGATTTTGAAGTCCTGTGGACTTAATCTGCGACGAAGACCGGGTTTGTGCGTGGCTGGACGGGCGGAAAACCTGTAAGGACTCCTGGACACAGCTACACCAAACAAAACCGCGGGTTTTTTGAAAAGCAAGATGGCGCCGTACGTGAACCGGAAGTGGATTCTCATGCAGCGCTGACCTCGAACGGTATGGAGCCAGGTAAGGGGTGTCCCTTAAGTAGGGAGAAGGTGAGTCATACACCCCTCCCACAATTACAGGCAAAAAGGCCTTAATACATATGCACACACCTCATATATATATATGTAACTTCATTCTAAGTGTATTTTAATACTAATATATGTACTTATATTAATATTAAAATACACTACGTATGACGTTATATATATAAGATGTATATATGTGTATATATATAGTTGTGTAAGGGGCAAATAGCCGTATATGGAGTAGGGTTCAAGTAAGAATGTAGGATAGTATAAAAGAGCAAAGTCGGTTGTGGTGTGCCGATACCGACGATACGGTAGGCCTGTAAATAAAGAGGGCAAAAAGTGAATAACCAAAGATTTAATACAGTCAACAAATATATATATATATATATATATACACAATTATCCAGACATTTCTTTAAAAGCATTTCTTAATTCTTGTGTAGGTTTGGGTATGTAAGTCGTATATGCGGATGACTTCCACCGCCCCAGTGATTTAATGATGTGCACCGGTATGTTGGCGCTGGAAGCTATGGAGGCCGCCCCTATGCGGAAGGAGTGACCTGAGTATTGAGAAGGGTTAAAAACTAGCATGGTTGGTGGCCTAGCGGTCCGAGAAGATGGCAGCTTGATCCCTGAGCTCCCCGCTGGCTCGGCTTGTAACCTCGTTTAATCCGCACTCTGACCGCAGTGATGGGTAAGACTCATCGAGCCTCACATGCCCAAAGATCAGGGGAACTCCCAAAAGGAACCCCGACCGCGACAATGAAGCGATACCTGCTCGCACAGGCGGACTTGGATCCGCAGGCCTCGAATGACTCCACTGAGTCGGACATTTTCTCCCAGCGTTCCCCAACGGGAGAGCAGGCCCCTGACACGCGGGCGACAAGAGACCCAGCAATGTCGGACCTGATGGCCCTGCTAAAAGACTTACCCACGAAAACAGACCTCAAGACGGCTAACGCTGAGTTGCACTCCTCGATCACGGCGGAACTCCACGCTCTGAGAGAGGACTTACAAGGCCTCAACCAACGTGTATCGCAGATTGAAGCGGACTGTGACCACATGGCAGCGGCACAGGCAGCTAACACAGACATGCTGCAGCACCATGCCACAGTGATGAGACAGATGGCCCTGCATATAGAGGACCTCGACAATCGGGGCAGACGCCAGAACATTAGGGTAAGGGGGGTCCCGGAGGAACTGGATGCCAAGGCCACAGTACAAAGTACACTGATGGAGCTTTTCAATCGGCTCCTCGATAGGCCGCCACTGACGCATATAGGCTTTATTAGAGCGCATCGGGCTCTGAGACCTCAAGGGCCCCCAGGGGGACCCCCCAGGGACATCATTTGCTGCATGGAGAGTTTCCAGCTTAAGGAGGAGATCCTACGCAAAGCGCGGGCAGCGGACAAGGTGTTACTAGAAGGGTCGGACATCCAGCTATATCCAGACCTGTCCCCTGCTACACTGGCGTACCGGCGAGCCCTGAAACCTTTCACTAGGCAACTGCAGTCCGCCAACCTAAGGTACCGATGGTGCTTCCCCACGGGCCTTCAAGTAGCGACACCCTCAGGCCCCTTCTTGGTCACGGGCGCAGAAGACTTAGAGACGCTTCAACGTGAATTACATCTGCCGCCGGAGAAGCTAACCTGGCCGAACCCACTCAGATTTTACACGGAAGGTCCTAGGCCGCAAGGCATGGGCCCCAAACCCCAACGACTACGGAACCCCCGCATGCAGACGATAAGACCAGCGGGAACACAGAACTAACAGTGCCACCGACCCTGCCGCTCCCTGGGCTTCTGACGGATCACACCAAGCCTTGACAGGGAGGACTTATATGCTTATTTCACCCTCTACTTTCTCTTTGTTGCATCCATATCGCTTCGAACATCACCATTCTCCTGAGTATCTCCGCTCCAGTCCTGGGACTTACAGTTGGCCTTCCGGCTCCAAACCCTGGGCCCACGCGGAACAGTCAACGGACTAACGGACCGGAGTCTGGGGACAACCTTCCTCTTCCCGCTTCATAACCGCAAGTATGCCTAAGGGGACAAGGGGGGTACGGGACTACACGCTTCA
The DNA here is from genome assembly GCF_036172605.1 of Pelobates fuscus. Lineage (NCBI taxonomy): Eukaryota > Metazoa > Chordata > Amphibia > Anura > Pelobatidae > Pelobates > Pelobates fuscus. Next base: position 69,652,338 of record NC_086327.1, read on the forward strand.
CCTCAACACAAGGACAGTGGGCTGAATACTTGGGGAGGGGGAGAGGGGGTGGACCCGGGTTCTACTAAATGGCATACCCTGCCTAATCATGGCATGAAGGGAGCAGGATAGACACTTTTCGGCCCTGGACTTGTCCCCCCTTTATTAAGCGAGGAGATAGGGGGAACCACTTGAAGCACCCCTATATTCACCCCGAAAGGCTACAACCCCCAGGCACAACCTATCAGGACAAACTGGGACGCTAACTGGCAAATGCCACCACACCACTCGCACGAGACGGGGGAGTCAGCCACATCAGCACCTGTAGAGGGGTGATGCGGCCCACGCAGTTACACAGTGGGTCCCCTCAGACTTTATGGACTGTTGCTGCTCTCCCGGCTATCTTGATTTCGCCCCTGCCGGGTTATAGGGGGTTACGGGAGAAAGCTGTACTAAGACCCTCTAGGGACCATTTAGACATATGTTGTTGCATGCAAGTACAGGGGCCGGAGGGCTGCTGGGGGTCGGGCCGGGACTGGGGGGAGGCAGGTCACGGAGCCTAGGGGGGGGGGGAGCAAGGGGATGCATACGACATCTGAGGGAAACCAAGGGGAAAATCTCACTACTCTAAGCCAGGTGGTTTTACTTGACCCTAGATAATTGGGAATCATCCAGTGACCTGGGGGGTGGCGGGCGAGGCACACTTAGACTAAAGGACACCATGATACATCGGTGGGCCGATTAGTCCACAAACTGCGGTCATGACACAGACCCTGCAAACATTCGCTTATGGAGGTACATCATAGGCTACACTCCTTGCATAGTGAGCCATGAGGCGGGGAGACGGGATGTCCTGACTGGGCGGTACCCCGGGGGCTCGCAGAGGCACGTGACGATCTTTCTGGGAGCGTCCTGGGCCCGCTGGGTCCTGCCCACTTGGGGCTTCTTGGACTCCTCTGCTACCCTACTGGTTGGAGCGTTCTAACCCTAGGTGAGCGGTGCACCCCTCCCACCTACGGGAGGGGGGGGTGGTTACTGCCCTCCAACGCTCAACTCCATTTTTCGTTTTTTCGTTGTACATAGTGTTATCCATCCGTACCCAGTCTCTAGACCCAGTGGGTACGCTCCTTCCCCTCTTACCCTCTGACCTTCCCGGTTTTCCCCAAGTTACCCTATCCAGTACTCGCTATACCTGACGACCCGGACAGAAGTGACAGTATCACCTGTGAGCAACTGACACACACCCAGTATGTCTCTAATACCGACCCCACTCACCATTTTCTCACTGAACACTAGGGGACTAAACACGCCAGAAAAAAGGGCTGGAGCTCATAAGGACTTTAGGACAGCACGAGCATCCATAGTGTTTCTGCAAGAGACCCATTTTAGAGCAGGCTCACGACCCAAGTTGACGAACCACCACTACCCCAAGGGGTACTATAGTGACTTCCAGGGAGGTAAATCCCGGGGCACGGCAATACTCCTACATAGACACCTCCCATTTACTGAATCTGGGGTCCTGACAGACCCGGAGGGCCGCTTCCTGTTCCTCAAGGGGACGATCGCAGGTACTACGTATACCTTCGCCAACCTCTATGCCCCTAACCGGGGGCAATATAAATTCTTGGCTAAGACGCTCCGCACACTAGCGGGTTTCCAGGAAGGCATACTAATAGTGGGAGGGGATCTAAATGTAGCGTTAGACCCCAAGTGGGACTCCTCCTCGGGCCACAAACACATCCCCTCACAATACCTTACAGCCATTAAAACTCTTCTGGCCAGGGCTAAGCTAGTAGACTGTTGGAGAGCCTTCCATCCCGACGAAAAGGATTTCACCTTTTACTCCCACCCTCACAACTCCTACACCCGCATAAATTATTTACTAGTACCCAGCTACCACATACCACTAGTCCTACAGGCTGACCAAGGCACTGTGACGTGGTCGGACCACGCCCCGGTGATCATCAAATTACACTCCCCCCTTCACAGACCCAAGATCTCTAAGTGGAGGTTGAACGAATCATTGCTTACAAACCCTACGATCACCTCGGACATAGGGGGGGCATTAAGGGAATATTTCACCTATAACACCTGCGAGCAAACCTCCCCCACCATACGCTGGGAGGCACATAAGAGTGTCATAAGAGGCCACTTCATCCAAAAAAGTGCGCTCCTGAAAAAACAGAGGGAGGCCCGCATGGCTAAACTACTATCGGACATAGCACAGGCAGATACACTTAACAAACAACACCAACTCCCCACACACCAGGCCACTCTCCTCAGCTTGCGTAGGGAACTGACTACACTCTTGCACTCCACTCACCAAAGGGACGCTCTGCGAAATGGGGCTTTCTTCGCGATTCATGGGAACAAAAGTGGGAAACTTCTAGCGCGCATGCTAGCCAAAAGGCGCCATGACACGTACATAGACAGGATCAGAGACAAGGTGGGAGTCCTACACAGACACCCGGCCAAGATCCAAGAAATCATCCGCACATATTATGCAGGGTTGTACTCCCTCCCACGCCCCCACACTGAGGCCCAGTCACGATCACTCAAGACCTCAATAGATGACTACCTAAAGACCCATACGCTCCCCTCTCTGACGGCAACCACGGCCGCCCAGCTGGATGAACCTATATCTATGGGGGAACTAGCGCTAGCTATTAAATCCATGAAACCGGGCAAGACACCGGGCCCAGACGGCCTGCCCATCAAATATTATAAAAGCTATGCTGAGATCCTGTACCCCCCACTCCTAGACATGTTCAATGCCATCAGGGAGGGACACGAACTGCCCCCACAAGCGCTCATGACACACATCACTATAATCCCGAAGGAGGGTAAGGACCGGGAGCACTGCGGGAGTTATCGGCCCATATCCCTTATAAATAACGACATCAAACTGCTAGCGAAGGTCCTGGCGACCCGACTCCAGGTGCACGTACCCTCTCTGGTCCATCCGGACCAGGTGGGGTTTGTGATGGGAAGGGAAGCCAGGGATGACACCATAAGGGCCCTTACTGTAATGCACAAAAAAACAGGGGACGACACGGGCCTCCTCCTGCTGTCCACGGACGCGGAGAAGGCCTTTGATAGGGTCTGCTGGACGTATATGTTTCAGACACTGTCACACCTGGGTGTGGGACCGTACCTGCAGGGATGGATCAAGGCCCTATACACTCATCCGACAGCGCACGTCCTGGTCAATGGGGCGCCCACCGAGTCGTTCCCAATTCACAACGGAACAAGACAGGGGTGTCCCCTGTCTCCGTTGCTGTTTGTCCTGGCCCTGGAACCCCTGCTCTCTACTATCCGCCACCACCCAGATATCAAGGGAGTACGCATAGGAGATACACACCATAAGCTAGCCGCGTACGCAGATGACCTCCTATTCTTCATAACACATCCAGAGGTCTCCCTCCCCAACCTGGTGCGGGAATTCCAGACCTTCGGCAGGTTATCAGGGTACAAGATCAACTTCTCCAAGTTGTATGTTTTAAATGTCAGCGTACCCAAAAGGAGAACGACGCAGCTCCAACGCAGCTTCGCGTTCCAGTGGGCCACCGATAAAATCCGCTACCTCGGCACTTGGCTGACGGTCAGGGAATCGGAGCTCTTTACAGCAAACTTTGCCCCGATACTGGCTAGGTTCCAAGCAGACATGAGGGAGTGGGCCCTACCGCACATCTCCTGGCTGGGTAGAATCCAAGTAATTAAAATGAACCTGCTACCGAGATTACTCTACCTCTTCCAGGCTCTGCCTATCGCGATCCCCACCTCATTCTTTACCACACTTCGACAAGCAATGGGAGCCTTTGTGTGGGATGGGAGGAGACCCAGACTAAAATATGCACTACTCACCCAACCTAGGAACAAAGGGGGCCTAGCCTTACCCGATTTCCGGCAATATTACAAGGCATGCCATCTGCAACGGGTAGTAGAGTGGTCTAAAACTGGGGTTAGTAAACTATGGAAACAGGCGGAGGAGGGGTTGGCTGGGATCCCAGCCGCCCTCATCCCGTGGCTCCCCGGGGGGACTGATGGAAAGGAAACACACTACTCCACATACACGAAAGCGACGCTGAAGGTATGGAGAGGGAGTGTCGGTAGACACACACTCTCCACATTGCCGTCCCCACTGCTCCCCCTCACACATAACCCAGGCTTCCCACCAGGTAAGGACCCTAGGGCACTGAGGGCCCTGGTGCAATGCCCACTGCCGAGACTGAGACATGTATGCTCCGGTCAGGGGCTGAGGTCCTTAACTGACTTGTGTGGTGACCCTAACCAGCCGTTCACGACCCACTTCCGATACGCACAACTAGTTAGCTACACCAAAACCCTACCACGGGCAGGAGCTCTCACAAGGGGACTCACTACCTTTGAACAACTCTGTGTAGACCCTGAACCGCTACCACACGGTATTTCGCAGCTCTACACCCTCCTACAAACACACACACCCACGGCCACACCACGCTTTATGGGTAAATGGGAGGAGGCTCTCGACCACACATTCAGCGCAAGGGAGTGGGAAAAGATATGTGAGATCACACACCACTGCTCCATATTTAGCAAGAGCCAGGAGATAGCTTATAAGATACTCACGCAATGGTACTGCACCCCAGACACAACTCAATACATACATGCCCATGGGACCAACATATGCTGGAGATGCACAAATGCACCGGGTACACCTCTACATATTTGGTGGGCTTGCGAACTCATCCAACCATTCTGGAGGAAGATACACACAATCACTTCACGCTTCTCTGACAACCCACCACCATTACAACCTGCAGCAATGCTGCTCCACCACACGACTATACCGATTTCTAAGTACAAAAAATCGCTCACAATCCGCATCCTAAACATGGCCAAGCAAACTATTCCACAATACTGGAAAAAGAGTGAGACCCCTTCCCCTCTCAAATGGTTCACCCACATGGAGGAGCTGAGAGCGGTGGAGGAGCTCTCCATGTTGGCTACTGAAAAACAGCATCAGACATACTTGGACATCTGGACCCACTGGATACTGACCACGACGAAACAGGACTTCTTGACGATGCTACAAAACTAAATATAGGGCTATACTCTGCCTACATGATCTAGGGGACAACGGACAGACCCTCCTCCTCCTCCCCTTCACTTTCCTAATCCTCTCCCTTCCCCACTACCCAAGAGTCACGAACAAGAAACGCTACTCAAAGGCCACGATGACATAGGGGCACTGGAAATGAGCCCATGCATGTTCACCTCCCTGCAAAATGGCATTCCGCTGTTATAGTTAGCTGTCAATAGGGAACCCCTACAGACGCGAACCCCCACAGTAGCAAATCATCAGTTCAAGTACTCATCCTTCTCGCACAGGCAGATCACAAAAGCTCCCGCAGGGGGCACAAGGGAGGTAATAGAGAACTCTTCATTAGACACCCTAGAGGTAGCCACCTAGAAGGAGCTTGTCTTAACCTGAGGGGACAACAGCTTAGCCATGGGCGATTACTCTTCTTTGGTTGGCGATAACGCATGAGACGAATGGGAAGAGTCTGGGGGAGGGAGGGGGGGACTCACCTTCTTGTGCTCTTACTGTTGTTGTTATCTGGGACCTGCGTGTCCGGCAGCCTCGTTGGGCCTGCGTGCCCGTTCTATGTTTGACTCTAACATCTTGCTGAAAGTTGCACAGACCTGCGAGTCTACGCAGAAATAACCCTGTTTACCTCCTATATCCAGGAAATAAAAATTATATTTACAAAAAAAAAAACTAGCATGGTTAACAGGGATCGAATGTATTTCATGAAAGTGGTGGTAGTGAGTACCGAGCCTTTTAGTGAGAATAGGTGTTGTGATGGTGGTGATGTGGTAAGAGTAAAGTAGGAATCTGTTACTGGACACCATTTGTTTTGGGTAGGGAAATAAGTGATCTCCACTGGCGGTTCGTGTTGGCTTGTCTTTGACTGGGGTAGTGATAGCATGTAGTGATCCATGTGTTTGCGCAGGTATGTGCGTAGAAGACATCTGTCTGTCTGCGTGGTGGTGATAGTAGTGAATTCTCTTGGCCTGAGGATCCCGTAGAATGCTATGTACATGGAATCTATGATGACTGTGTTGGTGGTCGAGTAAAAAGGTTTGGAGTCTAATAAGACTGGAAAAGTGTGTTGTCGATAGGTAATCTCTGCTGAGGACGTGGAGGATATAATTTGATGGTGTTGTAAGATAAGTGTAGTTTAAGGTGGCAAAAAGAATATCCCAACCTTTTGTCATGATAGATGACATGATAGATGTGGTCATATAGAAATCTTGTGAAAAGTGTGAAGGCTCTGTTGTATGTTTTGTGAGTGTTGGATGATAGTGTCAATTTGGGGAGTGCAATATGATTAAGATATGTTCTAATTGACTCTGGGGTGGGTCGGGGTCTCGCAAGTTGTATAAGGTGCTATAGTATCGAGCAAATTCGTTACAAATTTACGCAGGCTGCATTATTTTTTGTCCAGAATGTGTGTAAATGAATTGTGTTCTCGATTGTGCTTGCTTGTCGCGAAGTCTTTGTGCTAATAGCTTAGTAGCTTTGTTTCCCAGTGAGTATGAAGTGGCTTTGAGCTTTTTCAGTGCCGCGTTGGCCTTGCGGAGATGAATCTCGTGGATTTCATTTTGTGTGATTAGTATTTGTTGTTGGAGGGCCTGGGTGGGGTTCGCTTGGTTTGATCTGTGGAGGTCTTTGACTTTTTTGAGGAGCGCGATCATAGCGGTGTGATTGATCTTCTTAAGGTAGGCTGCTCTGCTCATTAATATCCCCCTAATGACTGGTTTGTGTGCTAACCACAGAGTGGCGGGGGAGGGGCCTTCAGGTGTGTTGGTTGCAAGGTAAAGGTTTATTTCTGCGCGCAGTGTCTCCGTGAAGGAGGGGTCTTTGAGAAGTTGTTCATTTATTCTCCAAGGGCTGCGGTTTTTGTACTGGTATGTATCTGCGAGGGTCAGTGAGACAGGGTTATGATCCGATATTGTGGATGTGTGTATGTCACAGGATCTGACCTGTTGTAGGTGGGCATTGTGCATTAGAAATCCGTCTATGCAGGAGTACGTATTGTGGACCTGGGAGTAGTGGGTATATTCTCTGGTGTTAGGATGGAGGGTCCGCCATATGTCATAGAGGCCAAATGAGGACAGCAGTTTATTTATGGAGTTGCAGTATTTGTGTAGGGATTTTTTGTGTTTAGTGGAGTGTCGGGCTGTGGAGTCTACATTGGGATCCAGTATTTGGTTGAAGTCAGCGCTGATGACTGTAGTGCCTGTCTGTTGTTTCTCTTTTTTGGCTAGGAGTGAGGCTAGGTACGGTTTTTGATTCTCATTAGGGGAGTAGGAGTTCACTAGCGTGTATGTATTGTTATTTAGGGTACATATTAATATGATGGATCTGCCTTGTGGGTCGAGTTGGAATGAGATTAGATCAAAGGCTAGAGAATGGCTCAGTAGGATCGACACTCCTTTGCTCTTGGTCGGGGAGGTAGCGTGGAACTGGTGTGGGAAGTTTTTAAGTCCAAGTGCTGGATTAGAGTCGTGTTTGAAATGTGTCTCCTGCAAGCAGACAATGTCCGCTTGTGTGCTATTGAGCTCCTTAAGGAGGGTGTGACGTTTGTTGGGCGAGTTTAGTCCGCGAACATTGTAGGTAAGTATTTTCATCGTTTGGGGTTTGTACAATGGGCTAGTTTGTAAGTGTTAGCGGGGAGAGGCGGTGTCAGGCCTGTTGGGTTGCAGGGACTGTTCGTGTGTCCGGTCTTGGTTGATTACGGGGTAACGTCAGCTGTTTAGTCGTAGCTGGGACCGTAAGATGAGGCTCAGCTGCGTAATACAAAATACAGAGCAATAGAAAACAAACTAAAGTAATTAAACAATCAAAGAATCAATTAAAGATAAGTAAAGAAAGTATTATACAATGGTGACTTTCAGAGGTATGTGCCGTGGCTAAGGCACTTCCTAGGTGGCGGAAATGTGAGCGGGTCGGGTCATATGGAGGCCGCTCAGGGCTCAGTTGGGCCGGATTCTCTCTGGCCTTCTTAGCTCCGTGAGTTTTTACGTTTGGTGTACATTGTGGCTATATGGGGAGCAAGATGGCTTCAGTGTAGCGTTTGTGACAATGGCTGCTATGGGTGTTGCATAATAAGCCTATGTCTGCAAAGCCAGTTTAAAGTTGGTGGTGGTGGGTCTATGGTGGGTCGCTCATGTTTCCCCAGTTCACTCTAATAGGGTGCATCAGGGGGGTTATGGTAGGGGTAGTAACATGTGGATATTCCAACATAGACTATCATATTGTATCATACAAAAATCATATAAAATAAGAGGTAGACATTGGGGAAAACTTGTTTTTAACTTGCTTTCTCACGTTGTGGGTTGTCAGTTCTCTCTTGGGGACATGCGTCTTGGTTTTTGAGGGCGCCCTTCTGTGTCTGCGGTTTTGTTGGAGGGCTGAGGGTTGGGACGTAGGTTCCGGAGCATGCCCCATTGACGCAGGAGGTTCAGGCCTTCTCTTGGCGTGTTCGCTGTGAAAAGTTTACCTCCTTTCGTGATGAGGAGCTTGGCCGGGTATCCCCAGGGGTACGGGACATTTTGTTGTCTCAGCGTGTCTGCTACTTCTTTGAAGGTGCGCCTGCGGCGTAATGTCTCTGCGGATAAGTCCATAAACATGAAGATGTCTCTGAATCTGTCTGGTAGGTCCTTTTTGGTTCTGTGCGCCCTGAGGTATTTGGTCCTTGATGTGGTAATAGTGTAGCCTCATAAGGACATCTCTAGGTGTGGTGGGCGGTAAATGCTGCGGTTTGGGAAGTCTATGGATGCGGTCTAGGAGGAACATGTCGGCTGGGATATCTGGCAGTATTGCCTTGAACAGCTCCACTGCATAGGCAGTTAAGTCTTGTGCCCCTATTTCTTCTGGCACCCCTCTCAGGCGTATGTTGTTGCGGCGCGATCTGTCTTTTGTGTCTGTAATCTTAGTTTCATGTAGATAAAGCTTGTCTTCAATTCTGTTGAGGCGGTCTTCTGTCGCAGTGTTTGCTGCAGTGAGGCTCGCCATATTGTCTTCAAGGTGTGAGGTGCGTGCATCTAGGTCTGCGATGTCTCTCCTCATATCACTGATTGCTTCAGTGACAGTAAATTGCATTTTGGCTACAGCTGCATCTAGCATGGTTTGCAGGAGGGCCTGTGTGAGTGGGGTATCTGTTTGCTTACTGCCTGTGCTGATGCGGTCAGTATCAGAGTCATAGTCGGCGCCATCTTTTGCCTGCTGGTCGGCAGTTTTATGTTGCGGCGTCCTGGCTGTAAAGAAGGCTGACTTGTCTCTTGCCTCCGCGGACTTCTTCGTGCGATGTTGGGACATCTCGTTCACGATGTGGGAGAGAGAATTTACCGGCGATGGTCTCATTTTAGCCGTTTATTGGAGCCCGTGGAAGCGGAGCTCGGTTAGTGTGCTGCCATCCTGCTCGACGTCCGGCCACGCCCCCCTATATTTAAATATTTAATAGGAAGGATTTGCTCCAGTCATATGCAAGGATTCTGTAATTTGCATAAATAATACCAATAGTACATGAAAAACAAACTACAGATACTGAAGAAATACTTGAAGAAAACGATAATAAGTTTGCTGAATACAAGAACCGAAACGTCGGTCAGCACATAGAGTATACCGTGATCATTGCCGGAAGCAAAAGGGTTAATTTGCCTGTGACTTGGCCGTAAAGCGTGTGGCCGTAAAGTAAGGCCGTTTTAAAATCACAACGCCGTGGGAAATGATCCAGGCGACGGACTTACGATTTTGTAGTCCTGTGGACTTAATCTGCGACGAAGACCGGATTTGTGCGTGGCTGGACGGGCGGAAAACCTGTAAGGACTCCTGGACACAGCTACACCAAACGAAACCGCGGGTTTTTTTAAAAGCAAGATGGCGCCGTACGTGAACCGGAAGTGGATTCTCATGCAGCGCTGACCTCGAACGGTATGGAGCCAGGTAAGGGGTGTCCCTTAAGTAGGGAGAAGGTGAGTCATACGCCCCTCCCACAATTACAGGCCAAAAGGCCTTAATACATATGCACACACCTCATATATATATATGTAACTTCATTCTAAGTGTATTTTAATACTAAAATATGTACTTATATTAATATTAAAATACACTACGTATGACGTTATATATATAAGATGTATATATGTGTATATATATATAGTTGTGTAGGGGGCAAATAGCCGTATATGGAGTAGGGTTCAAGTAAGAATGTAGGATAGTATAAAAGAGCAAAGTCGGTTGTGGTGTGCCGATACCGACGATACGGTAGGCCTGTAAATAAAGAGGGCAAAAAGTGAATAACCAAAGATTTAATACAGTCAACAAATATATATATATATACACAATTATCCAGACATTTCTTTAAAAGCATTTCTTAATTCTTGTGTAGGTTTGGGTATGTAAGTCGTATATGCGGATGACTTCCACCGCCCCAGTGATTTAATGATGTGCACCGGTATGTTGGCGCTGGAAGCTATGGAGGCCGCCCCTATGCGGAAGGAGTGACCTGAGTATTGAGAAGGGTTAAAAACTAGCATGGTTAACAGGGATCGAATGTATTTCATGAAAGTGGTGGTAGTGAGTACCGAGCCTTTTAGTGAGAATAGGTGTTGTGATGGTGGTGATGTGGTAAGAGTAAAGTAGGAATCTGTTACTGGACACCATTTGTTTTGGGTAGGGAAATAAGTGATCTCCACTGGCGGTTCGTGTTGGCTTGTCTTTGACTGGGGTAGTGATAGCATGTAGTGATCCATGTGTTTGCGCAGGTGTGTGCGTAGAAGACATCTGTCTGTCTGCGTGGTGGTGATAGTAGTGAATTCTCTTGGCCTGAGGATCCCGTAGAATGCTATGTACATGGAATCTTTGATGACTGTGTTGGTGGTAGAGTAAAAAGGTTTGGAGTCTAATAAGACTGGAAAAGTGTGTTGTCTATAGGTAATCTCTGCGGAGGACGTGGAGGATATAATTTGATGGTGTTGTAAGATAAGTGTAGTTTAAGGTGGCAAAAAGAATATCCCAACCTTTTGTCATGATAGATGACATGACAAAAGGTTGGGATATGTTGTGGTCATATAGAAATCTTGTGAAAAGTGTGAAGGCTCTGTTGTATGTTTTGTGAGTGTTGGATGATAGTGTCAATTTGGACAGATCCCTGCTATGTTGCATGATTAGTTCTAGTCCATAGTTAGCTGTTGGAACGGAGGGGCGGCTGTGGCTGTTTGCGCTGCTGATGGCAGTGCTTGCTGAAAAGCCTGAAAGTTGAAACGAGACAGACTGTCAGCTGCTATGTTACTAATGCCCGGTACATAAAAGCAGACCAAGTAGAAATTGTGACATGCTGCTAACCACGTGAGTTTCCTAAGATATCTCATGATTGTTAGGGATGAAGAACGGCCTTTGTTAATGATGTGACATGTGGCCTGGTTGTCTGTGTGGCAACGGACTGACAAGTCTGACCATAAATGTCCCCATGCCACGGCAGCTGCTACAATGGGGTAAATCTCAAAAAGAGCTGAGGTTGTAAAAAAGCCTTCTAAGTCATTGGAAATGTGGAAAAAGACAGAGAAGTCTAGATATAAAAGCACGCCCTTGAGGGATGATGCGCATGGCAAAGTTCAAGGAACCTATGAGAGATTGAAGTTCCTTGCGGTTGCAATCAGGAAGATGTAATGGTTGATGCTGTTGAGGATGTTTGTAATTTTCTCTTGTGGTAAACTAGTTTGCATGAAGGCAGAGTCTAGTTGTATACCCAGAAATGTAATGATTGTGTCTGGACCTTTGGTTTTCTTAGGGGATACTGGGACTCCCAGGTGGTCAAACAGATAATTTTTGTGGCCACCGAACGTTGTGGCAGGATGTTGGCCTCTCGGTGACTGTAACCAGAAAAATAGGAAGGGGAGTGACAGGTGAGGCCCTCTCTATGATACATGCAAGGCGGCAAGCTCACGTGTGGCCCGAGGGGTGTATGCCTCAGAGTTTGGGGTGGGGTGTTGACCTCGCAGGACCACTAACCCGAAGCATAGTGCAGAGAAAGAGGAAAATTACCTATTGGCCCCTATGACACTAATTGCCAGTACTTATGTCATAGACTTCTTCAGGCCACTTACCCCAAAGCCATTAGTTCCCAAAGATTACTGCATAATCTGTGGTAGACGCCGAGATATGTCAGACAATCCTGGGAGGAACAAGCTTTTACCATTCAAGGTGGTCAATAATTCTTTCCACATGTGCAGGTTTGCCGTGGCGTGCACATCCAAGGACAGTCTATGGTTGTCGTGTTGGAAATGTGGAAAAAGACAGAGAAGTCTAGATATAAAAGCACGCCCTTGAGGGATGATGCGCATGGCAAAGTTCAAGGAACCTATGAGAGATTGAAGTTCCTTGCGGTTGCAATCAGGAAGATGTAATGGTTGATGCTGTTGAGGATGTTTGTAATTTTCTCTTGTGGTAAACTAGTTTGCATGGAGGCAGAGTCTAGTTGTATACCCAGAAATGTAATGATTGTGTCTGGACCTTTGGTTTTCTTAGGGGATACTGGGACTCCCAGGTGGTCAAACAGATAATGGATGACAATGGGGCATCTGGAAATGTTAAGTAACAACCAGCAAAGTGATTCTGCAAATGTGTCGAAGATTTTGGGGCTACTTTTTGACCTATAGGTTAAGCGGGAGAAAAAAATAATAGTCTTTGGATCCGACCACCACAGATACTTCATCATACATGTAAGTCTTACACATCCGGGGAGGCAATTAGTTGGGATGCTAAGTTGACATCTTTGCCTTCCAGGATGTCTCTCTTAATGTGGGCTGGGATTGTGTGTGCAGGATCAACGTCCTGATAATCTGAAGAGGTACCTGTAGCCCGTGGTTCGGTTGGTGCCTGTTGCACGGTATCAGAAAGGCCAGCCTTGGTGAGGGCTGTGGTGACCGCCTCAAGGTTAGCCAGTCTGTCGTTAACCTTGCCCATAGAGTTCATGAGCGAGGCCAGCATAACCTGGATGTCACCTGAGTTGGTGTTGCCTTCCCCTGCTTCCGTATTGTCGGTTGTAGTGCTTAGGAGTTTGAATAATTCCGCTTTACTTGCTGTGGCAGGGTAGGGGATTTGTTGCCTCCTTAGCTTGGTGGTGATGCATGGGATTGTCCATGATCTGATTGATGCTGGACTGGCAACATCTCCCATACGAGTAGATGTCTGGGATGCTATGAAGAGATAGCTCTTCGTCACCTTCATGAGACATACTTAAATAAATAAAAGATTAAATTATTATTTGAACCGAGTAGTTTAGTACTGGCTTGCTAGCTATGCCGTAAGGCGAAACCATTATGCTTATTGTTTTGGTGACAGGTGAGGCCCTGCTAGTTGCCAAGTGGATTAAGAGGCTCTATCAATGCTTGGCGCGAGGGGATTTTTGTGGCCACCGAACGTTGTGGCAGGATGTTGGCCTCTCGGTGACTGTAACCAGAAAAATAGGAAGACAAGCGGACACCCCCAGGCGATCCCAAAACCCCTCCATGCGGCAATTCCTAACCGCACAAGCGGACGCTGACACTCCGGCCTGCACATCTCTCACGGCCCTGGAGAACCCGCTCCCGCACTCACCAGATGATGACGGGATTCAGGCGGACGACCTATCAGCCACTCCAGCCACCCAACACCAGGACTGGATGGAACTGCTCCGCAACCTACCCACGAAAGCGGATCTAAAGGCGGTTAACGCGGAGCTCCGCACCTCCATCACAACGGAGCTCCAAACGCTGAAGGAGGAAATCAGAGGCCTACACCAGCGGGTCGACCAAATAGAGGCAGATTGCGACCACATGTCAGTGGCGCAGTCCGCGAACACGGACACACTACGACTCCACACCCTCCAGTTACAGCAAATGGCGGGCCACATGGAGGACCTGGACAATCGAGGTAGGAGGCAGAATATTAGAGTCCGGGGGATTCCGGAGGAGACGGACAACTCAGCCCCGGTACAGGCCACACTGACTGGCCTATTTAACAATATACTGGGTCGCACACACCAAGACCCCATTGAATTTGTTAGAGCACACAGGGCACTACGGCCCAGAGGCCCAGAGGGGAGCTCACCCCGAGACGTCATATGTTGCCTGATGAGCTACCAACTTAAGGAAGAAATCCTCAGAAGGGCCAGGGAAGCAGGCACGGTACACCTAGACGGTACCGAAGTACAACTCTTTCCCGACCTGGCACCGGCAACGCTGGCATACAGACGAGCGCTGCGCCCTTTTACCAAACAACTACAGGCAAATAGACTGCGCTACCGCTGGTGCTTCCCCACGGGGTTACAAGTACAAACACCAAAAGGCCCCTTCTTAGTGAAAGATAGACAAGACTTAAACGTCCTGGCAGAGGAACTTCACATCACACCGGCACCCTTACAGTGGCCGGACCCACTGGCACCTTACACACCACCTGCCCAAGGGGCCATGCCACAACCACAGAGAACACAGACCCGAAGAACTACGCGGCAACAGGCGCTGAGACCCTCAGGGGCCCAACTTTGAAGAAGCTGACGACACGTGCCAAAATGGCGGACAACACCGGCCGACAACCACAGAAAGTAACTCCCCTGACACAGTAAAGAACATCTAGACAGTGGCGGACAGTCATTAATCTCACCGGCTTCCCGCACTCCGACAAGAAGGACCTGCCCGCCTTATAGACTATACCAAGCGCTATACCCGGAGCCTGGAAGCCCACTGCTCAGAGACTTTCGCTTATAGAGATGCGAAACCCCGGGTGCGGCCTGGACACTGAACTCTGAACACCCTAACACAGAACTGCCGCCCCCGGCTACTACCGAGACGGCGCTCCTGTAGAAAAATTTGCAAGTATATGCTGGACTCTTGATATAGAACTGGCTTAACCACCTGAGGGGGAGGGGGGGGGTGGCGGGAGGGCAAGGGCACCCAGGCAACAGCAGACAGCTCATACACTTGGAGGGTGGCGGGCACATGTAGGGGCAGACTGAGCTGGGCAAACGCCTCTCCCACATAAGGCCCGTGACGACCTCCACAGGAGCGGGCAGGAGGGGCGTGGGCCCGGCTCACTCCGGTACCAACTGAGCCGAACCGGCCTGTAGCGAGGGGGGTTTGAGGCGGGAGGAAGGGGGACATAACGTGAGGCGTACAGGACAGTTGCACAGGACGGGGAAGGGAAAGGAGAACCTGGGTTACCATGTACAGACCACTTCGCATACAGGCACAAACACCTACTCAGAACACTTAGGAGGTCCACTCAGAACACAGAGGAATAAGCAGGCCTTTGGGACACCCATAACCACAAGTTAACGAAATAGAGTGTAACTGGGGGCAGGAGGCACACCATAGCCCGCTTAGCGGGAGATGCCACTGATATCATAAAATGTATTACTGTATCACTACTATACTGTGGAAGGGGAGGGAGGGGGAGGGGGGCCGGCCGGTCCACAAAGCCGCGCCACAACAATTTGAATGTTCATGAAGGTTTATATATGTTAATGTTTGTTGTTATCTCGCTTTTACGTTATTTGATGATATGCCCAGGGTGACGATCCGGTTGCAGAACCGTCCACAGGCGGGGACAGCCACTTATGAACACGACTGAAGCCACTAAAACAGGGAGACGAGGGATACAGACGTTCCCAGACCACCCAGACTAGGAAGAAGACGAGAGCCGGACCACGCGGGAGAGGCATTTCCCACGAGGTCACGACACTTCTCGGTGTTCCTCCCACACCCCGACGGGACAGGCGCCACATTCAGGTGAGTGGGTCACTGGGCACACCAAAGGCCCAGGTCCACACACACACCTCGACGCCATAACCCTAACGTCATCCAGGTGACGGTTACTCCATACACCCATCCTATCCCTCCCACCCTCCCCAACTCCTTCCCCACCCCTCCCATCCCACCCCACACCCCGAGACCAGACGACTGAAGACATAGACATACAGCCACACACCAAACATGTCACTCAGACCCACGACACTCACATTGGTATCCATCAACGCCAGGGGGCTTAATAAACCGGAAAAAAGGTCAACTGCGTTGAGTGAATTCCACACTCTCAAAGCATCCATAGTTTACATACAAGAGACTCATTTTCGAGAGGGGGCACGACCCCGCTTCCATGACCACCGATTCCCGAAAGGGTTCTATAGCGATTTCCAGGGGGGCAAGGCACGGGGGGTGGCGATTCTGATGCATAAGAGAGTCCCCTTCTTAGAAGAGGAGACGTTGACTGACAGAGAGGGCAGATACATCTTAGTGAAAGGGAAGATAGTGGGTCAAACTTACACATTCGCCAACATCTACGCCCCCAACCAGAGACACTATAGGTTTTTATCCCACACAATACGCAAACTCCAGAAATTTGCAGAGGGGGTGCTCGTCCTGGGGGGCGACTTCAACGTAGCAATAGACCCGAGATGGGACACCTCCTCGGGAACAACACATGTCCCGACCCAACACCTGGCAGCGCTTAAAACTCTCCTGTCTAAACAAAAACTAGTCGACTGCTGGAGAGCCCTCCACCCCGATGAGAGGGATTATACCTTCTTTTCCCACCCACACAACACCTACACCAGGATCGACTATTTCTTCATGACACACTTTCACCTCCCGCTAGTCGAGCAAGTGGAAATAGGCATGGCGACGTGGTCAGACCACGCCCCGATCTCCATCACGATAGCATCCCCCCTGCACAGACCAAAGGTGTCTAAATGGCGCCTAAACGAACAATTACTAACATAACCCGACATTAAAGCGGACATTAGCACTGTACTAAAAGAATACTTCACTATAAACACACCAGAACATACGACACCGACAATACTATGGGAGGCACATAAGAGTGTAGTAAGGGGTCACTTTCTCCAAAAAGGAGCCATGCTGAAAAAACGGAGGGAGGCGGAGATGTCCGCACTAGTCACCGAAATCCAGGGGATAGACGACCAAAACAAAGGCACCCAATCACACACACTACAAGATAAACTACTCACACTCCGCAGGGAACTAGCCAGACTCCTACTGAGGAGACATCACAGGGAAGCATTGAGACATAAAGCGTTTTTTGCACTACACGGCGACAAGAGCGGTAAACTACTCGCTAGGATGTTAGCAAAACAAAGGCAGCAGACGTATATAGAGCGCATCAGAGACGATAAAGGCACACTACACAGATTACCCACGAAGATTCAGGACATAATTAAAACATATTATGCCAACCTATACAACCTGCCCCATCCACCGACGAAAGCAGCAGACGAACGCCTGACGGACAAAATAAATAATTATCTCACTACACAAGACCTACCCACACTAGACAAGACCACCGCTGACCTCCTAGAAGAGGAGATCACGCCCGAAGAATTAGCCCATGCAATAAAACAGACAAAACCGGGCAAAAGCCCAGGCACTGACGGCTTGCCACGGAGCTACTACAAAACATTTGCGGATATACTCTACACCCCCCTAGTAAACACATACAATGCCATCAGGGAAGGCCACCACTTCCCCAAACAATCACTCGCGGCCCACATCACCATCCTCCCAAAAGAGGGCAGAGACGGGGAACACTGTGGAAGCTACCGGCCCATCTCCCTCATCAATTGCGACCTAAAATTTCTGGCCAAAATACTGGCCAACAGATTACAGCTCCATGTGCCAGGCCTGGTACACCCGGACCAGACCGGGTTCGTGCCGGGAAGGGAGGCACGGGACAACACTATGCGCACCCTCACCCTGATACACGGCCAGAAACACACCCGTGGGGGCCTTCTCCTGCTGTCCACGGACGCGGAGAAGGCCTTCGATAGAGTCGGATGGTCATACATGTTTAGGACCCTGGCACACACGGGCATGGGCCCCCGAATCAGAGGATGGATAGAGGCCCTGTACACACAACCATCCGCGCAGGTGACGGTGAACGGGGCACTAACAACAGCATTCGACATCCGGAATGGTACCCGCCAGGGCTGTCCCCTATCCCCGTTACTTTTTGTCCTTGCACTAGAACCACTTCTACAGGCCATAAGAGCAAACCCAGACATCACAGGGGTGACGGTAGGGAACACACATCACAAAGTCGCGGCATACGCAGACGACATGTTATTTTATGTGACGAACCCAGAGATATCCCTCCCCAACATCTTAAAGACACTACATGACTTTGGGACCATATCTAATTTGAAGATTAACAACTCAAAATCATTCATACTTAATATTAGCGTACCAGAAACCAGGACGACACACATGCGACAAAACTACACTTTTCGGTGGGCAGCACACAAAATCCGCTATCTGGGCATTTGGCTAACTAGGCGGGCGGGGGACATGTATCGGGAGAATTTCACACCGATGCACACACAGCTTCACGCAGACATGAGGGAATGGGCGTACCCGCACGTGTCTTGGTTGGGCAGAATACAGGTGGTCAAGATGAACTTCTTGCCACGCCTATTGTATCTGTTCCAGACCATCCCCATAACAATCCCGCGTACATTCTTCACCACACTGCGCTCCGCATTAGGCAGATACGTGTGGGACGGGAAGAAACCCAGGATAAGCCACAACACGCTGACACTCCCAAAAAACAGGGGCGGCTTAGCCCTTCCGGACTTTCACCTATACTACAGGGCATGTCACCTCCTACGAATAGTAGAATGGTCCAAGGCAGGGGTAAACAAGCTCTGGAAGCAGGCAGAGGAGGGGGAGGCGGGGATACCTACGGCAATAATACCATGGATACCACCAGGATCAGGGAACAAAACACAAACACTATCCCATTACACGAGAGCCACCATGCAGGAGTGGCAGAGGGCGAAGGGCAAGCACAACCTGACGACACACCCCTCACCCATGCTACCTCTGACACATAACCCAGAGTTCCCACCAGGTCAAGACCCGAAAGCTTTTAGAACCATACTCCCAGACCCCATACCTAGGCTCAAACACATCTCTAGACCTGAAGGCATCAAAACCCTGAGGGATCTCAGAGGGGAAGCCCCTAACACATTTCTGACACAACTCAGATATAGACAAATACGACACTACATAGCCACACTCCCTCAAGGTACACAACTCCTGAGAGCCCCCACGGCATTCGAAAAGGAATGTTTGGAACCCCAACCACTGGCACACGGAGTCTCCTCTCTATATAACATGTTGTTGACCCACACACCAACGGCCACACTGGGATTCATGGGAAAATGGGAAGAAGCATTAGGGCACACACTTACAGAAGCCGAATGGGAAAAAATCTGCTACCTTACGCACCACTGCGCTAGCTATAGCAAGACCCAGGACACTGCGTACAAAATACTGACACAATGGTACCACACACCTTCGACGCTGCACACAATCTCCCCGACGCAATCTCCACAATGCTGGAGATGCGGAACGGAGAGGGGCACGCACCTACATATTTGGTGGGAATGTAGTGGTATCACCCCATTTTGGCAGGGGATCTACAAGATGCTACAGCTATTCTCAGATGACCCACCTCCCTTTAAGCCCGCAGAAATGCTCCAGCACCATACCAAAATATCACGATCCGCATACAAAAAATCACTGTCCATACGAATACTGAACACAGCTAAATCCATCATCCCAAAATACTGGAAGCAAGCCACAACACCACCGCTGACCACATGGTTCGCCCACATGGAGGACCTCCGAGCATTAGAAGAATTCCAACACACGGCAGCAAACACACAACAGACATACTTCAACACGTGGACACATTGGATAATACAGACCTCCAACCCTGACTTTACGGACCGCTTGAGACTGGCAGACAGGCACGAGACACAAGAGACATCAGACGCACCCAACCCCCCTCTTACCCCCTAACCCCAATCCTATATCCTCAATTTACCCTATACATCCCGAGTAGGAAGGACCGAGATCCTGACCAGGGAACGCTGGACGGGATAGACAGGAGACACGGACCGAATTAGTAGTTAATACTAGCCAAAGGTGACATGGACAAATCAGCCTTAACTGACACCCATGACGAGAGGTCACGAGAGGGCCAAGGTGTAGGCTAGGACGGACATGGCCAATTCATGGGAACACAGAAGCTTCTGTTAAGGAAGTTAGTCATAAACACCCAGACGAAGCACATATCAATGCATTCGATACCTGCATAGCTTGAAATGCCAATTGAAATGTTATTGAGCCGAAACCGACGTTTGGATTTTTCATATTAAACTTTCACCTGCGGCCTGCGAGCCGCTTAAGACCTAATGAACAATGAGCCTGCGCGCTCACGTGACTATGAGTAAGCCAGAGACCTGCGAGTCTCCATGTAGAATCGTATATAACTACTTATTGCAAAAAAACAAACAAAAAATACAATAAAAATTATATTTACAAAAAAAAAAGAAAAATAGGAAGGGGAGTGACAGGTGCGGCCCTCTCTATGATACATGCAAGGCGGCAAGCTCACGTGTGGCCCGAGGGGTGTATGCCTCAGAGTTTGGGATGGGGTGTTGACCTCGCAGGACCACTAACCCGAAGCATAGTGCAGAGAAAGAGGAAAATTACCTATTGGCCCCTATGACACTAATTGCCAGTACTTATGTCTATTCTGTGGGAGATTAGTTATTGATATACTGTAAGCAGGTGTACGTACCTGGAAGTATAGTTTTTTGCAACCTGATAATCCGTATAGGTAGCAGTAGTACCTGTAACTAAATAGATGGAAACCGTATGAAAATAATGACCGATGGCACAACCCATTTTACCTTAATTATGTTAGGCTGTTTTGACCTGTAGAGGTCAGTGGAGATGATGTTTGTAGGATCTCCATAAGTATGTATTTGCCGACCTGTAGGTGGCAGTGTTCGAGTTGTAGCATGGTGGACGTGAGTTCTAAATATTTAAATTTACATGTGATGCCTGTATCTGATTAATTAGGGGGTTATCAGTCCGGTATGTACTATTATGGTGAGGGATGTATTTTGATGGTTATCGTAGCATGTATTATACAATATTTGTATGGTATTTATGTGTAATAACTGGTTACTTGTTATAGTATATATCTGTATCTGTATACATGTTAACAATACTTTAGTTGTTTGGTGTTCATATATGGGGTTTAGTGTTTGTAAAATCCCCCTGGTGACCATATATGAAGTGGTCTGTAGGTGGCAGTGTAGGTAGAGGTTATGTATAGATGTAAGTGGAGAGTTTGTAATATTTTATTTATAGTAATGTACTTGTCAACCTGTAGGTGGCAGTGTAGAGCCACCATTATCATGTGTATTGTAAAGTAAGACATTTATACTTAACACATATCCATAGAACATATAAATAACCAGTAGTTAATACCAAAAAAAAAAAAAAGGTTAAATCCCCCAAAACTGCATGTTTGTGCGTTTAACCGCACGAACTGTGCCTGGTCGGTCTGTAGTGAATGAAAGATTAGGCTTTAATGTATCCCGTTCGTGCAGTGTAAACCGCACGAACCGGCCATAACTATCTAATACAAGACAAAAGTTGTAAAATGGAACATGTGTATCTAATCTGTTTGTGCGTTTCAGAGATATCTATAAGAATGAGTTAGACAGTGAAATGTCCGAATGGGAAATACATACTAATACAATCCCGAAAAGCCCAAACGGGGAAAACATAGCGTGAGATTTGCCCGAAATGGCAGTGTAAACGAATGGCTGAAAACGAACAGATAGACTGAAATATGCAGTGTAGCATGAAATCGCCCAACATAAACGTAAAGTGAGGACCTGACCCGTGAATGATGCCGTGGGACTGTTGTCTGGCGTAACGGGTAGGTCAGCTTATGGTTTGTGAGTAACTAGGACGTGATCTGTGGTGATGAAAGAAGCAAGAAGCTGGTCGGACGGGGAAAGCCTGTGGCTGGATTCCTGGACACAGTTTAGCGTGGAAGACCTTGTGAGAAAACAGAAGTATTCCAAAATGGCGACTGGATGACCCGAAACTGCATTCAGATGCTGACCTCGATTGGTATGGAGTCAGGTAAGGGGTGTACCTTATATAGGGGAGTGATTTAATTTAAGCCTCTCCCACAATTACAGGTCAAATGGCCTTAATACATATATATATAGTATATAAATATGTTTGGAAGTATTGTGTATGTGTGTGGTGCAGTGTGTTGGGGGGGTTCTGTGTGTATGTGAAGGATGCAGTGGGTGTGTGTAAGGGGTGTAGTGTGTATGTGAGGGGTTCAGTATATGTGTGTGATGGATGCTGTGTGTGTGAGGTGTGCTGTGTGTGATGGATACTGTGTGTGTGTGAGGTGTGCTGTGAGGTGTGTGAGGGGTGATGTGTGTGAGAGTGCAGTGTGTGAGGGTGCTGTGGGTGATTTGTGTGTGGGTACTGTTTGTTATTTGTGTGGGAGGGTGCTGTGTGTGAGGGTGCTGTGGGGGATTTGTGTGTGTGGGTGCTGTGTATGATGTGTGTGTGGGTGCTGTGTATGATCTGTGTGATGGTGCTGTGTGTGAGGGTGCTGTGGGTGATGTGTGTGATGTGTGTGAGGGTGCTGTGTCTGAGGGTGCTGAGTGTGAGAGTGCTGAGTGTGATGTGTGTGAGAGTGCTGTGTGTGATGTGTGTGAGAGGGCTGAGAGTGCTGTGTGTGATGTGTGTGAGAGTGCTGTGTGTAAATGTTAGAAGGGATTGTGTGTTGGGGGGTAAAAAACAAACAAATGAAAAAAACTAAGCAGTCATTATATCGCGGCATGGTGGTACCTGGGAGAGAGAGTGGGGGGGAGACCGGAACTCTCACACGTTCCCTGGTGGTCCTAGTGCCATGGCAACGCTCCGAATCTCGCGAGAGGAACCCGGCAGAGCTGCAAGATAGAGCTCTGCTGGGTCCTCGTCTCCCTCACCAGCTGCATGTCTATTCAAGTGGGACGGGGGGGGGGATCTTTGATCTCCCCACCAGCCCGCCATGGAATGCAGCAGGGCCGGCACGCGGATAGTGCCGGCCCTGCATAGACCGCCAGGGGAGATCCTGTGACCTTCCCTGCCGGCCTCGGCCCATGGCCACTGTGGCCCACCGGGCATTTACCCGGTGTGCCCGATGGCCAGTCCGGGCCTGGTGGTGTGATTTTATGTAGTGTCGACATTTAGATGCAGGGTTGTATTTGTGTGTAGTGTAGTGTGAGGGAGGGGGGTGATGGTGAGAGGGAGGGGGGTGATTGTGAGAGGGAGGGGGTAATAGTGTGAGGGAGGGGGGAAGGTGAGAGGGAGGGGGGGAGTAATATTGAGATGGAGGGGGTGATGGTTTGAGGAAGGGGGTGATGGTGAGAGGGAGGGGGTGATGATGAGAGTGATGGGGTGATGATGAGAGTGATGAGGGGTGATGATGAGAGTGATGAGGGGTGATGATGAGAGTGATGAGGGGTGATGATGAGAGTGAGGGGGTGCTGGTGAGAGGGAACGGGGGGTGATGGTGAGAGGGAGGGGGGGGGGGTGATGAGAGCAGTGGTGGTTCTAGACTTTGTGAGGCCTTAGGAGAAACTCAAACATGAGGCCCCCACTAACACCTAAAGTTTTAAAATAGGGGTTGCATTGTGTGTAAAAGGTGCTGTAGATGTATTTAAGGACAAGCTTGCAATGCTGGATACAGAGAGCTAGTCTCTGTATTCATTATTCAGAGGCTTGTAGTGTTGAGGCTCCCCGTGCCGCGGCATTGTGATCTTTCTGACTGTAGTTATGGCATAATATGCAAACTAACTTAATTTGCAATAAACAAATTTAAATAGCAATTATGCCAATCGTATATAATTATATATATATATATATATATATATATATATATATACACACACACCTCTTATATATATATATGTAACTTCATTCTAAGTGTATTTTAATACTAATATATGTACTTATGTTAATATTAAAATACACTACGTATGACGTTACATATATATAAGATGTGTGTATATATATATATATATATATATATATATATATATTTATATATATATATTTGTGTAAGGGGCAAATAGCCGTATATGGAGTAGGGTTCAAGTAAGAACGTAGGATAGTATAAAAGAGCAAAGTCGGTTGTGGTGTGCCTGTAAATAAAGAGGGCCCACCAAGGAGTAATGCAGGGTTAGCATGTACATTCACTCTTTTTTTCTTTGTATATATTTTTTAGTCTGTTTACTCGGAAGGACTCCTTATCTTCTAATCACAATGGCATGAGTTTCTGTTTTTTGTTCTTCATTTTATTTTTTGTATAGGGATTCCTTATTGCACTGCTGTAGGCACAATATAATGCGTATGTATATATTCTGTTTTGAGACTTATTGAACATTTATTGCCAAATCTTTACATCAAAGTGCAGTTGCACGTTTTTTTTTTTTTAATCTCAGGAATCCTTTGTTTAATCTACTTAGTAATTATTTTTCTTGGCAATTATGTTTTTATTTTTTTCTACAATATAGAGGATTCATATGCTTGTCAGGCCATTGTGCTTCTCTATGAGTATGTCCTAGAGGTTTATTTGTTGTAGGGCTTCATAATAGATTGTATTATTTTTTATCTTTCTTTTTTTATTTATTCTATTTTTTTAACTTTTATTTTAGTCTCATCATATTTAGTGATGTATATAGCACTCAAATGCTGCTAAGCTACATATGGGCTCCGTTTGTATTATCATGTTTAATTTGATGATTATTATTTGTATAATAATGTTTATTTTATAACAATGTTTAGAATTTCATTGTTACATTATTTACCAATGCATGGTTTATATTTCAAGTACTTATACATATATTTGTTCTTTGTACCATTTCGCCACTTTGAGCATTCACAGTTGCACTTTTGGTTTATTTTCATCACTTGCTCACGTCTTTGTAGACAGTTTCACTGCTTAGAGTATTTTTTCACCTATCAGTGGCTTTTTGGCACTTGGCACATATTTAGGCATGGCTTTGCCTATTTTCTGTTAATTCCGTGGATCTTCTGTCTTGATGTTTTCTCACTATACCCCTCGGTTCCCTTTCTACACACAGGCTTGCGATCCTGCACAGTAGCATAGCAGGTCTCCATGGTGATCACGTTTGTACTCTGCCGGGCGTCAATACGTGATGACGTCATGCAGGTGGTCCTAACACACTTCCGGGTATCGGTGAATGGATTCACATTGAAACTGATTGGTAAGTGCACTTACACTTTATATATATATATATTTATTGTTTTAGATGTCACAGTAACCTTGAAAAAGACCCGCAGAGGTCGAAACATTGTTTTTTGTGTGCTGTATGCACATTATTTAAATAAATCACATTATTTTTGTCAAAGTCCTGCGAGTGCATCCTGGATCCTTCTTTGTTAATAATATACACACACATCTTATATATATATGTAACTTAATTCTAAGTGTATTTTAATACTATCATATGTACTTATATTAATATTAAAATACACTACGTATGACATTACATATATATAGGATGTATATACGTATATATACATACATATATATATATATATATTTGTGTAAGGGGCAAATAGCCGTATATGGATTAGGGTTCAGGTAAGAACGTAGGATAGTATAAAAGAGCAAAGTCGCTTGTGGTGTGCCGATACCGACGATACGTTAGGCCTGTAAATAAAGAGGGCCTACCAAGGAGTAATGAAAGTAAAGTAAAGAAATAGAAGGAAAAACAAAGTGTTGAGAATGAGGAGTGGGTGGGAGGGTCATTCAGATGCTGACCTTGATCAGTATGGAGTCAGGTAAGGGATGTATCTTATATAGGGGAGTGATTTAATTTAAGCCCCTCCCACAATTACAGGCCAAACGGCCTTAATACATATATTTAAGGCCGAAGGCCTGTATTTGTGGGAGGAGTTAGCGTTCCTATATAAACGCTACTCCCCCCTTCCTACCTTGCCGTATATGCACGCTGTTCACCTGGCCTACTCACTCTCCCTCTCGTCAGCACAACTTCCGGGTCCTCGACAGCGTGCTTCCAGTCCCAGCTGCTTTCCCGACAGGCTTCATTCGCACAGACGCTCGCAACTACAACCTAACGAACACCAGGTAATCGGCGAGAATAGCTGCGTTCGGGCTATTCCCGCCTTTCGACATTTTAATTCCATGTACATACGAATAACACACGTATGAGACATGCAAACAGGTTTTAATTCGGCAGACTTTTTCATTACATCTTTAAGCGAATTAGTTGTTTTACTTTCTTTTTTCCACAGAAGTTAAAACATAATCATCATTAATAAACGCTGTAGGTCTAAGGTGCCTGCATCAGCTTGGTATAAAGCCTTCAGAAGCTGTCTAATTCTTGCTATGTTAAGTTTTATTGTGGAAAACACATAAATTGGGAGCTTGTTTTAGCATGCCCTTTGAATATCCCCCTTTTTTTTTTTGCATCAATTCTGTAGATTATGTTGGCTCTATAATATTTTAGGCTAGCTTGACCATTTACTAGCGTTCGCAAGTGTACTTTTATTAAAAAAATAAATTAAAAAAATTGATAAACAGCATAAAGCCTAACTGTTAACCAACTGTTATTATAGGCGGATTACACTGGTGCAAGCAGAAGATGTACTTATGGCATGATACATTAATTAAGTATAAAATCTATTAATTACATTTTAAAATTAATTTAACGTTGCCTCTAGTCACATAGTGTCAAGTAGTCCTAATGTGAGTCAATACATATGGTCAATCATTCAGAATTTTCTTATATATACCAAATTACGCTCACATTAGCTTGACGTCCTCTTCAGTACCTGTTCAAGTAGGTACACTAGCATCTACCTAATACACGATCTATACCTAATTAATATTAATTACGTCGCTATTTACTGCTGATTTCTCGCCTTGCCTCGGCAGGCCATGGCCTCACTCGACTACTCGACACTCTCTATCTCGCAATAAACGTCCTGAACTTCTTTCAGTCCTTCACCATTTTCCCTCCATGAATACTATCACGCTTTAAGCACAATACTTTCAAGGAACACCATATAGGGGTTACACCTGCTATACCTAGTTTCTGTCCAGTATTCATCCAATGTATTGTATCATGCATTACTGTTCCATCCGGCTAGGTTGAATGAACCTTTAACAACATTTTATTATTCTGGTAAAGGAAATCATTTCCCTGCTAAACAGCACCTTAATTTCAGGTTCGGACGACATTCTACCAGTAGACAGTTACTGGTCCTTTATTGTCTCCCGTCTCTAACATGTACAAACACATTTTGTTCAAATTCGATAAACTGCCTCAACAAGGCCACACATTTACACAGTGGGGTATTAGGGTACGGGGGCTTGATTCCCGCTTGCCTCGACAGGCCACGGCTCTACTCGATAACACGTCATACGTTTATTCAAACTCACTATCTGTAAACAATAATCCTGGTTCTAACAAACCTTGCACATTTCACCTTCCACTTTCCGTCACATACAATCATGCTTTCATGGCACAACACCTTCCTAAACCTCCTCGCAGGGATAAATAGTAGCTACCAGGGGAATCTTCAGCACCCTCAGGACCTAAATCTACAATACTATCAGCTATGTATCTAAGAACTACACGGTGCTAAACGTAATTTCTCTCTCTCCTCTCCCTCCACCACAGCTCCTGTCCTCTTCTGTCTTCTTCCTTTCTCTCAAGGCTCCTTTCACAATCACGGCTCGATACGCTACATACGTTACATTAACCCCTCATCAAGCCCCTGTCTAGGGTCAGAGAACTGGCTATCTATGGTTAGGAGCTGGCCTTAGCTGTACAATGTAGCTGGTCCCGCAAGGCCAACATCCAAATCTCAACACGGAGATTTTTGCCCCTCAGCCCAAATCATAGTTAGAGCCTCGCAGTCACCCACCTATCGGGTTTATAGTTAGTGCCTCACCTGACACGGCCACACGCTTTGGATCTTTTACTGTCACCGAGAGGCCGACACCCCGCCACCACGCTAGTGGCTCGAGCCCCACGCCCAAATCATAGTTAGAGCCTCTCACCAGCAGCTTGGCAACTAGCAGGGCCTCATATGTCACGGGGTAGAGAGCTTTTCGCTTCGGCACTAGTTTAGCCAGCTAGTTCTACATTTCTCATCCGTATTGTTATTAATTAGTTAATTGTCGTTGTGATATTCTTTTTCAGTATGTCCCAAGAAGGCAACATCGGATAAGAACCATTCCCCGCTAGCGTCACCACTGAGCCAGACACTGAGAATTCTGTGTTGGGGACCAGCGCACAAGGGCCATTTCTGACATTATAGCAGACCTGAACTCCATTCTGGCAACGCTTCAGTCCTTCAATAATAGACTGTCTAACTTAGAGAACACCAGTCTGGCTCAGACAGGTCCTACTTTCATAGGGTCAATACACACTTACTCACGCAAACGCGCAGGCATCACCTTTCACCCCCCTAACGTTCTGAGTACTCACCCGCTAATTTGTGTTGATTACAACACAGGCATATGTAGCTCTACTGACTACAAATTGCTTCATGTATGCGCCAACCCACAATCCTCTGTACAGATAAAACCACTATGGGTTGCAGCATTTACATAACTATTAAGGATTACTGACCAAGAGACACTCGGTCTCGTACCTCACCCAACTGACAAACACTCGAGCATAATTCGCATTATTTGTTCAATGTCCTCATTAATTCGCCCGGCTATCGAGACTTGACAACAAGTTATCACCTAGCGTTATTCGCTTTTACTAAGAATACATACGACAGGGATGTGATATTCTTCCAGGAATCAGTAATACAACATCCACAAGCATACCGTCGAACTGTAGTCTATTATGCTACTTTTTGCCACCTTTCATTCAAACCTTCATACAACGCTATCACACTATACCAATCACACATACAACAACACATTCTGACAAGCCTTTCAAACCATACCCCATTCTCTTAAATGCTTACCACAAGGATATATAGGTACAAGTAATTGGTTCATCACTTCACAATAACATACATACATGGATGGGAATTCCGGGCAGTATCAAACTCCCTAGACAGCGTCCACACCACACAAACCGGTCTTAAACCTCTGCCCTTTAATCTGCCAAGGGTTCCGGAGCACTGAAACTTCACGATAACAGCTAATCAGACTGGCAAATCTTGTCTCCTCAAAGGAATTCAAGAAGGTACAGACACTACAACATGTTACGCTAACCTTCAAACCAGACAATGAAGACACATGCTCTACTAAATAATCCCCTAACTACTTTAAAAGGCAGTCCTACATTCGTACTCCCTGCATTCGGTTAGGTTGGGACCCTAAATCCTATTTAGGACATCGATTCAATTTAAGTACCACAGTCAGTAGTGGTACGCCGGTACACATAATAAAATTAGATTCACTGGGAATCAGCTATGCTATGCTGAAACATTCCACAACGGATCAAGAGGTAAGGCTAAACAATCTTATGTGATAATTATATTGCTATAAGTGTGTTTTTCTTGCATTTCCTTTTGCCCCCTTTTACAGGCCTACCCCTACGTCGGTTCCAGCACACACCACACCGACTTAATTCCAATTACAAGGTATTTCACAATATGATATTAACCGACCACAAGTTTAAGGTCGAAGGCCTGTATTTGCGGGAGGAGTTAGCGTTCATATATAAACACTACTCCCCCCTTCCTACCTTGCCGTATACGCACGCTGTTCACACCACCCACCTCACCCTCTTAGACAATCCATTCGGGAGGGCCCCCTTTTACAGGCCTACCCGTACGTCGGATCCGGCACACCACACCGACTTTATTCCAATTACAAGGTATTTCACAATATGATATTAAACGACCACAAATATATATATATATATATATATATATATATATGATGTATGTATGTGTGTGTATATATATATATATATATATATATATATATATTTAAAAAAAGGAAAAAAGCCCTGCACTCCTACTCACTCAGTATACGTTGGACCAGGTGCTTGACTGCACTTGTAGACATGAAACAAAAATAGTCAGCACTCCCAGGGTTTGTAAAAAAATTCAAATTTTACTCCAATAGTCGACGTTTCAGCTCCACTTGGGAGCTTTCATCAGGACAGCTTACATGTATGCTGTCCTGATGAAAGCTCCCAAGTGGAGTTGAAATGTCGACTATTGGAGTAACATTTTAATTTTTTTACAAACCCTGGGAGTGATGACTATTTTTGTTTCATATATATATATATATACACAGGTGATACTCGAAATATTAGAATATCGTGCAAAAGTTAATTTATTTCAGTAATGCAACGTAAAAGGGGAAACTAATATATGAGATAGACGCATTACACGCAAAGCAAGATAGCCGTGATTTGTCATAAGTGCGATGATTATGGCTCACAGCTCATGAAAACCCCAAATCCACAATCTCAGTAAATTAGAATATTGTGAAAAAGTGCAATATTCTAGGCTCACAGTGTCCCACTCTAATCAGCTAAGTAAACCATAACACCTGCAAAGGGTTTTTGAGCCTTTAAATGGTCTCTCAGTTTGGTTCAGTAGGAATCACAATCATGGGGAAGACTGCCGACCTGACAGTTGTGCAGAAAACATTGACACCCTCCATAAGGAGGGAAAGCCTCAAAAGGTAATTGCGAAGGAAGATGGATGCTCCCAAAGTGCTGTATCAAAGCACATTAATAAAAAGTTATGTGGAAGTATGCTTCCTTCCGCAGACAAGCTTTATGGAGATGCTGACTTCATTTTCCAGCAGGACTTGGCACGTGCCCACACTGCCAAAAGCACCAAATCCTGGTTCAATGACCGTGGGATTACTGTGCTAGATTGGCCAGCAAACTCGCCTGACCTGAACCCCATAGAGAATCTATGGGGCATTGCCAAGAGAAAGATGAGAGACATGAGACCGAACAATGCAGAAGAGCTGAAGGCTGCTATTAAAGCATCCTGGTCTTCCATAACACCTCAGCAGTGCCACAGGCTGATTGAGGCAGTAATTGCTGCAAAAGGAGTCCAAACCAAGTACTGAGTCCATATGCATGCTTATACTTTTCAGAGGTCCAATATTGTTCTATGTACACTCCTTGTTTTATTGATTGCATGCAATATTCTAATTTACAGAGATTGTGGATTTGGGGTTTTCATGAGCTGTAAGCCATAACCATCGCACTTATGACAAATCACGGCTTGAACTATCTTGCTCTGCATGTAATGTGTCTATCTCATATATTAGTTTCCCCTTTTACGTTGCATTACTGAAATAAATTAACTTTTGCACGATATTCTAATTTTTCGAGTATCATCTGTATATATATTTCCTGGCCATATCCATGGCAGCAAAACATTGGGTAGCTCCTCCCTATCCCAATTGGACAGGAATAATAATTAAGTATTATAAGTACCACCACCCACCCCTCCTTACCCAGTCTTTTTTTCCTGTCCTATCCCTAGGACATGTTGGTCTTAAGACTATGACATTTTATTTTATGGCTTACCTGAGGATTAGTTCCTCCAGCCCCTTGGGAGTTTACCCTCTCTCCCCTGGGAAGTCTCCAGTACACGGCCCTGCGCAAAAGGTGTCCCCCTGGAGAAAACCCCTTTAGTTACCGGGGTTTTTCCTTTCTGTCATCTTGCAGCGACCCTAGGGGTAGCAAGTAAAGGATTATTCACAACAATGCGTCCACTTCCAAAGCTGGTTGGTTAGGAGAAAGGTCTACCCACCAGTAGCCATATGAAAGAAGATAAAGGTATGGATGCATAAACAGTATGTTTGAATTTACCGCCCAGGATGCCGTAAGCCGGTAAGTATTTCTTTATCCTGCACTTGTTACGTTTCCTCGGCGTTCGGGAGTTTCAGGGTGCCTGCGCGGCGTTCGTGTGAATGAGTGAGCAGGTGCAAACAAGAGTGCGTTTGCGTGCTACTTTTTTGTATGTGTTCGACGGTTCGCGAGTGCACATATCATTCGTGCACTCGTGGTCCGTTTACCAGGAAGCCGTTCGCGCGTTCACCGGACCCCTTTGCCCATGCGCGGTTTGATTGATGATGTCAGACGCCTGGCTCTTAAAGCGTCAAGTCTCATTTAGCTCAAATACTGATCAATTCTGGCAGAAGTAGGATTCCTGATCATAGGAGCTTCAACAGGAGAGTTTGTTAACCTCATCTTTGCTGGACTCTTTTCTTTCCTTTGGAAAAAGTAAGTTAATTTCTTATATTTTTCTTTTCTTGATACTCTTCTTGGTTCATCTGATTCACCAATTGACTTGCAGATGGATTCACGTTCAAGATCCAGGGAA
Organism: Pelobates fuscus; assembly: GCF_036172605.1. Classification (NCBI taxonomy): domain Eukaryota; kingdom Metazoa; phylum Chordata; class Amphibia; order Anura; family Pelobatidae; genus Pelobates; species Pelobates fuscus. The sequence goes on from NC_086327.1 coordinate 69,684,618, forward strand.
TCGGATTCATCTCATCATAATAGGTCACAATCAAAGCAATATAGGTATGCTATTTTTTTCCATTAAAAAAAAAAAAGAGTGGGAAAGTACTCAAAGGCACGTTTGTTTGTTGTAGTGCCAGAGGTACAAAGACTTCAGGATCGTCCAAAGGTAAGTCGCCCAAAAGGATGCTGTGCATATCCTGTGACAACAGAGCCATAGAAGGGAAACGTCTATGTTCAGATTGTCTCTCAGCAGCTGCAGGACCATCTCAAAATCTGATAGGAGATCATCTGCCAAAGGAAAATTCTCCAGGTTATACCATTTGAGCCCAAAGATGCGGAGACATGGGATTTTGCACCCAAGGTTGATGCTGCAGTGGTCACACTACCTTACCGGTGGATGATGCGGGTTCCTTTAGGGATCCGAAGGATCGGAAGATGGAGTACTATCTTTCCAAGTCTTATGTGGCCTCAGGCACGAGTCTTCACCCTGCCGTCACTCTCACGTCAGTTACAAGAACAATGAAGGTTTGGCTACAAGAACTGGAAGAGGATATCAGGAGTGGCAGAAGCCGTCCCTCCATATTGGATAGCCTGAAAGATATGAGATTAGCCATTGATTTTTCATCTGAAGCAGCAGTTGATCTAGTAAGAAATCTTTCTAGAAATATGTTTTTTACAATTTCCACCAGACGGGCTTAGGTCTTGGGCGGCCAATGCTTCTTCCAAGAATAGTTTATGTTCCTTACCATTTCATGGGAATATGTTATTTGGTAAGAACCTGGACGAATGTATAAAAAGGGCTGCCGAAGGGAATAGAGCCTTTCTACCACAGGAAAGGAAATATAAAGGGACCTTTCATGCCCGTTGAGAATACCATTCCTTTCGGGATAGTAGATCATACAAGCCCGGGAGGGAATATGCCAGATTTCAATCTGGGAGAGAAGCCCAATCTGGAGGAAGAGGAGGCAAGTCCTGATCTATAAGACGCCTACTTTCACATACCCATTGTGCAGTCCCATCAAAAGTTCCTGCGGTTTGCTGTAGTGTAAGGCCACTTCCAGTTTAGAGCCCTTCCGTTTAGACTAAATACGGCCCCGAGGACGTTCACAAAAGTATTAGTGGTCCTGATCGCAGAACTGAGGAAGCAGAATATCGCTATCTACCATTATTTGGACGACATCCTGATCTTAGGAAACAACAGGGATACTTTAACCTCCCAAGCTATCACCAGTATTCAGTTTTATCAAGCTCATGGCTGGAAAATCAATGCCAAGAAGAGCCACCTCCACCCAACCCAATCTTTCTCTGGCAAGAATTGCAAAACTCAGGAAACAATTAAGAAAAATGTTAATGTCCAGTATTGCTCCTGCAAAAGCGGTAATGATTCTCCTCGAGTCTTCCACAATAGGTCTGACCAGATGAGCACAGTGGAGGATGAGACCATTCCAAGCCAATTTCCTAATGCAATTTTCCTCCAGGAATCTTCTCCAACCCATCAAGGTATCCCTGGCCATATGCCATTCTCTAATCTGGTGGCTGAGCAAAGAACACCTATCCAGGGGCTTTCCGCTGGGGGACATTGCATGGATAACGGTGACAACAGATGCCAGCCAATGGGGGTGGGGTGCCCATTGTCTCCACGACTTTGCGCAGGAGGAATGGAGTTTCATTACAAGCAACGTGCATTCCAATCTGCTAGAACTTCTGGCGGTGTCAGGATTACAGTATGATCCAGCACGTAGAATTGTGTAAGACAGAGGACTGATAGGTAACGTATACCGGACCTTAGAATGGCCGGACTAACGTACCAAAGAATAGTCAGGAATAGCCGAGGTCAAGGGATACAGAAAGAGACACAACGATAAGGAAAAGCCAGGAGTCAGGGATGCCAGAAAACAGGGAAGTCAAAAACTCAGCATTAACCCTTCTGTGGATTATGTTGCTGCTCGGCACAACTTTTCCTGTGTGGACAGTAAATGTCATTAACCACATTTTTATAAGCGGATGAATACGTGACAGGCGGTTGAAGCACTTCTCAGTACATCTCAAGGGTCAGTGGGTAAAGATAAGAACAGACAACACCACGGCGGTAACCTATATCAATCATCAAGGGGGAACCAGGAGTGGCAAGATGATGGAAATTATGAAGCACCTGATGTGGTGGGTTCAGAGGAATCTGGCAGGTCTTACAGCCATCCATCTACCAGGGAAATGGAATCAACCAGCAGATTTCCTCAGCAGATCCAGGATATAACCAGGGGAATGGTGGTTATCGGACAAGGTATTCCGCACTATTGTAGAGAAGTGGGGTCTCCCGCAAGTGGACCTGCTGGCAACTCGAGCCAGCAGGAAAGTGGGGGATTTCTTTACGAAAGAGAAAGACCATCTGGCACTGGGGAGAGATGCTCTATCCAGTCCCTGGAGATTCAACATGAGGTATGCGTTTCCTCCATTTCCACTGACCTTCCCAATCCTGAGGAGAATGAGAACAGAGCAGGTATCTCTCATCTTGATAGCACCTTGTTGGCCTCGGAGGCCTTGGTTTCCCCTGCTCCAAAGTCTTTGTGTGGAACCTCCACTTCAGCTCCCGAGAGTTCTGGATCTACTGTTCCAGGGCCCGGTGTTGCATCCAGACCCAATTTCCATCAATCTCATGGCATGGAGACTGAAAGGGACAGGCTTGCGAGCGGAGGCTTCTCTCAAGCAGTGATAGACACTATGCTGAAGGCACGAAAGCATTCCACTTCAGCCACCTGCTATAGAGTATGGGACGTTTTTTCCACCTGGGCTCTTCCTAAATGCATTGATATACAGAATCCCTCTTCCACGGATATATTGGAGTTCCTACAGTCTGGTCTTGATAAAGGCCTAAGTTATAATACGTTAAAGGTGCACCTTTCAGCATTATCCGCCTTGACCAATCACAGGTGGGCCTTGGATGCGGATGTTATCAGGTTCATTAAAGGAGTACTTAAAATTAAACCTCCAATTAAGCCATTTGTCCCCTTTTGGAATCTGCCTCTGGTCCTCAATGCCTTGAAATTGGAGCCCTTTGAACCTTTTAAATCAATTCCCCTGCATTTTCTCTCTATCAAGATGGCCTTGTTAATTGCCTTAGCTTCTGGCAGGAGAGTATCAGAACTTCACGCCCTATCCATTGAGGAGGCCTTTACGTTTTTTCACAAGGACAGGGTTATTCTCCGTACATTTCCTGAGTTTAGACCAAAAGTCACCTCCGCCTTTCATATCAACAAAGATATTGTTCTTCCATCTCTGAGATCTGAACTACAAGAAGAAGAGGGTAAAGCAGACCTATCTTCATTGGACCTAGTGAGATGTCTTTGAATATATATTGAAAGAACTGTCGCTTGGCGCTCATCTCAGAGTCTCTTGGTCCTTCATAACGGTGGTAGAAAGGGCATGCAGGCCCCCAAAACAACCATTAGCAGGTGGATAGTGGCGGCTATTGTACAAGCCTATCAATCTTCAGAATGCCCGGTTCCTGTGGGTCTTAAAGCCCATTCCACTAGGGCCCTCTCATCCTCCTGGGCAGCCGCAGTCAGAGTCTCTCCTGAACTCATTTGTAAGGCAGCCACGTGGTCTTCAACCAATACATTCATTAGGAGTTACCAGATTGATGTCACAGCAGGTCTATCAGATCAATTTGCTAAATCCGTTCATCCAGTATCTGATACGTGATTTCTCTTTGTTTTGTCACTTGATTGTGGTGCTAATACACTTTTGCATTCAAAATGTTTTCGAGTCTGTGTCTTCTTCCCTCCCTGGGTTATTGCTTGGGTATTACCCAATGTTGTGCTGACATGGATATGGCCAGGAAAATGGAAAATGTATTTATACTTACCAAAATTTTCTTTTCCTGGGCATAGGCCATGGCAGCACAAGGGTCCCACGTCATATTCCGGCTCCCAGCTACAGCAGACAGCCCGCGCGGCGAGTGGAAGCAGAGAGCACACAGCTCCCTCACTGCGTCTGAGATTGACACAGGCACCCGACCCACTGGACCCCAGGGACAAGTCCACACCAGCACTCCAGGTAGGGAGGCTGGGTGGACATTTTTTAATAATAAAAAAAAAATTGTATGTGTGTGTGTGTGTGTGTCTGTAAGTGTGTTTGTGAATGTGTGTGTCTGTGAATGTATGTGTGTGTGTTTGTGTGTCTGTGAGTGTCTGTGAATGTGTGCGTGTGTCTGTGTATGTGTGTCTGCAAGTGTGTGTGTGTCTGAGTGTATGGGTATGTGTGTGAGTGTATGGGTATGTGTGTGAGTGTATGGGTGTGTGTGTGTGTGTCTGTGAATGTATGTGTGTGTGCACGCGTATATATATGTGTGTGTCTGTGTATATATATACACACACACACATGTGTATATTATTTTTTTGGGGGGGTGGGAAAAGAGTTTATTCCCCAGGACTTCTCTGGAGATGTCCTGATCTCCCCTGACGGCTCACGCAGAGTCGGCGCTATCTGAGTGCCGGCTCTGCTCTTAGCCTCCATGGGCTGGCGGGGAGATCAAAGATCTACCTCACCAACCCACAGCAACACGGAGGGAGGTAGGAGAGGACCCGGGGAGCTCTAGACAGCAGCTCTGCCAGGTTCCTCTCACGAGATCTGAGCATTGCCACGGCAACACTCAGATTTCGCGAGAGTTAACTCTAGCTCCGCAGGCTAGAGTTCACTCTCCACTGGACCACAAGGGATGGCACATGGCAGCAAGGATCCCCCCTCCCTACATAAAGTAGGGAGGGGGGATATTTACTAATCAGCCCCCACCTCCACAATCCCTCCCAACATACAGCCCACACACACACACACAGCACCTAGACACATACAGCACGCTCACACACACAGTACACTAACCGCACCCTCACAAACACACACAGCACCTTTACAAACACACAACACCCTCACACACAGCACACTAACAGCACCCTCACAAACACACACACACACACACACACACAAACAGCACCCTCACAAATACACAACACCGACACACATTACACACAAACGGCACCATCACACAAACGGCACCATCACACAAACGCACACATCACACAAACAGCACCCTCACACAGCACAGTAACAGGACCCTAACAAACACACAAACACCCTCACACAGCACACTACTAGCACCCTCACACACAAACAGCACGCACACAAACACCCTCACCCATATAGCACACTACCAGCACCCTCACACACACATCACACTAACAGCACCCTCACACCACCCTCACACAGCACACTAGCAGCCCACACACACACAGCAGTGTATATGTGTGTGTGTATATATATATATATATATATATATATATATATATATATATGTATTACATATATATACATGCGGCGTGTTTGTGCTTTAGGGTGCACACCCTAATGCAACAGACTGCGCACGCCTATGCCCCGCAGCTCAAAGGAAGTTTAGGCCGAAATCCAAGCCTTAGGCACTTCAGACCTCGAACACCCCATGGAAACAGTGGTGAAAGCTCAGAGCTCTGTAGTAACGCATGCAGACTATATGGCCCGGCAACTGGATAACCTAGAGATGCAGGTGGAGGACCTCTCAAATCATTCCAGGTGCAATAATTTGCGCATACGAAGCCTCTTAGAATCTCCCAATGAAGGGCCTTTAGCAGTGAAACTGGAGGAATACTTTAAACACCTACTGCCAGATCTACGTGAGGAGAAATGGACGAGTGACCAAGCCCACAGGCCACTGCGATGCAGGCAGATGGAAGTAGCGTTACCCTGCGATGTAATTCTCCACTTCAACTACTACTCCACTAAGCAATTGTGATATATAGCAGGGACAGCATCCTTCACTATCAGGATGCTGAGCTGTCCATTTACCAAGATCTGCCTACAACGCCAGAAGGACTGGAAACCTATCACTGAGCTCCTACAAAGGAAAGACACCAGATAAACCTAGGGTCACCCCTTGAAGTTTATAGCCTTCCAAGCCGGCACCTTGCAGCCAGGCAGTGATCCTGCACCATTCCTTCAGGGACTAAACAGATGCCCATGCGCCCAGACTCACCTCTCCCCCCAGCGAGTGACATGAAGTTCCAGGCCATCACAGAACCCAACAAACCTTGGCATGGTGGAACACCCACTAAACACCCACTATCATAATGGTCCTAAGCTAAGTAAAAAGATGGTATTGGGACCACTGAGCTGGGGGGATTGTGGCCCTGAGGGAAGGATAGAAGCCACCATAACATGCCACATACACAACAAATGTCTGAATCTTTGACGACTCACACAATTAACATTTTTGCTGCACTGTACATAGTTGTTTTTGACCATATATGATTTTTTCCACGCACTGTTTCAGTAACAGTTAGGCATTTGGAAGGACACGGCTTAAAGCTTGTTGCTTGCCACTCTCAGCCCCCCACAAGCCCCTGGGAGCTTGGGCAGCATCCCCACAATACCACCTCACTTGAGTCCACTTATGCTAAGCGGCTATGCCACTTAGGCATCTACAAACATGCAGATAGGCTGGGGGGGAGGGAAGGCAACGTCATCAAAGCCCCATACAAGGCTGACATCTGGGACATGGTGGGGGAGGGAGGAGGTGGCGGGCCGGGCAATTACAGAGGTATACTTATATCACCCTACAGAACTCATGGATACACTCCACATCAACACTTCCGCCACTTTAAAAGGTCACACACGGACACTCTATGCCATAATAAGGGGGTGTAACCTCATGAGAACACTTCTTTTTTCTTTAAATGCAAATTGACATGGTAAGGTGTAATATAACTATTTCATAGGTCGTGTGCATTGTAGCACAGCGGATTGGGGCTTGGAGGTGCCACAATGAGATTCCAACTGGGGGAAGCTCACAACCCCAGGCTTCTCTGGCGATCTGTAAGACCAGACTGTTTGTTTACAATGTTCATACATTATGTTACATTATGTTTTCCTCTTTCCTTTCTGGTCTCTCCCCATGGCATGGGAAACTCTCGCCTTATGCGAACTCTACAGCTCATTTCCACTCTCCTGGCCTGACTCTATACTTCCAAACCGCACTACCCAGGTATATAAACACAGCCTCACAATGCTGTTAAAAGTACTTTTAACCCCTTAAGGACGGAGCCAAATGTACAAGTTGTGATCAAAACAAAACGTAAACAAACCACAGAATTTGGCTCTATGTCTGTTCAACTATAATTTACCTCTTTCATACTAATTGCACCCACACTTATTATATATCGTTTTGTTCAGGGGAAACAGGGCTTTCATTCCATATCAAACATTCATATATAGAACTCCACTTTATATGAATAAAATCTAAAAAAGTTAGAAAAATTAAGAAATTTTGATATTTTTCAATTTCTGCATGTCAATTTAACTGTTAATGTCACAATACCGTTTGGTTTTACTACAATAAAACATACATATTTGTATTCAGAAATGCCTCATGAGTAAAACAGTAACCCCCATGTATAGGTTTTATGGTGTTTTGGAAAGTTACAGGGTCAAATATACGTCTTGTCTATTTATTAATTTTTTACATAGAAGTTTCACAGATTGGTTTGCTGGGCCTAGGTTGCCTTTGATACCGTATGGCAGCCAAGAAATGTAAGTTACCCCATCATGGCATACCATTTGAAAAAGTAGACATCCCAGGGTATTCAAAATGGGGTATGCCCAGTCTTTTGTAGTAGCCACTTGGGCATAAACGCTAGCCAAAGTTAGTGTTAGTTTTTAATTTTTCAAATAAAAACTGTACTTTTACTGAGAATATTATTGTCAGTAAATAGTTTACTGCCCTGAAACACTCCTAGTTCTTTTAAGGGATGTCTCACGAGTGCCATGGTACCCCCCAATGTATAGGTTTTATGTTTTTTTTTTACGTTACAGGGTCATATATACGGCTTATCCATTTATGCTTTTTCACAATGGAATTTGTCAGATTAGTTTGCTGTGTCTAGGCTGCCTTTGAGGCCGTATGGCAGCCAAGAAATGAAAATTACCCCTTAATGGCATACCATTTGAAAAATTAGACATCCCAGGGTATTCAAAATTGGGTATGGCCAGTCTTTTGTAGTAGCCATTTGGGCACAAATGCTAGCCAAAGTTAGTGTTCTGTTTTTTTTTTTTGCGTTTTTCGCATAACAACTGTACTTTTACTGATAATATTAACGTCAGTATATAGTTTACTGCCCTGAAACACTCCCAGTTCAGTTCAGTGATGTCTCACGAGCGCCAAGGTACCCCCCATGTATAGGTTTTATGTATTTTTTTCAAGTTACAGGGTCATATATACGGCTTATCCATTTATGCTTTTTCACAATGGAATTTGTCAGATTAGTTTGCTGTGTCTAGGCTGCCTTTGAGGCCGTATGGCAGCCAAGAAATGAAAATTACCCCTTAATGGCATACCATTTGAAAAAGTAGACATCCCAGGGTATTCAAAATTGGGTATGGACAGTCTTTTGTAGTAGCCATTTGGGCACAAATGCTAGCCAAAGTTAGTGTTCCGTTTTTTTTTTTGCGTTTTTCACATTAAAACTGTACTTTTACTGATAATATTAACGTCAGTATGTAGTTTACTGCCCTGAAACACTCCCAGTTCTGTTCAGTGATGTCTCACGAGCGCCAAGGTACCCCCCATGTATAGGTTGTATGTTTTTTTTTTTAAAGTTACAGGGTCATATATACGGCTTATCCATTTATGCTTTTTCACAATGGAATTTGTCAGATTAGTTTGCTGTGTCTAGGCTGCCTTTGAGGCCGTATGGCAGCCAAGAAATGAAAATTACCCCTTAATGGCATACCATTTGAAAAAGTAGACATCCCAGGGTATTCAAAATTGGGTATGGCCAGTCTTTTGTAGTAGCCATTTGGGCACAAATGCTAGCCAAAGTTAGTGTTCTGTTTTTTTTTTTGCGTTTTTCACATAACAACTGTACTTTTACTGATAATATTAACGTCAGTATATAGTTTACTGCCCTGAAACACTCCCAGTTCTGTTCAGTGATGTCTCACGAGCGCCAAGGTACCCCCCATGTATAGGTTTTATGTTTTTTTTTCAAGTTACAGGGTCATATATACGGCTTATCCATTTATGCTTTTTCACAATGGAATTTGTCAGATTAGTTTGCTGTGTCTAGGCTGCCTTTGAGGCCGTATGGCAGCCAAGAAATGAAAATAACCCCTTAATGGCATACCATTTGAAAAAGTAGACATCCCAGGGTATTCAAAATTGGGTATGGCCAGTCTTTTGTAGTAGCCATTTGGGCACAAATGCTAGCAAAAGTTAGTGTTCCGTTTTTTTTTTGCGTTTTTCACATAAAAACTGTACTTTTACTGATAATATTAACGTCAGTATGTAGTTTACTGCCCTGAAACACTCTCAGTTCTGTTCAGTGATGTCTCATGAGCGCCAAGGTACCCCCCATGTATAGGTTGTATGTTTTTTTTTTTAAAGTTACAGGGTCATATATACGGCTTATCCATTTATGCTTTTTCACAATGGAATTTGTCAGATTAGTTTGCTGTGTCTAGGCTGCCTTTGAGGCCGTATGGCAGCCAAGAAATGAAAATTACCCCTTAATGGCATACCATTTGAAAAAGTAGACATCCCAGGGTATTCAAAATTGGGTATGGCCAGTCTTTTGTAGTAGCCATTTGGGCACAAATGCTAGCCAAAGTTAGTGTTCTGTTTTTTTTTTTGCGTTTTTCGCATAACAACTGTACTTTTACTGATAATATTAACGTCAGTATATAGTTTACTGCCCTGAAACACTCCCAGTTCAGTTCAGTGATGTCTCACGAGCGCCAAGGTACCCCCCATGTATAGGTTTTATGTTTTTTTTTCAAGTTACAGGGTCATATATACGGCTTATCCATTTATGCTTTTTCACAATGGAATTTGTCAGATTAGTTTGCTGTGTCTAGGCTGCCTTTGAGGCCGTATGGCAGCCAAGAAATGAAAATTACCCCTTAATGGCATACCATTTGAAAAAGTAGACATCCCAGGGTATTCAAAATTGGGTATGGACAGTCTTTTGTAGTAGCCATTTGGGCACAAATGCTAGCCAAAGTTAGTGTTCCGTTTTTTTTTTTGCGTTTTTCACATTAAAACTGTACTTTTACTGATAATATTAACGTCAGTATGTAGTTTACTGCCCTGAAACACTCCCAGTTCTGTTCAGTGATGTCTCACGAGCGCCAAGGTACCCCCCATGTATAGGTTGTATGTTTTTTTTTTTAAAGTTACAGGGTCATATATACGGCTTATCCATTTATGCTTTTTCACAATGGAATTTGTCAGATTAGTTTGCTGTGTCTAGGCTGCCTTTGAGGCCGTATGGCAGCCAAGAAATGAAAATTACCCCTTAATGGCATACCATTTGAAAAAGTAGACATCCCAGGGTATTCAAAATTGGGTATGGCCAGTCTTTTGTAGTAGCCATTTGGGCACAAATGCTAGCCAAAGTTAGTGTTCTGTTTTTTTTTTTGCGTTTTTCACATAACAACTGTACTTTTACTGATAATATTAACGTCAGTATATAGTTTACTGCCCTGAAACACTCCCAGTTCTGTTCAGTGATGTCTCACGAGCGCCAAGGTACCCCCCATGTATAGGTTTTATGTTTTTTTTTCAAGTTACAGGGTCATATATACGGCTTATCCATTTATGCTTTTTCACAATGGAATTTGTCAGATTAGTTTGCTGTGTCTAGGCTGCCTTTGAGGCCGTATGGCAGCCAAGAAATGAAAATAACCCCTTAATGGCATACCATTTGAAAAAGTAGACATCCCAGGGTATTCAAAATTGGGTATGGCCAGTCTTTTGTAGTAGCCATTTGGGCACAAATGCTAGCAAAAGTTAGTGTTCCGTTTTTTTTTTGCGTTTTTCACATAAAAACTGTACTTTTACTGATAATATTAACGTCAGTATGTAGTTTACTGCCCTGAAACACTCTCAGTTCTGTTCAGTGATGTCTCACGAGCGCCAAGGTACCCCCCATGTATAGGTTGTATGTTTTTTTTTTTTAAAGTTACAGGGTCATATATACGGCTTATCCATTTATGCTTTTTCACAATGGAATTTGTCAGATTAGTTTGCTGTGTCTAGGCTGCCTTTGAGGCCGTATGGCAGCCAAGAAATTAAAATTACCCCTTAATGGCATACCATTTGAAAAAGTAGACATCCCAGGGTATTCAAAATTGGGTATGGACAGTCTTTTGTAGTAGCCATTTGGGCACAAATGCTAGCCAAAGTTAGTGTTCCGTTTTTTTTTTTGCATTTTTCACATAAAAACTGTACTTTTACTGAGAATATTATTGTCCGTATATAGTTTACTGCCCTGAAACACTCCTAGTTCTGTTCAGTGATGTCTCACGAGCGCCATGGTACTCCCCATGTATAGGTTTTATGGGGTTTTGGAAAGTTACAGGGTCAAATATACACTTGTCCATTTTTGGTTTTACACATTGAAAATTGGCAAAGCGATTTTCTGGGCCTATCTTGCCTTTGAGAGAGCATGGCAGCCTGGGTAATAACATTTCCACTATTTTGGCATACCATTTTCAAAAGTAGGCAACCCAGAGTATTTCAAATGGTGCATTTTAAGATGTTTGGTCGAACCACTTCATCAGAAATGAAGGCCCCACATAGCGGTAATATTTTTATTTGTGCTTTTTTCCACACATGAACTCAATTTTCACAGGACATTTCTTATTCCTGGTATGAGTTATTGCAACAAAGCCTCACTATTTTTTTTTAACATTGTCTCCTTAATATATCAGTACCCCCATGTACTGGATTTTCTGTTTTTTGGGGGGAAGTCACAGGGACAAATAAATTAGATGTCCATTTCAAAGTTGGATTTTTGACAAAGTGATTTGATGTGGCTATTTAGAGAGCGTGGCAGCCTGGGTAATAATATTTCCACCGTTATGGCATACCATTTTCAAAAGTCTGCAACCCAGAGTACAACAAATGGCAGACCTTGAGATTTTTGGTCTAGCCATTTTAACAGAAATGATAGGCCGATGCAGCAATTTCTACTTTTATTTTTGTCTTTTTAACCCCTTAAGGACCAAACTTCTGGAATAAAAGGGAATCATGACATGTCACACATGTCATGTGTCCTTAAGGGGTTAATCACATAAATTGCATTTTCACTAGAAATGTCATCATCCTGGTATTAGTTAGTGCACTAAAACCTCAGTTTTTTGATTTAACACTATCTTCTGAATATAACGGTACCCCCACGTATCATTATTTCAGATTCTTTCCGATAAGTACAGGGCAAAATATATTAGATGCCCTTTTAGCTTGTAAGTTTGACAAAGTGATTTGCTGGGCCTATGTGGCTATTTAGAGAGCATGGCAGCCTGGGTAATTACATTTCCACCGTTATGGCATACCATTTTCAAAAGTAGGCAACCCAGAGTACAACAAATGGCAGACCTTGAGATGTTTGGTCTAGCCATTTTAACAGAAATGATAGGCCCATGTAGCAATATCTACTTTTATTTTTGTCTTTTTAATCACATAAATTGCATTTTCACTAGGAATGTCATCATCCTGGTATTAGTTAGTGCACTAAAACCTCAGTATTTTGATTTAACACTGTCTTCTGAATATAACGATACCTACATGTACAATGTTTCCAGGTTTTTAGTATATCACAGGAATAGTAAAGTACCACCACATACACTTTGATCTGAAGGCAGAGAGAGGCAGATAGATCTTTGACTCAGATACTGTAGCATTAACCCTGTGATTAGTTTTTTTGCTTTTTTTGTGAAGGCACATTTCAAGTACTACAAATATAGTATTTTGAGTTGTTTGGTGTAGCCACTTTAGAATGGCTAGCATAAACAGGGACAGGCCAAGGTCAGGGGAATCCAGAAATCAGAGTAGTCGGTAAAACAAGCCAATGGGTCGGTACAGGCAGCTAACGAAGCATAGTCAGGACAAGCCGAGGTCAGGGAATCCAGGGAAATCAAGCAAACAAACTGCCAAAGTACCATACAGAGTGATTTAGTAGTTCAGCTCTGTATGGTAGACTTTGAAACAGTCTGTTATGCAGAGGGCGGGTAGGGATTGACAGGAGGGACAATAATAACTGGAGTCCTTTCGGACTCCTCTTTTCCAGCACACACGGCATTTTCGTTGGGGTGACCTTTTACAGGGTGTGGGGGGGATTCGGGAAGGGAAATGTTTGCTGAAAAGTCGTTGGACATCTTCTGATTCCAAAGGAGGGTTAGGATTTGGGGTCTGGGCAAATATAATTTGAGACACAATTTGGACCATAAACTCTAGAAATGGGCATGGTCTACCTATGGCTTCCTTTTTATAAAGCACATAGGCATTGAAAATTGCAATCTGGGTTATGTAGATCGCAATTTTCTTGTACCAGGTCCTACTCTTCCGGTTCACCAGATAGGGCTGTATGCACTGATCAGCCAAGTCTACTCCACCCATAAACTTGCTGTAATCTACAATGCACTTCGGCTTCTCCAGCTGCTCAGTTCTACCTCTCACAGATACTGGCACTGAAGTTTCGTCGTGCATTGTAGACAACATGTACACATCTTTCCTATCGGTGAAGCGAAGGGCAAGCAACTCATCCTGGCGGAGCGCTGAAAGGGAGCCTCTACTGCGTCTACCTCTTGCCAGGGTTTGGGGGAAACCTCTACGATTCTTACGCACTGTGCCACAGGCTACGGTCTCAAAGCAAAATAGAGTTTTAAATAACTCTATGCTTGTGTAATAGTTGTCGACCCATAGCCTGTATCCCTTATTTAACAAGGGAAGGATTAGGTCCCATACTATCTTGCCACATGTACCCACAGAATCAGGGCATCCTGGTGGGTCAAGATGGCTATCCTTCCCCTGATAAATACGAAACGCCCATGTATATCCAGATTTTGATTCACACAATTTATAAAATTTTACACCGTAACGGGACCGTTTAGAAGGGAAATACTGTTTAAAAAGTAATCTGCCCTTAAATTTCATTAAGGACTCATCTATACAAATATTTTTTTCAGGGACATAATTTTGGGAGAATTTGTCTGACAGGAGTTCAATTAGGGGCCGAATTTTGTATAGCCTGTCAAACGATGGGTCGTTTCTTGGGGGGCACAGTGTGTTGTCGTTGAAGTGGAGGAAACGCAGCAGCTGCTCATAGCGATCCCTCTTCATAACCCCAGGGAAAAGAGGGGTCGCCAGGATGGGGTGCTTGTACCAGTAGGACCTGGTACTCGGCTTTTTGACAATGCCCATAACTAGAGTTAGGGCCCAAAATTTGCGCATTTCTGCGAGATCCGTGGGGTGCCACATATTACGCCGATTGTAATGTGACACTGGAATCGCAGTCAGATATTGGTTGGCAAATAAATTGGTTTGCTCAACCAATAACTGAAATACGTCCTCTGTCATAAACAAATAAAAATATTTTAGGGGCTCCCAAGCATCCACCATAGCTGTGATGCCAGGGGTCGCCGTAAATGGGGGAATATCTGGGGCCGTCAGGTTTGGGGGCACCCAGTCTCCATCTGGCATTGGACTTGCTGAGCGTCCTCTTGGTGGTGGTGGTGGGGCACCGACACTAGAGGAGTCAGTCATAACCTCAATGACAGAGGCAGTGATAGTGTCACTGTCTTGCAGAGTGTCACTATCACTGCCTGCCAGAATGGCATACGCCTCCTCAGCCGAGTAGCGACGTGCCATTCTAGGGGGGGCTACTCAATAATTAATAAAAAAAAAATCTAAGGGGGAAATTACTAAATTCCTACCTGCCTAACACCCTACTACCCACCCTCAGAAACCCACAAAAAATAAAATAAATGTACTGATCGCAGTTTAGGCTGCTGCGACCAGTACAGAAAGGGTTAATTTTTATTTTATTTTTTTGTTTTTTTAATAAAAATAACCCCCCCCCCCAAAAAAAGTCAGCCTGATCAGAGAGCCCTCTGATCACAGTGATCACTGGTAAAATACTGTACAGTAGCGATACTGTACAGTACAGTGATCACGGCAGCGGGGAAAGGGTTAAGGGAGATTTGGGTTGCTGCGGCTGACAAAGGGTAAAAAAAAAATTTTTTTGACCCTAAACAAATTTAATTAATAATAGTACAAATGTACTAAAATCCCTAAACAGGGTGATCACAGTGTTAAATGCTGTGATCAGCACTGGAAGGGTTAATTTTTTTTTTTTTAACTTTTTCTCTCTTTTTTTTACAATTTTCTCTCCACAGGGCTCTACAGGAACGATCTCTCTGCCTCTCTCTCTCAGATCGAAGTGAGGTGAGGAGAGGGGCAGAGACAATGTGTCAGCCAGTGATTTAAAATCATTGGCTGACACATTGTAACAGTGATCGCAGTGACTGGCTGTCACTGCGATCACAAACTGCAGATCACCACGGATTGGCCACAGGGGACTTGCCTGGGTTGCCAGGCAGGTCCCCCAACAGTGATCTGCAGTTTGGGAGGGATCAGGGACCTGTGGGAGGGCTAAAACGCCGCGGCGTGCTATGCCGCCGTGAAGGCGTTTAAGCCCATTAACGCCGGGACGGCATAGCACGCCGTAACGGCGCAAATGGGTTAATGTAAAGGGGTTAAATGTCCCCACTAAGCAGCGATTACTCTTGCGCGAGTTAAAAGCAAAAGGAACTGACATTGCACTAATCCAGGAAACGCACCTTCCCAGGTTGGCCACGGTCAGACTGACTGATAGCCAGTACACCAGGTCCTTTGAGACCAGAGCACTGCGTAAGTGTGCAGGAGTAGCATTAATCACACATAAATTATGCCCCATCCAGGTAACGGGTACTGTAGCAGACCCGGAGAGCCGGTATATTTCCATATCGGGTACCCTGCACAACACTATATTACACATTATTAGTGTGTTTTCTCCCAATGAACCTCATTCCCAATATTGGAACATGCTCACAACAATGATTGCTACAGAAAGGGGAGGCGTACTTGTGTGTTGGGGCTAATGCTGTGCCGTGTCCGGCAGTTGACAAGAGCACAAAACCGGGGGGGGTGCAGTCCCACGTTAGAGGTCACAGGAAAAAATATTTGACTAATTTCTTGTCAACACCAATTTCCTAGATGCGCAGCGGATCCAGAATCCAAACACTCAGGAGTTTACATTCCACTCCACATCACACAGTACATACTCAAGGATCGACAACATCCTTCTTAATGGGACGGGTATGGCAAAACTCACACCCTCTGCAATAAACAGCATAAACTGGTATGACCATGCAAAAATCAAGGTCACACTGGACAGACTCAAGTACAGCTCTAACCGGACATGGAAACTAAACAGTAGCCTTCTAAGGGACAAAGATTTATGTGATACCACAAGCACAAACATATCGGAATACTTTACTAACAACATCTCACCAGACATTGACCCAGTAGCCATTTGGACCTCCCACAAGGTGGTCCTGAGGGGCCACTTCATCAAAGTAGCTACACACAAAAAAACAACACACAACTCACCTCCTCTTAGAGCTGCAAGCAGCTTTGAGAAGAGCTGAACCGCAACACAAAACCAACCCCACAGCAAGCAAACTGACGGAACTCAACACGCTGTGACACTCTATCAGAGTTATCCCTGGAGGGGGTGGCTTACTCCATTCAGTGGTCTCAGTACTTGTTTTATGAAAAATATAACAAAATGTATACAATGCTAGCCAGAGCACTGCACCCACGTAGTGGATTTCAACCCTTTACTAAGGCTCCTTGCAAGCTTGACTTATGCGAACTCTACAGCTCTTGGCCCAACTCTATACCAAACTGTGCTGCCCAAGTATATACATACAGCCCCACAATGGCGCTAAAAGTACTATCTTTTAATGTAAAGGGGTTGAATATCCCCTCTAAGCAGCAATTGCTCTTGCGCAAGTAAAAAACAAAAGGGTCTGACATTGCCTTAATTCAGGAAACGCACCTCCCCAGGTCGGCCACGGCCAGACTGACTGATAGCCAGTACACTGACGGCTCAGAGGAAGTTCTTAATTATTTTGTTATATTTTAAAACCATAATGAGAGATTTAGATCTAGAGAGATGTGTTAAAAATAATGAGATAAACACAAAAACTTTTTTTTTTAAAGTGCACACCTTAATAGACTCAATTACTATCACCACCCCTTGTCTTAAAGGTATACCAAAAAGCCAACTGATTAGTCCAAGACGTTCCCTAGATTTACTAGCCTTAACAGAAACATGGCTCTCCCTCTCTGACACTGCTGCCCCTGCATCTTTATCCTTTGGTGGTCTTCAACTTACCCACAACCCAAGACACTCTGAATGTAAAGGTGGTGATGTATAGTTTCTACTCTCATCTCACTGCTCCTTTAAACCTCTACCCAGCCCCACCCCCTTCCCTCTCTTTCCCATCATTTGAAATTCATTATTTTTTCACCTTTTCAAACTCTTCTCTGCTAACATTGCTGTTATTTATCGCCCAACTGGTTCCCCCCTCCTCTTCCTTCACCACTTTGCTGCCTGGCTACCCTACTTCATCGCTTCTAATATTCCATCCCTAATTCTCAGGGGACTTCAATATTCCGATTAACCCACCTTTGACCTCAGCAGCCTCTAAACTACTTTCAATTACCTCCTCCCTCAGGCTATCGCAGTGGGATAATTCTCCCACCCATGTAGCTGGCAATACCCTCAAGCACATTTTCTCTTATGCATGTCTTATGCATCTAATATCTGCAACACTCCATTTCCTCTCTCTGATTGCCACCTCTTATCGTTTGCTCTCAAGTATCCCCTCACGCAACAACCTCAGCCTAATCCTCCTCAACTCAGGAAGAACCTTAATTCTATTGACCTTCAGGAGCTGTCAGCTGATATTGATTCACAACTGCTATCCATCCCTTCCCTCTCCTGTCCCTCACTGGCCATCTTGACATATAACACTACCGTCACCTCTGTCTTTAACGCTGCAGCCCTGCTCCAAACATGCACCTCGAGGAGGACACACCCCAATCGTGGCATACTAAATCAACATGCCACCTGCAAATATGCTCCCGTTATGCTGAACATTCCTGGATGAAGTTTCGCACCCAGTCAGACTTTCTCCATTTTAGATTCATATTGTGTTCATACAGCGCAGCCCTTGCCATTGCCAAACAGTCACACTTTTCCTCTCTCATTAGTTCATGCTTCCACAATCCCAGGTGTCTCTTTGACACCTTTAACTCTCTTCTTTGCCCTGCTGTGGCCACCCCCAAACTAACCTTACAGCCGATAGCTTTGCATGCTACTCTGTCCTCTCATGGTTTTCCTCTTATCTCTCCCAACGCTCATTCAGTGTCTCCTTTTCTAATGATACCTCCTCCCCTCGCCCTGTCTTGGTTGGAGTCTTCCAAGGCTCTGTCTGTCACAGCCCGATCCGTGCGACCACACTGAGAGGTTTAAGAGCTTACCTGTTCAGCAGCAAGCCAGGAGCCAACCCGCTGGGACGTCCGTCCCCTTCACATGTGGGATCCAAAATGGCGCTGACCATGGTTGCGGCCATTTGGCCATGCGTAAGACGTCGACGCACACGCACATTCTGGGATCAGAGGCCAAGCCTTGACTAATCACAGCCCAAAGAGGGATATTTAAACCCCTGAATTTCCCTAGTTAATTTTTCCCGAGAGTGCTTTCTCTTGTCCTTGTAATTGATATTCCCTGTATTCTGACTTTGACCATTCCTGACTATTCTGATCTCTGGTTTACCTGACTTGGCTTTCTTATCGATCTTGTGTATTTCTGGCTTCCTTGATCTCGGCTTTCCCTTGACCATTCTCTGTCTTACAACGTAATAATCTGGCCATCCGGTTTACGTTCTGTCTATTTTTCTATTCTATGTAGATGTTACATAGTTTTGCGTGTTGGATCACATTAGTAGCCGTGACACTGTCCTTGGTCCTCTTCTATTTTCTCTTTATACTGCCTCTCTTGGCAAACTTATTATCTCATTTGGATTCCATTACCACCTTTATGCTGATGACACCCAGATATATCTCTCCTGCTTGACTTTTTTCCATCTCTGACTGGATGTCCTCCCACTTTCTGAAACGCAATCTCTCTAAAACTGAGCTCCTTGTCTTTCCTCCTCCTAATACTGATCCTCTTCTTTCGCTCTGCCTTCAAGCTAGTGGTATCCACATAATTCCATCTTTGTAAGTGCGCTGTCTTGGCATCATTCTTGATTCTGTCCTCACCTCTGAGCCTCACATCCAGTATGTTGCAAAATCCTGTAGATTCCATCTTAAAAATATCCGCCCCTTTCTTACGCAAGATGCTACCAAGGAGCTTGTCCGTGCTTTAGTAATTTCCTGCATGGATTATTGTAAACCTCTCCTAATTGGTCTTCCCAAAAGCCATATTGCCCCACTGCAATCTGTAATGAATGCTGCTGCCAGACTGATTTTCCTCTCTAGTCGGTCCTCTCACACACATCAGACTTACATTGGCTTCCTGTATCCTATAGAAGTCAATTCAAAGTGCTAAAGCATTGAACAATTCTAGCCCCTCTTATATCTCATCACAGATCCATAGGTATGCTCCTTCTCTGGCTCTCCGCTATTCCCGTGACCTTCTCCTGTCTGCTACTCGCACACTTACGGCCAACTCATGCTTGCAGGACTTCTTGGGGGCGGCTCCCTTCCAATGGAATAGCCTGCCTACTGCCATCTCTCCCCTAGTCTTCAATCGTTTAAGAAGTGCCTTAAAACCCACCTCTTTAGGAAAGCTTATGGCCTCCCAGAGTAACCTCTACCTTACATACATGTCTCTTGCTCTCTCCTAAAGGGCAGCATTCTTCTCTCTTCCAGCTCTCCTTCACTCCCAACTTATTTGATTGCTATTTCCTGTCCTAATGTGCTTTACGCCCCAACTCCTATAGACTGCCAGCTCGTTTGAGCAGGGTCCTCTTCAACCTATTGTTCCTGTAAGTTTTTTTGTAATTGTCCTATTTATAGTTAAATCCCCACCTCATAATATTGTAAAGTGCTAGGGAATCTGTTGGCACTATATAAAGGGCAATAATAAATAAATAAGATACAATTGTACTAATCTGAATGTGTTCCAGGAACAAACTTGCCACCTCAAAGAGGAACTTAATGAAACAACTACAATGCAGAAGATATTGATGCTCTCATTATGGAAAAAAAAACTACTAGACAGAAACCAATTTATAGAATACCATAATTCTGATAATAATAAAAATATTAAAATGCCAATTGTTTTAGATTTGAATAATAAAAGTTTTAAAATGAAAGAAAAAACATTAAAAAAGGGTTATCTTAAAAGAAGATAATATTTTAAAAAACATCTTACCAGACAAGCCTCATATTATTTTTAGAAGTACCCCCAACCTAAAAAACTGCCTAACTAAAAACTACACCAACATCACCACCAGTCATACCTTTTATTTTGAGAAACAAAAAGTTTTTTAAAAAGAAAATTCTGCATGTTGCAAAAATGCAAACCAAGATGGTTAGAGATAGAAACAGATAAATTACACCCATACTCTATTAAAGAATTTTCCTTGAAGCACATTTTTAAAAAAAATTTAACTGAGGTACAGTCTTAGTTGCAAAGTCACATATTTGTATGTACCTAAAGTAGCACCTGTTGGTGAGTGAGCCTATAAAATGTGACTGAGGCTTTGTCGATGTACAAGTGTACGTATCTTTGGAGTCCTGTTTGTGCTTTACCCCTAAAGGGAAGGCCCTGTTTCGGAGCACATCAGGAACGGGAATTTACTGAGTGAATATTTCTGGGTTACCTGGTCCCACAGTCTAATCAAATTTAGTATTGCTGGGCAAGTGGTGCGCAGGAAGGCCTTGTTCTCCTTTGGTAGCCATGTAAAGAATTAGAGGAGATCTGCTCCTATCAGGGGGAGAGTGCCAGTGCACAGTTTGGGCCAGTTGTGCGGCTAAGTAGTAGAGGTACATGTTTGGTAACTTTCTTTGGGTCAGTATAGCAATTGACGTGCAATTATGTGGTGCTTCCTCTGTCAGATGAATGTGTCACTAGATAGGCTTAACCATCCATTGCTCCAGGTCCTGGATCAGACTGTGGAGCAACAGGGGGTAGTTGCGGTTGTATAGCCAAGTGTGGTCTGCTGTAAGTTTAATTCCTATGTAGGGAAGGGTGTTGTCACCTAGGCGTAGCTTATATGTGTCTCGGATCTGCACCACGTCCAGGGCCGAAAGATGGAAAGGCATTGCCATGGATTTAGCCATGTTGACTTTATAACCCGGCAGGTCTCCATAGTGATCTAACAATTTGGTGAGGTGCTCCATAAAGCTAAGTGGGTCTGTAAGTGGGAGAAGGATGCCATCAGCATAAGCTGATGCTTTGAACGGTTGTCCAGCTATACTCACTTACCGTATGAGTGGGTGCTGTCGGATGGCCTGTAATAGTGGCTCTAGGGAGAACGCGACGAGCAACGGGGACAGGGGGCAATCCATTACTCAAGGTAAAGGGCCCCAGTTATCAAGGTTTGGGCTCTAAGGTTTGTGTAGAGGGTGCTAACCACCACTTAGGGTTCCAGAAAGCCCCACACCTGAAGCAATTGGAAGAGGTACAGCCACTTCACCCTGTTAAAGGCCTTCTCGGCGTCTAATGATAGTGTCAGAGAAGGCCTTCCCAAGCCAGACATGCACCATGTCAGCAACACTCCCTTTCGGATGCTCTCATAGAGCTGCCTACCTGGTACAAACCACACCTGGTTGGCAATAGCAGATTTAGTCTGGTAGCTAAAACTTTGGCATATATCTTTAGATCTGAATTGATCAGGGAGATAGGCCTGTAGTTGGACACAAGCTCCTAATCCCTTCCCGGTTTGGGTAGTAATGTGATATTTGTTAGTACCTTAGTTCGGTGTACCCCCCTTCCAGAAAGTGGTTGAAAAAGGTTGTGAGTTGGGGGTCCAGTACTTCCCGGAATCTTTTATAATTGAGACGTTGTGAGTAAAGTATTACAATATGATTGTGCTTGTGGTATCACGTAAATCTTTGTCTTTCAGAAGGCTAGTGTTTAGTTTCCATGTCCAGTTAGAGGAGTACATGAGTCTGTCCAGTGTGACCTTGTTGTCTGTATGGTAAGACCAGGTTATACTGTTTATTGTGGATTGTGTGACTTTTGCCATATCCATCCCATTAAGAAGGATGTTGTCAATCCTTGAGTATGTGTGGTGTGGAGTAGAGTGTAAAGTCCTGAGTGTCTGGATACAGGGTCCGCCACTAGAGATGTCCCGAATAGTTCGCTGGCGAATAGTTCCCGGCAAACATAGCTTGTTCACGTTCGCCACAGCGGGTGAAGATATGCGATGTTCGGTCCGCCCCCTATTCGTCATCATTGAGTAAACTTTGACCCTGTACCTCACAGTCAGCAGACACATTGCAGCCAATCAGCAGCAGACCCTCTCTCCCAGACCCTCCCACCTCCTGGACAGCATCCATTTTAGATTCATTCGGAAGCTGCATTCTTAGTGAGAGGAGGGAGAGTGTAGCTGCTGCTGATTTAATAGGGAAATCGATAGCTAGGCTAGTGTATTCAGTGTCCACTACAATCGTGAAGGACTCATCTGATCTCTGCTTTAAGGACAGCACCCCAAAAAGCCCTTTTTAGGGCTAGAACATCAGTCTGCTTTTTTTTTTCCTGCGTAATCTAATTGCAGTTGCCTGCCTGCCAGCGTGTGTGTCAGGCTCACAGCGTATACTGTGCCCACTTGCCCAGTGCCACCACTCATATCTGGTGTCACAATAGCTTGCATTTAAAAAAACCAAAACCTTTTTGACTGTAATATAATTGCAGTCAGTTTCCTTCACACGTGTGCGTTACAGGGCCTGCCAGGGCACAGTGTCACACCAGTGCAACTCATATCTGGTGTAACAGTAGTGTACATTTAAAAAAACAACACTTTTTTGACTGTGAAATAATAGCAGTCAGTTTCCTTCACACATGTGCGTTTCAGGGCCTGCCAGGGCACAGTGTCACACCAGTGCAACTCATATCTGGTGTAACAGTAGTGTACATTTAAAAATAAAACTAGAAATTTGACTGTGAAATAATAGCAGTCAGTTTCCTTCACATGTGTGCGTTACAGGGCCTGCCAGGGCACAGTGTCACACCAGTGCAACTCATATCTGGTGTAACAGTAGTGTACATTTAAAAAAAAAATACAATTTTGACTGTAATAGATTGAATAGCAGTTAGTTGTCTGCAAGCGTGTGTGTCAGGCCTACAGCGTCTACTCTGCCAATTTCTGCCAGTGCACAGTGCCACTCATATCTGTTGTCACAGTAGCTTTTACGCATAGTACCACTAATCGAAAAAAAATGACAGGCAGAGGCAGGCCACCCCGCAGGGGCCGTCATGGTCGTGGTGCTGTGATTCCCTTTGGCCCTAGAATAATGCCCAGTGTTCAGAGGTCACGTACCCTGAACTTGAAAAGTTCTGAGGACATAGTTGACTGGCTAACACAGGACACCCAATCTTCTACAGCTCCCGCTCGGACCCTTGACGCACCATCCTCCTCCAGCTTAGCTTCGGGCACCTCTCAAGTTACCACTCACCCGCCTGCCACCACCACCAACACTAGCACCACAGCCGCTTTACTTGATCTGTCAGAGGAGTTATTTACACATCAGTTGGAAGAAATGAGTGATGCGCAACCATTATTGCCAGAAAATGTAGATAACAGGGATATGTCTCAGTCAGGCAGCATTACACACATGGACGTACGGTGTGGTGATGATGATGATGTTGTACCCACTGCTGCTTCCTTTGCTGAGTTGTCAGATACAAGTGAAGCGGTTGATGATGACGATGCGTCCGTGGATGTCACGTGGGTGTCCGCTAGAAGAGAAGAAGAACAGGGGGAAAGTTCAGATGGGGAGACAGAGAGGAGGAGGAGACAAGTTGGAAGCAGAGGGAGGTGTCGCAAGGAGCTAGTGGCACAGTCAGACAGCATGAATCGGCACCCGGGGTCAGCCAGACAGCACGCCAATCAACGCATGCTGTTGCCACCACCAGAATGACGTCATTGTAGAGCTCAGCAGTGTGGCATTTTTTTTGTGTGTCTGCCTCTGACAACAGCGATGCCATTTGCAACCTGTGCCAAAAGAAACTGAGTCGTGGGAAGTCCAACACCCACCTAGGTACAACTGCTTTGCGAAGGCACATGATCGCACATCACAAACGCCTATGGGATCAACACATGAGTACAAGCAGCACACAAACTCAAAGCCGCCATCCTCCTCCTGGTCCAGCATCTTCAGCCACGTCAACCACTGCTGTCCTCCTTGCCCCCTCTCAACCATCCGACACTCCGTCTCTCGCCTTGAGCAGTTCCAGCAGGTGTCTGTCAAGGACATGTTTGAGCATAAGAAGCCAATGTCACAAAGTCACCCCCTTGCCCGGCATCTGACAGCTGGCTTGTCTGAACTCTTAGCCCGCCAGATTTTACCATACAAGCTGGTGGAGTATGAGGCGTTCCTCATTATAATGGCATGTCTGGCATTCAGTGTTGGGGCAAGGGTCCATCTGACCACTAATACCTGGTCTGCAAAGCATGGTCAGGGCAGGTATATCACCTACACTGCGCATTGGGTAAACCTGCCAAGCATGGAATGCGTGGCTCTGCAGAGGAGTTGGTCACACCGCCACGACTTGCAGGCAGGCCTGCTGCCACCTCCTCGCTCCTCCTACTCCATCCTCTTCCATAACCTCCTCGGCTGAGTCCTCTTCTGCTGCTGCATCTTGCTCCACATCAACGGCACCCCCAGGTAATATTCCACATCCCGGATACGGCAGTGTCACGCCGTCTTGGGGTTGACTTGCCTGAAAGCAGAGAGTCACACCAGACCAGCACTCCTGTCCACCCTGAACGCACAGGTGGATCAGTGGCTGACTCCGCACCAACTGGAGATCGGCAAAGTGGTTTGTGACAACGGAAGAAATTTGTTGGCGGCATTGAATTTGGGCAAGTTGACACATGTGTCGTGCGTGGCACATGTGTGTAATCTGATCGTACAACGCTTTGTGCATAAGTACCCAGGCTTACAGGATGTCCTGAAGCAGGCCAGGAAGGTGTGTGGCCATTTCAGGCGTTCCTACACGGCGCACTTTTCAGATATCCAGCGGCGAAACAACATGTCAGTGAGGCGCTTGATTTGCGACAGCCCGACACGTTGGAATTCAACACTCCTAATGTTCGACCGCCTGCTCCAACAAGAAAAAGCCATTAACGACTATTTGTATGACCGGGGTGCTAGGACAGCCTCTGCGGAGCTGGGAATTTTTTTGCCATGTTACTGGATGCTCATGCGCAATGCCTGTAGGCTCATGCGTCCTTTTGAGGAGGTGACAAACCTAGTCAGTCGCACCGAAGGCACCATCAGCGACATCATACCATTTGTTTTCTTCCTGGAGCGTGCCCTGCGAAGAGTGCTGGATCAGGCCGTAGATGAGCGTGAAGAGGAAGAGTTGTGGTCACCATCACCACCAGAAACAGCCTTATCAGCATCGCTTGCTGGACCTGCGGCAACGCTGGAAGAGGATTGTGAAGAAGAGGAGTCAGAGGAGGAATGTGGCTTTGAGGAGGAGGAGGAAGACCAAGCACAACAGGCATCCCAGGGTGCTCGTTGTCACCTATCTGGTACCCATGGTCAGGGCCGGTGCAAGGATTCTTGCCGCCCTAGGCAAAGATCCATTTTGCCGCCCCCTCTTGAATGCAACTACACTCTCTCAGAAGTTTATTCACTAAACTATGAATTCAGTGAATTGGAAATCGAATTGCATAGTTTAAGCAAAAACAGCTGAACTGTGACAGTTGCTGAGTTGGCAAATTCTTCTAAATGGTATAAATTTTGCCATTTGGTTTTTAATTAGGTCTGATCAGCTGTCCCTTTCCTCCATAGTGCCCAATCTCTCTCATTAGCATTTCTCCCCAGCTTTCTCCTTTGTGTCTGTTTCCAAAAGCTTGCAGTCTCTATGTTCATGATTTATCTGCTCACTCTATGTCACAGATTCTCTCCAGCCTGTTTCTCTTTATTCCAATAGGGTTATTCAATAAAGTGAGAATTGTTGGGAATTCAAATTGAAGTTCTAATTTATGGTCAAAACACTTGTTAACATTCTCCAGATTTGGCTACTCTGCCCTTACACTTACAATTTTCACTCTAGTGAATAACCCGGTAATTATCTTCTGTCAATTTCTCTTCTTTTCTTTTCCATGTCTATTTATTAAACAGTGGGTTGAAATATAACT
Source organism: Pelobates fuscus (assembly GCF_036172605.1). Taxonomy (NCBI): domain Eukaryota; kingdom Metazoa; phylum Chordata; class Amphibia; order Anura; family Pelobatidae; genus Pelobates; species Pelobates fuscus. The sequence continues at coordinate 69,710,897 of NC_086327.1, forward strand.
TGAAACATTTAGGCCAAAACATAAGAGTTGTATAAAGTCATCTCAACTTTTTTCAAATCACTGTTTAGTGAATAGACTCCTAAGTGTCTAAAGGAAAGCAGAGAGACCAGTGATACATTTAGGAAAAGGGAACAGACCGGGAAGGCAATTAGGAAAGGGATGTTGAGGTTTTTAGGAAACCTATACAGACTAAGAGACATTTTAGAAGAGACACAGTGAGCAGACATTTAGGGGGAAAAAAAGAAACTGTCCAATATGAAAAAGCACACACACACACACATATATCCATGCGCACATACTGCCCAACACATACATCCATGCGCACATACTGCCCAACACATACATCAACGCGCACATACTGCCCAACACATACATCCATGCGCACATACTGCCCAACACATACATCCATACGCACATACTGCCCAACACATACATCCATACGCACATACTGCCTAATACACACATCCATACGCACATACTTCCTAATACATATACATTTTACATTGAATATATTTATGGTTGTTATAAAAGAATGTATTCAATTAATTTGGTGGGATTTAACTTATACTATTGTGCATTTAGTTTATGACAATGGTGGTATTTAATGTATGCTACAGGGAACTTGTCTGAAAGGCACACTGTAAGTAAAACTTTTTTTAAATATAATATATATAATTATATTAATGTATTAGAAATATAACTGGTCACACACTCACTGGCACACACACACACATGTCACTTACACCCTCTCACCAACACACACACACTTACTGACAAATACACACAAACAAACAAACACAATGTCACTTACACATTCTCACTAACACAGACACACACTCTCACTGAAATACACACACACACACACACACACACACGTCACTTACACATTCTCACTAACACACACTCAATGAAATACACACACACAATGTCACTCACACCAGTTTACATATAGTCAGTTTATTATACACACACCCACAAACAAACTTAACACACCAATTTTTAAACATACACACAATAATAACCAGCTCCCCTTATGCCATACCTGTACTAGTGATGTGACTGGAGGAGGAGGGGACCATCTTTCAGCCTGCAGGTATCTGTCCTTGTTCCTGGGGGAGCAGAAGAGCCGTGCACTGTGAGCACAGGCTGGTCCCTGCTCCCTCCAGAGTGCTTCCTGTGTTCACAGGCAAGGGGGCAGCTAGGATACCAGGTCACATCCCGGCTTCCCCTGCCTGCAGGAATTAATTGAATACATTGTTTTATAACAACCATAAATATATTCAATGTAAAATGTATATGTGCTCTGCTCGGGTGCTGGGGATTCAACAGATCCCTCTCCCTGAGCAGATGATCGGCACTGCAGTAACAGGGAGGCAGAGGGAGCACAGGATATGGCTGCGCTGGGGGATGGCTAAACAGCAAGTTACCCAGTGCTCCGACCCCAGGCAGAAACAGCCCGCTGCCCACCCACAGGAGCAGCCCACCCAGAAACCGCCCCAGGCGAATGCCTAATTCGCCTTTATGGTAGCGCCGGCCCTGCCCGTGGTGTTGTACGTGGCTGGGGGGAAGAATATACCTTCAGTGAGATCACTGAGGATGAGGAACGGGACATGAGTAGCTCGGCATCCAACCTTGTGCAAATGGGGTCTTTCATGCTGTCGTGCCTGTTGAGGGACTCTCGTATAAAAAGGCTGAAGGAGAACGACCTGTACTGAGTGTCCAGGCTACTAGACCCCCGGTATAAGCAGAAAGTGCCTGAAATGTTACCGAATTACCGCAAGTCTGAAAGGATGCAGCAGTTCCAAAATAAATTAAAAAGTATGCTTTACACAGCGTATAAGGGTGATGTCACAGCACAACGGGAATCTAACAGGGGAAGAGGTGAAAGTAATCCTCCTCCTCCCACGACCACGCCGGCAAGGACATGACACTTTACAGACATGTTGTTGATGGAGGACATGCAGAGCTTTTTAAGTCCTATGCATCCCCACAGCCCTTCGGGGTCCACCCTCAGAGAACGACTCGACCGACAGGTAGCAGACTACCTCGCCTTAACTGCAGATATCGACACTCTGAGGAGTAATGAACCCCTTGACTACTGGGTGTGCAGGCTTGACCTGTGGCCTGAGCTATCGCAATTTGCGATAGAACTTCTGGCCTGCCCCGCTTCAAGTGTCCTGTCAGAAAGGACCGTCAGTGCAGCAGGAGGTATTCTCACTGAGAAGAGAAGTCGCCTAGGTCAAAAAAGTCTAGATTACCTCACCTTTATTAAGATGAATGAGGGATGGATCCCGAAGGGACTGACAGTGGGCGATACATTCGATTAAAAAAGACCTGATGAGGGGGACGTAACAGGGATTAAACTGATAAGAATAGCACTACTTAACACGCCACTCCTATCTGGTGGCACATTAGATTGCACGCGCAGTGCCCCAAATTTGAAGAAGGAGGACCGACCAAGCATCTTTTTCCATCTCCCGGTTCCTAAAATCGATGCCATATACACATCCCCTAATAGGGGACGTAACAGGGATTAAACTGATAGGAATAGTACTACTTAGCACACCTTATAATAACGCAGAGAGACAGCTGGCATCTGACAGCTGGCTTGTCTGAACTCTTAGCCCGCCAGCTTTTACCATACAAGCTGGTGGAGTCTGAGGCGTTCCAAAAATTGTTGAGAGGCAACACAGAGAGAGGAGTCTGAAGAAGAGGAGTCAGAGGAGGAAGGTGGCTTTGAGGAGGTGGAAGACCAAACACAGCAGGCGTCCCAGGGGGCTTGTTGTCACCTTTCGGGGACCCTTGGTGTTGTACGTGGCTGGGTGGAGGAAGAGACCTTCAATGACATCAGTGAGGACAAGGAACGGGACATGGCTAGCTTGGTATCCAACCTTGTGCAAATGGGGAGTTTGCGGTTGTGCAAATGGACTGTTTGCGGTTGTTTGCGGTGCGTTAAACGGGGAGTTTGGTCTGTCACTGTGAAGCGGGCGTAACTCTTACACTACCTGATCGATACAACATCATACCTGATGTTTTAAAGCACGTTATTCCAAACAATTTAGGAATGTTAGGTGATTTATGCCCTTTATAGATTAAAACCAGACTCTGCATCAACTATGTAATTTTCCATGGGAGTTTTGCCATGGATCCCCCTCCGGCATGCCACAGTCCAGGTGTTAGTCCCCTCGAAACAACTTTTCCATCACTATTGTGGCCAGAAAGAGTCCCTGTGGGTTTTACAATTCGCATGCCTATTGAAGTCTATGGCGGTTTGCCCGGTTCGCCCGTTCGAGAACATTTTTGGAAATTCACGTTCGCAGTTCGCGAATGGAAAATGTTATGTTCGCGACATCTCTATCCGCCACACATCTATGAGTTGACAAAAAACTCATGAAATAGTTTTTCCTGTGGCTCCCTCCTGTAGGACAGCACCCCCCACCCTGCCAAACCCATTTCCCCGGTTTTGTGCTGATGTCAACCGCCGGACATGGCACAGCATTGAAGTCCCCCACCACCACAAGTACACCTCCCCCTTCTGTACCAGTCAGTAATGTGAGCGTGTTCCAATATTGGGGATCAGGTTCATTGGGAGCATATACATTAATAATGTGGATTTTAGTGTTAGACACAAAACGGCCCTCCGGGCCTGCTACAGAACCTGTCATCTGGATGGGGCATCGTTTATGAGTGATTATTGCTACTCCTGCACGCTTACACCAGCTACCAGCTCCCAGATCTCACACGCAAGATCAAGATATTACACAGATATAGAGAAGGATACATATATAGAAAAGGATTTTAGAATGATTGCAGCTTGTGTGAAAAAATGTTATAGACACAACAACATGCTTAAAAGAGAATTGTTACTTAACCATTAAATGAAACATTGAAAATATCATATAATTTGTAACCTTATTTTCATGAGATTTTTTGTTTAAATTTATATTATAGATTTAGCATACCACATCTCAATTCAGTTCAGATAAGGCAAAGAAAGGGCAAACATTGCAAATTAACACAAAACATAGGAACATTTCATTTTTCATTTCACGTTTGTGTTTTCTTCATGCTAACTTTTAGGTGCAACGTGCAATAACAATAACTGTCAGGGAGCTAATATGGAGGAACTCAGATGCAGGATTAAGAGATGTTGAATTCTACAAATTGCTTTATTTTTCATGCTTCACAAATACACATTTGTTAAATATAGGGATAAGTAGACATACTATGGAAAGTTAGTTCCCCTTTAAAAAACGCAGTTAAATAAAAAAAAAATTGTAGATTTCATATCTAGACCTGAGTGCTGATCCTGCATAATATGGCCCTACACAACATTGATATTGGACAGCACTAGGTAGAATCTTACCCATACATGTTTGCAGATCCAGACAGGCTGATTTCACCTTGGAACATGTACTGCAGCTCAAAACATCTGATGTTAGCAACCCTATAAAATATATATATATATATATATATTATTATTAGCATTTATGCATTTATATAGTACCAACATATTCCACAGTGCTTTACGATTATAGAAAGGGGATACAAAGAGGGTGTGACAAGGTGGTCTTTTACACACCTGGGTTTCCCAGTTCTAATTAAGCAATGAGAACACTGGTCTAACCACCCAATAGAAGAATAACAAAATTGTTGCATTTCTGTCCAAGTTTGAACAGTTATTAATTCTGTCATATGGGCATATGATGGCTACCAGGATGCCAAAATATTTTCTGAATTGATATAGATACAGCATGTTTCTCCTTTCCATTTAAAAAAAATAATGTTTACTGGAAACCAATGTTTTAAGGGACACTATATGTGTCCAGACCACTTTATCTCACTACACTAGGTGTTGTGTCCGTGTCCCCTTAAACCTGCAATGTAAAAAATTGCATTTTTAGAGAAACTGCAATAATGATATTGCAGGGTTAACTCCACCTCTAATGGCTGTCATCCAGACATCCACTAGAGTAGCTACTTGGTGATTCATGGAGTTTAACTCTGTGAAACGACGCTGGACATCATCACGCTTTGCATGAGAATTTTTCTCTGTTATTGGCTGCTATTTAAACCAATCTAATAGCTTAAAATAAACCTTACTTTCGTTGGCACGGTTAACTTTCTAACTATGAACATTCTCCCATGGCTATTATGTCTACTCAACATAATGCCAATACAATTACCCAGGATTTTTTTTAAAACTGTCCAATCTCTTTTTACCCCTTAAGTACGGGCAGGAATCACAAGCCCAAAAAGCAACGGAGGGGTGGGTCTCCGAAATATACTTCATTATTATTTTGAAACCCATCTCAGCAGGGTAATAGATTGATCTATACAGACTTCTTCTAAATTGTGGATCCGAAAAGAACAGTCCTTTTTAAATATTCCTCTACGAGCTATTCTGTGGGCACTCACTATGTCTAGAGAATACACATTCACTTTCCACCCAACCTTAACTGCCACATTGTCTGTTTGGTCTAAGGTGTTCTACCTGGCTGATATAGCACCCACACCATCACCCAGATATCCTAATGCCCTATTTCACACAACGCTCTTTTTTCAGTGAGTGAGAAGGGTCTGCCTTTACTCGTGATAAGCCAACTCAAAAACTCCCTTTATGGGGGGGAGGGGCCTGAATGCCATGCTGAAAGGATGCATGAGATAGCAGCTCCAACAATCTTTCAACTTTTCAGCCCACTAAAGCTGATCCTGTACTTAATTGGCAGCCAGAAGCAGTGGTCTTGGACACAAGGGAGTACTGGTCCCAAGGTGAGGCTTGCAAACATTGTTCTAGTCCCTCAGGAGGATATTTGTCATCTTCTTAGAATGAGGTCTACTCAGGCGGTGAGTAGAGTGGATGGCCGCTGCCCTGCTATCCTGCCTGACTATATCAAGCTGGACTTCCAAACCTGTGTGCACCTGGCACTGTTCCCCTGTCCAAAAAGTTTCCATGTGTCCATACACTGTTTTTAAAAGGGCCAGCACTGTACAATAAAAGTCCATAAGCCCAAATACAGTTCTTAAAGGGCAATACATCCCAGGGCCATAGTCGCAGGGCAGGAGGCTAGCAATCAGTCCTCTCCAATGCCCAGTGGCAAATGGCAGTTTAACACAACTCCCTTTGATGCTGGCTTCTCTGAAAGAGTTGAATCATTTCGATTAACAGTATAAGCAGGGGTGGACTGACAGGTCGGGCAGATTGGTCATGGACCGAGGGCCTGAGTCAGTCAGGGGCCCGTCAGATCTCCACAGCAGAAGGAAGGTAAACAAAAACAAATCCAGTGAAAGGTTGCAGGGGGCCCATAATGACTCTAAGGGCCCCTGCAACCCATCACACTGCTAATAAACCCCCCCATCCAGTGTGACACCTGGCAGCATACCTGCTCTTACTGCAAGGTCTCCTCTCTCTCTCTCCCTGCTCAGTGCTCCGTGTGAGGATGGGATGCGGGGCAAAAAGTGACATCACCCCCTGCTTCCCTCTCACATGGAGCACACTTACAGCGTGGATGGAGGGTGAGAAGAGGATCATGGCCTGTCCCACTGCTGCTGGAGGAAGATGGAGGGAGAAAAACATCAGATTGGGACAGGTAAGCAGGCCCATACACACACTGCCAGGGGAGGGCTGTCAGCCTTTGGCCTGGAGGGCAAATCCAGTCAAGTGGCCCATTGCACCAAGAGGAGAGTAAAAACACCTTTCCCATGTGATTGAAAGGGGGGGGGCGGGGGGAGCAGTCACCTAAACAGACACTCAATGAAAAGCACACACACACTTGCTGATTTGGCGCACACTAAAAAACACACTCACTGACAGGCACAGACACACACAGAAAGACACACTGTTACAGGCATACTGACTCAGACAGACATACTGACACACACGCATACTGGCTGACATACACACAAACTGGCACACACAGAGACATACTTGCACGCACACACAGACATACTGGCGCACACACACACACACACATACAGACATATTGACACACACATACACCCAAACTTTACACTTTTAAAATCAGTAGACAGTGGCTGAGTAAAGGGACAGGGCTGTAGTGGGGGGACAGGGGCTGTAGTAGAGGGTATAAACTGTAATTGGGGGGTTTAGGAAATGTAGGGGGGATAGGGGCTTAAGTAGGTTGATGGCTACAATTTGGGAAAGGGGTTGTGGTGTGGGTGATATGGGTTGCAATTGGGGGAAGAGGAGCTGTAGTGGGGATTAGGGATCGACCGATTATCGGTTTTACCGATATAATCGGCCGATATTCGGTATTTTCGGCAATATCGGTATCGGCCAATAGGGATACCGATATTGCCGATAATACTTCCCAGGACCGCCAGGCTCATTACAAGCCCGGCGGTCCTGGTGGGGGCGGGCAGCAAGCGTTTACTCACCTCCCAGCAGCTCCTCCAGCTCCCCAGTGTAAATCTCGCGAGACCCGCGGCCAGCTCTCACGGCCGCGGGTCTCGCGAGATTTACACATGGGAGCTGGAGGAGCTGCTGGGAGGTGAGTAAACGCTTGCTGCCCCCTCCCCCAGCTAAGCCAATGCCACTGGGCCACCAGGGATTAACATATCCCCCCTCCCTGGCAAGGCAACAAGCAGGGAGGGGGACAACAAAAAACTAATAATAATAATTAAATATATATATATAAAAAAAATATAAAAATAAAAAAAATAATTTAATAAAAAATGCCCCCTCACACATACACTCTTATTATACACATGCACTACACAAACACACTGTGTATGTAATTCAGTGTGTTTGTATAGTGTGTGTATAATAATGTAGTGTGTTTGTATAGTGTGTGTGTGTATATAATGCAGTGTGTGTTTGTATAGTGTGTGTGTGTATATAATTCAGTGTTTGTACAGTGTGTGTATAATAATGTAGTGTGTTTGTATAGTGTGTGTGTGTATATAATGCAGTGTGTGTTTGTATAGTGTGTGTGTGTATATAATTCAGTGTGTTTGTATAGTGTGTGTTTAATAATGTAGTGTGTTTGTATAGTGCGTGTGTGTATATAATGCAGTGTGTGTTTGTATAGTGTGTGTGTGTGTATATAATTCAGTGTGTTTGTATAGTGTGTGTATAATAATGTAGTGTGTTTGTATAGTGTGTGTTTATAATAATGCAGTGTGTGTTTGTATAGTGTGTGTGTATAATGCACACTACACAAACACACTGCATTATAAACACACACACACACACACACACACTATACAAACACACTGCATTAGACACACACACACACTATACAAACACATTGCATTATATACACACACACTATACAAACACACACTGCATTATATACACACACACACTATACAAACACACACTGCATTATATACACACACACTACAAACACACTGCATTATATACACACATTATACAAACACACTGCATTATACACACACTATACAAACACTGCATTATATAAACACTGCATTATATACACAGTGTGTTTGTGTAGTGTGTTTATATAATTCAGTGTCTTTGTGTAGTGTGTTTATATAATTCAGTGTGTGTTTGTGTAGTGTGTTTATATAATGCACACTACACACACACTCTGCATTATATACATACACTATACATTATATAAACACACTACATTCACTATACACACACTACACAAATACACACACTCTGCATTCCTTATATACACACACTACACAAACACGCACACTTTGCATTTAGTATATACAGCATTCACTTTACACACACACTGCATTCACTTTACGCACACTACCTACACACTACACAAACACTCTGCTTTCATTATATACACACTAGACAAATACACAATACACACTGCATCCACTACACACACTAGACAAATACACACTGTATCCACTACACAAACACACACTGCATCCACTACACACACACACACACACTGCATCCACTACACACACACTACACAAACACTACATCCACTACACACACACTACACAAACATACACAGCTCCCCTGTCTAAGCACACTGCATCCACTACACGTGGCATGTATATTTTGTGCATTTACCTTTAGAAATAGTTTTTATTTTCCAAAATGGTAAATGTACAGAATATCGGCAAATTATATCGGCTATCGGCCTAAAAGTTCACAGACTATCGGTATCGGTATCGGCTCTAAAAAATCAATATCGGTCGATCCCTAGTGGGGATGTTATGGGGCTGTAGTGGGAGGCATGGGGCTGAGAAAGGGGGCAGGAGCTGAGAGGGGGAAAAAAACGAGCAGGGAAAGGGTGGGACAGAGCCTTACTAAGGGACCAGAGCCTGACTAAGGGACAGGGGATGGCTGAGGAGGGGGACAGGGATTGAGGAGGGGGGGCAGGGCTGAGGAGGGGAAAGGGGCTGAGGAGGGGGGGGGGCAAGGCTGAGGAGGGGAAAGGGGCTGAGGAGGGGGGGGCAAGGCTGAGGAGGGGGGGGCAAGGCTGAGGAGGGGGGGCAAGGCTGAGGAGGGGGGGCAAGGCTGAGGAGGGGGGGCAAGGCTGAGGAGGGGACAGGGGCTGAGGAGGGGACAGGGGCTGAGGAGGGGGGACAGGGGCTGAGGAGGGGGGACAGGGGGTGAGGAGGGGGGAAGAGAGGGGATAGGGCTGAGGAGGGGGGGGAAGAGAGGGGGCAGGGCTGAGGAGGGGAATAAAAAAAAACGAAAGTGTATTTCCCCCTCCCTGAGTCTTACCTGACGCCAGGGAGGGGTGGGCAGCAGCCAGCATACAGCAACAGTCAGTGAAGTCTGGAGCCTGCAGTCAGTGGAGTCGGACGGCCTCTCCTGATGATGTCAGGAGGAGGGGGCGTGGCTTCCTCTGCTCTTCTCCCAGACTCCCCAGCGGTCCTGGGAGAAGAGCAGTGAAAGTCACGCCCCCTCCTCCTGACATCATCAGGAGAGGCCGGCCGACTCCACTGACTGCAGACTGCAGGAAGAGTGAGGTAAGTTGAAAAATCTGAGTCCTCAGCCAGGGGGGATTCAGATTTTCCTTTTTTTGCTGGATGTGGGCAGCCCTGGCCCCTGGGTTTAGGGCGGCCTGGGGGGCAATTGCCTCCCTGCCCCCCTTCCCAGCCCGCCCCTGCACACTGCCCACCCATATACACACACACACATACACTGCCCACACACACACATACACTGCCCACCCATACACACACACACACACAAACACTGCCCCCCCACACACATACACTGCCCTCCCATACACACACACACACACAAACACTGCCCCCCCACACACATACACTGCCCTCCCATACACACACACATTGCCCCCCCACACACATACATTGCCCACCCATGTACACACACTGCCCACCCATATACACACACACTGCATACACTGCCCACCCATACACACACACAGTCCCCCACACAAACATACACTGCCCCCCATACACACACTACCCCCACACACACAACACACATACACTGCTCCCCATACACACAAAGCCCCTACACACACCATACACATTCACACACTGCCCCTACACACACCATACACATTCACACATTGCCCCCTCATACACTGCCAACACACATACACTGCCCCCATACACACGTTGCTCCACACACCTTACACATTCACTCACTACACCCCCCCCCACACACACACTGCACCACTCACACACACCACTGCTCCTAGGCCCTACTACAGCCTCATTTTCCAGCAGACCCCAGGTAAGTTGTCAAACTGTTCTTAAACGGTTTGAGTACCTACTTTAAAATTATTTTTAACGTTTACTTAGTCCTTAATTAAAGGTCCACTATAGGAACCCCGACCACTTTGGCTTAATGAAGTGGTCTGGGTGCCAGGTCCATATAGTTTTAACCCTGCAGCTGAAAACATAGCAGTTTCAGAGAAACTGCTATGTATCAATGAGGGTTAATCCAGCCTCTAGTGGCTGTCTCACTTACAGCCGCTAGATGCGCTTCCTCGATTCTCACAGTGATAAGACGCTGGACGTCCATAGGAAACCGCTTTCCTATGGGCGGTTTGATTGCGCGCGTGGCTCTTGCCGCGCATGCGCATTCGAATCTGACATCAGCAGAGGGAGGAGAGTTCCCCAGCACCGAGGGAACCCGGCACAGGAGGAAGGTAAGTGCCTTTAGCCCAACGGGTGGGGGGCTCTGAGGGGGGGGGGGGGGGGGGAACCTAATGACCCTATAGTGCCAGGAAAACGAGTTTTGTTTTCCTGGCACTATAGTGCTCTCTTAATATTTTGTCTTCGAAGGGCCCTTGATCTAATTTTGTCCAGGGGCCCAGAAGGCTGTCAGTCCATCCCTGAGTGCAAGCATTCATTGAGCAGTGGTAAAGTATAAGCCACAGAGTTTTCAGCAAGATAAGTTAAGTAGTTGTACTACTAGTGTAGTAACGTTAAACAATGAATACTCTTACAGAAGAATTATTCACAGTAGTCCAGAGTATGAACAAGGTCTGTTTCTTTGCAATGGTAAAGTAAAAACAGACGCACACTTTTAAGCAACACACTTTTCTGCACAAAGATGTGGTTTTCGGACGTGGGCTATGGCAGGCATGCAGAAATACGAATAGTAAAAAACGACTTATGAAATCTTTCTTATATCCACAAGATAAGAAAGAATATAAGATAAAAAGTATAGCTACATGTTTCACTAAAAATATAATCTATCTCCTCTCATGCCCTTGTCATCTTAAAGGACCACTTTAGTGCCAGGAAAACATACTCGTGCCCCCACTCTCAGGGTCCCACTCCAGTGGTGCTAAAGGGGGAGGAAGGGGTTAATCCCTTACCTTTTTTTTCAGCGACGGGCTCCCTCGGCGCTGGGACTCTCCTCCCTCTTCTTCCGTCACCGGCTGAATGCGCATGCGCGGCAAGAGCCGCGCGCGCATTCAGCCAGTCTCATAGGAAAGCATTCTCTATCAGTATCAGTCTACGTGTAATTTGATATTAATTTATATATATAATTATATATATATTAATAGTAAAATACACCCAGACAGTGTATGTGTGTGTATGTATATGTGTATATATATATATATATATATACTTAGATCATATATATATATATATATATATATATATATATATATATATATATATATATGATCTAAGTATATATATATGATCTAAGTATATTCATTTTTTTTTACACTGATTTTATTTTATTTTATATCCAGACAGCATTAGAGGCAGGGACCTCACTCTCACATGGCCGGGGGGAGGGGGGGGGGGGGGGCGGAGAAGGCAGGATCTGCTGCAGGGGACTCCCTGTGATCCCAGGTGAGTCTCCCCAACCGCAATCGCCGGCGACTGGGTAAGTAACAAAAAACCGGAGGGCGTACTATTAGCGGCGTTTAGAGCCGCTTAGAATAGGGCATAATAGTACACCCTCCGGTTTTAAGAGGTTAAAATTAACTGGAGAGGAGAGGACATTATTGGAAAACTTGAGAGAACATAAATAAAATGAATATACTAGTTAAATAGATTGAATCCATATGGATTAAATGTGGATTTTGAGCGTTGTCATTTTCTTTTTTTCTTTTCTTATTCTTCATTTTGGTGGTGCATAGCGATGACATTTTCAGTTTATTACAGTTTAGTCTTGCATTGGCAGTAGAATTATACAGTGGTAATGCTATAACAAAGCACCTTTTTATATATATAAAATAACAGGATTTCACAGTTTGGGTGCAACTGAGAGGAGCTGTAAGGTGTACATTTGTTTAGGTGAGGTCAAGCTCTCAGGAGTTCCTGTGTGGTGAGTATGAGATTTGCTCAAGGGTCTGTGTGATGTGTCGAGAGGGTAGTAGCAGCTCGGCATGTGTATGATTGTGGAGATATGCATATGAGTTATGAGTTCTCCTGGTGTATGGGATAAAGATTGCCTAGAGGATTAGAAAGTGTATTTGGTAGGTTAGAGTAGTTTGGCATCATACTGTCAAGCTTGTGAGGAGTTATGCCTCTGTAGTGTTATCTAATATCCCTAACCTAGGGGGCAGCAGGGAGGGGGGTGAGAGGGAGTAGAGGATATCAAGTGTCATGTCAATGCAGTGGCCAGCTCATTTGCTGGGTAGTTAACCAGAACATGTGTAATAAAAAAAAAAAAAATAAAAGAATAGCAGAATATACAAAATTAAACTTAAATCAAACATATCAACATGTTGATACCGGAGAAACTGACGGAAGCAAAGCACAGAGAGATGGACACAGGTTTCTTCAGGAAGGAAGAGATTCTTTATTGGATCACCAATCGGGACTCAGAGGGACTAATGTCACCAAAATACAGCAAGTTCTGAGCCCCGGACAATAGTGCAGGCTCCTTATATAGGCACATAACTCCTCCCATATTAAGCTCCACCCGCACATTCTCTTGACCAATCAATACAAATAAGAATTAACTTCCTGCTTGACCGCATGGCCTGTCCAGCACAATGGAGGGGAGGAATACTACATCCTGTATTCTTGCTCATGCTCCGTACACTACTGATCGTATCTTGCCTCGTGCAACCAACTGATCGATACGTCAGCATATGCACGTACACATGCCACGTGGTAATCTCGGCCTACTAAATTTATTTTTACCGAGATTCCACCACATTCCCCCCTTTGATGCCTCTTGATATTTCACAATTACTTGAGGCATCACTTAACCTTAGTTTGCATACACCGCAAGTTACCTTGAACCAGACCAGACTTATCTTATGATGTGAATCTTCAACACTCATCTTCCTACATTGGTTCTTCCTGATCTAGAGCCTTATATTTATAAATTGCCATTATCTGTGCAGCAGCCTTCCTCTCTGCTATATTTTCTATCAGGCTTTGCACAGACCTAACTACTAAGGGTATAAGACACGGCAGGAGTAGACACAACATTAAAATCAGTAGGACTCCACCTACCACTGCCTTAAGCCCTCCAAACCACTCATACCAGCTACCAAACCAACTGCTTGGATTATACCCTTTCCATACCTGAGTAGGCACATGCGCTAGTTTAACCATATGGCTAGTAAGCTCAGCTATTGCTTGCCCTTGCCTGTAATCTTATAATACGGTTGAGCATATAAATAGGGGTTCTATAACCAAAGGTACCATCTTCTGCCCACGTGGCTGGCTCATAATAATCTATAATACGCTGGGGAGGCCATTCATTATCTTCCCAGGCGCCTATCTCTATGGGTCCCCTTTTCTTCCTATGATTCACATCATACACTTTAACACCTAAAGTCTCACCTGTTTCAATAGGTAACAAGAAGAAGGATGGTTTGAGCATACCCAACACACATGCCCCTTCCCAGTCCTGTGGCAACTCCGAATAGGCTTTCTTACCACAGATCCAGTACAAATTTGCTGGGGTTCTCCAGGTAGATGTGATGGATAGATCAAACCACACATCCTTTAAATTGGCGTATCTAGCAAACGGGTTAGATGGTTCTGAGACATTTGAAGCCGACCACCAAGTTGTATTCTTTGTATCATCATCATAAGCTTTTTGCCCTAGACAAGTTAATTCTCCTACAGAAGTATTATACATCATTCCTTTCCTTGCTATGCAAACATAACCTATGATGGAGGTCTTTAATCTCCACTCAGATTTACCTCTAACACTCATATGATAATCGGCTTGTGTAGATATTAATTGGTCAACTGCCTCAGAACCGGACATTACCTCCTTTGCTTCCCAAGGCCATTGGTCTCCCATGTTAGTACCTCCACACACATAGCAGTTGGTAACATTAAGACTACCGGCAATACTTTCGGCTAAATCAATAAACAGGTTTTTAGCATTATGGGGGATCTTATTATCTATGCTCATCTCTTCATAAAAGGAATGGTATACTTGATGAGTTTGGGAGGATACCGTATCAGTCTCTATCCCTATAAACAATACTGTCCCAGGATCTAAACCCGTCCCATATATTTGAAACCCAAATAAATTACCATACTTGTCTAAGAACTTGTCGGGGTTATTTATAAGTATATGGACTGGATTGCATTCCATAGACTTACAATATGGGCTGGTAGGCAACTTAGTCACTATCATGTCCTTGTCTACTGTCTGTCCCCAAGTTGCCCACCCCACACAAGACCAATATGGGCAAAAGTTATAATCTCTATTTGGGCATCTAGGACTCACATATTTATTTTTACTACTGGGACAAATATATTTATCGTTAGACCCATACGTCCTCTCCCATCTAAGATCCCCACATACATTCCACGGCTTTCTACCACTTGATATCGCCTTACACGCATCAAATAGCAGAACACCCGAAGAATGTACGGATTCTAACACCGTCTTATTAATTAGGGTCCCCTGAGGATCTCCATTCCTGAGAGTCAACCAAATTGTACGAGGTTGATACTCCGGACTGAAGCACTTAGGTTCTCCTACTCCTAAATGGCACACACTATATTCTATATTTAGGTATCTACATCTTGATACATCTCCTTTACACTCGTATTGTGAATGCCAAATTAGGGTTTGGGAAATATGGTTACCTGTTCTTGTAGTCTTAATGCATACCTCACAGCTAGGAGTGTCGGTACCTCTACCTTCCTGAATATAAAAATACACATATAAAAACATTATTAAGAACACATCTTTCGTCGTCATCCTCAGTCTTCGTCCGTGCGAAGGCACCTCAGCTTCCAGGATGTAAGGGCTGCAGAGAATGGAGTTCTGCTCGTCTTCACAGGAGTCCCTTCGAGACTTTTCCTGGCTTATATACTATACGTCGGTGAGCGGACAGGCTTTATTATGGCCCTCTCACTCACGTACCAAATCTCTGAAACAATAAAATTTTGTAATCCACAAAGTTCCTCGTCACTCCGACTGAGTCGTGCGTTTTAACCGGATCTTGCAGGGATTCTCTGGATCTGCTGTAACTTGCCAAGAATCGACTGCTGCTGGTTTAACCCTGGAGTGATGTATCCACTGATACCGAAGAAACTGACGGAAGCCAAGCACAGAGAGATGGACACAGGTTTCTTCAGGAAGGAAGAGATTCTTTATTGGATCACCGATCGGGACTCAGAGGGACTAATGTCACCAAAATACAGCAAGTTCTGAGCCCCGGACAATAGTGCAGGCTCCTTATATAGGCATATAACTCCTCCCATATTAAGCTCCACCCGCACATTCTCTTAACCAATCAACACAAATAAGAATTAACTTCCTGTTTGACCGCATGGCTTGTCCAGCACAATGGAGGAGGGGAATACTATATCCTGTATTCTTGCACATGCTCCGTACACTACTGATCGTATCTTGCCTCGTGCAACCAACTGATCGATACGTCAGCATATGCACGTACACATGCCACGTGGTAATCTCGGCCTACTAAATTTATTTTTACCGAGATTCCACCACATTCCCCCCTTTGATGCCTCTTGATATTTTACAATTACTTGAGGCATCACATAACCTTAGTTTTGCTTACACCGCAAGTTACCTTGAACCAGACCAGACTTATCTTATGATGTGAATCTTCAACATTCATCTTCTTGCATTGGTTCTCCCTGATCTAGAGCCTTATATTTATATATCGCCATTATCTGTGCAGCAGCCTTCCTCTCTGCTATACTTCCTATCAGGCTTTGCACAGACCTAACTACTAGGGGTATAAGACACGGTAGGAGTAGACACAACAGTAAAATCAGTAGGACTCCACCTACCACTGCCTTAAGCCCTCCAAACCACTCATACCAGCTACCAAACCAACTACTTGGATTGTACCCCTTCCATACCTGAGTAGGCACATGCGCTAGTTTAACCATATGGCTAGTAAGCTCAGCTATTGCTTGCCCTTCGTCGTCTATTTGAAGACAGCAATTGCTTAGGTTAAACTTCCCACATACACCTCCCTCTACTGCCAGTAGGTAATCCAAGGCTAATCTATTTTGGTAGACTGCTGTCCTCATCCTGGTGTTATGCTTCGCTAGAAGATTGAGCGCTTGTGATGTCTCATTTGTGATAATCTCAACCACCGCCTGTAATCTTATAATACGGTTGAGCATATAAATAGGGGTTCTATAACCAAAGGTACCATCTTCTGCCCACGTGGCTGGCCCATAATAATCTATGATACGCTGGGGAGGCCATTCATCATCTTCCCAGGCGCCTATCTCTATGGGTCCCCTTTTCTTCCTATGATTCACATCATACACTTTAACACCTAAAGTCTCACCTGTTTCAATCGGTAACAAGAAGAAGGATGGTTTGAGCATACCCAACACACATGCCCCTTCCCAGTCCTGTGGCAGCTCCGAATAGGCTTTCTTACCACAGATCCAGTACAAATTTGCTGGGGCTCTCCAGGTAGATGTGATAGATAGATCAAACCACACATCCTTTAAATTGGCGTATCTAGCAAACGGGTTAGATGGTTCTGAGACATTTGAAGCCGACCACCAAGTTGTATTCTTTGTATCATCATCATAAGCTTTTTGCCCTAGACAAGTTAATTCTCCTACAGAAGTGTTATACATTATTCCTTTCCTTGCTATGCAAACATAACCTATGATGGAGGTCTTTAATCTCCACTCAGATTTACCTCTAACACTCATATGATAATCGGCTTGTGTAGATATTAGTTGGTCAACTGCCTCAGAACCGGACATTACCTCCTTTGCTTCCCAAGGCCATTGGTCTCCCATGTTAGTACCTCCACACACATAGCAGTTGGTAACATTAAGACTACCGGCAATACTTTCAGCTAGGTCAATGAACAGGTTTTTAGCGTTATGGGGGATCTTATTATCTATACTCATCTCTTCATAAAAGGAATGATATACTTGATGAGTCTGGGAGGATACCGTATCAGTCTCTATCCCTATAAACAATAATGTCCCAGGATCTAAACCCGTCCCGTATATCTGAAACCCAAATAAATTGCCATACTTATCTAGGAACTTGTCGGGGTTATTAATAAGTATATGGACTGGGTTGCATTCCATAGACTTACAATAAGGGCTAGTCGGCAACTTAGTCACTATCATGTCTTTATCTACTGTCTGTCCCCAAGTCGCCCACCCCACACAAGACCAATATGGGCAAAAGTTATAGTCTTTATTTGGGCATCTAGGACTTACATACTTATTTTTATTACTGGGACAAATATATTTATCATTAGACCCATACGTCCTCTCCCATCTATGATCCCCACATACATTCCACGGCTTTCTACCACTCGATATCGCTTTACACGCATCAAATAGCAGAACACCCGAAGAATGTACGGATTCTAACACCGTCTTATTAATTAGGGTCCCCTGAGGATCTCCATTCCTGAGAGTCAACCAAATTGTACGAGGTTGATACTCTGGACTGAAGCACTTAGGTTCTCCTACTCCTAAATGGCACACACTATAGTCTATATTTAAGTATCTACATCTTGATACATCTCCTTTACACTCGTATTGTGAATGCCAAATTAGGGTTTGGGAAATATGGTTACCTGTTCTCGTAGTCTTAATGCATACCTCACAGCTAGGAGTGTCGGTACCTCTACCTTCCTGAATATAAAAACACATGTAAATAAACACAATCAAAAGCACATCTTTCGCCGTCATCCTCAGTCTTCGTCCGTGCGATGGAACCTCAGCTTCCAGGATGTGAGGGCTGCAGGGAATGGAGTTCTGCTCGTCTTCACAGGTGTCCCTTCGAGACTTTCCTGGCTTATACACTATGTGTTGGTAAGCGGACAGGCTTTATTATGGCCTTCTCACTCACACCTGTAACAATAAAATTTGTAATCCACAATAATTCCTCGTTACTCCGACTGAGTAGTGCGTTTCAACCGGATCTTGCAGGGATTCTCTGGATCTGCTGTAACTTGCCAAGAATCAACTGCTGCTGGCTTAACCCTGGAGTGATGTATCCACGGAGTCACTTCTGCTACTTTTATCGCTGTAGGGGTAGACAAAAGAACAACATAAGGACCTCTCCACTTGGGCCCTAACGGTACATTATTCCACTCTTTAATCCACACTTGGTCTCCTGGATGATAATTATGAACAGGGGGATAAATATTCACAGGTAATCTATCTTGTACCCATTTCTGTACCTCCTCCATAGTCTTACCCAACTCTACAACCTGCTGCCGGGTAATTCCTTCTCCCAACTGACTCAAATCCCCCCTTAAGTTACCAAGTACGGGAGGTGGTCGCCCATACATGATTTCAAAAGGAGAGAGGCCCATCCTTCTGGTAGGGGTACTGCGGATTCGCAATAGAGCTATGGGTAAGAGAACGTTCCACTTAAGTTGGGTTTCCTGACACATTTTAGCCAACTGGTTCTTAATAGTTCTATTCATTCTCTCTACCTTACCAGAACTCTGGGGTCTATATGCAGTATGAAGCCTCCACTTTATACCAAGCATATGAGTCAGTTGTTGTAGGCACTGGTGAACAAAAGCTGGACCATTGTCCGATCCTATAGAACAGGGTAGTCCATATCGGGGTATTATTTCTCGTAGCAGGAATCTTACAACTTCTCCTGCTTTCTCTGTACGAGTAGGACATGCTTCTACCCAGCCTGAATAGGTGCACACAATTACCAGCAGGTAACGATGTCCACCCGATTTAGGCATCACTGTAAAGTCTATTTGTAGATCGGACATGGGGAGTCCCCCCATAAACTGGACTCCTGGTGGCTTTACTGGTCCTTGTCTTGCATTATTCTTAGCACACGTTACACATCTGTGTACAATGGCCTGAGTCAAGTTGGACAATCTTGGTATGTAGAAATGTTTCCTGAGAGATTCTTCAGTACTGTCTCTCCCAGAATGTGTCCCGTTGTGATAATTTTGGACAATTTCTACTGCTAGTGATGCTGGTATGACTATTCTTCCATCTTCTAGCTGATACCACTTGTTCTCCAAATACTTTCCCGGTTCA
This sequence comes from Pelobates fuscus, assembly GCF_036172605.1. NCBI lineage: Eukaryota > Metazoa > Chordata > Amphibia > Anura > Pelobatidae > Pelobates > Pelobates fuscus. The sequence goes on from NC_086327.1 coordinate 69,730,775, forward strand.
GTCTTTAACCACTCCTCTTCTTGAGTTGTATAAACTGGAGTCCATTGAGACAGTGGGGTTGGTATTAGAGCAGCTATATGCCCCACATACTCCTGTCTTCCTGATTCAGCAGCACGCTTAGCTGCACTATCTGCCATCCGATTTCCCTTGATTACATCACCATCTCCTCTCAGATGCGCTCGACAATGTATAATACCGACTTCTTTCGGCTCCCACACTGCTTCCAATAGTTGTAGGATTTCAGCTGCGTACTTGATTTCTTTGCCTTCTGAATTCAGTAGTCCTCTTTCTTTATACAAAGCTCCGTGGGCATGAGTGGTTAAAAACGCATACTTAGAGTCCGTATAGATATTTACTCTTAAACCTTCAGCCAATTGTAACGCTCGTGTTAGTGCTATCAATTCTGCCTTTTGTGCTGATGTTCCTTTCGCCAGTGGCCGAGCTTCTATCACCTTGTCTATTGTTGTTACTGCATATCCTGCATAGCGGATCCCTTCTTTCACATAACTACTGCCGTCGGTATAATATTGAACATCGGGGTTCTGGATGGGAAAATCACGAAGATCTGGTCTACTTGAGAATACTTCATCCATTACTTCCAAACAATCATGTTGACTTTCAGTAGGTTGTGGCAAAAGGGTAGCTGGATTTAAGGTGTTTACAGTCTCTAAATGCACTCTTGGGTTTTCACACAACATTGCTTGATACTTGGTCATACGGCTGTTACTAAACCAATGATTTCCTTTGTAATCCAACAACGTCTGTACTGCATGTGGGACTCGTACATAAAGTTCTTGACCCAGAGTGAGTTTATCGGCTTCAGCTACTAGCAGGGCGGCTGCAGCTACGGCTCTTAGACAAGGTGGAAGTCCGCTGGCCACTGCATCCAGTTGCTTAGACATGTAGGCAACAGGTCTTTGCCATGATCCCAAGTACTGTGTCAATACTCCCACAGCCATTCTTCTTTGCTCATGTACATATAAGTAGAATGGTCGTGTGTGATCAGGTAGACCTAATGCTGGGGCACTCATCAAAGCCTTCTTCACATCTTCAAATGCCGTTTGCTGTTCTTGGGTCCATAAGAAGGGGTCGTGCTCTGTACCTTTGATGGCTGCGTACAGAGGTTTTGCTAGTATCGCATAGCTGGGAATCCATATCCTACAGAAGCCTGCTGCCCCCAAGAATTCTCGCACTTGTCTTCTATTCTTGGGTATTGGTATTTGGCAGACAGCTTCTTTTCTCTCTGGCCCCATAATCCTTTGACCTTCAGAGATATGGAATCCCAGATACTTGACAGTTGGCAAACACAACTGAGCCTTCTTTCTAGACACCTTGTATCCTGCCTTCCAGAGAATATGTAGTAGATCGTGCGTTGCTTGCTGACATTTTTCTTTTGTAACTGCTGCTATCAACAAGTCATCTACATATTGTAACAATACACATTCTCCTGGGATAGACTCGAAATCCAATAAATCTTGACTTAGGGCTGAACCAAATAGGGTAGGTGAATTTTTAAACCCTTGGGGCAGTCTTGTCCAAGTCATCTGGCGTTTTGAGCCCGTTACAGCGTTCTCCCATTGGAAAGCGAAAATACATTGACTTTCTGCGGCAATTCGGAGGCAAAAGAAGGCATCTTTGAGATCTAAGACTGTGAAGTAAGTAGCCCCGCCCGGAATTAAAGCAAGCAGGTTATATGGATTGGGTACAACTGGATGTATACTAACAACCGCATCATTGACTGCTCTCAAGTCCTGCACAGGTCGATACTCATCTGTACCGGGCTTTTGAACAGGCAGCAATGGGGTGTTCCAGGGGGAAGTACAGAATTTTAGGATACCATACCGTATGAACTTATCCAGATAGGATTGGATGTTCTTCTTAGCCTTCTGTGGGATGTGGTATTGTCTTAGGCTCACTGGATAAACCCCAAGTTTCAGTTCAATTTTTATAGGTGGAATATTGCGGGCCAGTCCTGGTGGGTTGTTCTCTGCCCAAACTCCTGGTATGTTAAACAATGTCTCATCACTCCTAGGGTTTTGGCTAGTCAACACTGTATAAAGTCGCCACTCTTCTTCCTTTGGTACGGATAAAGTCATAATACCTGAAGGTCCATTAAACTTTAAAGATGTTGTTCCATTTGGTAGGAACGTAATCTGCGCTTGTAATTTTGATAGCATATCACGTCCCAGCAATTGGACTGGACATTCAGGCATATAAAGGAATTGGTGTTTTACTACGTGGCCTCCCAATGTACAGAGTCGACTTTTAAGAACCGGTCTTTCAGCACTTCTTCCAGTTGCTCCTATCACAGTAATAGTCCTTCCAGATGGAGGAGCAACTAGATTAGTCACCACTGAATGTTCAGCACCAGTGTCGATCATGAACGCACTCCTTTTTCCCCCTATTGATACATCGACCATAGGCTCCGCTCGGCCAAGGGGGATGGAGCCCGGTCGGTATCAATAGTCCTCCATGACCGTGTCAGCCAAACCCACACAGTCCCTATCTTCTCTTTCTCGCGGTCTCTGCGCTGCTGGGTAATACCTATCCCCTTGAACGCTTCCTCTACTGTTCCCAACATTTCCTCCAGGGTCTCCTCTTCCTCTCACTCTACCTCTATAGTTATTACTATATCCTCCCCTTGTTCTATCTCTCTCATGTTGTTTCCTCAATGGACACTCACTCCTCCAATGCCCTTCTTCCCTACAATATGCGCATTGGTTCCTACTTAAAGGCTCCCTACTCCACTTATTCTCACTTTTCTCGGTTCCCCTGTACACTTCCTTTTCCCTTCTATCTACACCAGCGATAGCTACCGCTAACATATCTGCCTTCCTTCTCATCTTACGCTCTTCTTCCTTCTTCGTCTCTGTCTCCCTATTCATATAAACCTTATTTGCTATTTCCATTAGTTGAGTTATAGACATCCCTACAAACCCTTCTAGCTTTTGCAGTTTTCTTTTAATATCTCCGTAAGCCTGGCTGACAAAGGCAGAGTTAACCATCCGGGAATTCTCAGGAGCCTCTGGATTAAAGGGGGTATACAATCGGTATGCCTCCAATAATCGGTCATAAAAGGCACTGGGCGACTCATCACATTTCTGCAATACCTCAGCCGTCTTTGACATATTGATCACCTTTTTCCCTCCGGCTTTCCTGCCAGTAATAATGGCTTCCCTATAAGCTTTTAGGTGAGCCATATCAGCGCCATTAACATTCCAATTCAGATCTGCGTTTGGGTAATGAGCTGCGGCCCATGCTACCGGGTTGGCCTGATTCTGTGCACAGGCCACTTCTTCAAGCGCTTTAATTGCCGCCTGTTTAATCCGAGTCCTTTCCTCATTATTAAACAATGTCATAAGCAATTGCTGGCAATCAGCCCAAGTGGGATTGTGCGTTTGGATTATGGAGGTAATCAAATCTGTCATGGCTTGAGGTTTGTCTGTGTAAGAGGAGTTATGGGTCTTCCAGTTGAACAAATCCGTAGTGGTAAAGGGAACATAAACAAATACGGGGTCGGCATGTTGTAGCTGGCCTTCACCATTAATGTGTGTCGGGCCCAGTGTCAGTCGGAGAGGCATTTGATAATGTCGGGGTTGGAGGGTACCGGTCAATTGTCGGGTTAGTATGGGGCTTCGTTGAGGAAGGTCAGTTATGGGTTCCAGTCGAGGGTTAGTAAGATGAGGGGAGGGGGACGCTTTTTCTTTACTGAAGGGGAGGTTGGTAAGCAGAATATTCCGGGCCGGGCTGGGAGGAGCCTGACCAGGAACCAGAAATGACGTCAAATCCGGATAGGTGGAGTTAGTGGGGGTAGGTACCGGAAGGGGAGGGTTTAGAACAAGTGGGCTGGGATCTGAGCTAGAGGATGGGGTAGGAGGAGACAATGGGGTAAGGGGAGTGGCATTACTAGCAGCACCTCCTCTTCCTCTTCCTGTAGAGGAGGAGTAAGGGGGCGGTAAAGGAATCTCTGACTCAGGGGGCGTGTCCAGAATGGGCGTGATCACGGCCTTGGTGGACAAACGAGTTCTGGCCAACAGGAGGCGGCATTGCTCCTCTTGGCACACCCTGATCCATTTTGGCAAGTCATCCACAGCCTGTTTCCAACAATTAATATACGGAAACTGGTCGTAAAGTTCAGGCCTACCAGATACAGCCACGTGTACACGCTGCACTAGATTAGGATCAAGACTACCACGTGGAGGCCATGCAACCACTAAGGCAGGCCATTCCCTGCTACATAAAGTAGTCAGACGTGTTGGAGACATCTTTACCCCAAAATCACATACATTATATCCCTTTTTAAAATTCTTTAACATGCAATCTAAGGGATCAGCGATCTTTGAATCCAACGCACCCATACTTAACAATGGAGCGTCGTCTCCAATAGAAACAAAACAAATACACTTCCAACTGTCACACCCGTTTCCCTTGGCAACAGCACCACGTGGGACAGTTACTAGGCCAAACGCACACAACAAAACATACAGGGAATTCCCGTACACACACAGCTGTTACACCACACACTAAATAACTATTACTGTACTTTTTGGCGAAATTATACAATTACCCACGCTATAATTCTCAGTATTTAAATTACCTGTCTATAACACACCCTAGTAACATCGTCTTTACAAACAGTAGTTATAGTACGGTTAGCATTGGTTAGAATACAATTTTAAAGTCACAGGTCAGTTAGTAGTAGTTATGGTGTTAAACATACAACATAAACGACAGTTATTAGTGATTATTTACAGTATCAGTGATTATAATACATGGTTATGGTACCGTGCGCTATGATACAGTTACACACTATTCACACTCTCGCTAGACGGCAGAGCTCACGCTACCTAGCAAGATATACACTCTACTACAATAAGTTTTAACACATTTACAGTTTCCCAACTAATCTATTGGACAGTACCTCGAGGGACTACCTAAAACTATTTACATCCGTTTTGGTTAGCCGTCGCTGCCCAAGCACCACATATAGCGAACTAGAGGGCGGAATTTACACAAAACCCTCTTAGTCTATCTACTCTATCAATAGTCTAGTGGGTTCCAGATTTACACGCCTTCCCACTTAGCCAAGATAGGTTGAGATCTAGCGGACAGAATATACACCAGGCTCCGCTTAGTCTCCCGGTCCCTCCGACCTAGCGAACAAAATATACACCCTAGATACGCTAGTCTAGACAAGACACCGGTGTCCGCCTTGTAACCGCTTGCGGTTCCCTTATTTACCTCTATAATGTCTTAAAGCATAGAACTTAGCAGGGCTAACCATACAGATATCTTAGCCATAATGTTATATAGTTAGTAAGAGATCCTCTATTTAACATATGTAAATAATTGAGAATACAATATAAAATAAGGATTGTCTTGGAAGCAATAGTTTTGTCTTTTAGATATTTATTATATAAAAATATAAATATAGACATATAAAATCCATTATAGCAGAGTTTATAAGATGAAATTAAATGCTTGCAAATATCATTAATAGGTTAACATACCCTTCTGAACATGTCATCATGTCAGCCTCTCAGTCATTTTAAGATGGAGAAGCGTCTGTCTCCAAGTCTCTCCTCTGTTTCTTAACATTTTAAAAGTACACCTATTTATACCTTAAGTGTCGTCATTTTAGAGTCACCATAGTTCAAATATGAAAAAGTCCATAACTAAAAGCGAGTGCACACGTCATGGGAAACTCCCGGACCTGGGGAACTTCCATCAAGTTCAAGGGACAAGATGGCTTCCCAAAGTCTGAATAGCTTATCTGTTGTTTATACTAAGACGTAAGTGCACAGTCGTGGGAGATTCCCGGATTTGGGGAAGTTCCATTAACTTGGGGTTACCACAGTATATTGTGTACTGAAAGAGTCGTAGTATAGCCTTGAAGCTTGTTTATGCATTATTGTTATTGTAATTCGTTTGGGGCAAAATGGCGCAAACATGTAATGACCTGGGGTTATTGCTTAAAGAAACATCTATGAAAAACAATATGTTCCATTTCTAACACCTTGTCAATTTGCAATATCTCTTAAAGACAAAGTACACAGTTTAAGAAATACAACATTTCATTCTAAAACTTGTAATATTTGCATTTGCCCATAACACCCTCTCCATTAAACTGTGGTCATTGTAGACAATTTCTTCCTTAAATTAGTGAACCAAAGTTCTCCAACAGTCTAGGTTTTTTGTGCTCCCAGCATCTTTGATCATTGTTGTAACAGTAAAATATCCGTAGTGTGATCTTTGCCTGTAAAGGTGGTTGATTAAAATGAGCAAAGCTTTTGACTGGGAAAGAATTGAAAAGAACACCAAGTTCTAGAGTAAGATATTCTTGGATGGATCCAGATACGAATTGTAATCCAAAGTTAAAAGTAGTAATTGTATTTGTAATTCAAAGTTTGTAAAGGCCTGTAGAAGTTTACATTCCTTAGATATATTGCTGGAGGTTGTGTTTGTAGAATACCCGGGTATTTGTTGTAGAGTATAGGTTGTAGAGTCCAGCTTTCCAAATATTTGGCTAGAATTGGTTGCAGATATTGAATCGGCATCATCTGTTATCACCGTGGTGATGGTGTTGGTATTTGTCTTTGTCTTTTGTTTTTTTATTTTGTTTTTTTCATGAAACATTTTTACACCGTTTATGATGTGTATAGATTGGATACTCTCCAATATTATTTTACGGAATAAATTAATTTACAGCGCTTCCAAGACATCCAAGACATTGTCTTAAGTGACATGGTTCCCATTATAGTAAATGTTATGTTGATACAGCAATCGAAGTGGGATCTCAAGAACGCCTCTTTTTGCTGGATTGGAATCTTTGTCACATCTTAGTGATAGACATCTCAATGACATCAGGTGCTGTTGTGCTAAAAATGTTAACAGGTAAAATCTGTGGAAAAATCTTTACATTTGTTGTTATACTTTGTATAATAATGATGATAGATGAAATAGTAGCATAGTTAATCTTTGTAGTGTTTTGTTTTAAAGATAAACCATTGTATATGATTTAGAGATATAAGGATACTTTGAAACAGTATTTACCGCCTTTGTTCACAATGGTATGCAAAATTACATTATCTTTAAATGATAAAAATACTCTTTTATTCAAAATGTCTCAATATATTTAGAATAGTTGATAATTGGAAATATGACATTATTTATCTTTCTTTGTCCTGTTAGGGAGAAGACAACTTATTCCCTAAGTTATGGTTAGATAATATAATAACTACAGTTATTAGTGGCTTAAAATACCAGAAACACCCAAATATTGAATTTTATTTTTATTTTTACCAAGATCTGACAGCCATTATGGAAAGATTGGATGCTTAACAATGAGAATCTTAATTGTTTAAGTATATTTTTCAGTGGCTGTTGGGTGTGGCTTAAGATGATTTGGATATTTATTATTTCTAAAAGTGAGTTAAGAAAGCACTCAGATACAATATTGAAGGTATTTATATTTTGACTCTACCTTTGTATAGGTGGCGTTATGTACCTTTAACCATCACAAACCAAATAACAATTCCTTGGTATTTGAAAAACCGATAAAATATTTGATTACGTGTATTTTAATATATATACATAGAGTGGTATGGATGTTGAATTTATATCTTTGACATCTTTTCACCTGTTTGCAATAGGTGACCTAAATGATCAATTTCCAAAATCATCATGTATATCACCTGGACGGGTTAATCCATAATACTCTTTGATTTCCATTGGCTGGCCTTAGCTATGGCAGAATGAATATGTTTATCATTGTAAATAAACTTTATGATAGGTGAAGTAAAGTTTCTGCCTGTCTTTCAGTTAAGTTTTAACTGTTGAAGTACTTCACTTATATTAATTATACCACTCTGCAAACTTATACGGATAACGAGTAGTTTCTGATTTAATAAGAACAGTTCACATTTTCTTCTCAAGTTTAAACGTTATTGCAGTTGTTATTGTAATCATATGATCTTTAACTATCATGATTCAATTATTTATCTGGGTAATTAGCTGTTATGCTCTTATACTTTATCTAATATATTTGTTTGTAGGCCATACTGCAGCTGCATTTGGCATTTTAGCAGTAATTTTCAATTGCGTTTCAGATATTCACAAAGTCTATCCACCTTTGTAATTAACACATTATGTGTTTATTTTATACCATTAATTATAGTATCTGTATTATATTACACATTGTCACTGACACATTTCTGATACAGGGAAAAAAATAGCATGATTGCTTTAGTAATTATAATTTTTCTGTCCATGCACCACATTCCTGGAAGTCCAGAATATAGTAAAAATCCTTTGTCGTTTGATTCTATGGAGCCATTTAACGTTTTGATTGGTATAGTTATACCAAAAGAGCAAGGAGTACATCGGTAGATCACATCTGCAACAGAACCATTACAGATTCCTTGTTGTATCAATGTCTCTGTGTTTATGTTTACAGGAGTTCTTTGCTTTGCAAGTATGTAAATAATATGTAGAGTTTAAGAAAAGCTGCAAATCGTGCTTTAGTACAAGTGTCCCATGATGTCAGGTTTCTGAAAGATGTTGCTGGCCTTTTATATTCCATTCTCTTGGCAGGGCATCTGCTCTTAGTAGGCCTGTGTTGTTATTATTTATTAATTGCATCAAGGTTTCTTTCGTTAATTGATATGTTTCTTCCAAATTCAAATTCATATGCCACCAAATGTCATTGTAAAGTTCATTGTTGCCGAATATTGTTCCAGCATGGTTTTCACTCCAGTAGGAAATCTATATTCCTCTTCTTCTGCTCCTTCCTATTAACCACGTTTTCTGAGTTGTAGGCAACAATCTGTGTCTTGTACTGTGAGGCGCTTTGATAGTCAATCAGGTTTTCTCAGTACCATGTTCCATCTTGAGAAACAGCTGGGTGTTGACAATTTTCAGCCTTTATTTCTTTTTCCGGTCATCTTCTGTCTGGATAATAGCAATGTCCAGAATTAGCATAGCACTTCTTTTCAGCATAAGAAGGCTGTTTGCGGTAGTCATTCAATGATAAACTATATTGCATAGTCTTTTCTTACATCACCTTCATAGGTGCATCCAAAGTCTTTCACAAGCATCTGTCCCATCTTTTTCTGATTTCAGCATGCTTTGCCATCATCGTTGAGTCCATTATTAGGATTTGAAATAGTCCAATCACATCTCTCTCATGTATAATCGTTTTTTTGGAATGATCTCAATAGGTTCCTTGTGAAATACCAGTGTAGGTCACATTAGCAATCATTGCACTGTGAGCGGTGTCTCTCCTTTTGAGATAGTTCTTGGAGGCAGTCCTCACGATCAAAGAACTTGTATAATGTGCAGTCCAAGTCAGTTCAGGTGCTTCCTGCTTGTTAACATAATCCCAATGCAGTTTTAAAACGACAGCTAGGGTTGATGTTATGATAATGCTGCAGATTGTAAGAAGGAGACACCATAACCAATTTTCTAGCATCCTTTTGCTTCCATCTTTGCATTTCTTTCTTACTGTATAAGATAATTCAGGTTCAGTCACTGTTTTCTCCAGAGTCTTTCTGATAATGATGTTGATTCATTTTTCATACATTCCATGTTAACTGTGAATGTATCATGTCTGTCTGTTCATCCTTCTCCTTCACATTTTCAGGATCAGATGTCAGATCATGATTCAGTCTGTTATGTGGCTATGATTCTGGTGGCTGTGTTCTGGTGGCATTTCTGTCATCCTCTGTTTGTTTTATCTTGTCATCTTTAACAGCATCTTTATCAGTCAGTGGTTCTGTGAACGTCCTGTTAGTAAAATATCAAAACTTACTGTTCTCTGTTGGCTCTGATTGTTCTCTGTAGTAAAAGTTCTCGGAGTCACCCTCTCCTGGACAAACTGGCCAACAGTAAGAAAAAGTTGGTGGTGCAAGGTGAGGTGGGCTGGAAAAAAAATTCCCTAAATTTCTCTTATAGAACCAATGGTTCTAAGCTCTCCCTGGTGCAGAAATATGTTTGTCAGTGAAAAACATGTAACATTTCATATGGTGTCTCACCATTTGTATCATCAGGTATGCTGTGAATGCTTATCTGTACCATAGGAATAAATAGATACCACTGTGTGGGGCAAGCAACTGGTGACTTGGTTAATAATCATTTAACCTCAGCATTTTCCCAGACCACAACCCCACTACTTTGGGGGTGGTTGGGGCACTGAAATCCCAAAGTAACCCAAATGTGGTTGCCCAGTTTTAGGTTTCCTTTGCAGTAACTGCAGGACCACCATCCAAATGGATGGTCCTGGGATTATCAAATGCATACTAAGGAAGTGAGACTAGAAAACGTGGCATCAGAGGTTGCACTTCGCACAGGATATATCCAAGTAAACCTGGTACATGCATCAACACATACAAAAGCATATTCATAACCATGAGATGTTGATAACTTCCAATGTATAGTAATTCAAAAAGTACGTTAGATATTAATATTTCAATAAACAGTACATCAGTAATGTGGCAATAAGCAAATGCTTATGATTACTAAACACATGAATTACAGTATATCCCATATTGGACCATCAATATTCCTTTTCAGGAGTCAGAAGTACATTACCTCTCTCTATAAGAGCTTGTCCTAGCCATGAAAAAGCTTTTAGGGCAAGTCTATCTTTCCTCTATAGGAAGAACAACCAACATATTACCTTCAATGGTTATTATATAATTAACCCCTCTAAACGATAGGAGTATTTATACGGATACCAGGTGGATAAGGTCTGGATATCCTTGCAAGCATAAACTCTGCATCATGACTGAGAGATAGGGTATGCGATGTGATCCAGTGACCACAGACACATTGCATCAAAGTGCCTGTTAACGGCCAACTATATGAGGAGAGGGCCCATGCTTTGTTATAAGCATGTCCATACACGTATTACAATGCCAGGCTTTCAATTTGTTTCCACAAAGCAACATGCAGTTGTGGATATAAACACACGACGTAGCGTAAGAAAAACTATTTGAACACCAGACTGAGACTCGAGATCAGTGGACCAAAATAGATAAATGAAATCCTATCAATTAATATACTTTCAATATACTTTCTCTAAATTACTTTATCCTCTGTATTAACTATGAAATATTAAAGTTAAAACAATAACATTTAAAAGCCAACTTTTAGTGTGCATAGGAATTACAAGGCCGTCCATAGTGTGAGATAAAGAACAGCTTTTTTAAAAACCGAATAGTCTGTGAACACAAAATGACCTTGCGCTGAAATTTCACTTGCAGGGGAAAAAAAACAACCTTTTTCTCTTTAGTAAATTAATTAATTAATTAAACGTAGTTAGAAACTCCCTCAAAGTCCCGATGACTTTGCAAGAAACATGTCGTCCTTAAATACTGGGTAAGTCTATTAAACAGTGAAATAGTATTTTTACCCTGTATATTATGTTGTCACAGCTATAATGTGCAGTATTACAAACTATTTTATAAGTGTTGTGCTAACTGTTCAATAAAAGCCAGTGGTCTAGCGAGCTATAGAACATTTATTTATTTATTCTTTAAAGCTCTGACCTCAATCGGCAAAGCAATATTGTAATGGTGTCCATTGCAATCTGCTGTCTTACTTGCTGCTCTCAAAAATTCTGAATATGTTCAGAGATTTCTTGGGCAATAATAAATCCCCCAAAAAACAACAACTTTGCATTTATGCTAAACTTGCCTGTTGTAAATGTATTCTGTATATTTCTTGACATAAGTACTTGTACTTAAATCTGTTTAACAAAGCTGTTTATATTGTGGTAAAAATATATATATTTATTATTATTTATTTATTTTTAACATTGCCTAATTTTTAAAGATACCTGCATATTTAATGAAATATCCTTTATATGTCTTTAAGGCATAAATATCTGCAAATTAAGTTTATATACAAAATGCATGTTCTGGATGTTCCCACAATACCTCTTCTATTATTATATTTTTTATTTTATTTTATTTTATTTTAAGTGTGAAATCTGATTCCTCTTAGGATGAGCACCCCTCCTCAGCCCCCCAGTTTCAGAGGCCCCTTTGGAGGTGACCACAGAAAAGTATAGATTCTATAAAATAGATTTGAGGGGGCTTTGGACAGTAAAGTCACTTTAATTATACTTTTCATATAGAATATATGATATGTGATATTCAATGGGATTTACTATATCAGAGCATTATCACTTTAATTGACACTGCATTTTTTTTATGCATTCTTCTTTATGCATTAAGATTTTTTTTTTCTTACATTTTAATGTCTGTTTAGAATATTGCAGGCTTTGCAATATCAAACTAATTTTGCAGTATATATATTTACAATGCTCCTACAACTCATTATTATTAAAATTAGCCTCCTTCAGCATTAGCACTATCTACCACTGGAATTAGTGTAAGATACACCAATATGTGGTGGAACTGAATCCCCATATATGAGATTTGAAACTGTATTTTTATTTCTACACTGTGCCCTAATCTGTATTTATATACATTGCGGCAGCATATAGCTTTTAAAGAAGCAATTATTTCACCCATCATGTGTGGTTGACTGTGGACTTTTTTAAAACCTATTCTTTATTTTTATTTTTGTATAAATCTGTTTCTGGCTCTGAGAGAGCAGGCTGCTGAATGCATGTAAATGCTCTTACTACCTAGTCTATATACATTTATTTATAAACAACATTGGTGTATTTATTTTATGTTATTTTATGAAAACCTCGTTTATGAAATTCACTGAGATTAAATGTGTCTGGTCTGATTACAGTCAGTAGTACAATATCATTGTTCTAATTTCCTTACTGCTAGCAATACAGGTACAGTGGGATAGTACCACTTATTTAAGTAAGCTTTCCCTTTTAAAATTGTTGGATTTTAATCCTGCCATTGCAATAGACTAAAGACTGTACCTGAGTAAGCAAAGTCATTATGTGCAGGAATTGTGCACTTTAAATAGTAGAATACTTATGCTATTCTAGTGAATTGGGCTGGCTGCTAAACACATCATTTAGTATCTTTTGGTCACATTTAAAGCTGTAAATGTATTTAACATTTTATTTAAATAAGCCTTTAATAAGTTCAGTTTAAAAGTTATCAGAGATCCTGTATAGTTACAATTTTATTTTGCCCTCATTTATTTTACATATATATTATTTTTAATCATGTTATAACTATTTATTTTTGCAGAGCATTTAGGGAAGCAAAGGATGAATAACCACTGGTTGCATTTCTTCTAGGAGGGTAGTATAATTTCAACTCTGTTAAGGAAAAAATATGAGCTAGTTATCATATATTATATAAAATATATGCTGCAGTGTACTGCATTGTACTGCACTGAATGTATTTAAAAGCCATGTCTTTCTCTTTATGGCTGTATGTAATAATGTTGTTCATAATTTGGAATATAAACCAACGACTTCTCAATTCCTTGGAATGTTTACATGTCTCTGTATCTCCGCAACCTTGGCTGGAAACTCCAGACTCCAAAAATAGTTATGCTGTTATAATTCCTGATTTTCAATCAACAGCTAGCGTAACTGACAATATGGAAATTATCACTGTTTTATGAAACTTTTCATATATAGTGGACATTAGAATCCAGAACGCAGTAATTCAATAATTAAAAGTCCTGTCTGTCTGTTGCATGAATGTTTTCATTAAGCCATAATGCAATTTTCTATGCATTCTTGAAATTAGACTTCAAATTCATCGCTCTGTCTTATCACTTTTCTTTTGACAACATTTTGCATTAATCTTTTTCCTGCGCATGCATACTACGCAGCTACAAAGAGAACATACCCCTCTGCCTGCAATCCACTGTCCTGGAACTAATGGGCAATGCTGTGCTGGTGTATTAGGCATATCAGGGAGTTTACCAAATATGTATATTTGCTCTCTTATGATATTAAGATCCACAATTTCAGCATTGTATGCTAATTACAATGTACCTGTCACCAGAACTTAAAGTGCATTGTACAAGTTCACATTAAAATCATCTCTAATGATGAAGATCTCTCTCTGAGTCTGGGCTGCAAATAGCTCAATAGATTCTTGATATTTCAAGACTTGTGCCATGACAAAGTATTGTGTCTTCTCTTACGTATAAGAGGTTACCTAGGTATTTGTTATTGTTTATTTAACGCTTCCAAGTACAAGTCCCTTCATGGTCGCCAACTGTAACCGCTTGCGGTTCCCTTATTTACCTCTATAATGTCTTAAAGCATAGAACTTAGCAGGGCTAACCATACAGATATCTTAGCCATAATGTTATATAGTTAGTAAGAGATCCTCTATTTAACATATGTAAATAATTGAGAATACAATATAAAATAAGGATTGTCTTGGAAGCAATAGTTTTGTCTTTTAGATATTTATTATATAAAAATATAAATATAGACATATAAAATCCATTATAGCAGAGTTTATAAGATGAAATTAAATGCTTGCAAATATCATTAATAGGTTAACATACCCTTCTGAACATGTCATCATGTCAGCCTCTCAGTCATTTTAAGATGGAGAAGCGTCTGTCTCCAAGTCTCTCCTCTGTTTCTTAACATTTTAAAAGTACACCTATTTATACCTTAAGTGTCGTCATTTTAGAGTCACCATAGTTCAAATATGAAAAAGTCCATAACTAAAAGCGAGTGCACACGTCATGGGAAACTCCCGGACCTGGGGAACTTCCATCAAGTTCAAGGGACAAGATGGCTTCCCAAAGTCTGAATAGCTTATCTGTTGTTTATACTAAGACGTAAGTGCACAGTCGTGGGAGATTCCCGGATTTGGGGAAGTTCCATTAACTTGGGGTTACCACAGTATATTGTGTACTGAAAGAGTCGTAGTATAGCCTTGAAGCTTGTTTATGCATTATTGTTATTGTAATTCGTTTGGGGCAAAATGGCGCAAACATGTAATGACCTGGGGTTATTGCTTAAAGAAACATCTATGAAAAACAATATGTTCCATTTCTAACACCTTGTCAATTTGCAATATCTCTTAAAGACAAAGTACACAGTTTAAGAAATACAACATTTCATTCTAAAACTTGTAATATTTGCATTTGCCCATAACAGCCTTGGGCTATTTACACAGGACCCAGCCTGACTCCAAACCAAGATTAACAAGCTGACTACAGGGCGTTTAATTACGAGCGGTGCGCCTTCGCTCCTTCCCTCTACTGAGGGGGCCAATTCCATACACAATTCCAGATACCCCTTATGGGTCTACCGCACAATCGGTATCCAATACCCCTAGTGGGTCCACCGTCTAAAACAGTAGTCGTCTTACCTCCTCGTTCCTGAACCTGAGTTCACACTCATCGACGGGGGCACCCCAGCACTTACTACGTAGATGCCGGCAATCTCCTGGACAACAGACCAGTGGCGCCGAGACGAAGGGTGGTCCACGCAAAAGTTCAGGGGTGCAGCCGTAGAGAATGTGGGCAAAGATAGACCGTCTCACGCCTCTGCTTCCTAGCCACTGTTAACGACGAGCTTCCCGGCCAATGCACCAAAGATGTTACCGGGAAACTGACGGAGGCCAAGCACAGAGAGATGGACACATGTTTCTTCAGGAAGGAAGAGATCTTTATTCGATTCACCGACCGGGACTTATGTCACCAAAAACAGCAAAGATCTGAGCCCTGATCGTACAGTGTAGGTCCCTTATTGTAGCGGAACCCTATTGTGGCTGTCCTCCCTGTATTGTGGATTGCCCTCATCTACCCTACCCTGGCCCTAAAGACAAATACTGTGCCTGGCCCTTGGATTACCTCAGGGCAGTGTTGCTACTTCAAATGGGCACTTCGGATACCGTCGAAGTGCTGAAGTAACCGTCGAAGCTGTCGAAGTCGTCGAAGTGCACGGCATCGAACAAAGGACCACGTGGCGGCGGCCATTTTAACTCCGAACATCGCCGACCCGTACCATCGACTCCACTTCGACACTTCGACTAATGTCGAAGTACCGGACGCACTTCGAACGGGACTTAGACATTTTTATGCCAGAAATTGACTGACCGCACAGCTCAAATCTATGGAACTATTTTGGGCAGGAAAATGTGCTTGCGGTTGGTCATAAAGGGACCTCCAACTAACTTTTGATCTGCTGGAGGGATTGGGACGATTTTTGAGAGGATTACTAATTAAAGGCTGCTGATTCTGAAAATGCATGTTTTATGTTTGTAGCACAAATATTATAGAAGTTATGAATATGGTGTAAAAGTTATGTTTGAAACTGTACAATAATGGGATTATGTGTCACACTAAGGGGAGGGGATGTGTGGGTTGTACCCAAGATACCATTGGTTGTTTTATGCCTCCCCCGGGGTGTGGCTTGTCTGTGTACAGTTGTAATAAAAGGCAGGCTGGATGTACCAGCCAGCAGTTCTGTTCCTGAAACTGTGTGTCGTCCAGTTTTTGGGATTGCTGTGGGGATATCGCTGTGTTATTTTGCCTGCTGGAAACTCTGCCTATGGATTTACTATTGCCTTGTTCCTGAGCCTTCCTGGGATCGTCAGTGGAGAATAGCTGTGGGATATCAGCTCTCCGCTACACTTATATACACATATAGCTCCTCCTATAATCAGTTCTACCTACATGTACTCTAACCCAATCAACAGAATAAAGACTAACTTTCCTGTTTGACCACTTGGCTTGCCCAGCACAATGGAGGAGGGGAATACTTGTATATCCTGTATTTCTACACATGCTCCTTACACTACTGATTGTATCGTTGCCACGTGCAACCAACCGACCGATACATCAGCATATACATATGCACATACCACGTGGCAATCTCGGCCTACTAAATTTAATTTTACCGAGATTCCACCACAAGTAATCAGGATTTTTAGGTCCTGTTTGACTGTGGGAGCTGACCCGTTGGAGGTTTCAAGCGTTTGTAGCAGACCTGCCTAGGTGAGTGGCCTCCTGCACTGCTTGTGCTTGGGTCTCAATGTTCCAGTCCTCTGTCAGGGAAACTTTAGGCTCCGTTCCTGGCAGGGTCTGTGTGGTTTTGCCGTGGAGGAGTTCCTCCAGTCCTAGGATTGACGGCGAGTATTTTGTGATATTTGGTTTGATGTGTTGGATTTTTTGGGAGCTGCTAGATATGCTGTCCTTTCCATCAGGCTTGCAAGCTCCGCCCCTGAGCGTTGCCATTTTGTATCATAATTATTTTTTAGAAATATTAATCAAGGTCATTGATCATTTGAGATGATCAATTGTAGCAATTTTTAAAAATTTTTTTTTACATTTATCAATTTTTAGAGACTATTTATATGATTATTTTTATATCCAACTCCTTAAATGTATACATGTATCTTTACATGCATGAAAAAGGGCATTCATTCTCGGGACAAGAATATAATTTTGCCTCTTTATAAATCACTGGTAAGACCACATATTGAATATGCAGATTGGTGATTACTGTGTATAGTGCGCTTACAAATGTAATTTAGTTAGAAATAAGCAGCTACACACTCTAGTGGATACTCTCTTATCCCCACTAATTATAGTAATGAACCAAAGTGAGCTTATTACAATCTGGATATAACGTCCAGACTCTACTAATCAAATGAGTGGAGCGCTAAAGGTATAAACTTACCCTAAAATAGGGTTAAATCTCAGATGTATATCAGTACATATAAAGGAAACAAAAAATAAAACACAATATAGTGTAAATCCACAGGTGATAATATATTTTGGTGATAATTCAAATAGTCAAACTCACATTGATCAGAGCCTTAAAGGGACAGGCTCAAATCACTTGCACAGTAGTATCGTATGGAGACACTGCACCCTTTTGCCTGGAATGGATTTCCTCAAAGGAGAGAGAAAGGGAGACTTCCTAGTGTATTACGTTTCAACCAAAGTAAAAAAACACAGTGGTTATGGTTGTGCTCACCTTTTCCTGAGCCAATGAGAACCTGGCACTAGATGATAGATCTGGGTACCTCTAGAGGGGGGCACCTGCCCTTCTTTAGCAGCAAGATTAAGTTAGAAGCTGATGGGACTTGGTTTAAAATACATACATTTATTGCAACTTTAAATATAAAAACAAAAACATAGAATTAAATAAAAATATCCAGTTGCTTCTATATAAGATAAATAATGTCCCAGTAATAAGCTCCAGTCCCGAGACGCGTTTCTCCCACACTATGGGGACTTTTTCAATCGGTATCCTCATTATCTTCATGCTGCTTTTTAAATATGCCGGTTTCTTCATCCAGTGGGCGGTCCTCCCATCCCATCCTCCAATCCGGAGTTAGCTTCTTGTGAAGTTTTTTTTTACTGTAAGAACAATAAGGATGTGGAATACTCTGCCTAAAGAAGTGGTTTTATCAGAGTCCATACAGATGTTCAAACAGCTACTAGATGCATACTTGCAAAAACAGAATATTCAAGGATATAATCTTTCAATGTAGGGCAATAATTGCTTGATCCAAGAATAAATCTTACTGCCATTCTGGGGTCAAGAAGGAATTTTTTTCCTAGCTTGTTGCAAAATTGTGCTTCAAACTGGGTTTTTTGCCTTCTTTTGGATCAACAGCAAAAAACAAATGTGAGGAAGGCTGAACTTGATGGACGCAAGTCTATTTTCAGCTATGTAACTATGTAGCTTAAGCATACGTTTACATGCATATATTATCAGATGATATAGTATTATTGCTTAATTATTTTCCTTATTTTTTTAAAGTACTTAAAATACTTAATTCTAAGTATTTTTTAGGTTACATTCTATGAATTAAATATTTATATATCTATAAATAATGTGTCTATACAATACTAAAATTATTTTTTACCTGTTTTATAATCTTAATTTTCTCCTTTTTGCCTCTATGGACTGGGACCTCATTGCCCTCGAGTGAATTGCTGAGGACTATAACATAAGGAAATAGTTCACATGACACAACCCACGCGACACGCTACAATGTCGGCCACATTTACTGAACCAAGTGTAAAGAAGCCATGAATAAAGTACTTTAACCAAGTCTGGGGACACAGGCTTAAAGGGGCGGTGTCCCAAACAAGTATGGGGACACAGTATTAAAGGGGCATTGTCCCAATTTTTCCCATGTCCCAAAAATGTGCTTAAAGGACCAGCACCAGTCCAATGAAAGTCCATAAGCCCCAATAATGTTCTTAAAGGGCCACACAAACCTGGGCCATAGTCACAGGGCACGAGGCTGGCAAGCAGACTGTGAGGAACTGACTCTGCTGGGTTTCGAACCCTTGTTTACATGCTGCTAAACCTCTTCCTTACCAGTACACCAGCCTGCCCTTTGCAAATGTACCTGAGATCTGGTAACCTTGACTCTACAAGCATTGGTATCAGTGACAAGTCTCTTCAGCTGTGTCTGGTCATGTGTCTGGTTCTTGGCCTATAAAAGCCACTTCCTGTCTCTGTACCTTTGCCAGATTATTGTGGTTCCTGTACTCTCTAATCAAGCTTGTTCCTGTTTCTCCTACCTGTTGCTGATTTTGGACCGTTTTGACTTTGCTGCTTCTCCTTCCCACTGACCTCGGCTTGCCTCACTACGATTATCATCTCTCTGTTCCAGTCTCCCATCTCTGCTTAAGACCAGAAGGCCACTCAATGCTCAGGGGCTCAACCACCTGGGTAACGAGTGGCTACCTCTGGCAGAAAACATTGCTGATCTGGCTACTGGACTCCAAAACTTTGTAACATCAATATCATTACACAGACCTCTCCAGGACCAAGTGGCGAAGGGCACTTCGTCACACCGACCAATATCGCTATTAAACATAAACATGAAATTCACAAAACTCCTAGCAGACCGCCTATGTCCCTTCCTACCCAAACTAATCCGCCTTTACCAAGTGGGGTTTATTCCCTCCAGACAGGCCAGTGATAATACAAGATGGACATATGACCTCATATGGACGGCAAATGCCAGACACATCCCAACACTCATGCTCTCCCTTGATGCCTAAAAAGATGTTTGATAGACTCCTGTGGCCCTTCCTATTCGCAACACTACAAAAATTCGGCATCCCGACAAGTTTCATAGATGCACTGCAAACTCAACTTCCTCCGCTAACTTTCTTATTCCGTTCACTCATCCACCCACTTTCACGATCTGGAACGGCACAAGGCAGGGGTGCCCTCTCTCCCCGATTCTGTTCGCCCTTTCCCTAGAGCCGCTCCTACAAGCACTCAGACAAAATACGCACATCACAGGCCTCAACATAAGGGTTGAAGAATACAAACCTCAATATAGATAAAACAGATACCCTACCAGTCCAAATTGACCCACTTGAACTTGAAAACCTGCAACAATCCTGCCCATTCTACCTACAAAACACACACACACACTACTTAGGAGTCTACTTGCTGGCAGACCTATCAAGCTGCTACCCCCTGAACTACACACCCATTGTACACAAAATTACCCAAGATATACAGTTATGGCAAGACATGCCTATATCGTTGTAACGGATCACCTGGCACCCCGATTGGGTACCTCCGTTGATGGATGCTCCTAGTGCTTCCCGAGGGCTCCAAGCACTCCACATGACAACATAAGCACTGCGGACCCCAGGAACCGCCGCAGCTTGGTTGGGGTCTCGCCGTCTCTTACCCACCCTGGACCTACGACAAGGCTCCAGGTTCCAGTGGGTGAACCTCTCTTTCCCCAGAGAGTGAAGCAGGAACAGGAACAGGAACAAGCTCTTATAAGAGCTTAGTGATTATTCAAGGGAGTATGAAGAGCATAGCAATCCCTTGTAGCAGATCCAATAAGAGACAGGACTCTAGCTTGAGGGTGAAGAGGAACAGAAGCTTTATTGCCACAACCTGGAATATATACAGTTTTTCAGGCCAGAGGCACACCCCCTGGACCTGATGGAAAATAGGGACAAAAGGAACATAAACCAATAAAAACATAGTTTTACATTCAGTCACTCCTATACAGTGTACACAATCCCTCCCCTCTGCCTGTGATATAATTAACAAAGACAATGGACTAACTCAATTAACTCTAAGCAGAAAAAACATACATTTTTACAAACCCCCAAAAGTACCCCAAATACAACATATCCCCACACCCCCTGATAGCCCCGATCTGGGTGAACAATATATCTAAAAATCACCCAGATCAGTTCAGGGATTCAGAAATGTCCTGGAAGTTTTATTTTTGCCCCACCGTGCACATGGTCCCATGCCCAAAACAGTTCCATACACTCAACGTTAAAACACTGCTTGACAATTTAAGATGACCACCGCCACATGTTTGAATCTGTTCCAGTTAAAAGTTCAAGGGGCAGAAACAGTACTTTTGAACATGGGTTATCACAGGTCACCACAGGTGGTGAGGTCACTTTCGCCACATATCTCCCTCCCTAGGGGGAGACTAACCAGGTATCTGACCTCCTGTCGTGGTCCCATCTGCACCATTGGGATCAGGGCTGCTGTCTCCCTGTGGTTGGGGAGAAGGATCAGTTGTCTCCTCTCCCTGGAAGGTACACTGACGCTGGGGAGGAAGGATGACACCTTCGGCTCCCTGTACTGGACACTGCCGCTGGGGAAGGAGACCACTTATCTCCTCTCCCTGAAACTCACTCTGCTGCTGTGGAGGAAGGACGACACCTTTGGCTCCATGTAACACATACTGCCGCTGGCTAAGAAGGACGACACCTTCGGCTCCCTGGGATGCACACTGCCGCAGGGGAGAGAGACCAGTTGTCTTCTCTCCCTGTAAGGAAAACTGCCGCTGGGAAGGAAGGACGACACCTTCGGCTCCCTGTACTACACCAGGCTGCTGGGGATCTGGGCCGGCTGCCCAGCATCCCTGGAGGGCCAGTGGAGAGACCTCGGTCCCATCTCCACCTGCCATCTGGGGGTCTTCCCAGGACCAGTTTATGCTGTCTCTCCAGCTGAAAGGGTGTAGTTCTGGGTCTGCCACCCAGCTCTATGGTTCTGCCTGCAGGGTAGATGGGGGTTGAATTGAGCAGAGCAGGCGCTGGTAGGCCTGCTCCAGTTTCCACTCCATTGTTACCAGGTGGTTCATGTCTGGTTTCACCTCGTCGTCGTCAGCCCAAACATGCATGCCCATCCTGTAGTCAAAGATGTCCCAAAATCTCAACTCCTCCATGCAGGTTGGGGAGAAGGATCAGTTGGGGAGAAGGATCAGTTGTCTCCTCTCCCTGGAAGGTACACTGCCGCTGGGGAGGAAGGATGACACCTTCGGCTCCCTGTACTGGACACTGCCGCTGGGGAAGGAGACCACTTATCTCCTCTCCCTGAAACTCACTCTGCTGCTGTGGAGGAAGGACGACACCTTTGGCTCCATGTAACACATACTGCCGCTGTCTAAGAAGGACGACACCTTCTGCTCCCTGGGATGCACACTGCCGCAGGGGAGAGAGACCAGTTGTCTTCTCTCCCTGTAAGGAAAACTGCCGCTGGGAAGGAAGGACGACACCTTCGGCTCCCTGTACTACACCAGGCTGCTGGGGATCTGGGCCGGCTGCCCAGCATCCCTGGAGGGCCAGTGGAGAGACCTCGGTCCCATCTCCACCTGCCATCTGGGGGTCTTCCCAGGACCAGTTTATGCTGTCTCTCCAGCTGAAAGGGTGTAGTTCTGGGTCTGCCACCCAGCTCTATGGTTCTGCCTGCAGGGTAGATGGGGGTTGAATTGAGCAGAGCAGGCGCTGGTAGGCCTGCTCCAGTTTCCACTCCATTGTTACCAGGTGGTTCATGTCTGGTTTCACCTCGTCGTCGTCAGCCCAAACATGCATGCCCATCCTGTAGTCAAAGATGTCCCAAAATCTCAACTCCTCCATGCAGCCGAACTCAATGTCCTCCTCCAGGGCATCCGATAGTAGACCAGGGCCATCATACTCATCCCCCTTGGGCCTGTTGGGCTCATCCAACCCGGGGGTATGCTGCACCGTATACCACCATAGGGCCTGGTAGGCGCCCTCCAGCCAAATCTCCTTCCATACCAGGTTCTCGAGCTCTGTTACCCACTCATCCAGTGGCTGCTCTCCTAGGAAAGGCATTCGTAGAGCCACTTGCCTCTGTTGCTGCTGCTTTTCACTGGGGAGCCTCTCGCCCCGCTGATGCTGTACATCCTCCAGGGCTTCGTCCCAAAGCTCCTTTCTGGTGGCCTCTCTGTACTCCATCATGGCCCCTTCTAATATAGGCCCATCCTGCAGGGTCAAGAGCTCCTGCAACCTCCAGTGAAACTCCTCCTCCACTTTGACTGCTGTCCGGGGACCAGCTGGTTCCATATCGCTGTAGATAGGGACGCTGCACGGTAGCTAACTCTATCCCTCCATTATAAATCCATAACGTTACCGGTGTCTCCAAGCTGCTTCCACCGCTGCCACCACTGTAACGGATCACCTGGCACCCCGACTGGGTACCTCCCTTGATGGATGCTCCAAGCACTCCACTTGACACCATAAGCACTGCAGACGATTATTCAAGAGAGTGTGAAGAGCATAGCAATCCCTTGCAGCAGATTCCACCAATAAGAGACAGGACTCTAGATTGAAGTAGAACAGAAGGTTTATTGCCACAGCCTGGAATATATACAGTTTTTCAGGCCTGAGGCACACCCTCTGGACCTGATAGAAAACAGGGACAAAAGAAACATAAACCAATTAAAACATAGTTTTACATTCAGTCACTCCTATACAGTGTACACAATCCCTCCCCTCTGCCCGTAATACAATTAATGAAATTAATGGACTAACTCAATTAACTCTAAGCAAAAAAAACATACATTTTTACAAACCCCAAAAAGTACCCCAAAATGCAACATATCCCCACAAAAGTCACATCCCCGATCTGGGAGAACAATATATCCAAAAATCACCCAGTCTTATTTTTGCCCCACTGTGCACATAGTCCCATGCCCAAAACAGTTCCATACACTCAACGACAAAACACTGCTGGCCAATTTAAGATGGCCGCCGCCACATGTTTGAATCTGTTCCAGTTAAAAGTGGGCAGAAACAGTACTTTTGAACATGGGTTATCACAGGGCCCATAGTCCCAGGGTAAGAGTCTGGCAAGCAGGCCTCTCCAAAAACCTGTGGCGAGGTCACTTTCGCCACAATCGTGGCTAGGGAGGCTGGCCTCCATTAAAATGAACGTCTTGCTGAGGCTCCTGTACCTCTTTGTCAGGGTACCTGCTGTCTCTACCTCTGTGGAGGTGAGACACTTGGACGTTCTTCCTTGCAAAAGGGTTGAATCACTCGTTCCTCGCGGTTCCCTCGGTCGTTTACACGCCGGCCGCGAGGGATCCACTTCCTTTTATGACGCGGCGTTCAGTAGCCAACGTCATGACGACAACCCAACCCGATCTGTCAATCAAGCCCCAAGCACGAATGAGGATTCGTCGGGGGCGTGATTAACAGTTTAGAATCAGGGTATAAAAGAGGGCTTTCTACGTTTGTTCATTGCCCTGTCGTGGTTCTAGCTTGTCTAGTCACTCAGTGCTCTTGTATTCTGTTAGTTTCTTTGGTTTTGACCCGGCTTGTCTGTTCTACCTCGTTTACCTCTATTACCCTTTGACTCGGCTTGTCTCTCGTTTACCTGCTCTCTCGTTCCCTCGACCTCGGCTTGTCACTAGACCATTCTTTACTACTCTTACGTTAGTCCGGCCATTCTAAGGTCCGGTATACGTACCCTGTACCTGTTTGTACTCTGCGTGTTGGATCCCTGTCCCGATCCTGACATTACGACAGGGCCATGGATCCTGCAGGTACAAACACTCAGGTTGGCCCTTCCGATTCTAGATTTGAAGCCATGGATCACAGAATGGACCAGATGGCTCTAGCGCTGCAAGCTTTATTATCTCGATCTAGTAATCCACCGGAGGAGATGCGAGCTACGTCCATCTCTCCTGTAAGTTCAGGTCTAGAAGTAGCCACTGTAGGTGCTTCTTCCCGTATTACACCCCCTGTACGTTATGCCGTGGTTTCTTAAACCAAATTGGTATTCATTTTGAATTACAACCTCGCTCTTACCCTACAGATAGGGCAAAGGTTGGATTCATTATCACACTCCTCATTGATAAGGCTCTGAGATGGGCCAATCCTCTGTGGGAGAATGAGAATCCGTTAGTCTATAATTATAATGCCTTTGTCGCTGCTTTTAGATGAACTTTTGACCCTCCAGGTAGAAAGGTCAATGCAGCTAGATTACTATTGCGCCTTAGACAAGATAACCAAACCCTTGTGGATTATGCACTAGAGTTCAGGTCTTTGGCGGCAGAAGTTAAGTGGAATGAACAGGCCTATATAGACGTATTTGTAAACGGATTATCTGATGTAATTCTAGACGAGGTGGCTACTAGAGAGCTCCCTGAAAATTTGGAAGATTTAATTTCTTTTATTTCTCGTATTGACGAACGTTTAAGAGAGAGACAGAACACTCGTGATAATATTCGTAGACCTTCCTTTAAACTAGCGCCTTTATTTCAAAGTCCTCAAACCACTATCACAGTTTGTTCTGAACCTATGCAAATAGGCAATACTCGCCTCTCAGAAGAGGAGAGACAGTACAGAAGAAGGGAGGGATTGTGTATGTATTGTGGAGTAAGAGGGCACCTTCGCCTAAATTGTCCTAATCGTCCGGGAAACGCTCGCACCTAAGTTTCTCTAGAGGACAGGCCTTGGGTGTTTCTATTTTGTCCTCTATACACAATTATAAAGATCACAGGCTTCTACTACTGGTCTCTTTAGCATGGGAGAAGGGAGTAATAAAGACTATGGCATTGATAGACTCCGGAGCTGCTGAGAGCTTTATCGACCAAGTTTTTGTTTCTAAACACTCTATCCCATCTCAGCTAAGAGATACTCCCTTGGCCGTTGAGGCCATAGATGGTAGACCATTATCTGAACCTGTGATTTCTCATGAGACTATACCTGTTATTTTTACTGTTGGTATCTTACACGAGGAGGATATATCCCTTATGCTTATCTCTTCCCCTTCTGTTCCTATAGTTCTGGGGTATCCATGGTTAAAGAAACATAACCCTATTATTGATTGGGAGCTAGGGGAGATAACTTCATGGGGTCAGGGTTGCCAGGACAGGTGTTTACAGAAAGTCTCACCACTTTGCGTAGGTAATACACCGGTTAACTCCACCCAGTCTACAGACTTACAAATACCGTCTCGATACATAGATTTAAAGGCAGTCTTTGACAAGAAGAATGCTGATACTTTACCTCCACACAGGTCCTTTGATTGCAAGATTAATTTCCTACCTGGTACTATGCCTCCGAGGGGCAATGTATATCCTTTATTCACTAAGGAGAACTTAGTCTTAGAGGAATATATCCGTGAGAATCTAGACAAGGGATTCATTAGGAGATCATCCTCGCCTGCCGGGGCCGTTTTTTTTTTTTGTGAATAAAAAGGATGGCACGTTAAGGCCTTGCATTGATTACCGAGGTTTGAATAAAATAACTATCAGAAATGCATACCCAATTCCCTTGATTACTGAGCTCTTTGATCGTTTAAAGGGTTCCAAGATTTTCACCAAGTTAGATCTCAGAGGGGCGTATAACTTGGTGAGAATTCAGCAGGGAGACGAGTGGAAAACAGCGTTCAATACTCGATATGGGCACTATGAGTACACGGTAATGCCTTTTGGGCTCTGTAATGCACCGGCAGTATTTCAGGATCTGATCAATGAAGTTCTTAGGGAATTTCAACAGGATTGTGTTATTGTATATTTAGATGATATACTAATACACTCTAGAGAAATTGAGACCCACCACAGACAAGTCTGGAAACCGACCTGTGTAGTTTCTTTGGAAGATTAGCTAGTCAGTTTTTCTGGGCTATGCACCTTTGAACAATTTTAATAAGGGGACGGGGAAATCATGGGTGAAGGGGTTCTGTGGTATATATTTTTTTCGTCAGATCTTGTCATTCTCCGTGCTGGTTCAGCCCTGTGGAGAACTGACTTATAGATCTGAAGTTTTCCCCTCCCATTGTTTGTTCCCGTCCAGCAACAGCAGTGCAGCAGATGGTATACAGATTGTCATATTGTATCCATCGATCTGCCAAACTCTGACTAGCCATTGAGTACATTGTTAATTAAACCACTTCTATCACTACTTTGTGTCACAGGTATTCCCATGTGTATATATACCTGGTGTTGCAAGCAAGCACCGCACTGGGACTGTACATAGTGACTACAGGATTGGTTTGACTCTTTGATTTTTACACTGTACAATCCCGTGAAGGATTGCCTCTGTGAGACAGAATATACAGGTTGGGGGGATCTATAGCTGTACTGAGCTCTACATCCTGTGGGCAACACCCCTTGGATACTTATCCCCTATCCAGACACTCATCCTCCTATTTTAAGTTTATTATTATTTTCTTTTGTTTAAAACTCTCCACAAAGGGTTTTTTTACTCAACAGTCACCATTAAAGGTTACGTTTTAGAATTCACTGTACATATGTATAGCTATGCAATAGGGGGCGCCCTATCTCGCTCGACCTATTTAGGTCTACTTCCCACCACAGACAAGTCAGAAGGGTATTGCGCAAACTCCTACAGCATGGATTGTACTGCAAATTGGAGAAATGTAGTTTTGATCAATCTCAGATAAACTTTCTTGGTTACGT
The DNA here is from genome assembly GCF_036172605.1 of Pelobates fuscus. Lineage (NCBI taxonomy): Eukaryota > Metazoa > Chordata > Amphibia > Anura > Pelobatidae > Pelobates > Pelobates fuscus. Next base: position 69,758,392 of record NC_086327.1, read on the forward strand.
GATTTCTGGGGAAGGCTTTAAAATGGATCCGGATAAACTCCAGTCTATTTTAGATTGGCCATTACCTAGGGGTCTCAAGGCCATTCAGAGGTTTATTGGATTCTCCAATTATTACAGGTGCTTCATTAAAGGATACTCTTCCATTATTGCTCCTATTACCAATATGACCAGACAGGGGGCTGACACTAAGACTTGGTCTACTGAAGCTCTCGTTGCCTTCAAGACACTTAAGGAACTTTTTGCTTCTGCACCAATTTTAGTTCACCCCGATACAACTTTACCTTTCCTACTCGAGGTAGACGCCTCAGAGACAGGTATAGGTGCCATCTTGTCTCAAAGGTTAGGCGTGGATAAACCATTACATCCATGTGGTTTCTTTTCCAAGAAACTATCTGGGACTGAAAGCAGATATGATATTGGTGACAGGGAACTACTAGCTGTTATCATGGCCTTAAAGGAGTGGAGACATTTATTGGAGGGGACCTTGCATCCTGTTACTATTCTGACGGATCACAAGAACTTGTCTTATATTGGGGAGGCCAAGCGCTTATCCGCCAGACAAGCTCGTTGGTCCTTGTTCCTCACCCATTTCAATTACGTGCTCACTTATAGACCTGGTTCTAAGAACTCTAAGGCCGATGCTTTGTCTCGCCAACATGAACCTTCTACTATATCTGAGACGGTTTTCTCTTCTATAGTTCCCAAGTGCAATATTATCGCCAACACTAGCCTCAGGATTCATTCTCCGTTGCTTGCCGAGATTATGAAGCTACAACATCTGGCTCCTAGACAGAGTCCTGAGTCACGGCATTTTGTTCCTGCAGAACTCCAACTAGAACTGTTACAATGCTTTCACAATAGTAAGGTGGCTGGGCATCCTGGCATTCGTAAGACATGCTCCTTAATAGCCAAGGATTTCTGGTGGCCCACCTTACGTAAAGATATTAGGGATTTCGTCGAAGCATGTGAGGTCTGTATGAAGACCAAACGACCTCAGACGCTTCCATGTGGGCTTTTGCATCCCTTGGAAATTCCAGAGAAACCATGGACCTGTTTGGCTATGGATTTCATTGTCGATTTACCTGTTTCTAAAAAACAGACTGTGATTCTCACGGTGGTTGACAGGTTTACTAAGATGGCTCATTTCGTGCCCTTACCTAAACTTCCATCTTCCCCTGAATTGGCTGAGATATTCGCTAAAGAGATATTTCGTTTACATGGGATACCTTCCGAAATTGTTTCTGATAGAGGTTCCCAATTTGTTTCCCGTTTTTGGAAGTCATTCTGCTCTCAAATGGGTATCAAATTGAATTTCTCTTCTGCCTATCATCCCCAGTCTAACGGAGCTGCTGAACGTACTAATCAAAAGATCGAGCAATATTTGCGTTGTTTCGTTTCCGAACACCAGGACGATTGGGTTGGTCTGATTCCTTGGGCAGAGTTCGCACACAACAATCTCGTTTGTGATTCTACTCGTTCTAGCCCCTTTTTCATGAATTATGGCTTTCATCCCTCCATTCTTCCCTCGGTTTCTCCTTCCCAAGGAGTACCGTCGGTTGATGTTCATGTTGCCAATCTGAGGAAGTTGTGGGATCAGACTCGACAAATTCTTCTGCATAATTCCATGTTGTTCAAGAAACACGCTGATAAACATAGAAGGGCGGCTCCAGTCTTTGTTCCAGGGGACAGGGTATGGTTGAGTACCAAAAACATTCGCTTGAAGGTTCCTTCTATGAAATTCGCTCCTCGTTACATTGGACCTTACAGGGTCCTGACTCGAATTAACCCAGTTGCGTATCGTCTGGCTCTTCCATCTGCCTTACGCATTCCTAACTCCTTTCATGTTTCCTTGTTAAAACCCCTAATATGTAACAAGTTTTCCTCCACTGCATCCTCTCCTCGCTCTGTTCAGGTTGAGGGACAAGAGGAGTATGAAATCAATTCCATCATCGATTCTCGTATCTCCCGGGGGAAGTTACAATATCTGGTTGATTGGAAGGGATATGGTCCTGAGGAGAGGTCTTGGATACCTCAGGAGGATGTGCATGCACCTCGCCTCCGCAGGGCTTTTCACTCCCGTTTTCCATCTCGTCCCGGTTCCTTCCGCCCGGTGGGCGTTTCTGAGGGGGGGGGGTACTGTCAGGGTACCTGCTGTCTCTACCTCTGTGGAGGTGAGACACTTGGACGTTCTTCCTCGCAAAAGGGTTGAATCACTCGTTCCTCGCGGTTCCCTCGGTCGTTTACACGCCGGCCGCGAGGGATCCACTTCCTTTTATGACGCGGCGTTCAGTAGCCGACGTCATGATGACAACCCAACCCGATCTGTCAATCAAGCCCCAAGCACGAATGAGGATTCGTCGGGGGCGTGATTACCTGTTTAGAATCATGGTATAAAAGAGGGCTTTCTACGTTTGTTCATTGCCCTGTCGTGGTTCTAGCTTGTCTAGTCACTCAGTGCTCTTGTATTCTGTTAGTTTCTTTGGTTTTGACCCGGCTTGTCTGTTCTACCTCGTTTACCTCTATTACCCTTTGACTCGGCTTGTCTCTCGTTTACCTGCTCTCTCGTTCCCTCGACCTTGGCTTGTCTCTAGACCATTCTTTACTACTCTTACGTTAGTCCGGCCATTCTAAGGTCCGGTATACGTACCCTGTACCTGTTTGTACTCTGCGTGTTGGATCCCTGTCCCGATCCTGACACTCTTCCAGGCCCTTCCCATACCAATCTCAAGAACAGACTTCAAAAGCCTACAAGCCACCATAGATAAATTCATCTGGGCAAACAAATGCGCCAGAATCAAGCGACAAACGCTGTACGTCCCTAACTGGGTGGGGGGCCATGGCCTACCACATTTAACACATTATTTCTATGCGACACAACTGGCTCAAGTCTGGAGACCTTCTGGCCCGATGCACAGCCGCACCGGCCCAGGTCCGCTGGTGTATGACAGGAGGGGAGAGCTGTGCTGCTCCCCTCCTGCCTGTGTGTAGCGTTGCAGATCGTTCTGTCAGGAAGTGACCCCCCCATGTTCCCTCTGTCATGAGGGGGCCCAAGAGGTGGCCTGCTGGCCATCTAATGGACCTCCCTGGTGGGCGGCTGTGTTCCTGGCAGAGACGGCGAGGGAGCTGTATTCTCCCTGCTCTGCTCCCTCGCACGCCATTTGCTGATCCGGGAGCCAGAATATGACATCATATTCCACCTCTCGGCATGAGGGAGCAGAACATGGAGAACACAGCTCCCTCGCTGTCTCTGCCAGGAACACAGCGCCCACCACACTGAAGCCCCACTAGACCCCAGGGACAGATCCATGCCCACTCTCCAGGTAGGGAGGCTGGGTGGACATTTTTAAATTTAAATAATATGATACAATATGATATAATATGATAATATTTAAATAATATCAATATTTTGTGTGTGTGTATTTTACTATCTTAATGTTCATTGATTTTATTTCATTTAGTGTTGTTAGTTAGTGATGTCTCGAACACGAAATTTTCGGTTTGCGAATGGCGAACGGGAACTTCCGCATACGTTCGCGAACCGGGCGAACCGCCATTGACTTCAGTGGGCAGGCGAATTTTAAAACCCACGGGGACTCTTTCTGGCCACAAAAGTGATGGAAACGTTGTTTCAAGGGGACTAACACCTGGACTGTGGCATGCCGGAGGGGGATCCATGGCAAAACTCCCATGGAAAATTACATAGTTGATGCAGAGTCTGGTTTTAATCCATAAAGGGCAGAAATCACCTAACATTCCTAAATCACAATGGATATGGATTGACACCTTGACATATGGATTGGCACCTGTCCTCAGAGACCCTGATACACACTGACACAGAGCAGAATATGGACTGTTCCCCCTACATAGGGTCACTTGGCAGATATGGCATGGCGTGGGAGGAGGAGGATGACTTTTACCTCTTCCCCTGCTAGATTCCCGTTGTGCTGTGACACCACCCTTATACGCTGTGTAAAGCATACTTTTTAATTTATTTTGCAAATGCTGCATCCTTTCCGACTTGTAATTCGGTAACATTTCCGCCACTGTCTGCTTATACCGGGGGTTTAGTAGCGTGGACACCCAGTACAGGTCGTTCTCCTTCAGCCTTTTTATACGAGGGTCCCTCAACAGGCATGACAGCATGAAAGACCCCATTTGCACAAGGCTGGATGCCGAGCTACTCATTTCTCGTTCCTACTCCTCACACAGAGCAGAAAAGGGACTGTTCCCCCTACATAGGGTCACTTGGCAGATAAGGATTGACACCTATCCTAAGGATCCCTGATACACACTGACACAGAGCAGAATAGAGACTGTTCCCCCTACATAGGGTCACTTGGCAGATATGGATTGACACCTGTCTTAAGGATCCCTGATACACACTGACACAGAACAGAATAGAGACTGGTTCCCCTACATAGGGTCACTTGGCAGATATGGATTGACAAATATCCTAAGGATCCCTGAAACACACTGACACAGAGCAGAATAGAGACTGTTCCCCCTACATAGGATCACTTGCCAGATATGGACTGACACCTATCCTAAGGATCCCTGATACACCTGACACAGAGCAGAATAGGGACTGTTCCCCCTACATAGGGTCACTTGGCAGATAGGGCGTGGTCGTGGGAGGAGGAGGATGACTTTCACCTCTAACCCTGTTAGATTCCCATTGTGCTGTGACATCACCCTTGTACACTGTGTAAAGCATACTTTTTAATTTATATTGCAAATGCTGCATCCTTTCCGACTTGTAATTCGGTAACATTTCTGCCACTGTCTGCTTATACCGGGGGTCTAGTAGTGTGGACACCCAGTACAGGTCGTTCTCCTTCAGCCTTTTTATACAAGGGTCCCTCAACAGGCACGACAGCATGAAAGATCCCATTTGCACAAGGTTGGATGCCGAGCTACTCATTTCCCGTTCCTCCTCCTCACACAGAGCAGAATAGGGACTGTTCCCCCTACATAGGGTCACTTGGCATATATGGATTGCACCTATCCTAAGGATCCCTGATACACACTGACACCGAGCAGAATAGGGACTGTTCCCCCTACATAGGGTCACTTGGCAGATATGGATTGACACCTGTCCTAAGGATCCCTGATACACACTGACACAGAGCAGAATAGAGACTGTTCCCCCTACATAGGGTCACTTGGCAGATATGGATTGACACCTATCCTAAGGATCCCTGATACACACTGACACAGAGCAGAATAGAGACTGTTCCCCCTACATAGGGTCACTTGGCAGATATGGATTGACACCTGTCCTAAGGATCCCTGATACACACTGACACAGAGCAGAATAGGGACTGTTCCCCCTACATAGGGTCACTTGGCAGATATGGCGTGGTCGTGGAAGGAGGAGGATGACTTTCACCTCTAACCCTGTTAGATTCCCGTTGTGCTGTGACATCACCCTTATACGCTATGTAAAGCATACTTTTTAATTTATTTTGCAAATGCTGCATCCTTTCCGACTTGTTGTAATTCGGTAAAATTTCCACCACTTTCTGCTTATACCGGGGGTCTAGTAGCGTGGACACGCAGTACAGGTCGTTCTCCTTCAGCCTTTTTATACGAGGGTCCCTCAACAGGCACGACAGCATGAAAGACCCCATTTGCACAAGGTTGGATGCCGAGCTACTTATTTCCCGTTCCTCCTCCTCAGTGATGTCAATGAAGGTATGTTCTTTCCCCCAGCCACGTACAACACCATGGGTACCAGATAGGTGACAACAAGCACCCTGGGATGCCTGTTGTGGTTGGTCTTCCTCCTCCTCCTCAAAGCCACATTCCTCCTCTGACTCCTCTTCCTCACAATCCTCTTCCAGCGTTGCCGCAGATCCAGCAAGCGATGCTGATAAGGCTGTTTCTGGTGGTGATGGTGACCACAACTCTTCCTCTTCACGCTCATCTACGGCCTGATACAGCACTCTTCGCAGGGCACGCTCCAGGAAGAAAACAAATGGTATGATGTCGCTGATGGTGCCTTCGGTGCGACTGACTAGGTTTGTCACCTCCTCAAAAGGACGCATGAGCCTACAGGCATTGCGCATGAGCGTCCAGTAACGTGGCAAAAAAATTCCCAGCTTCCCAGAGGCTGTCCTAGCACCCCGGTCATACAAATATTCATTAACGGCTTTTTCTTGTTGGAGCAGGCGGTCGAACATTAGGAGTGTTGAATTCCAACGTGTCGGGCTGTCGCAAATCAAGCGCCTCACTGGCATGTTGTTTCGCCGCTGGATATCGGCAAAGTGCGCCATGGCCGTGTAGGAACGCCTGCAATGGCCACACACCTTCCTGGCCTGCTTCAGGACGAACTGTAAGCCTGTGTACTTATGCACAAAGCGTTGTACGATCAGATTACACACATGTGCCATGCACGGCACATGTGTCAACTTGCCCAAATGCAATGCCGCCAACAAAGTTCTTCCGTTGTCACAAACCACTTTTCCGATATCCAGTTGCTGCGGAGTCAGCCACTTTTCCACCTGTGCGTTCAGGGCGGACAGGAGTGCTTGTCCGGTGTGACTCTCTGCTTTCAAGCAAGTCAAACCCAAGACGGCGTGACACTGCCGTATCCGGGATGTGAAATAGTACCTGGGGAGCTGGGGGGGTGCCGTTGATGTGGAGCAAGACGCAGTAGCAGAAGAGGACTCAGCCGAGGAGGTTATGGAAGAGGATGGAGTAGGAGGAGTAGAGTAGGTGGCAGCAGGCCTGCCTGCAAGTCGTGGCGGTGTCACCAACTCCTCTGCAGAGCCATGCATTCCATGCTTGGCAGCCGTCAGCAGTTTTACCCAATGCGCAGTGTAGGTGATATACCTGCCCTGACCATGCTTTGCAGTCCAGGTATCAGTGGTCAGATGGACCCTTGCCCCAACACTGTGTGCCAGACATGCCATTACTTCCTTTTGCACAATCGAGTACAGGTTGGGGATGGCCTTTTGTGAAAATAAATTTCGTCCGGGTACCTTCCACTGCGGTGTCCCAATAGCTACAAATTTTTTGAACGCCTCAGACTCCACCAGCTTGTATGGTAAAAGCTGGCGGGCTAATAGTTCGGACAAGCCAGCTGTCAGACGCTGGGCAAGGGGGTGACTTTAAAATGCTATTGTGACACCAGATATGAGTGGCAATGTGCACTGGCAGAGGTCTGCAGAGTACACGCTGTAGGCCTGACACACCCGCTTGAAGACAACTAACTGCTATTCAATCTATAACAGTGAAAAAAGTGTTTTGGTTTTAAATGCACGCTATTGTGGCACCAGATATGAGTGGCAAAGTACACTGGCAGAGGTCTGCAGAGTACACGCTGAAGGCCTGACACCCGCTTTAAGGACACTGACTGCTATTAGCTTACACTGAAAACCTTTTTTTCTTTGTAAAAGCACGCTATAGAGACACCCGATATGAATGGCAAAGTACACTGGCAGAGGTCTGCAGAGTACACGCTGAAGGCCTGACACCCGCTTTAAGGACACTGACTGCTATTAGCTTACACTGAAAACCTTTTTTTCTTTGTAAAAGCACGCTATAGAGACACCAGATATGAGTGGCAAAGTACACTGGCAGAGGTTGGCAGAGTACACGCTGAAGGCCTGACACCCAGACGCTTGCAGACAACTAACTGCTATTCAATCTATTACAGTGAAAAAAAATGGTTTTCTTTTTAAATGTCAAGCTAAAGCTATTGTGACACCAAATATGAGTCGTGGCACTGGGCAAGTGGGCAAAGTATACACTGTGAGCATGACACAGAAGCTGGCAGACAAGTAACTGCTATTCAATCTATAACAGTGAAAAAAGTTTTTTGGTTTTAAATGCACGCTATTGTGGCACCAGATATGAGTGGCAAAGTACACTGGCAGAGGTCTGCAGAGTACACGCTGAAGGCCTGACACCCGCTTTAAGGACACTGACTGCTATTAGCTTACACTGAAAACCTTTTTTTCTTTGTAAAAGCACGCTATAGAGACACCAGATATGAATGGCAAAGTACACTGGCAGAGGTCTGCAGAGTACACGCTGAAGGCCTGACACCCACTTTAAGGACACTGACTGCTATTAGCTTACACTGAAAACCTTTTTTTCTTTGTAAAAGCACGCTATAGAGACACCAGATATGAGTGGCAAAGTACACTGGCAGAGGTTGGCAGAGTACACGCTGAAGGCCTGACACCCAGACGCTTGCAGACAACTAACTGCTATTCAATCTATTACAGTGAAAAAAAAGGGTTTTCTTTTTAAATGTCAAGCTAAAGCTATTGTGACACCAGATATGAGTCGTGGCACTGGGCAAGTGGGCAAAGTATACACTGTGAGCATGACACAGAAGCTGGCAGACAAGTAACTGCTATTCAATCTATTACAGTGAAAACATTTTTTTTTCTTTTTAACTGTCAATCTTAAGCTATTGTGACACCAGATATGAGTGGGGGCACTGGGCAAATGGGCACAGTATCCACTGTGAGCCTGACACAGACGCTGGCAGACAGCTAACTGCTATTCAATCTATTACAGTGAAAAAAAAAATATTTTTAAATGTCAAGCTTAAGCTATTGTGACACCAGTGAGTGAGTGGTGGCACAGTATATGCTGTGAGCCTGACACACAGGCTGGCTGGCAGGCAGGCAACTGCAATTACATTACACAAAAAAAGCCCTAAAAAGTCCTTACAGCAAAGTCCTTACAGCAGAGATCAGATGAGTCCTTCAGGACTGTAGTGGACACTGAATACCCTAGCCTAGCTATCAATTTCCCTATCTAATGAGCAGCAGCTACACTTTCCCTCCTCTCACTAAGAATGCAGCTTCAGAATGAATCTAAAATGGATGCTGGGAGGGAGGTGGGAGGGTCTGGAAGGGAGGGTCTGCTGCTAATTTGCTGGAATGAGTCTGCTGACCGTGAGGCACAGGGTCAAAGTTTGCTCAATGATGACGAATAGGGGGCGGATCGAACCGCGTATGTGTTCGCCCGCGGCGGCGAATGCGAACACGCTATGTTCGCCGGGAACTATTCGCCAGCGAACAGTTCGGTACATCACTATTGTTAGTATGTATGTTCCTTTTATCATGACGAACCATATAAATTAACCTGTATGTGCCTAGAGCTGCATCGACCATACGGATGACCAGATGAGCTCACAAGCTCACGGCATCACACCAAAGAAATGACCCTATGTGTCAAACTGCCTCATCAATCCTGTGCATAAATTGTTAAACACTCATGTTATCTAATGACTGTAATCTATTTAAACTGCATCTAAAATGTAAACATTGCACTTAATAAATAAAGATTTTGGGGAAAAAATCTATAATGTAATGACATTTCAATGACACTATTCTTATTTAACTTACGGTGTTTTAAACATGACTGTTAGTTATTTTTTGTTTGGCTAAAACTAAAAGGAGCTATTTCACTGCTGCCAGATGGAGTAAAATTGATTGTTCGATAAAACCTTGTATGCTTGAATTTCAACTTGAGTTTTAGCAATGCAACCTTTTTATTATGGTTTCATTCTGTTTTTTTTTTTTTTTAAGATGCTAAGCTGTAAGATATGGTCATTGCTAATTTCTGTGTAGGTATTTTATTGAATGAAAGCATGTCACAAGAAACAAAAAAAATCTACACTTAGAATAACGTTAATTTTATATATATATATATATATATATATATATATATATATATATATATATATATATAAATAAAAATAATTAATAAATTTAAAAAAAATAATTAGAAAAATTGAATTTCAAAATTAGTTCTAACTGTATTTTGATATTAATATACATATATATTTAAATCAAAATACATTTAGAATGACGTTATAAATAAATATATTCCCTTAATTTAAAATAAATATATCCCCCAAAAACATTTAACAACTGTTTTGAACTTTTGTGCATCTTATCTTTTGGTTGGGCAAGAGGTATTCCCAGCTGAGTTGTTTCCTGCTGCCTAACTGTAATATATCCAGTTTGCAGTTACAGGGTTACTCAAGTTTTATTTGCTTTTGAAATGCTCTGTTGGGCACTTGTAGATTGCCTATCCAAACAGTATAAAACCTACCTGGAATCAGGCGCCAAACAAGGGTATTTCACTCCCTTTCTCTCTGAGGTTCAATCAAATGAGGCACATATCCACATAGTACATGTGTGTCTTTGTCTCTCCTGTCAGCCTCGGCCCATGGCCATCGCGGGCCACCGGGCATTTGCCCGGTATGCCCGATGGCCAGTCTGGGCCTGTTCTATGCTGATGTATAACTAGGACACTAAACCATAGTTTCTATTGAAATACACTCCCACACATATGAGTTAGAGAATGTCCATATAAATGTGAGTATATTTTAATACAAATATAATTAGGGATTATTGTAGTGTTAACCCCTTAACGACGCTAGACGG